>NC_069732.1:16885789-17530789 GCF_027358585.1 Pangasianodon hypophthalmus | reverse complement strand
AAACATTTTATGTGTTAAGAATGAGTGGTAGCTGCTTCCCATAAACATACAGTGCTTTGCAAAAGTATTCAACCCCCTTACAAGGCATCAGATTCATCTGGATTACAAATGACACTTCAATATGTTGTGCTGTGTCATATTTCATTGTAAAAGACTGACCCTCAAAAATAATTAATTAAAAGTTATATTGGTTTTATGTGAGAAAATAGCCTGTGACACAAATTATTAATTGAAAAATGCTGTTTGCATAAGTATTCAACCCCTGTGCTGTCGAAGCTCCAAGTTTATGCGTATGAAAGATATTGCCCTAATGAGGACCCAATTGGCTTCTACCTGTGAATCATTAAAAAGTTCACCTTTTAGGGATTAAAGACAAATTCAAGCACCACTGGTCAGAATATGAATCTGAAGGAAAGCTTGAAAATGAACACCAAAGAACATTTCTAAGGAAATTACAGATAAAGTTATAGACATGCACAAGGTACATTATATGGCCAAAAGTTTGTGGACACCTGAACATCACACTCATATGCGGTTCCTCCCCAAATGGTTGCCATCAATTTGTGGTCAAACAATTGTATAGAATGTCTTTGTATGCTGTGGCATTACAATTTCCCTTAAATGGATCTAAGAGACTCAAACCTGTTCCAGCATGACAATGCCCCTGTGCACAAAGCGAGCTCCATGAAGACATGGTGTGTGAAGGTTGGAGTGGAAGAACTCGAGTGTCCTGCACAGAGCCCTCACCTCAACCCCACTGAACACCTTTGGGATGAACTGGAACACCGACTGAACCCCAGACCTCCTCACCAACATCAGCCTAGCACTGTCCATTCATCAACAAACACCATCCCAATAGTGAAGCATGGGAGTGGCAGCATTATGTGGTGGGGATGCTTTTCCTCAGCGGGGACTGAGCATCTTGTTAAAATTGAAGGGAGAATGGATGAAGCAAAATACAAGGAGATAATACAAGACAACCTGCTCCAGTCTGCTAACAAGCTAAAGCTTGGGAGTAATTTCATCTTTCACTGTTTGAAAATTGGAGCAAGTCTACCAGGAAGAATGGGCAAAGCTGGTAGGAACTTACCCCAACAGACATAAAGTTTTTATTGCAGCAAAAGGTGGTTCTACCAAGTACTAGTTTTAAGGGACTGAATAGTTATGCAAGCAGCATATTTCAGTTTTTATATTTTTCTAAAGAGCTGTTGAAGAATAATGAATTTTGACTCTGAAAATTTACTTTAAGAGCATATTGGTTTGCAATAGAAATGCTGACTGGAACAATCTGTGTAAATGTCATTCATAGTCCAGACAAATCTGATGAAGGGTGCTGAATACTTTTCCAGGCACCGTATGATGCTGTGCACAGTTTCCTCCTGAAATATTCACCCGATTTAGGGCTTTTTTGTGTGGAGAGTTTGAACACTGAGATCGCCACACAGGAAGAGACTCATGAGTCAGTTTCAGCTTCTGGGACTGGAGCAGTCTGCAACCGTTTCCCTACATTTACTCAAACGTTTGTAATCAAGCCAAAAGCTCCTGCCATATGGAGCTGCTGTGCAAAACTGGGAGCATTCGGAGTGCATTCAGGGTCAAAGGACTTTACCCGCTGATGGTGGTCACTGGGAATATTAAGCTCAAGCTCGTATAACAATCTGACTTATTCAAGATCTTTTGGGTATCAGTATTGATTGGTTTGGATTGTGCTTTGTTTACACTTTACACAATGTCAATGGATAATGTCAAAGTTTCTATGGTGAACTTGTGATATAATGTTTCTGTTCCTTTTTTTTTGCCTTCTCTCCTAGAATGACACCATCACAGAGATTTTGGACAGATTCTGTTTTTGTAGGAAGGGTTACACCTTGTATACATTTAAATTTGCAGCATTTGGCAGTATACACAGGTCACCATACTGTATATAAGGATACTATCAAGCTAAAACGCAGTTAGAGAGAAGTTAGTAAGAGTTAATGCAGCAACAAAATGGCACAAGTCAAGGTTTATTTTTAAACTACTTATTTATTTTTATTTATTAAGGTTAAAAATGAAAAGTTTAACATGTACACTTATGCATCAATTAATTGTATTAAGGCTTGTGTGTATTCAAGATAGTCCTGAAATAGGGGGTCTAGGTGATGTGTTTTTATAGCCAGGCCCATCTTCTCTAGGCAAACAATTGAAAATATAGGAAATTTTAACCATAATAAAAGTTTTACATTACATTTACAGCATTCAGCAGATGCAACTGTCTAACCCTGTTACAGCAAAGGAAAAAATGAAGAGAAAAACATTTAGATGCTTGGTGAAGAGGGAGGACTTCAGTCTTTGTTTGAGGACAGACAGTGACTCGGCTGTTCGACAGTTCGTTCCATCACATGGGTGCCAGGACAGAGAAGAGTCTTGATGCATGTCTTCCTTGTACCGTCTACATTATTACCCATTCCTGTCAATAAGAAGTTCTTTCACAAAAAGAACATGATGAAAGTAAACTTGGAAGACAGTAGACCCAGTTGTGAACTTTCTGACAGAGACATTTCAAAGTCTCCTTCCATTCGTCTATCTTTTTTTTTTTTCATTCTAAAGCTGCCACATCAGACACAATCCACATGAGCTGCAGAGCCACACAGAGCAGGGCCGTGAACGATCCTAGCTGAACCAGGGTAGAGTGTACGCCCTTGCTCTCTACACAATCAAAGAAGCATAGGAAGAAGATAAGCTTGTGAGGCTGGTACGTATCCTCCGGGCATCGACTGATCACTGCTACTGTGGGGGTTTTTCACTTCCTCTGCTCTGTTGTAGCTTTGCTTGCTCTGTGTGGCGCTGCCTTGCCAAACCTGCAGCAATTAGAGAAGCTTGGCATCTGAAATCTTTTCTGTCTTTGGTTCAGCATAGTCTTCACTACACTGCTATTGGTGATAGACACAAGAGTTGTAAATCTCTCAGTACAAGATAGTGAACTTAAGTTAAAACTGAAATCGTAGAAGAGTTTTCCTACATATAATAACACTGCTATGTTATTTCTAGGGAATGCACTGTGGTGCACACTGTATAAGCATTACTCCTGTTTAATGTGAGAAACTATACACCAGGGGTCATCAGTTAGATTTCACCTAGAGCCAAGTTCTTGTGGAGCAAATACCGTTTGGGCCAGATCAACACACAGCTCACCCCATCAAACTAAACACTTCAAAACTTCACACACTTTAACACACACTCTGTCATTCATAATAATAACTCTTGGACTACTCTTATCCAGTCACTGCTTCATCACTGCTACACACCACACATGTTAGCAATGCTAATTACAATGGTTGAAATAATTTATTCAAAAGAGATACCAATTTTCAATAGAAAATTATTAAATTACAATTTTATTTAAAAACATTGGGCAGATTTATCAATCCTTTAGTAAAGTTTGTGTAAATGTTTGCATAAGCCAAACTGAACTAACCATTTCTGCCGGATTTACAATTTTTGATTCAGAAACGCGAATTTCTTCATACTCGCATGCATATGCTGATGAACACCAATAAATTACTGAACACCAATAAATTACCAGGCACATTCATTTGCTTTTGGTGGTGACCACAAAACTTAAGAAACAGCAAAGCTCACAGCACAGAAATCATTAGTAAATGCCAAAAAATGACTTTCTCAGAGGAAGAAGTGGAACTCATATCTATGCCAATTAAACATTATATTATTTAAAAGCCTAAGAACCCCTCAAAATACCAAAATCTGGAGCCAGATTACAGAAAAGGTGAATTTTATGTGAAATAAGTGAAGTGAAAATGAGACATAAAAATGGAGAAAAAATATCTACTCTACCCAGGTGACTGTGGACACCAAGCACATCACACAGGGAAACTGCTTTTTTTTTTTTTTTTTTAAACGTTTCATCCCCTGTCGGCCGGACATCCCTCGCACACTAATGTGCCCGCGCCAATGCCATGTTGGAAGAGCAGGAAAGTATGTGCCTTAGGAAGCACGATGATGGCACGCAGCACACTAGTGAGTATACAGCACACTGCAGCTCGAGGCATACTAGATCGGTCACTTATCGGTCACTTAGTGACAGCTCTAATAAAGTTAGATAAAGCACAGCATTAAAAGATGCCACGGCAAACAGAACCGCCTTATACGTCAGCATTTCTTCTTAATTGAATGACTGGCATGATTCGTCTTAATTTATGGATTTATGTTGGCTTGCTGTCTTCACAAAATTTTCATTAAATTTACGTGTAACGTCAATACATAAGCTATTTAAACCTGACTGCATAATTTGCATGAGATGGATGTGGACGTTTTTCCAAACTTACAGGATTTTCATGAATTCCATTTTTTTGTGTGTAAATGCTCCTATGACTGATTTTAGTCATTCCTCTATATAGCTTATACACATTGGAACGAAACGTTAATAAATAAATAAATAAATAAAAGCCTTGTACTGTTTCTTTTGCTGTACTAAATCTTATGTAACAGAGTTTTAGCCTTATGTTATTCTTAGCCCATAGCCTATTTTTTTAAATCTATAACAAAGTTTGTACTAAAATAATGGGGTGACTAAGACTTTTGCACAGCAGAAGTATACACACACACACACACACACACACACACACACATACAATGGGGTTTAAAAGTCTAGTGAAAGCACTAGTGAAAATGCTTCTGTTTGGCATTCTTTTTCAGTTTAACACACAACCTTTTCATTACAAATGATATTATCAGCAATAATTAAATATTAAATATATTATATATTTGTGATGTCACACTCCACAGTTAATGGCTCATATGAAAGTAGACACTCAGGGCTTTAGGAATTTGCAGTTTTTCATACATATTTCTTTTTTTACCTAGCCTACTAGGTTTAATGTAATTGTGGCAGTTGTATGCAATGTTTTACTATCATAAAAGCTTTAGCTGTGCTGTCTGTTTTATCTCTGTACCAATGGTATTGTGAAGAGGTGTGAATTGTCTACGCAGCAGGAGGCTCACACCCCTCCCCTTTCCCATCCCCCTGCTCACCAGCAGCTAAACACAGAGTCACGATACTCTTCACACAGAAACCCAACAGTGTCCTGACTAATCTTATAACAGACTTCCAACAATACAAGTTATTTGTTTATACTGATTGAAAATATATATAAGAATAGAAAATAATAGAGTTAGTATAGACCTCCTGTCAGCTCAGACCAGTCTGGTCATTCTGCTCTGATCTCTCTCATCAGCAAGGTGTTTCAGCCTGCAGACCCGCCACACACCTCTGTTTTTTGTTTTTTGCACCATACTGTGTAAACTCTAGAGACTGTTGTGTGTGAAAATTCCAGGAGATCAGCAGTTTCTAAAATACTCAAACCAGCCCATCCTTCTGATACCAACATCTGTGCAACGGTTAAAGTCACAGAGATCACACTTTTTCCCCATTCTGATGTGTGATGTGAACATTAACTGAAGCTCTTTACCTGTATCTGCACGATTGGATAAATGCCTGAACATGCAGGTATACAGGTGTTCCTAATAAAATGGATGATTTTATCTCTCTCTCTCTCTCTCTCTCTCTATATATATATATATATATATATATATATATATATATATATATATATATAAGAGCATGTGCTAAAAGTATATCTTCATCTATACACGTACTCATGTAAGCTTAAAATGTAATCCCCATTAAACCTACTCTTACAATTTATCTTTAAAAGCCAGTGCTGCTTGAGACAGTAAAAAAAAAAAAAAAACCTCTGACTGAGATGGCCATTTCGTTTAAAACTGAAGTGCCAATAGAGAGATGCTTCCACTTTGCAGTACTAATTCCTCCTCACTTAATTGCTCCATCTTTTTCTCCATCCAACACCTAACAGGCCTAACAGCACTCATCGTTTTCAGTCTAATAGCTAACGACAGCAGTGTTTTTTTTATGTTCACATGTGTATGCTTTGGTTCTTCTGTCATACTCTAATGATGCCACGCACACACGCACACACACACACACACACACACACACACACACAGTGCAAGAGCTGAATTGCCTACAGTAAACATGTGGTTAGACATTTCACTGGGTCTTGATGGTGCGAATGTATTTAATACTTCAGCTTTTTTCAGATTCTGTGTAATTATAAAGTAAGCAGAAAGATGTGATGGATGATGGAATGGAGCCAGAGATGTAATGTATGAGGCTTGTAATGTATATATTGATTAAACAAATTTATCACAAACTATGTTTTTGACCAAATTATTTTGATCATTAAGCATATTCTACGTGTCAGTAGAGCCCTTGTGCCCTCACCCAAACCACAGCACAACTTCCAAAGGGATGGCAGAGCTGAACCATTAAGAAAATATAGTCAGTCCAATGAAAATGCATATTTTGGACATTATTTCCTTTGAACTATATATAATATAATGTTCTTCATTATATTATGGTATGACAGTGATTTTCTACTGGTTACACTGCAAGAATGACATCTTAGCAAGTGGAAATACTGTGAATATACTGAAATCTGGCTAGTCTTTCCTATCATAAGATAGCAATAAACCAAATGTAAGATTATTAAGTATATTTCTAGGCATTTTTAAAATGAATTTCACGCTTTGAAATGTTCTTGTTTTGTTGTTTGTTGTAATGTATTTAGTGAAAAAAGCAAAATTATCTGCCAATAGAATAAGAAAATCTTGAAATTAGTTTAAAAATGTCAAGAAATAAGTCTCATAATCTCATATTTGGTTTAATGTAAGCTCATAATATTAAATACAAGGTCCATTAACTATACTCAAGATGTTTTCACTTGCTAAGACATTTTTTTTCCAGTGTAAAATGGACGAGTTTTATATATAGAAATATCAATACCTGACAAAACCTGACAGCGACAAACCTAAACATTTCGTGCTGTAGGTTGGTTATCGTTGGTCCAACAAAATCATAATTTTTAATCATTTCTGTCATGACACATCTGTGTGTGAGTGTGGGCGTAGAGAGAAAGAAAGATATACTGAGCCATCTGTGCTCAACAGAAAGCAAATGAGTGACAATAACCAACATTTCAGTAGCCATGGTAGCGTTAACTTCCTAATAATGCAGTCGCTGTGTCTATTGTGTGAGAACAAACAGAACTGCTCTCACTGTTGTCAAGCTGAAATATAGAGTCAAGCTAAATCACGATCCAGTCAATAGATTTTCCGTGGTCCAAGCTGCTGACTTGTACGGCATATCCATGCTGAGATATGATACTAGAAGACGTTTTCCCACTAAAGAACAAAAAGGCTATATTTTCTGGATAGTTCATTTCTGCGGAAAATTATCAAAAGCATTGTATATATGTGCTGTAGTCTTAAATAATGGGATATATTAATCTTTCTTTTCAAAAGGCATACAGACTACCTGCTTTGGAGACTGAATGAGGAGAAAAGTGACGACAGACAAAATTCCTTTCATCTTCTAACAGAGCTCTTAGGATGGCCTTCTACAGCACAGACCCACAGGCTGCATACTGTCCAATGAGCTTTTTGGCTAATTATGTCAGTATTATAGATGAATTTTTCATAAAGCAGCATGCTATATAAATCTCACACTTTTACTGAGGACTCAGTAAAACTTTTCACACTGTTTACTTGCTTCTTTAGAGGCTTTTTTTTCCTTCCCTGCTCTCAGCTTAAGACTTGATGCAAAGCTGCAGAAAATAATGGGAACATTAGCATGGCATAATGAGAGGCAGACTGGCTTCACTCATTGCGAGGTAAAAATGCAAATGCCTGGCAGGGCCACCTAAAAGCGTGCGAGCCATGCATTAATGCCTGTACTTTATTTAATGCTTGAGCTCTGAGTGCCACCGAGCACATTCATGAGATGCAGAACTGACAGTTTCATTATGTATTTAGTCGCTACACTAACAATCTTATTTGATAATATGGCACATGCGCGCAGCATTTGTGGTAGATGCACGAAAAAACAACGAGATGAGATGAGTTTACCGAGATGAGTTTGTTATTTGCACTGTTGTTGACTTGTAGCTATTAGGGCTGCACAATATGAGCAAATTATGATATTGCAGCATAATTGCTGTATATTACAAGTGTGATGGGTTTTTTATGATATAGAAAAAGCTTCTTGAACAAAATGATGCCACTCAGCTCTAATGAGTAATTTAAGCTAAAACCCACCATATCAAAATATCTCAGAGTGCTACGAGCATATCCACGAGCGAGTAGTGTTGGTTATTTCCCAGTAATCTCACCATCTCTCTGACTTTTACTCAGATCAGGAATTCCCATTAGTGAAGGTGGCAGGCTAAGTTATATGTTTGAGAAAGGATATGTAGTTTTTTCCTGCTAAATGAGCTTCGCCAAACTTTCTGTCCTTGTCAACCTCCCTGACTGCAGCGTTTCTCCCCTGCCTCCTCCTCCTCCGAGCCAATTAACGCAAGACCAGGAGGAAATTCTCAGACTGCAGCAAATGTTAAAAGGCTTCTCTCACAATTTGAGCACTTTTTCTGAAAATCTACTTGAAGGGCTTCAGTAAAAATCAATAGAAGCATGATGCCCTTTTAAGTTTTCCATGGTGTGCAGCATTATTTATTTGTTTCATTTTATAAACCAGTGGAAAATCTAACTTTTGGAAAATCGTTGTCACAAATGTTCATTTCTCCAGACCGCAGAAAGGGAGGTGATGGATGTCCAGAAACACCAATAATAAAATAAGGGCCATTTTCCTATTCTGGAAAGACACCAATAAACACTGCAGCATTTGTCTTGTTCATAACTCAACAATTAACCAAATGGGCCTCGTGCCATTCTCGAGCTTAAGGGGATCTCATTATTTCACAAAGTAGCACCAGGGAGCACGGCTCATAGGTGAGTCCCATGAAAACCGTTCCGGACATCGCACACTGAATTTAACGGCTGTCATTAACAAGACTGGAGTAAAATGGATAACAAGATTGAAACACATTGTTAGGGAACTTTCTAAGGAACTTTTCACTTAATCGACCAATCATCTTTTCATTACTTATGGCCTTTATCACAAGATGTCACAAGCTAAAAGAAAATTGCTTTCAGGGACAATTAGAGGAACTGTTTCAGTGTCTTGGCCTCTGTGGCATTTTAATTAAGCAGTCCACAAATAGTATTGATAGCTTTGTGTGTGTGTGTGTGTGTGTGTGTGTGTGTGTGTGTGTGTGACTGGGTGTGTGTGTGTGTGCTTATTCCTGAAACAAGAGGTGGTAAAGGTGTCGTAAGTATGTGGAATATCTGGAAGAAAAACAGTGTATTGATTAGTGCATTTTTAGAAAAAATAAAATCTAGTTATAGGTGTAGGAACAGAAGTGAACAGGACAGGACAGGACAGGACAGGACTGGACTGGAGTGGACTGGACTGGACTGGAGTGGGTGAGATAGCAAAAATAGCATGATATTCAGATTTGCTGAGGTTGGCCTGCGAAACAGCGGGGCCCATGTAAAAACCCTTCACAAAACTGTATTAACTGATGAACTAAGAACTGATGATACGCACAATATTCTCAGCATGTGTTATTTTAGCATGATACTGATATCATATTTACATTACCCAGCATATCTATTATTTGGTGGCATTTATTTTGCAACTCGTAACACCTAGACCTAGACATAAGTCTCATTTTTTACATTTGACGCATTGATGTTTTTCTAAATGCCACTGAAAAGTGCATTTCCTGTTTTTCAGCCACCACTGTGTCCCAGCACATTCAACTGTGTCTTAATCACACGGTATGGCAAATTTCCATCTTTTTTAAAATCACAGTTTTTCTCTTGCAATCGTAGATGTTTCCAAATACAATGACACTGTTTAGCGCACCTCGCAGCCGCCCGTGTCTCGGTGGTTCTCAGCGCAGCAGGTTAGGGGTTAGAAAAGTGGCCCCTGTAGTACCTCAGAATGTGTTCCTGACTGAGCGTCCATTAGCAGTTGAACGGACTCATTTCTCTTTAAAGCATCCTGAAGACTCCGATAGATTGTAATGCTCGCTAGCTCTCTCCATGCTGGTCTCGGCAGGGCTGTGATGTATGTGTAATTACTGAGCCCTGAGCCATGGGCAGCACTGCTAGTGGGAGGTCTGATACACTCTCGCAGAGTATCATACTCCCTAGCCTCATATACCACACAGCCATGGCAGGCCCAGCTACGCGCCCGATGGCTCCCGAAGGTGCAATTCAATGGCCGCACATCACAAAAGACGGAAGGCTCCGATCTGGATCGCAGAATGATGCTCAACAACTTCCACTGCGGGGTGGGGTTTAATGGACAGTAACTTTACTACTGGGGCAAAAAATGTTATTTTCCTCTTGACATCCAACACAGCAATAATTTGGCATTATTTCACCTTTCCTGGTATGATCTAACACGAGTCACTTCACCTCAGCAGCTGCAGCTCAGCTTGCGTTTCATTTCTGCTCATGCATTTCGAACTGTTTATTCATACACTATGTACATCTATATGTGTATAAAACACAGGAAAAAGGGTACCTCTCCTCGTAGCTGAGGCAGTACACTGCTCTTTTGTACCTTTATTATATAGCTTTTACCTGGAAATGTGGATATAGTGTACCTTTAAGATTTACAGTTGGACTGTAATTACCTTTTACCTGAAAGCTACACAGAATCCACTTTTCTAGGTAAAAGATGCAGAAAAGGCTTCCAGGTCTGCAAAAAGGAATGGTACAGTTTACTACCTATTTTAGAGCATATAAATATGCACATTCTTAGCCTTTTAACTTGCAGTTAAATAAAGTTAAAGTCAAATAAATAAATGGTGCTAATATTTCATAACTTCAGCAAATTGATTATTTTCGTGCATGACTTTCCTCCTGTAATTAGAAAGACATATTATAATATATGAAATTTTACAAGTGAATAAACAAGCAAACAAGCAAACAAACGCACAGTGCAAGTGTTCATTCACGGGGCAGTTTGGGGCAGTGCATGGGTTCCTGCGCTCTCAGTGCTTACCTGTACCAGTCCATGCCTTTGTCGTAGTTCCGGTCGAAGAAGTGCGGCTCGGTGCCGAGAGCGCGCACATCCGGGTGGATGCGGATGAACTCCAGCACGGCGCGCGTGCCGCCCTTCTTCACGCCCACGATCAGCGCGTTGGGCAGCTTCTTGTTGCCGTACCGCTGCGCGCTCGCGCTAATGGTGGAAGCGTTGGCCGGTTTAGAGCGCGCCGCGTCGGCACCGCGCGCACGCGAGCTCCGCGTGCTCGACTGCTCGCTCCGGTTCAGGGCTAGACGCAGTGGAGCCGCCGTGGCTCTGAGTTCACTTCGGCTCGAGTTCGCTTCCGTGCACGCTGCTGACCTCTGCAGCAGCTTCTTGGCGCCGGCGCTCTCTCCGCGCGCGCACCGCCGCTCCTCGAAACGGCTGCTCGGCATGACCGGAGCCGAGCAGAACAGCACGCTGTAGCACACGTACGTGAAGGACAGCGAGAGCGTGAAGATGAACATGAACCTGCTGCTGAACCTGGAGCTGGAGGACGGCGCCGCGCGGATGGACAGAACCCTATAGGCCATTTCTCCATGGGTTAAAGCGCAGCATGGTTTTAGCCTTCGAGTTGCTCCTTGATTCTCGCGCGCCACATTTTCCCTGCGGAGTAAACTCCGAGCGCGCGGCGGTGCCACCTCAACTTAAATCTCATTCTGCAAGCTGGACCAAAGCAACCTTTCCAAAGTGACACGTTTGCTGAAAGCACTTCAACTCACGTAGTCTTGCGCACTCGCACCGCGCGAGGAAAAGCGGTCTACTTTAAATGTGCTCGCAGGAGAGCCCAGTTCTGCTCGTGCACTTTTAAACGTGAGCTGCAGTCGTGTGCAAGATGCGCGATACTCCCCGGGTACGACCACGCGCGTCGTCCTGCTACGCATAATAATCCACACAATCCGCGCTGGGGACGGAATATCCCGCTCTGAAAACAACCATTCTCCCTCAAAGTTTCCCAAAACATGTCGTCCCAAAGCCACGGCGCGTCCTCCGGCTTGCGTGGCGTCTCCTCCAAAGTTCTCCGCAGCGGCTCCGACACGCGTCCACCGCCTGGCACACGCTTAAAGACGACGCCTGACGTCACGTCGTGTTCTCGTATTCCTTGCGCGTTTGTCTGTGTTTTTAAAGCTACACGCTGTACACGTGTCCTGGCATCTTTATCCAAAACTGCCTCTACATCATCAGTGCCACTGAGTTCCCTTACTGATGAGGCATTTCATTTTGAATCTACATCTTCAGTAAGGTGTGTGTGTGTGTGTGTGTGTGATAGAGAGAGAGAGAGAGAGAGAGAGAGAGAGTACTATCAAACTCTGTCTCTCTCCCTGAAGACAATCTATGAGACAGTAGAAGAAAGTCCTGAAAAGGACATTTAAGGTGAAAGATATTGAAAAGAGAGAAGGAAGTCTCTCTCTCTCTCTCTCTCTCTCTCTCTCTCTCTCTGTCTCTGTCTCTCTATCTCTCTCTCTGTCTCTCTCTATCTCTCTGTCTCTCTCTCTCTGTCTCTCTGTCTCTCTCTCTCTCTCTCTCTGTCTCTGTCTATCTCTCTCTATCTCTCTGTCTCTCTCTCTGTCTCTCTCTCTCTCTCTCTGTCTCTCTCTCTCTCTGTCTCCGAATACAGTCATCAAGACATCAAGACAAATAAGCTCGAAGACCCTTTAATCCTCATGATCTAATCTGCTGCTTTTCCACTGGATTGTATTTCGTTAGAGCTTTAAAGTCGACAGGTCTCATTCCCCTGTGGAAAGACTGTATCAGCTGAGGCTTAAGCTCGCACGGGCAACATCCTTGTAACAAGGGTTTCATGTTGGGAGGACTTAGTGTGAAGCCTCGAGGTTTGATGCTAAGAGCAGACGCTCCTTATTAAGCTCCACTTCAGCGTGTCCATTTTTAGTTGGCGTGATCGCGAGAGAATACTTCACCCTGATGTCAGATTTATGGCACCTCGAGTGACTTGTTGAGCGAGCGCTGAGCTTTTCCGTCAGCGATTCTGACTAACTCCTTTCTCACCAGGTCGAGTCTGATTAAAAAAAAAACCACTGAATGTGCAGATTATATTTATATAAATGATGACAATCCTGGATGAAATTTGAGATGAGCACTTTCTGGTGAAATCCGGTCACTGTGACTCATTTGGATACAGTTGGCATTTTGTTTCTATTTGTTTCGAAAGATTATGTAAAATATTCCCGACTCCTCCTCACCTCATCAAACACTGTCACCAGCTCTGTTGTTTGCAACATATCAAGTATTTATAGCTGACTGATATCTGAACGCAGCATGCACAGCCCAAATGTTGTGAGAGAGAGAAGGAAAAAGAGAGAAATGCAATTTTTTCCCAATTAGCCAGGCCCCATACAGTCTGTCTCTCTAATCAGCAGAACCATACCGTGAGTCTGCTATTAGTGTAATGTAATCAGAGATGAGATCAATTGGGTTAACAGTTGCCATCAAGATAACACTGATACAATTAATGGGGGTTCATTAACCTTTTCATCCTGGTAAGACTAGAAAGCCTTGTGCGCAATGTCTCCAAACGCTCCTGGCGCCACTCTCAAGGGTCTGCACAAAGGTTCTAGAGCGTAGCACGGAGTGTCGTACTTAAAAAAACGTAACGGCTTGAAATAAACCCGGATCTGTCTGGAGCTGTCAGACGAAAAGGTGTTGCTTCATTTTCAGATGTATGATTTCAGTGTCTTTTGGCTGCAGTGCAATTTACCACTTTTATATGGCTTGCAATTAACTTCCTCCGGCTCATAATGGAACGCTAGGATGATGTGGTTCACGTCGTCATTTAAATCTGTGTATTTGGTGGAGAGACAGTGCTATAGTCTCCTCATCCTTTCTCTGTCTCGTCTGGTCAGAATAACCTGATATGCACTCAAGTTCCAGTGAATGACTGTTGTCTAAATTATATTTAATGCCTCTTGTAGCTGAGAGCTGACAACTAGTGCTGAAATGTGTCTACACTGCAGGGATCTCTAGGAAAGCTCTTTTCCCAGAAAGATATGCAGGACAGCAGACAAATACAATTTCAGGTATGTCTCAGAATGGAGCCAGTAGTGTTGAGCAGCTCACGTCAAGAAGATAAGGTCTTAGTACAACACAGATACGAAACTGGATCTCTGTTATTACAAAGGCACGTCTTTTACAGCGAAATATCTCCTGGCTGTTTTTATTTACTCAGAGGTGTTGGATAATATTTTGGATTTTTGCGCATTCTCCACGTGTCCACGTGGGTTTCCTCCCAAAATGATGCCGATAGGTGCACACAGCTACTCTAAATTGCTCCTAGGTTTGTGTGTGTGTGTGTGTGTGTGTGTGTGTGTGTGTGTGGTAGACTGGTGTTAAATCCGGGTGTTTTCCCACCTCAGGCCCAGTGTTCCTGGGATTGGCTCCATATCCACCATGACCCCTGACCAGTATAAAGTGGTTACTGAAGCTGAATGAATATATTCTCTGTTTTTCTTTTGTATGGGTAACTGTACAGAACTTGATGTTTAAAGTAAGAGAGATGTAGGAAAATCATTCCTGTCTCAATGTTCCAGAGTGTAGCTTTTTAGGATCATCAAGGTACACCGTACCAAGCTTCATCTAACCATGTTATTTCATTAACACCTGCATTTTGCTGCTTTCCTGAGCTTCATCACTCAGACTCACAGGAACGGAGTTATGAAGATGGATGCTCTTTGTGTTACTTCTTCAGCCTGGGCTGAGAATCCTACCTCCAGGCTTCAGTCGCAGTAGCACGCCCGTTTGTTACTCTGAATTCGGTTGTCATGCTATCATTCAACTGTAATTTGATTACAGACCTCGCCTGCATGCATCACTACTTGCCTCAAAGATATAAGAAAATATATTCAGAGGTCTAAAAATCACAAGGGCAAAACCATTCATTATAGAACCATAGACATTAGTCTTGCTCCTTCGTTAAAGGAAGCTAAAAGCCAGAAACATTTCTTCAGTGGTGTATCTTATGGTCTCTTTTACTACCTCTTCTTCTGTGACAGAATTAATATCGCTGAGGCCAGACTCCAACCAAAGGCCATTGAACAGCAGGTCATTTCTTCCCCTGCCAACAAGCCACTGGGCTAATTGTTACTGACATTTCGCCTGTGTTGTTCAAATCCGAACTGTTTTGATGCATCGATCCCTAATGTTGTTCACAAGAAGGGGACATGAGCTAGAAATGTCACCCTTTTGGTCGTCAGCTGGCTGTCTCACCGGAGCTGTTGCTTGGAACCTGGTAATTGTCCCACAGTCCGTATTGGCAGGAGTCAGCGTGGTGCTCAGCGGGGAGGGGTATTTCCTCCTGACAAGTCTCCCGATACTTATATCCTGAGCTCTCAGTGGAGAAACCTGGGGGAAATCTGCTCTGATATATATGTGGGCTTGAGATTTGAGAGATTCATGTGGCTTCTTTGTCAGTTAAGGGAACCTATCACAAGGCAGACTATATCTGTTTTTATTAAATTTTGTAATAGAACTGAAAGAATATCAAACACTGACTCAACACTTCACCTTATAATGGCTACACAATTGTGAATGGTTTGTGGCCAGAGATGGAAGAATTATGTTTTTTGATAGATGCTTTAGTGACACTAACAACAGCACACAAGATCCTTTATCTAAAAATGTCAAGTTGGAAATTATGTGTAATTTATCTAGTCTGGGGCTGCTTTCTGCCAGAGAACTGAGCATTTTGCTGTAAAATATTATTACAGGGTTGTAAAGGTTTTTCCATACATCACAAATGTGTCAGCCATGTGTTTGATTCTCGTCTGAAGTACAGCGCACGCTACTATGAATAATATTTCACAATGCTCTTGCATGACTAAATCTGCTCGGTCTGGTGATACCTTTTTCAAAGACACTATTTTATTACACTCAGCATCCGCATTATTAGGTACACCTAGTCTATAGCTGTACCTTTTTGGAACCACTATTGTAACCAGAAGTTAGTCTATGGTAAATTGTCTCATACCTTACTACACATAATGTCATATTTACGCTGGTCTTTTAAATGAATGACCCATTGCAGCAGTACCAGTGCTGTCTAGATTTTTTTTTGCATATATATTCATATATACATATATGCAAACATTTGCAAATGTATTCATAAAGCTGAAGCCTGTGATGGAAAGCATCTTAATTTGTTTTGTATGATACATAATTAAAGGAGTTAGCTACAGAAGTAGGAAATTAAAACCATCTTCATGTGAAATAAATCAATCTATTGTCTCCTTTTGAATTGCACATGTATTTAACCCTTAGGCTAGGCTATAAATGAACAAGAAGACATGTGCTAGCTTGATGAATAGAAGATATACCCAGGATTATGGAAACAATACCAGAGTGGACTTATTTTTGACCGAAAGTTCCAGTTTGTACTGAAACTTACCAGAGGGGAACCCTCAGGGCATTCTGGGCTCTTTCAGAGAAATTCTGGGAACTAAAAATAATAAAAATGTTACTTGTCTGACAGTTTTAGTTTATTTGTGTTTCTTGGAATTGTTATGCTTACATTCAGCTGATAATTTTTAGCTGTAAATGGCTGGGTTAAAGTCTTGAAACATCAAAAGTAAAATCAGTTAATCAGATGAGATTCCCAGAGCGTGCATTCCCAGAGGCCACAGTGGTACTTTCACATTGCAGTGAAGCAAAACATTTTCACTTTCTTGCAGCAGACTGCTTTGGGGTGTGTAGCTAAAATTCGAGCATGTGTAGCTATCCAGAGTAAAGTGCATGCAGAGCTGTAGGTTTGTTCTGTGCACGAGCAAGAAAAGATGTTTAGACAGATCAGACATGATGATGATTTGTAATATTCGTGTTTCTGAAAATGGATTAAACTACAGCCAGTGTCCTGCTGAATATTTGCACATATTTTGAATATATTTGCATTTTTGCCAAGCATTCATGTTCTGAATACATTACATTTAGTCGTGTAGTTATTCCCTGCTTGTTTTGAGGGGCTAGAAAACCTGACTTTAAGAGTGTTGTTGTGCTGCTGTAATCATAGATTGGTTGCTCTTCCATCTTGCACTACACATTTTCATGTGTGGGTTGACTTGAGCATGGGCATGACACACACATAGCATGGGCAATGTCACATTCAGTAATCTGATTGCCTGCCTCCAGGTCTACAGTCTCTGATTAACCACCAACATATATTAGGATTTGACAGTAGAATGAACCAATCATGTTTGGATTTTCAAATGATTCATGAGCAAATAAACAATGCCTGTATTTATAAGTGGACAACATGGCACCATTTACTCCCATTGTGTTGTTTTGAAGCCTTTTTTTTTTTTTTGGTCAAAATGCATCCCCATCTTGTGCAAATTGGAGCCAGAGCATGTGCAGTAGATGTGGCTGGTCAGACAGCGGGTCCATCTCTCGCCCACAAATATTTGTGATAGCGCATCACCTACCACAAAGTGGCAAGTACAGCGTTATTAAAGTAGTATGTTAAATTATACATTGTAGTTGTATAATGCTCGCAAGTATTTTGATTTTACCGTGGTGAGGAAACGATTTTAGAGCTTTGAGTCATGACTGACTGAGCTACCATTCGCTAGCTAGCAATCCATCATTTTAATCAAAGTAATGTACAGTAAGTAGCTAATGTAACATACCAACTTTAACTATACTGCTAAACAGCAGTCAATATTTACACTCAAGACAACATATTTTTTGAGGAAAAACTGAGTGACTGGCTAACCTTACCAAGCTACTTTGACTATTAAGGTGATACAGTCAATAGTAAATTGTTATGAAATTGAGCTAGTGTTAGCTGCCTTGGTTTATGCCATCGCTCATGTTAGTTTGCTAGTTATTATACCAGTACAGTAAACTAGCTTAGACATCAAAATGAGCAACAGCCTGGAAGAACTGCAAAGGATTGCCCTCTGAAGGTCTGTTACAACAGTTTACAGCACAAGACATGGCTTTGCTACAGAACTGTCAAAGCTGTCGACACTGTACGTCTGCAAACATGTTTAAAACATGTCTTAAAGATGTTAAATGAAGCTGGTTGGGCTGTAATCTCAGTAAGAGCTTCAGGTCTGTGTTGGAAAGTGCGTGTTCATGACTGTCATTTCCAGCCCAACCCAAACCTGTCAATCACCTTATCAACCACGCCCTTTTATTTATGACAAAATAACTCCTATTAAACACATTTATCTTAAGGAGAAATATTGAGGGCGATATCAGGGTCAAGCGAAATTAAAATGACAGAACACTGTTCCTGAAAAGAATTTGTGGAGATGTAACTTAAAATGTAAGTTTGAGTCTTTTCGCATTCACTAATGTGGGAATGGGCGGGGTTAAAAATTACTGCAGCCAGCCACTAGAGGGCCTCAGAGACATTTTGGCTTCACTTCTTAATCCCTGTCACGACCTTTACCTTTACAGTATATACAGTCATTGGGGAAAAAAACTCACACCAGGCTTTCTGGAGGACCAAGATACATCACTGATTTCGAACATGAGCACAACTCAAACTCTGGCTGGCCTTGTATTACACCGTGATGCATTTTACATAGAGATAGTGTCCATTGTAAAAGAAATTTAACCCATGAAAGTGTTGCAGTTGGAGCGGAAATCTAGCAGGACCTCAAAAATTAAGGAATTAGGAAATGCTAAACTGTTAATTCACTGTTACAACTGCAAAAAATTACATCTTAGAAAGTGAAAATACCCTGAATATAGTATCAAATATAGTATCTAGTATTTCCTATTACATTACAATAAACCAAATATAAGATTATCAAACCTTATATTTGGATTTAAGATCATTTAAGATTATCAAACCTACTTTTAGAGATTTTTAGTAATTTCAAACTTTATATTTTCTTACTATTGCTAGATAATTTTGCTTCTTTTTTTTTTTTTTTTTTTTTTTTTTAGAAATAAATGCTTGAAATTAGCAAATGTATCTGCCAATAGAACAAGACTATTTCATGCTTGAAATTAGTAAAAATGCCTAGAAATAGGTTTAATAATTTTATAATTTGGTTTATTGTAATCTTGTAATAGGAAATACTAGATACATTTGACTATATTCAAGATATTTTCACTTGATAAGCAGTGTAGCATTATCTCACTAGTGAATTACTATTTTTACACATTCTTATGTTTCAGATCACAGATTTTCAGATTTGTTGCTTAAGACGGTTTTAATTAACCTGATTTAACTCCCATCTGGGTGGCTGGAGGTCCACTGGTTCTCTGGTAATTATTTTTGTTGGTGGCTATGCATGAGTGCTTGCCGAAAGCCAATGTCCTTTGCTTATTTTAAGGCAGTGGTGCATTAGGAATCTGCAGTGTTGAGATTAAATGGTTCGGAATAAGTTGAAGGCCTGGATCTAAAACGCATGGTTCACTAATTTACACTTCCACACAAACAGTCACCTGATGCCAGGATCGAACCCAGGGCCGGCCGCAGCGTCACCAAAATAAAACAGTAATCACTGAATACCTCTGGGTTGTATTACTCTAACTAATTGTTAACTAAGTGAATTGAAGTTAAGTGCAAGAACACACCAGTAAGGAATTTTTCTATGAGTTGTTGAGGAGAAATTTAAGAGAATAAGGTTTGATCTAGGTTTAAACTAATATTATTTGAGTCTTTAAAACTTGAGTCACGTGAGTTGTGCTTATTGAAAATTTCAGACCCAAATGAAGTAACTCAATCCAATTGAGCTCTTTAAACAATATTCACTTACTGAGTTCTCATAACTTTATTCAGATAAGTATATCTGACATTTAAACACATTTGAGTGATTAGTCATTCTCACTGTTAGGTTTCAGTCTAGAAAACTAGAGGTAGTCATACCTGGGATAAAAAAAAACAACCTGTGTGCAAGATGCATCACGATTAAGTGTTTATGTAAAACTCTTCGTTGTGGAGTCGTAGATGAAATATATCAATTATTTAGGATGGCAGGTGTGCTAATTTTATGTATATATATATTTATAATATATATATATATATATTTATTTTATGCATCTAGATCTTGCACTGTTTACCACCCACCACGACACTCACACATGCTCCCAATCCTCAGAAAAATAAGAGTGGCTAGATGGGTGTGATGATGTTTTCAACACATTCTCACCTCTTCCCCCCATCTTTTTTACATTGCAATCTAACATATCCGTTTTAGCATCTGCCTCTCTGACACTTCTGTGAAAGGCATGCTAACAAGAAGCTCCCCTTCTGAAGTGTCACCCACTCCGTGCGCTCAGCAAAATTGAATCCAAACAAAATGGAGGAGAGATGAGAGTTGCCCCTCATTGGTGCCATCTATCACCCAGCCTCCACTGGCAAGTCTGGAAATGATTCCTGCGGTGATATATGCTGAATCTGGCCTTGTGCAAATGGATCCGAAGGGCAGCTTCCGATCTCAGGGTGACGATTAGAAAGGCATTCATGCCTGCTTTGCAGATGGTACTTGTTGATTTCCATACTTCCAGATGAGCTTTGTGCATGACCTGTGTGTATATGGAAAGATTAGCAATTATTAGATTTGAAGGATGCTGTTTAAAAGATATTGCCTAGTTTTGCTCAGAATGAGTTTTAAAAAAAAAATGAGGCGATGTGGATGCCTATTTAACTTTAAGGAGCTGTTGTGTCTTAATGGTCCTTCTGATCATATGTAAGAGAAAATAGTTATTTTTTTGTCATTTCAAATTACACTGTTCAAGATACAAAAGTGATCGCTGCAGAGAGCATAGAGAAAAGGGCATAGCATAAAACTAATAGAAGAACAGAAGCCATAAGTGAAAAAATGAAAAAGAGATAGAAAAGAGACATCGGAAGATGGTAATGCTCGAGAGTTCAAGAACCGTAAGTGAACTCCTGCTGCAGTAAGGAGGCATACGTGAGGGCTGCGGTGAAAAGCACAGCGTGCAGTACTAGGGCAGATCTGTGATGTGGGTAGGGGGCCAATCAGGAGGCTTTAAAGATAAGGAGAAGAAAGTTGAAGTAAATTCTGCAGTTTACCATGAAGCAGTGGATGTGGTAGAGAAAAAAAAGTTGAATTGATCACCAACTTTGCTGTGGGTGTGGACAGAAAAGGCACAGATGGAGTTTATTGATGAGCTTGGTAGGGTGCCAGATAGCAGAGAAGTGCAGTAAGCCAGTTTTGAATGTACGTAAGTATTTGTGAGTGAGTGACAAACTGTGGCAGTTTTGCGGAAATGAGATGAGGTAGTCAAATTATGAGTGGAATTTAAAAAAAAAAAAAAGTCAAGGAGAGCTGCCGTTGGGAATAATGAAGTTATAAAAAAAATCTGAGCAGGCTAGATATAGAGCAAATAAACATTTTTTTAAGTAATAAGATTTATAATATGAGAGTAATATGAGAGTTCTTTATTTTAGGATATTTGCATTAAAATATAGGAAACAACTATATTTTGTTTCCTATATCTTAATGATATTCTGTCAATTTGCATTAAATTTAAGATATTTTCAGCCTCCTTCTTGTTGTGTCCAGATGGTCCTGGTGTTTATTATTATTTTTTGTAGACAATCATAGCTTTAGAAGAGGCTATATTGCACAGGTTTTAGATTGCTCTGGGCTGTTAGTGCACCCAGAAGTAGTTTGTGTCAAAAAGCAGACAGCAATGTTAGAAACATAAGGATAATTCAGCAGTATTATGTTCTCAGGCGGTGTGAATTCTCCATCTATTTGAAGTCGGATTGCCAGATTGCCAGCATTTTTTACACTGTTAAAAACTATATTTTCGACTCCAAACTATTTTTTTCCATGAAAAAAAATCTAAAGAGAGATGGTCTTCATCGAAGTGTCATTTCTATGGAAGTACAGAATGTCCTTATGATGTGATCCTGTACAGAACACCTTGGAAGCACTGTGTTACAGTGGAAAGATCTAAGTTCAGTCAAAAAATATTGAAATATGACTTTAAGGATTTGAAAAGGTACAAAATTGTGAGTTTAACTCAAAACTAGAAACTAGTTTAATATCAACAGCTGAGCTTTTTTAGTGTATCAGTGGGCAGCATAAATCTAAATTTTACTTGAGTATTATTGATTTTTTACTTAATATTTATTACTTGAGTATTATACATGTTACAATTTTATCAAGCTACATATAGCATTTCACGTATAAAGCTACAGTATATTGTCATGGGCAAAAGGCCTGCATTGTGGGATTACCATCAGCAGTAGCCCACACAAGGGTTTATAGGGAACCCCGGTCACTATGATGGTGAATTGATCATTTTAAAAGCTAAGTGGCCTAATCCTGTTGCCTTTTTAATTCAGTCTTGTAGCCTTTTTGTTAGATTTAATCTCATAGATTAGGCATCTTGCTCTTAGCGATTCTGCAACTTTCAGTATTGGCTATGTAAATCAGCAGTATTTGTGCCATTGACCCTGGCCACAGGGAGAAGCACTTGTCTGTGAAATAGGTTGACACAGGCCATTGATCACAATTATAGCAGGTGATGTGCTCCAGGCCCTGGTCAGAATGCTACTCTGAAATGAGCAAGACTGGAATCCATATTGTATCCTGAGGTAATTAACACGGTCCAAACCCCTATGGGCTGTGGAAGTGATAATGAGGAGAATTTCAGCCAAGTTTAAAGCAGTAGTAAGCTGAGCCCTAAGAGAGATGGCAAAACTGTTCAGGAAACTTCACAGTCATAAAGTCATAAAATGTTCTGCAGCTGCTGAGCACATTGCATTTCCCTTATAGAAATTCCATCACAGAGCCAGTATTGTTTCCCCATGAGACCTCAGGAGGGCTGTGTGAAGGGAACAAGTGCAGCAGGTTGTGATACAGCCCCTAGTTATCATTTATTTTGAGCTGTCTTCAGTCTTATGCCAAAAATAGGCCCAATTATCTCACTTTTGGCTATATAAAGAGATTACCGCAATGTGTACACAAGTGAAATAGTATGTATGGGAACATATCAACAGCAAAGCTATCTAACCACGTTCCTACAGAGTGTCATCCCTCTCTGGTTTGTGCAGGCTGTGTCCTCAATAACATTTCATTCTTCCCAAGCAAATAGAACACAGACTGTTTGGCTCTTTCCTGTCACAAACACCAGTGCTGAAGTCTAAAATGGACCGACGAACACTAAAGCGCATCCATAATTCATATGTAAGGGAGAAATTTAAGAGCCCACAGAGGCTGGCTGTATTTATTATTGATGTGAGGATCCTGCTCGAGCCACTCTTTGCGTATTCACCACTCATTTACTTTCACTCGAGCAACGGCAACACCTTTATCCAGCTCATATCAACTCTTAATTAATGTTAATGCTGGGACTTTGGGATTGGACTTGCTTATGAAAATGCTTACTATTATCATTTTGAATCCCCATTATACTAGAGAGTACAGTCGTATGAACTGTACATTCTTTTGCTCTGGTCTTAAATGGGATGCATTATACCATTCATTCATTCATTCATTCATTCATTCATTTTCATTAACCGCTTTATACTGGTCAGGGTCATGATGGATCCATAGCCTATCCAGGGAACACTGGGTACAAGGTGGGAATACACCCTGGATGGGATGCCTGTGCACCTCAGGGTGCCGTGCACATACACACACACACACACACACACACACACACAAACACACACGCACATACATTCACACCTACAGAATGAGAGAAAACCCATGCGGACATGGGAAGAACATGTGAAGCTCTTCACAAACAGAAACCCAGGCTCTGGATTGATCCTGGAGCTGCACTGGAGGTATGCGGATTTCTAAAATAAAGTGCAAAAACACCCCTACCAGCAACAGCAATAAAACCCATTATCACCAGAGGTTAAATCGGGCTTCAGGAGGTGAAGGTGCTCTGCTTCTTTCATGGGTGTGACAATGTTATTAATTGGAGTTCTCAACACCAATATTATGACAAATATGTTCTCAGTATGTCTGTTTCTGTTTTCTGTCCTCGGGGTTGAATTTAGCTAACCGTCGTTCGGTGGCCAGATCTTACATTTCTCAGTTATGTCAGTTTAATCATTATTATTATCATCATTACGCCATGCTGTGATTTACATTTCCATCAAGCTATAGTGCCACAGCTCAGATCTACTTGCCACTCATATAAACCCGCTCCCTTCTGACAATCATAATCATAATTTAATGACAGTGTGATTAGAGTCTGGAATTACAATATCGTTTTGTTCTGACGCTACTTGTTTTCCTGGTCCAATTACATATGATATTTAATTCAGATATTAGTTACCTTGCTGCATGATCTTATATGACTTACAGCTGTCCGAGAAAACGTAATGTCATTTTATATTATTACAATGATATTTAAAACAGTTACTTTACAATATTCTTCCAGGATAATTAAATTATAGCTATTTCTCGGAAACCTAACTAGATAGCTATTTATTTGTTGTTGACAGCTGAACACATTTAACTTTAGCCAATATTTTGCTGAAGTGCCCATTAGTACAGTAGGGTAAGGAGGGCCAGTGTATATAATATATATAATATATAAAGTGTATAGATTGTCGCCTCACAGCTCCAGGGGTTCGAACCTGAGCTCATGTTACCGTCTGTACAGAGTTTCGCATATTCTCCCCTTGTTCCATATGGGGTTCCTCTGGGTTCTCCAGTTTCCTCCCATCACCAAAAAACATGCCAGGAAGTGGATTGGCCACAAAAAATTGCTCCTATGTGTGAATGTGTGTGTGCATGGAGCATGAAGGAATCAATCCAGTTTATAAAGTGAGTTTACTAACTTCAGCAAGAACAGGTTGGTTTGTGTTGCATAGCTAACTATACAATATTGCTAACTAAACATTAGCTGAAGACTCAAAGGCCAAATCCCGCCTCACCAAAATCAATCAATCAAACAAACAAATAAATAAATGAATAAATAAATAAATAATAGTAAAGAGTAGCTGGTAAGTAGAGAAAATATTTATTTAACAAAATTTCAATCAATTAGAACAACTTGTATATTGATAATATTTTATAATATAAATTATATTGATAATATATTCTTTTTGGAAATGGTTTGATGCAGATACAGATGTAAAGTGTCTGATGACTAGCTTTATATTTCTACAAATGTTATTATAATTTATATTCACAATTATATAAAAATATAAATCATTTTGTTATAAATATTTAAATGTCATTAGCAACATAAAAAAAAATGATCCGGTTTGTATTGTGAGAGCTAGCAATTAGTATGACTGGAATGCCAGAGGTTTTAGCATGCTAGCTAACATCTGACAGATTAGCTGGGGCTTGACTGCATGCATTTCTTGTTGTGGGTCGGGATACAGGTCCATCGGTTTTATTAGAGGGTTACTTTTAGTAAATACTGCACTTTGGTACAAACCTTACTACAGCTTTAAACAGAGTATTTGTAGATGAGTATTTTACTTCATTAAGGAATAAATGTACTTCTGTCCTCTTTGCTTTTAGCACAGAATTAAGTCCATATTAATATGTAGCTTAAAGATATATATTGCTATCTGAAAGGAAGACTTGCACACCTTCAATAAGGGCAGAGGTGACTTGGTGTGCCCACAGTTAATAATGAGAGTGCTAATGCACTAAATGGACTAGCGGCTAGCTTTTATCAGGGTGCCAGCGGTTTCAGGAGACATGAATTTTTAATCACAACATGATGGTTATAGCAAATACTGATGGAGGTGTTTTCCATTTTCTGCACGATTTGTCTTCTCACAGAGGACCAATTCCATATTCAAGCTTGCATGTGGCTGACCCTCAGATAACTGCTGGCGGTGGGTTGAGATGTCCGGAACCTTCCATTATAAGGAAAACAAAAAGATGATGAACAGAATGAACATAAGAGCAAGAGGGACATCATAAACATCGGCTGAATCCCAAAATGCAATCCTACTCGCTGAATATGTGAAACATAGGGTATGAAATAATAATATCCGCAGCATTTAGTGCACTTTGTGTTCACGAGGGATGGAAGGGATACAGAGAAAAGCTCCTGGTGTGACAGACAGGATGTTCCTGTGAACAACCCGAAGAAGATCCCAGCTCTGAGCTTGCTGAAACCGGAAAATAGACTCATGTAATTCATGACTTATTTGTTTGACTCGGCAGCGCTTCTTTTCCATGATCATGCACTCTAGGGTGGGAAGGGAAAATCAATACACATGAGATTTTTTTTTTGTCCTTGCAACTTGTAAAGTAACAAATTATTCTGCACAAAGAAGGCAAAATGTTGAAAATATCATGGTGTTACAGACAAGAAATATGGCCTCTATTTATCATTTTCTGTGAGATCTTTGCTGCAAACAAATTGAGCAAAAGCAGTAATAAATCATACAGTATTGAGCAAGCGGATCTCGAATTATTTTACCAGTGATTAGTAGTACCAACTATTGAGGTCAGGTCAAATGATGAAATCCCTATTCCACCTCTGCTGGACTTTCCTATTGGTTCACAGTTAAAACTACTTGGGAATGTGTTTGGCATGTTTACATATGTCCATTGTAACATACAGTATACAACAGAACTACAGTACATCTACACTCTAGCTTCATGCTTTGACTTGCAATCTAAGGGTTTCACATGCTTCTCAGCGTCTGTCTAATAAGGCCTTAAGGGCTCTCCTGGTGCTTCATTCGAAGGACATAATGTCCTTCTGTCTGTCTCCATGGTGCATTATAGCCATACTAATCATATCAACATCGCCTCCTGTCTTACTTCGAGTCTGATACAAATTAAGGGAATGCTCAAGGGGAGTTTTGGAGATCAGCTTAAAGACTGCAAGCTGTTTGACAGCCATCAGAATACAGAAGATCTTATGAGAAAGATTTTTATCATAATAGCTTTCCAACTGTCTGTAACCTAGGCATGTCACTATCTATGCAATGGCACTATCTGCATCTCTATCTGTTTAGTGCTCCAAATATCCGTATCTGTATCTGTATTCAGAAGTGGGAGGGACCTAAACATGACTTTTTTTAAATTAAATATGAATCCTACCACTATGCCCACTGGAACTGGGACTATTTTTTATAATTCCACTATTTTTGCGTGTCCTATATCTCTATTTGTAACTCTTTAACACATGATCTGTTCATTCTGAATAACGTATTCATATTCGCTTACATTTTTTTATAGATCTTATTCTATTGAAGGGTGCCAATATTTCTGGAGTTTGCTGTATACTGTGAAAATACAACTTACATAGTGCATTATATACCTAATAGATCACCATCTAAGATGGTAACAACCACACCAACAATCCTATGTGAATATTAATACTCGTGTACCCTTTCTGTTGTGCCCCAACACTGATGTACTCAGCTACTGCAAGCTTCCCTGCTCAAGCTCCTGTGCTGTTTTCATGATTAGCTTCTTAATATTAGCTGTAGCTTCTGTGCTGAACTTTACCTCCAGTTGCAAAAGAAAGAATAACGAAAATGGTCTTCTGCGTTAACGATTTCTTGTGGCTGATTTGAGTTGGGCAGGACTATATATGATAAATGTGATGTTAGGTCTAACAAAGTACAAATCAATATTAGCATCTGCTTACATCAGCCACCACAGCTACCCAAACCACAGAAATCATGCTCATTTAGCCTCTGTGCCTCTGTGACCATGAAAGAAACTGCATCATTGTGTTGCAATGGTGAATAGTTCTCTTTAAATTTGTGAATGGATTGAGAATTAGCAGAGTGGCCGCACTACAATTCAGACAATCATGCTAGCTGAATATATAAGATGAAGCTAATTAGGCAAGCAGCGGAATGGTGGCACAGCAGGTAGCATTGTTCAGTCCTGAACTCCAGGAGCTCTGTGTGTTTCACACATTCTCTTCATGTCCGCACGGGTTTCCACAAAGCACTCCTGTTTTCATCCACCTCCTAGAAATACACTGGTAGCTGAAGTGGCTAATCAAAAATGTATTCATTTCCAGTTGTGGCTGGCCGTGCAGCATTGCACTGGATGTCTGGTTGCAATTTACTTATAAGAAAAAAGATTCGACTATTGTCAAAAGGTTTGTAATCAGATATCAGCTGTCAAATTGTGCGTGACGCATCTGTGCATTCGCATCATCATCAGAAGAAAGAAGAGCGCTTGCACACTGTACAGATGATAGCGGATAATCAAAGTGATCATTAGTAATGGAGTAAGTAGATTAGAGGATAAATATAAAGGTAGTCAGGGCATCTTTGAGTGGAATTTTAATGGAATCTTTAAATGCACACAAAACAAACACGCATACTGCATGTGGTTTACAGTGTCTTAAGGCAGATATCAAGATCACAATCAGATGTGAAACAACTGACTATATAAATCGGAATGGTCACATTAGACAAGATGTCAGCAAAAGTCTAATATAAGTCTAATAAAATAAAATACTAGTAAGCTGACATTTGGTGCATATGGCTGACTCAAAGGAATACTTCTGAAAAAAAAATTATCAAAAAACTGCCACACATGGGCGCGTAGATGTCGAGACTTGAGCATTAGGAGCAAGGCTTCTAATTAGCGTCATCTTATATCTTATATACTGTGTGTGTGTATTTTATATATATATATATATATATATATATATATATATATATATAGATATATATATATATATATATATATATACAGTCAAGGGAAAAAGAAAGTACACCATCAGGGCATAAATAACAATTCTTTAAACAAACAAATAACCTCAGGTGACAACAACAGAAAAAAAACCAGACTTCAATATGTAGTCTTTTTTTTCCCAAAAAGTAAACCAACATTCAGAAACCAGGTGGGGAAAAAATAAGTAGTGAAATGCACATGATTGGTTAATCATCAAGAAGTCTGACTACCTCTAAAGTAGAAATATATATATATATATATATATATATATATATATATATATATATATATATATATATATAGAGAGAGAGAGAGAGAGAGATATATATATATATAGAGAGAGAGAGAGAGAGAGAAAATGAAGCTAATTAGAAGCATTGCTGTCAGTGTTCTGTCTGAAGTTCAGTCCTGAGGTCTAGTCGCTGTTTGTGTTGTTGAAAAATGTGTTCATTGTCTTTTGTCCAGTTGTCTTTTGTGGCTGGTTTGTTGTTTATTTGCATTTTGCATTTGTGGCTGGTTGCATTTTATTTCTAAAAAAAAAAAGGTTTGAGTAGTTTTTTGTAATCAATTGGCCACATTAAATAAATAAATAAATAAATAAATAAATAAATAAATAAATAAATAAATAAATAAATAAAATGTAACCACACCCACAGACATACTTATCTCACTATTAGCCCTTCAACCAGCTGGTTAAATTTAGAAAGTTTAATAAATCAAGAAAGAAAGCTTAAAAACATTAAAACCTTCAGAAAGACATATTACGTGCATTACAATATATATATTTTTTCTTTACACGAAACATTCAACCATAGTTTGGCATACAAGCTAACTAAATGTTGCTGTTTGAATATTTGAGATAGATGAAACACGGCTCGGGCAATCCACCAAAGACTCTTCATGCTTCATTTTCTGTAATTACGTACAGTATATGTCAATAAATCAGCTTTACTTCAGTGTATTTTGAAACAGTTGTTTGTGTTATCTTCTCCCTCTCCTCTACACTTTAGCCAGTTTAATGGAAAGCTAGCTAACATTGCTGATGAAATGATTACGTTACTCTTGCATGCTGTAGTAGAATACTTCCTGTATAGAGTAATCATGTGGTTGTTGGAGCAGAGAAGCAGGTTAGAGGTGGATTGTTCTGTTTGCATGGATGTCACTGGACTGTGCTCTTGTTAACCAGCCAATAATCTTGCGTTGTGTGTTGTAACAGCTCAGCTCATCATCCGCGCCAACAAGCAGGCCAATGGGAAATCCCTCGGTGTTCCCGATGGCCAGTTTCTCATTTTCTAATGGAGTTTATGTTCAGTATTCAGCTCATATTCAGGATTTTTGATGTCATAGTTTTTGGGTGAATTATATTTCGAATTTCTGGATATAATTGTGGGTTTGCTTAAAAAAAGATGTTGTTTTGTTGACATTACACCAGTGGGGCTGCCTTGTCTGGCAACCGGCGTGGAATTGAGGTCAGGAGAGCAACGATTGCTCAGACAACTCTGCTAATTGAATGACTCTAAATGGTGCTTACTTACACAACCTGCAGAGATTTGTACAATGAAGGCAACAGAGGTCTTCTAACAAATTGAAACAAATCTCATCTATCTTGAGAGAATATTTGACCAAAAGTGCTCTTGACATGAAAATGCTGACATGAATCATTTAGCATGCTGCCATTTGCATAATGCTGTTTGCCCCTGCTAGCTTTCTGGTTTTAAAAATATTATTATTGCTGGGGAAAGTACTCTGTATACGACAAGACAGTATACTCTATAATAGTGTATTACAGTATTTATGTCCATAATTTCACTTTATAAGGTCATTTATGTTTGGAATATAATCCCTGGTTTTGCTCAGTAGTCCATTTGGACTCCCCCAGAAAACATTCATTGTGTTATATAACAGCGCTGTGATTATAGCTGTCTAGTGGATTATTTTGGATTATTTGTCCACAGATGTGGAGGAGGGTGCTGTCCAAGGTGCCGAATCTCCGGCGCGCTCCTGAAGGGATGCTGAATGGACAGCAAGCTATTAAACTCATGCTATGTGCCTCGTTTCCTACCCACTATCACAACATGATTCGCAATTCTGTATTGAGCCAGGTTCCCAGGTTGCTAAGATTAGCATCTGCCAAGCTGGATATCTTGGAGAGCAGAAAACCTTGGTTCAGAATCCTATAGTCATATCTATGGGTGAAAAAAAAAGATTGTACCCACAGAGCAACTAGTGAAAGGGGAAATCTTCGACTTGTTTTGATTAATGTTCTTTCACTGTAGTTATATTTGTCTCCATTGACAGTGGAGCCACATACAGACCACAAACAGACTGAAACCTGGCTAATGGAGACACCAGGGAGAAGCACTCAAGCCTCCTCCCTCTGGCCCTTCCAGCAACTGTAATATGTAACATGACTCATAGGTTTCAATGGAGAAAGAATGACCTGATAGCAGATATAAAGAACCCTCAAACTAATGCAATATCTAATGTGCCTCTGCCAAGTCTTTATTTCACCATTATTCACACTTTTGTAACTCAAAGAGCAAGCAGCAGTTGAACCATAAAATATTTCATTGTAAAAGCAAGGTGGAGCCGTGTGCTAAAAATTGCAAAGCGTGTTGAGTTACAGGTTGTGTTGGGCCCTAAAATGCCTCCAGCCAAATAGGAAGCGGGGCAGTGGGAGAAGAAAAATAAAGACCGGAGCATCTGGAGAGCAGTAACGCAGGCACTATTGAGTCAGAGGTCCTCCAGTGGGCTTACTGTGGCTTGGCACACACTCCACAGACTCTGATTAAAGAATGATTTATAGGTCTTGTGGAGAGCCTTTCAGCGATCTGTCCCCTAAATGAGAATCGTTTTCTTCTTCCACTCCCTTTGAGGAGTTTGGTAAGTCAAGCCTTCTGGCACAGATCCAGGCTGGACAATGTATTACTGATGGTAAGTTATTAAAAGCTATAATCATGGTCTGGGAGTGGGGGTGGGGTTATCTGAGCTCTGCCTACGTAGACATACGTATATTTATCTTGCCTGTGCTGGTGGAATAAAATCACTTAGTCAAAGCCTTTGTGATCACCTCCCCATTACGTTCAGCATGAAGTGTCTGTTCTGAATGCAGGGAAGGAGAGCAGATGGGTAAAATATATAACGGCAACTTTTCAGGAAAAAAAAAATTATAGCCAGTCTGTTGGATCAGTCATTGTTATACCTGACAAGATGGATAATTGGCAGAGATGTGCAGTTTTATCATGAAATGAAGCAATGTTAGGTTACAGATCGAATGCCAACTGTGAGATAAAGCAGGTTTGAAATAAAGCAGGAGGTCACACTAATTAGCTGGGAACTCTCCCCCATATGGGGGTGATGGTCAGGTGTCCACATACTTTTGGCCATATAGTGTACCTCTGCTAGCAAAACAGCAATGATTCTTCACTTATGATGAAAAATACATTATGAACTGCTGCATTATTGAATTTACAAAAACGCTCCCTCATGCTAGTTCAAATTGGGTATTATTAAAAACAAATTGCCCAAGGCTTTTCCCTCAAGACGCTCACAATGATGACACAGTTGGAAACGGTGCATGGGAAGGCTGTAAATTTGCCTTGGCAGGTTTTCTGCCCTCTTATCAGTCAGTACATTGCAAGACCTTATTTTCTAAGGGCATGTCTTTAAATATCTGATAAAGCAATGCCCCAGGGTTATTGGTAATCTGAGTGGACTTCGGAGTCCAGGATTGACTCTGGTTGGCTGGAGATATTTGTGGACATGGCACGCTTTTCAGTCTGAGCTTGTTGTGAAATTGTCAATGCCTCCCAACCTGCAGTACTAGCACAGCTCACTCAATTAGGCCAGCATAAGCACATTACGGTCATCATAAACTCAGGTCCATTCTAGAGTGTCAACATGCAGAGAACGACATACAACAAATAATCCACCATGATAGGCCAAATATTCGGTTCATGTATAAGTAATTGCTTTTCCTCGCCTTGCCTCAGATATTGTGAATTCATTCAGGAGCAATCGATGCGCCTTGCAGTGAAAAATATATATCTGAGTCAGTAATATTTTGGCCTGCGCCAGTCGTAAAAAGTGCATGTTCAGTCTTTTAGAGCAAATATGACACCTTTTCTTTGTAGGTGAAGACCAGAAAGGAATCAGGAATGCTGATGGTGGACTTGCTGTCATTTATGCCAAAGCTTTGTATGTGCTCATTATGTGTGTGTGTGTGTGTGTGTGTATAGTTTTATATCTTGGAGGTGATCAAATGTCCCCACGAGTACAGTAATATCTGACAGTTTTGGCCTTGTGGAGACATGTGGATTTATTTATTTATTCTTTTTACTGAGATTGTAAGTTTTGGTATAGATATAGCGTTAATTAGTTTCATTAATAATTATGTCAATGGAAGGTCCCCACAAGGGTAGCAAGACAAACATGAGTGTGTGTGTGTGTGTGTGTGTGTGTGTGTATGTATGTGTGTGTGTCAGAGAGTCAGAAGGAGTAAGAGCAGCTGAAGAAATCCCTGATCCCAGAGAAAGTGAAAGGTGAAGTGTGAAAAACAAGGTAATCCCACTGCTTATAGAAAAGCCATGACCCCAAAACCCAAAGAATGGCTCCATACGATCCAGGCACGTCTATATCAATATTAGTCCAGGAGAGTGCAATCCTAAGAAAAAAAAAAAAAAACACATTATCCCCTCAACCCCCCACACTTCTGGTACAACATGCAGGCATCATCAAACAGCTTCCTGTACTGCCTCATTTATATATACACAGATCTGAGCAGTGTGCAGTTCTTCCAAAGCTCCTCTGTTTGTGTAGTTTCTTATCTGGTATTCAATAAGTACAAAAAAGCATTTCCACCAAATTTACAGTATGCACGCACAATTTTCCTACTGCAGCACTCTCTCTCTGCTACAGCATTTCCCCTTAATTTCATTTACTCCCCTTTCTCTCTCTTTTCAGCAAAAAATAAATTGTTTCACTTCTGTTGACGTGTTTGCTGACTCTCCTAAGTTTATTTGAGAAAATGACTGAATCATCTTATCCACATTGGCAAACAATGCTCTTTACAAAAATTTTATTCTGAAGTGATGATGCATACTGTCACGTCAGCACCGCTTTTGGCTGTGATATGGATTTCATTACCCATCAGCCCTGTCAGACTAATACAGACCACATGACCCTGTCACTCCTTAAATAAGTGTCCCTATTTAAGTACTTATACTGTGTCCTAATTAGCCTACTATCCATCCTAAGTAGTATCCGAAATTACCCGAATTAGTACTTGGATGGTCGGCTATTTCCGAAAGATTTTCAAAGTGTGAATCCTTGGACGCTTTTTCAGCTAATATTACCCACAATTCCTTGTGCAAAGGAGGAGTTTTGTGACAGCTTGCTTTGTCAAATTCAACCTGCAAACATGGCGGACGAGTGTAACATCAGTGATGCGTCTTCAGTATTTAAGTGTAAGAACTTTAATGTTAAGCACTAACCAAAGTTTTAAAAGCTGAAATGCAATGAGGAGTTTGTTTACGATGACAGTGTGTGTAACTAGGCAACAACGTTCTCTTCCCTTCCATGACCTGTTAGTATGTGCCAGTGCACGCATACTCTTTTGCGACACACTTAAATATATGTATGTTTTCTTCACAAAAAGAGTATATACTTTTAGTGCATAGTATAAGTAGGTTATACTAGGACACAGCATTAGTTTTCTTTATTTAGTTCCTAAGCTTCTGTTGTGTGTTTGGTGTCACGGCTCCCTAGCATGTCTTTCGCTCTGCATCTTGATGTGGTTTGTTTTGTTTGACTTTTGTTTAATTAAAAGCCTGCACTTGCATTCGTCTCCACCATTTTCTGACACCTACAGTACATTCATCCATCGTGGTCAGGGTCGTGGTGGATCTGGAGCCTATCCTGGGAACAGGATGATGTTTCTTAACTCACACTGCTGTATTGTAATTCTGTCATTGAGCAACAGCAGAGGAGCAGCCTGAACGATCTGGTCGTATTTTGAGAAATATTTTTTGTTTCACACATTCCACTTGTTTTAATTGCTCTCTTGCCGCTGCTATGCCTATACACGGATGTTGTTCTTGCACAGTTTTATGTTTTATGAGTTGAATTGTTCTTGGATTGGACAGAAAGTCTGAATTATTAGAACATTTTAAAAAGCTAATGTTTATCAATTATCAGAAGATTGAGTAAAATACACTTCAGTTGTCCCTGTTGTGAGGAAATGTGCAGCTGCAATGTCACACGAGCAAGAGTAATGCCAGGCTAAAAAATGTAGGATTTCTAATGAATCATTAGAATCATTTTTGTTTTTAAATCTTTAACCATTAACCATGCATGACATTTTAGCCTTAAATGTTGTCTTCTCTATAGGATTCATGAAACCTGGTAGATATTGTTGACATGTAGTCAGTGACTTTAGACTTTAGACTAATGTTCAAACTCATTACATTAGATCCGAGCATGAGCTTTCATTGGCTATATTTCATTGAATGGACCAATTTGATTGATTTCGATTCATTCATTCACATTTAGAATCAATGTGTTATAAAATCCACATGTGCCTGAAGCTGTAGATCCTGAATATTGCAGGTTTTGTGAATCCTGTGGATTTATAGTGTCAGCACAGTGGATTGACTTGCACACTGAGCTTAAAGGAGTTTTCCTCTATTAAATCACTATTAACTGGTAAGCTTCATGCTGCTGATTGAGATGGAACATTGTTTATTCTTTCCTTCATTCTCTCTCTCTCTCTCTCTCTCTCTCTCTCCCCCCTTTTTCTTTAAATAATGCCTCTAAACAATGCAGTTTTGGCCTTTTGTTTGATTGTAATAAAAACAAATTGGGCCTTTGCTATATTTTATTGGCGCAGACATTTTTTTCAGAACCTTATTTTTTGTCTAACTAATTTGCTGTCATGTACAGAGGGGTCCAAAATCAGAGCCACACTGAATTGATTTTTTTTTATTTAAATTTGGAAATAAACAGAAGAATTCTATTTAAAACAAAGACAGTAAATGTTCAATATCTTGAATATTTAATATTGAAGATTCTGCACTATTTCTAGGTCCCTATTTACATTTAAATATAATGTGTGATATTTAACTCCTTTGTACAAAAAATCCGATTTTCCTCATGCCTAATGTCTTCTTTTGAAGCATGTATTCAGACGACACTCTGATAGACTTGATCTAAAATGGATCATTAGTTTTTACACAAACTTGTGTAGTCCATGCTAGCTCGCGTGCACACTGTCATTAAAGCCAAAAATGGACGCACCAAATATTAAGAAACTCTGAAACTCATGTAAATATGTAAAGATTCTACTTTCCGCTCAAGTTGTTGTCAATAATACATTTGTTATCAAAATTGCTGTATTAAATTACAACAAAAATAAGAATGAAAAATAGAAGCATTTTCACTAGCGCTCTCAGACTTTTGACCCCACTATATTTTTATACTGACAGGATTAGTAACTCACCCAACAGGCCTATGAATATTTTTGCATCAATAAAAAAAATCTGTGTTAAAAAGGAAATAATTGACTAATACCCTGAAAAAAGAATTAATATCCAATATACCAAGCTCATGTGATTACAATATATTTGCATATTGGACCCTGTTTGGATCTTTGATGCAATTACAAAAGCCTGTCACATGATCAGTACCAACCAGTTACCAGATTTTTAGCTTTTCAACATTTTCTGCTCTCCCTTTACGGATTTATTCACCAGAAGGTACAGGGTGAGTTTAAAGCCAGACATCGGTCTTGTGCATTCTGAGATTCTGAGTAATTATGTTTATGCGCAGCTTTAGTCTGACAGGAGGTCGCTACACGACATCATTCTGACAAATAAACCAATTTCATAATTATCTTCACCTAGGGATTCATAGAATGGATCTTTGTGTGAATACATGAATGCAAAAGCTAAATTGAACCTGTTTTAACACATCAGAATGTACATTAGCATGCAAATGGACATTCAGTTTTTTTTCATGACTGTGCTTTGTGGCACTAATCTAACTGTCACTTTGGTATTTGTCAAAAGATCTGGCAGACATTTGACATAAATGGAATAACACAGGGAACGTGGACATGAAAACATCACACATTGGAGCAGCAATGCCACCTTGTGAGAAACCTGTAAGATGAGACGGTAATAATGATCCTGATCTGTTTCCGATGTAGAAGATTTTAGACTGTTCTGGTATCCTCTGGACAGATTTGGGCTTCAAACCAACACCACACACACACACACACACACACACACACTCTCACTCTCTCTCTCCTGTCATGTCTGGAGAGTCTAAGTGATTAAACATCCGCCACAACTTTCTGGAAAGCTGACAGGAAACGCATCATTAGACAAATTGTAAATCTAAAATGACATTTTTTTTTTAATTTTTATTTTTACAGGGCGTTCCGCATGCTCTTTCACAGCAGCACTGGCACTCTGGGAGAAAAAAAAGCCAATTATGCCATTAAAGCTGTCTGTACCATTGACCTTTTTACATTTGCTCTGTATGCTATTACACTCAATCAAGAAAGGTCAGTGTAAAACGTGAGCCCAATATAAAAACAACGCTGGTCCACGTGCTGTTTTGCACTGACCTGCGTGAATTGCATTGTGCATTTGAATGCACTCACTCGGACCAAATCGAATTTGCGTTTTCGCTTGACATTTTGCTCACTCTCATGGAAAGGTAAATCTACAGGTTGTAAAATTTGTTACTTCGCCAATTGCCGGTTGGCTCTATTTTAATAGAAGGGCCACCATCAGAGTGACCTTGTCATGAAATTCCCATAGTGTATTATATGGTTTGATCTTCAGTGCTCTTGATCTCTGGCCACTAATCAATATTTAAAAGTGCTTGGCATTTCGAGTTCATCCTCAGAAATCAGTGACGCCGAAACCCTATACTAATGTCAATGTCAGAATAATACAGGAAGGCTTAATTTAGAACCATCTTGCAGAATTTGCTTCAATTTGATTCTCAAATCTTACCGTAATTAGTAAAGTGAGAACGGCATGTCACATGGAGGAGCAGGAGGAGGAGGAGGAGGAGGAGGAAGAAGAGATAATTCTCCTTAGTCTGGTTCTCAGTGTCTGCCCACAGGTGCTGCCTAACAGGTCGATGTGTGCTGGCTAGATTCCGTGATAAGAACGAAGCATGTTGTGTCTGCGGGATAACACACACCCTGATGTGACTGAAACCTGAGAGAATCAGCTGCACAGTGATTCTGTAAGTTCTCCTGTATTTCTCGCAGAGTTAACAACACCTACATGTGCATCACTGTTGTTTGCATTGTGTTGGCTGAACACAAGAGTCCTGATACAGCCTATTATTCTTGCGACAGTTGACAAGAGGTGCTACGGTTGAGAAACTCCATCTGTATAAACCACTGGAGGGCACGTTCAGCTCCCGTTGCTTTTAAACACTTCCTTGCGTCTGTATTGCCTTGCATACTTCATTGAGTCTGCGGGACACTATGGAGTCCATAAAACAGTGTATTGTCAGTTCAGAAAGAGGAGGAAGATCTCCCTGAGCTGCAATAGACTGGAAGATAACACGGGCAGATTAATGATGAGTCCCTTCTCGTTTTTTTTAAACACAAAGCTCATATTACATTTATTGTTACTTTGAATCTTAGGTTGCAGTCGGAGATGTTTAGACTACCAATGGACCCTCTGAGCAGCCTAGAGCTTTGACAAAAAGAATTATTAATGAGATATTGAATCAGAGAATGTGGTTAAAGACATGGAGCTTCACGCTCTTAGTGCTCTGATTGCATTTAGATTTGGATTTGGTTTCAACCACAAATCATGGTGGATCTTCTCGCTTCCAGCGGCTGCAATTTTCTGTTGGATCATCTGTTAAACAAATGGATGGATAATATTGGTTACAGCATTCTTGAGGTCATTACCACTGTAATGGAGTTTGCATTATAGGAGGCATAAGACCAAACAAGCACAGCACATTATGGTATTTATGAGATTTATGAGAATTAGCATGTGACCATTATTTATATGTTGCTCCACACTTTAAATTCCAGAAGCAAGGCTCTGCAATAAGCTGGATGACAGTAGGCAAGACACAGATCATGGAACAGAGAGAGAGATAGAGAGAGAGAGAGAGAGAGAGAGAGAGTCCGCAGTAATGTGGTATAGGGAGACACTCACTGGTGGAATGTCTAATTTTCCTCAGGAACATTTTTGGTGCAATGCACAGAGCCAGGTCCTTCCATACTATGCCGTAAATTCATCAACACATTTCTGTGATCTTGCTTTTATATATTACATATCCACAAAGCTTGTAACAGAAGGATCATGAATGAGTGAGAGTATTGTGCTGAAGTCTTCCTGGCTGATAGGTGGCAACGGTGTGGCTTCCTGAATTTCTCAGTATGTTCCAAAGAAGAAGAAAATACATTTAAATAATCCCGATCAGGAAGCAGGCTTTCGGTCCTGCGAAAGTTACATCCTATCACGTGAAAATATCTTAAAGATAATATGTATTTAGTATTTCCTATTATAAGATTACAATAAACCAGTATAAGATTATTAAACATATTTCTAGACACTCATTTCAAGCTTTACATTTTTTTATTGTATTGGCAGATAATTTTGCTAATTTTAAGCATTTAATTCTACAAAAAAGCAAAATTATCTCCCAATAGAAAATATAAAACTTAAATTAAGTGTAAATGTCTAGAAATAGTTTCAGTAAGCTCATATTTGGTCTACTGTAAATTTTATTATAGGAAATACTAGTTAATTTTGACTATATTTAAAATACTTTCACTCGCTAAAATGTTTTTTGCAGTGGGTGCAATTTAAAGTCTATTTGTACAGTAGTACACAGTGAAACACATTAATTCCCATAAACATTTACAGATAAACACATGGTGAGGACGACATCAGACTAAAGCACTAACATACAGTGGTGTGTGAGGTGTGAAAAGCATTCATTGGCGTCTGGAAGATGAGATATTGTTTAAGGAAACAATATATATAAATATGAATATGAATAAATATGAAATATACTGTGTAACTTTGTGCTAATTCATTTTGGGCACATAATGCCAGTGTTTCTTTTTGTTTTGTTTCAGTTACTTAGAGGCAGTATTCATAGATCTACATGACAGACAATCATGACAACTGACATAAACCCACATAAATATTTTAAAAGGCTCGTCAAGTGATTTTGTTTAACATGAGATGTGTTATGAGATGTGTTTTTTAAAGCTGATTTACATTACCGCATCATGAGAACTGAATTTGCTCAGTGAACTTCTGATATGTCAAATTAAAGCCATTATAGTGTCACAACATTTACAAATGTTTTCATGAAAATCTCAAATGGTTAAGATATACATAACTAATAATAAGTAACTAATAAGTTGTTACAGTAATAACTGTCACTATTAAACCCTTCATTATGTAACTATAGCCAGTTTTTAAAACAATGTCACTGACACTGTAAGATGTGTGACTCTAATGTACCATGTGTTCACTGAGGTACAAAGTCAAATGTCATGCTGTTCTAAAGTACGTCAGCATCATAACACACCCTTGTGTCAAAAAATATGTCACTTGATTCAGGTGTTACATCAACCTGGCCTTAAAACTGAGTAAAGCCTTCAGATAAATATTGAACATTTAATTTGTTTCAGATCTTCAAACTAAATTTAATATAAGACAAAGACAACCTGAGTAAACATAAAATATAATTTTTAAATTATCATTTCATTTATTGAAAGCAAAAGCTATCCAAAACCAACTGGCCCTGTGTGAAAAAGTAATTGCCTCCTTAGTTTCCCAATCAACCGATTAACCAAATTTAATTGACAATTGGGTTTAATTGGACTAGACACACCCAGGTTTGATTACTGCAAGCCCTGTTGAATCTAAACATCATTTATATGGAACCTTTCCAACGATGTGAAGTAGGTTCAACAAGCAAGATCATTATGCCGTGATTGAAACTACTTCCAGAAGAGATGAGAAAGAAAGTTACTGAAGTACATCAGTCTGGAAAGGGTTGCAAAGCCATTTCTAAAGCTCTGGGACTCCAGTGAACCAGAGTGAGAGCCTTATCTGCAAATTAAGAAAACCTGGAACAGTGCTGAATCTTCCCAGAAGTGGCCAAGAAAGAGAGACTTTAAGTTCTAAAGTGGCCTTTAGAAAGAGACCGTGCAAACATGGCATCTATGGGAGAGTTGGAAGGTGAAAACCATTGCTAATCAAGAGGAATGGAAAAGCTCCTCACATTTTGCCAAAAAAAAAAAAAAAAAACTTTGATGACCCCCTAGCCTTTATTTAAATAAAAAAATCATTGTTATTGCATGTGTTGTATGTATAAATGTATTCATTTGCAAAGAAGCTCTCACCAGCAGAAAGAATGTTTGATATTGGGAACAGGGAATTACTGGTTGTTAAAGGTTCAATAGTCCTTACTTGCACAGATAACCTGGAAGATACACCATGTTAAAAAAAAACTGGATTAAGCCTTGGCCTTAACAAATGTGTATTAAGTTTCTGTTTGGAAAACTGACTTCTGTGTTTTGGATGTGCCTCCTGTCAGTCATTTTATAGACACTCTATGGGCCATGGTAGATCTTGGGGGCAGAGCTTTGTGAACATGTGTGGGAATCATTCAAATGTCAAACCCACCTTACCATTAGAGACCTAGTCTTAAAAAAAAAAGACCAATCTTACCTAATGCACCTTTAAGCTAGCCTTAGAGGAGTGGTGCCAGTCATAACTGGTCATGAAAACCTGGAAGTGTCTAGCACCACACTAGCCAGATGGATGTTTCATTTCAAATTTCCAGTTTCATAATTGTCCTTGGTCCAAAAATGTCAAAACTGATGCTATAGCTGAATTAGCCATCAAGCCTTGAATCTGAAATCACAGAGATGATGCTACCCAAATCCAATCCATCAGTTAAGACTTTGACCATGAAATAATGCAAGCCCTTAGTGATCACCCAGTCATGATGGAATGCCCCCTCAGATAAAATATTTGTTCCCTCCAACCCCTGTGATGCCCTCATGACCTGAGCACATAATTCTCTAGCTACTGGTCAGACAGAGGTCACCAAAACCTACCAGCTGCTTGCCATTATATACTGGTGGAAATCCAAGCTCTGTGATATTCAGTGTCAAAGTCCCTAGGACTCTTCCAGCTGGCAAACTATTACAACTCCCAATTCCTCCATGGCAGTGGTGTCCAACCTTATCCACAAAGGGCTGCTGTGGCTGCAGGTTTTTGTTCCAATCCAACAGGATCCACACCTGATTCCGCTTGTTTAATCAGTTTTTGGTCTCCTATCAACTATCAAGTGTGTCCAAATTGGCTGGAATAAAGGCCTGCAGCCATATCGGCTCTTTGTGGATAAAACTGAAGACCCCTGCCAAAGATTTTGTTATGGATCTGCCTTTCTCTCAAGGCATGATAACTGTGGTTGCGGACCAATTTTCTAAATCCTTAAAATCTAGCTCTTCCTTTCCCTGCCTTATAACAACATTTGAAACCTTTGCAGCGATTCCATACTTTTGATAGCAATTATTATAGCAATTGATAATTAAGAACACACATCTATTTTCTGTCTGCCTATCTGTTTGCTTGTGTGTTGACTGTCTTAAGTGTCTCAGGGAGTTTTTCCTCGCCACTTTCACCTCTGGCTTGCTCATTAGGGATAAATTTATAAATTTAAAATGTATATCCAGAATTGATATATTTCTGTAAACCTGCTTTGTGAAAATTCCCATTGTTAAAAGCACTATACAGATAAAATTGAATTAGGCCTATGAGTTTGACTGTGTGCTACTTTTTAATATAAAAATAAATATACAGTTATGAAATGACTGGGCTGTTTTCCTGTATCATATCCTTTGACCTGCAAATCCTTTTTTACGCTGATTATTCCTTACTTTAATTTCATAGCACTCACTGGGGAGACTAGTTTCTTTTTTTTTTAGTGTACAGAAAGTATTTGAGGTCCTCTTTCATGCTGGTGACACTATTGGCACAAAGCACAGGGTACATTTATTGTGCATGACCCAGAATGAGAAATAGGTGTTTGTTGTGAGATCCGCCCCTGGTGGCCATTATGGAAGCAAAGACACAGAGTGCATTTTATGCCACTGATGAATGGGATGTTAACCAGGATAGCTGAAAAACACATAGAGCATAGTTCATCCACAGGGGATGCTTTTGCTTAAAGAGACACAAAAGGAAGCAGAGGAAAGGGAAATGAAAGAGAGATGGAAGAGGGATAGAAGTAGTGAGAGGGAGGGGTTCCTGAGAGCATTGTTGATGATGCTGTTAGGAGCTTCTCGCTTCATAAATTACACACAGGAACAGCACATCTCATTGATCCAGTGATGAACAGTCACTGTCTAAGCTTGCTTCTGGAGAAATTAAATTTTTCTGTGGCTGACAGCTTGTGCTTTTTTTTCCCCAGGCCTGCTTTTCTTTCAGAAATCTGTGAGTAGCCTTGGTGCTAATTTAATGGTCAGTGAACCTGAGAATGAGAAGGAAATCTTAAGCCGAGAATGAGAAGGGAATTTTAATCCTTTGTCTACGGCTATGGGATACAGTACAACTCTACTATATATGAATTATATTGGGGATATTTTAAATCCAGTGCAGCTACACAGAGTTTAGTTACATGAAGTGAATATACACTGAGTCAGGATTTTACAGGAAGTGTATTAGTTACATGATCTGAGTTTGTCTCTCTCCGATTATACGCTGCATCCATCTGGCACTCAGTCAAAGCTCCATCCCCGGAGACACTGGGGTTCTGCCACCCTGCAGTCTCTGTGCTCACTGCAGCGCTGCTTTTGTTTGATGAGACCCATCATGGCGATCATACAGCAGAACACTTTGGGATTAATGATTGCAAATTGAATTTCTTGACTGCTTTAAATGGACACTTATTGACAGCCCATGCCATCATGTCCCTACACAGACTACACATTAATCTGGGTCAATAATATCATTCAAGCTCTATATGCAAGTGTTTCATAAAACAAGCAAACAAACAAACATAATAAACAATAAATAAATAAATAAATGTACAGTAACATACAGAATTTATGCTCTGTGAATAGTTGTAATTTATGTTGCACTGGACTTGGCAGTAATTTCAGATCGGATTTCAGAGCTGTTGGTTGTCTCATGCCAACAGAACACATGGAAATCTTATAAACATTTACAAAATGACACCTGGACAGAAAAAAAAGAAAGTCTCTGCCTGGCTCTTCAGCGATGATTTAACCATATTGTCTGTCAATCAATAACAGTAGGTAAAGCAGTGGACATGAGTATCGCACAACATTGAGACTGCCTGAGGGGGATCGATATTTGAGTCTCTGTCCTTGAACTGTTTCACAACATCAAAAGATGCTGATGCATGAAATGTCTCATGTTCAGCCAGACCGCCAAATAAAATGAGCACGTCCATCTTTGTAACTCACTCTATCACTTAAACAGAACTCTAAACATGCCATGGGTTGATATACGAGATGTAGATGAAACTGATAATAAAAGCCAATCACAGACTCTGTTTCCACACCACATGATTTTGCCCACTGTAAGCCAGCTTTCAAACACTGAATATGTGGAAATGATCCTGCACTTGACACTTTACTTATCCACGTACTTTTACGTATACTCATATGCATATGTTTATAATACTGCTATCTTCATATATCACTACTCACTGCCAGAAGGCTCATACCATACTGTACAGTTTAATATACAGTTCCACTTTATTTATTTATTTATTGATTATGCACGTTACATCTACTTTTTTAATTTAACGGATTGCTTTGTTCTTGAAGCTTTGCAACCTGTATACTTTTTCCCCCCTGTGTAAACCGTGATGTGACAATAAATCTAAATCGAACTCAATCTAAAGCATTTTTTTTTCCCTTCATGAAATCAGATCTAATAGAAATTGCATTACTGTAGCCAGACCTGAACTGTAGAGTCTGAATCAGTGTTTGTACCTCTAAGAAGAAATATACTGTATGTTATTACAATATTTCACCAGAAGAGCATAGGGTTAATTCTATGTCATCAATGACTGCATACGGAAAAAAGATTATCTCACTAGAAATGAAGGGGAAAGGGGCTTATCTCTTCCTTACAGATTGAGAGAATTTCTGAAGCACCCATGTGGCTCATAGCATGACATGATTTGTATAATCTTTGGAATGCATGTTTTTGTTCACATTGTAGAACCCAAACTGGATGATGAATTTGATGACTTTATCATGAGGATTAGCTAGAGTATTGGAGAAAGAGTCATCTAACCAAGCATGGCTGACACAGCAGTAATATTGCATTTAGCTGTGGTGTGAAAAGCCATTAGAGTGGCACAGAGCAGACAGCTTTATTTAATCCTCAGCCTGCACGCTCCCTCCACTTCTCAGACTGGCACAGTAGGTGTCTGCTCCTTCAACCTGAAGCTAATGCAGCGAGCAAATGCGGGAGTTGGTTCCTGTTCTGAGACATGCCTTTCTTCACAGGTCAGGTCAATCTGACCACAGTCGCTTACTTTGTATTCCATATGCACCATTAACTGTATATATGGGCGGATGTTATAAGAGGAGTTTAAAAGTGAAGCTAGAATGTCTCTGAGGCCATCTAGAGGCTGGCTGCAGTACACTTTTTAACCCCACCCATTCCCATGTTAGTGAAAGGAACACATGCCTCACTTACATTTTACGTTATATCTCCACAAATTATTTTTGGGGATAGTGTTTTTTTTTTTGTCCAAGTTCAGTTAACCTTTGTATCTTCCCCAATATTTCTCTGCATGATAAATGCATTTTTATAGGAGTTACTGTATTTGATGATAATTATAAGGACGTTGTTGATGATGTGATGGACATATTTGGACATGACAGTCTAGCCTCATGAATGCACACACACCTTCCAACATGCACCTGGAGCTCTTGCAGTTCTGTTGCAAAGCCATGTTTTGTTCTGCTGTAAACTGTTGTAACAGACCTACAGTGGGGAGTTCTTTGCAGTATTTCTGCTATCTTACTCATTTCGATGTCTAAGCTATCTCTTTGTACTGCCATTATAACTAGCAAACTAACATGAACGAACAAAGTGATAGCATTAACCAAGACAGCTAAAACTCGCTAAATTTCATAACAATTTACTATCGACTGTAGGACCTTAGCTTGACACTCGAAGTAGCTTGATAAGCTACACATTTCAGTGGATGTCTTACTAAAACCACAGTTAGAGGACTGTGATCATTGATGGACATATGGGAGAGCGTAGTCTTTCTCTACACCTGTCATGTAGGGACTTTTATTTTAAAAAAGGGAATCATGATTCAAAAGCTAACTCCTCTTTGCAACGTCAAAGGCAGAATCCCTTTCATATCAAGTAAGTAGTAATGTTAGATTTGTATTGAAAATGTTAATACTCTGTCCTTGGAAATGTCAATACTTGCGCTCATTATTGCCAGTTCACCTCGCTGGGTAGTAGAGGTCTTCAGAATCTTAAACACATTTTCTGATTTTTGACAGTGCTTAACCAGTAAATTGAGTGTAAATATGGGAGATATTGTACATTTAGATATGAAACTTTCATAAAAGCATTATGTAAAGACTGTTGAATGTTCATTTTGAGAGACATAGAGAGAAAACATGCGACTCGACACATTTTGAAACAGGATTTGTTCAACTACCATTTCGAGCCATATCAGGTGTTGGGATGAAACACTTTATTCTAACAGACATCCCATGAACCCTCCTCTTTCAAAGCCATTATTGAAACTATGTGTGTGCTATTGTGTTAGTGTACAGACAAATTGGAGTCTTGCACCACAAATGAGAGCAACAAAGGATATTTTGTTCATGTCCAGTGTATTGTCTGAATGATTCCACAGGACATTATCAATTAGATTTGTGTGTAAGTGGTTGTTTTTGCGTGCACAAAAAGGTCTTTTGTGTATTCGGTGAATGCAGGCTTATTAACAGCTCAGTAGGCTAATAACTGAGTGTCTGAGTGTTACATGGTGCTGTTGTAGGCTATAGGTTTAGGCCAGGATTTCAGGTCATGGTGTTGGAATATGTGATGTGCAGCAGATGGCAGTGGCAGTACAAGAATAAATACAAGGTACATCAGCTCTCTAGCTCTAATTCGCTAGTGAAAGTGAAAACCCACATCACTCTAATCGAAGTGAAAGCTGAGGGTTTAGAGATGCCACCACACTTTACAATTCAGCTCAGATTTGTGATGTAAGTATCATTAGGAGTTGTGTCTTCTAGTAGACAATGTCACTGTGTCTTTTTGGACAATATTTGCTGTATAAAGTGCCTCAAGCTTGTAAAACTAAGGCACCTTAGTGAGTCATCATCATTGCACAGTCTTTCAGGAGGTGCAGGAGGAGTGCAAATATAACCAGGCAGAAGTGAATCTGAGAATGTAGTATAAATCATTAAAAGAGGGCAGAAATGGGGGGAAAAAAATCAAAACTATAATTAAAAGCAAAAAAAAAAAAAAGACAAAACAAGACCAAAAAGATGATGAATAGCAAACATAGATTGACTGCATCTAGTACCTTGATCACTGCAAACCCCCTGTGGCAGGTTTCCTCATTTCCATAAAACACTTCTGCCTTCATTTGACAAAGGATGAAACATATACTATATCTCCAGCAATTGAGCAGCCATGCGGTGCCTTCGTTTTTAGGCTCAGAGATCTGTTTTCTGGAATACCACATGCAAAAAAACTTGTAAATGTTTGTTTATATTGCCTGCATTTGTACTAATGCATTTCCCTTCCCTGCTTACACACTACAATGGCAGGACAGCAACTAATAGAAGGTATGCCATGTATAGATATAAACATGAGACCTTGAGTGTTGCTATAAATGGATTAAAAGTACATCCATGTTATAAGAACAAAACAGATTCCACTCATGTTTGGTATATGATGAGATATTCCATCAAGGCCATGTAGTGATGTACATCCAGAGCACCACTGTACAGCAATCATTCCTTAGGACCTTCTTGCCTAGCCAGAGCAGGCTCCAAATGAGAGGCATCTGTGGCTGTTATCTGGGTTACATCCATAGTTACATTCATAACTACCATTCTATTTCACCTCTCTGGACTGTCAAGGGTAGCGCTAACCTAGATAACAAATAACGACAATGTTATAAAGGAACAGTACATATGTTAGGACTGCCCTGAAGGGTGTTCAGATATGACCACTGCAGTCACACCACTACAACATTGACCTTGTTGAATCACAAAAAGCAATGCCTAGGTAGCAGCAGCAGCACAGGAATGGTATTTTGTCACGCTTATTGAAGGGTACTAGGTCAATAGACTGATTCACAAAGTTAGGTGATGGGTAGAAATCTCGGATTCAGCCACGAGGTCAATATGGCCGCCAACTAATAGAAGGCTAGCTTATTACCAGAGTATGCAACTCCCTAACTCTTAGGGTGTAGAGCAGATACGAAAAGTGAGTGCACAAGCAAGAAGTCCCAAACTAGACCCTAAAGAGATGCCAACCATGGTGTGCTGCGATGGCTGCCATATACAGTACACTTTTATGGGAAATGGGGACTTGCCCCTGTTTATCAGTCCCTGGAAAAAAATTCAAGGCAAGTGTGTTCCAACAACTAGCAAGAGTGGGAACCAAAATCTTGGGGAAACAAGCAGGATTCTTTCACTTATTTGCTGGATCCTGTACAGCATGAGACCAGTCATAGAGGGGTGGCTCCGCCAGGCAGAACAACATCTGGTAATGTGTTGATTTGGCACTGGTAAAGACTGTGCAAGGTGAAGAGGGCCACTCAACCTCATACCAACCCTGATGACTGATATGGCTGATCATCACAATGTTGTTGGAGTGGACTTGCATGTGGTAACATCTGAGAACTAGAAAGAAGAACTTCAGGGTCAAACAAATCTTCATAATTACCGTTGGGGCACCACACCAGCACCCAGCCTGTAAGAGAGACGTGGTGATGATCTCTGTATGATGGGGCACTGCTCCCAACCAAACTCCTTCTGTCTCATTTTTTACATGACAAGAATTATCACTTTTTAATACTCCTTATCAGCTGCTTCCATTTTTTTTCTTTTCTTTTTCTCACTGCTTCATGTTTTCAAAGAATATTTTTGTATAAAGAAAGCAAATGGACACTATTTTCATCAGATGTGCCCATGAAGTAACAATAAATATAAATAGCATCCTCAATATTTTGGCCAACCTCAAAACCTTTTTCAGTGTGCTGAGGGACCAATGTTTAGCTAGTTTTGTTCCAACATTATTAGTTTCATTTTCAAGCAGCCATTCTGGCAGAGAATATACCAGCATTAGAGGTAGGGTACGATAGAGGTAGGGTACGATAGACATCCACATAGGTGCTCACAATATATCCATTGAGATGTGTAAATTAGCAAATGCAATGTCAGATGCCATAGTATTCTCTAGCTCCATCTCAATGTGGCATAGCGATCTACTTACAGCAAGTTATGGTCACTGCTGGATGCTGGATGTCCAAATGGTGCTTCAAAAACAATGGTGGCTTTAATGATAAAATCAGACTTCATTTTAGGGGGAAGTCTGGCCTTTTAGGGTGGGGTAGTATTCATCCCACTCAGGAAGGTTTTTTCTCTTTTCTTGTAACATAGCTCATAGCCTTATGGCAGGTCTAATTAATTGGTGACAATCCAGAGCCAGGGCAGCAGACAAAAAGGCCACACCAACTATCTGATAGCTGTCACTCAAGTTCCTTCAGATTAAGACTGTGTCTTAAAATTGTGTTAGTGTCAGAAATTCTTAGAAAGTTGGTTGTACTAATCTAATTACCATAAAAGGAGATCATACCAAATGGAAAGCCAGCACTTTTGAAGTTAGGACCACTAAATATTCGATTCCTTCTAAAGCACTTAATGAAAATGAAACTATAATGGATCAGGGCTTTAATGTACTTTATTTAATAGAAACTTAGTGGTGTGACTAGATCAAATGAGTATGTAGCATTAAATGAGACTAAACAGTGCCCTTGTTTAATTGGCTGAGGAAGAGGCATTGCCAGTATTAATAATAATACGTTACGTGTCCAGAAATCTGGATATGAATTTAACTAATTTGAAGTACTTTTTATTAAAATAACAGATACACTCCTGGGCAAAAAAATGGGACGAGCCCAAAATGGCAAAATATTAAGCTTTTAATGGTCTTAACAACAAATCACTGATCAGGAAATTAGCAAGAATTAAACAAATAGGAACTGACTAATAAAGTAATTTAGTATGGGAGAGCTTTTCTCTTTGATTTCTAAGCCTTGTGGCCCTTGATGGGCTGCATCTGGTGTGGCAGATAACCAAATAATGACAAATCTTTTAAGAAAAAAAACCATCCCAGAAGATATTGTTTGGAAAATTTTGTACACCCAGACATGTGAATTTTACATCAAACATTTTAATCATTACCGTGATTTTACCTTTGCATACAAGAAGACTATATAAGTGAATTTCCCTGTTTCTAGCTTTTCCCCAAACAGTTCACTGCAGCAAAAGTAAACAAGCAAATGGTGGCACAGGAGCTCTCAGGAGTGCATTTGTTTAATTCCTGCTAATTTTCTGACCAATGATTTGTTGTTAAGACCATTAAAAGCTTCATATTTGCCATTTTGGGCTTGGCCCTTTTTTTTGCCCAGGAGTGTATATCCACAAAAAAACAAGTCTACTCATTCATTTACACTAATTACTATTTGCAGGCCACCAGGGTACTACTTTGAAATTACAGACATTTGCACACTCCTTCTCAAATCGAGTTGTTCCTGTAGAAAAAGTAGTAATCATTGGAGACTTCAACATTCATTTTGATATCCTCAAGACCGTTTGTGAGTAGAAAATAGCAGGACCCACTGATTACAGTTGACACCTTTGATGAAATCCTGAAATTTACATAGATAGAAAACACAGTTACCCTAGTCCAGCCCGAAATGATCTCGGATCACGACCTTATTTCATTTAAAATGCATCATAGTTATAATATATGCACTTCACCTCATGCTGCATCAAACATACATTGGCTACTTCTTTCCAACTTTATTGAAAATCTCCCAGAATTATCGATTGGTTTTCCATCACAGAACTTAATGAAGTGAGTCGAAGTTTCACTTCACGCTAGACGATGTTGTTTCATTCAAAAGAAAAATAATTAGGGGGAACTATTATCCTGGTATAATGATCACACTTGTACTTTTGAAAAGGCCACTTAAAAGTTAGAGAGTAAATGGCATCAAAGTGTCACTGGTAGTCTTCTGAATTACACGGAAGCAGAACTTTCTTAACAAGAGAAAGGGTCTTACTGACACTAGAAGACAACAAAAATGATCCTAACAGAAGGCAACAAAAATAATCCTAGATTTGTATTAGTTAGGACACTAGAAACAAGACACTCACTGAAACACAACTACCAAGATAACCTTTTTCCATAAAAGTTTTTTATTTTTTTATTTCCAAATCCATCAGACTGAATTAATTTCACAGCTTTCCTGCTCAAATTCACCAATCTATGTACTATAACCTATGCATTTTCTTAAACATGTACTTCCAGAAGCAACCAAACATCTGTTAAAAATAATAAACTACTAGTTTGGAATAGGCTATGTACAGTATCTAAATCTTTTAAACTATCAGTTATGAAAGCATAGAAAAAACCTTATCTAAATCCTTGCCAGCTGTCAGTCTATAGGCCAATATCAAGCCTCTTCTTTATCTCCAAGATTCTAGAAAAGCTTGCAGCAGCTAAACTTATACTTGCATAAGAATCACATACATCAAATCTTTCAGTCCGGATCTAGGCCCATCACAGTACTGGGACAGCGCTGGTTAAAGCAGTAAACGACCTACTACTGGCCTCAGACCCGAGTTGTGTGTTCCTTGCTTGTGTTGCTTGATCTTAGTGCAGCTTTTGATACTATAGATCACAATATTCTTCTATGCAAACTAGAAAAATATTGTTGGAGTTAATAGAACATCTCTTTCCTGGCTCTTTTCTGACTGCAATCCTGAGTTGAGCTGTGTGCACATAGTGAGGATGTAATACTGAAATTAAGTATAGTCTTAAAAGCTACTGAGTTGAATGAGAGATACTATATGGCCAAAAGTATGTAGACATCTGACCATCACACTCCTATGTGCTTGACCATCTCATTCTAAAACCATGGGAATTTATATGGAGTTGGTCCCTCCTTTCCTGTTATAATAAGCTCCACTCTTCTCGGAAGGCTTTCCACTAGATGTTGGAGCGTGGCTGTGGGGATTTGTGTTCATTCAGCTACAAGAGCATTAGTGAGATCAGGCGCTGATGTTGGTGAGGAGGTCTGGGGTTCAGTCGGTGTTCCAGTTCATCCCAATGGTGTTCAGTGGGGTTGAGGTCAGGGCTCTGTGCAGGACACTCAAGTTCTTCCACTCCAACCTTCACACACCATGTCTTCATGGAGCTCGCTTTGTGCACAGGGGCATCGTCATGCTGGAACAGGTTTGGCCTTGGCTCATTAGTTCTAGTGAAATCTTAAATCTTAAATCTTAAAGCTACAACATACAAAGACATTCTAGACAACTGTGTGCTTCCACCTTTGTGGCAGAAAATTGGGTAAGGCTTACATATGGGTGTGATGGACAGGTGTCCACATACTTTTGGCCATATAGTGTATGTACAGGTTTTAAAAAGAGGTGAGGCTCAGTTATAACTCTGGCCTTCGACTTATACCAATGTTTCTTGTGCGATGTCGACTTTAACAATGAGCACTATTAAATCCAGCTCCACTGTCTGACAGTGCCACTGTCTGTTTAATGTAACCAGAACATGTGACACTATTTTGGGTGTTTAAATACACTCAAAAATCTATGGAATGCCATTTGAGGCCAATATTAAGTACAGAAATGTAATCCTAGTAATTAATTGTTTAATAATATCATCCCTTTAAAGTATACAGAAACACTCATTATTTTAGCAATTCGACAAATCAATATAGCAAATTAAAAGTATGATAAAATACCCCATATCCTACACAAACAACAATTTCATGACCTTGATTTAGTATCTCGTGGCTACACTGAGTTGTGCACACAATTAACTGTCAGAGTTCAATATATATATAAAAAAATTAAATGCAAAATAATATGTGCTGGATCAAGTGCTATTTTATAAGCTGCTGAATAATGAGGGTGGCAGCCATATTGTTAAATTAAACTTTATTGTTAAAAATTTGCAGTGACTAATGTGATCATTCTTATTATTCATATATCATTTTATTAGTATTTTTTCTTTTTCATTTGTTAAATTATGTCTTGGTTTTGTTATATCATATCACATTTAACAGCAAAAAACAAACTATTTTTAAAAAACACTATTTCTTTTTTTGGTCCGCATTTTCTTTCCCTGATTTTTTTTTTTCGGGGTTAACTCTTCTCTGAATACATGCAACTTTTCCCACATAAATAGTGACCTAACTTTTGAATGCAAATTGCCGACTCGTGTCACCAACTTTTAAGACGGACCAGTTTGCTCATATTGATCATCCTTTCACACATATTTAGACGCAGTGCATATGTCAAGTGAGTACCACTCAGTGCTATCAATGCATGAACTACAAGCTCCACTAGTAAAATAGTTGGCAGGACATATTCAAAGGCAGAAAAATGCATAGTATTCTCTACTTATAATGTAGAAGAAAGCACATCCATTGAGGTGAAAAAAAAAATGGAATGGTAGGACAGTGTGTAGCTCTATAGCTCTGAGCTGCATAAGATGCTAAGCATATTGCTCCAGATCATATTCAGAAAAGAAATGATTGCTGTATGAGCACCTCAACATGCATGCACATGCACACAAAGTGGAATCCAGATGTTTCACACTGCCGCTGGAGGTTAGGGGGGTAAAACAAAGAAGGAGCGTTGCTTTTTATTTGTCATTCTTCGCTAAGTGACAATACTAACAATGGCAAATAAAGCTTGTTAACTAATAATAGTCCTGATTGTATGTCCGGCCTGTCTCGAGTAGTGAATCCAGGCTGATCTAATTCCCAGAATTGCATTTTCTGATATTATGTGTCATCCATTTAAACTAAGCATGCCTAAATGATTCAGTGTTTCTCTAAAATCACCTGGGGGAGGCAGTGTATTCACATCTGAGGAAGCTACTGCTCTGTTTTTATTAGATAAAATTTCACTATTTGCACTTTGCTGTATTTGTATGAGTCACTGTGCTCTGTGTGGGGTCTGAGGTCAAAAGATAAACAATATGCTTTTAAAATAAATTCAGGCTTCCCTAGCAATTACGCCCTGTCAGTTTGAGCTTTAGAGATGACTGAGGTTGCCCTTCAGTAATTATGTTTAGCTCCTGTCTGACCCCAAACTGTACAGCTTATCACATCAATGGCAACATGCGTCATGTCCAATGTTTGGGGAGAAACCAATACCCAACTTGCATGGGTCATTTGGCTCCTAACTCAATTACTGTGAATTGCTACCTATGTTAATTATGTCACAGTTTGTTAGCGTTAAGGACAGAGTGTTGTTTACAGACGAACCAAAGCCATTAATGTTGCATTCATCCAGCTACAGTGTTCTATCATAACCTTCTAGTGGTGATTTGGTGTAACGGGTCATGCACAATGAATTTGAACAAAAATTATTTATTGAAAAAGAATCTCAAACACACACACAAAAAAAGCTGGCTCTTCATGAAGACATGTTTTCTGGAAGCAGGATCCATCATGACACATGGCTGGACAGATTATTTGTCTCATGTTTTAGGTGGGAATATTGTATTTTAGTCTGGGATCTGATTTATATTCTCTTCATTTTCAGATTTATACTGCCAGTTGCTGATGTAACTTCCTATTTATTCCTGGGTTCTTTAACTATACTATGCCTTTCATTGTGTCACAAATTAATGTAATGTTTCCTTATGCTTATAATTATTAGTGACATGTTTTGGATCTTCTTTACAGTGAAATTTGAGGAGCAGTTCTAAAGTGTGCATGTTTATATTTTGATTGTGTGGGCAGCACTTGATAGCCTGCCTCTGTGCCGTCTCCGTATGGAACCTGATGCCAGCACAGGGACTTTGTTGGTCTGGAGGCAGCAGCCCATGGCATGCAGCCAAAATCCATCTGCAAGGAAGCCATGTATTTGTCTTTCTGTTTCACTGAACACATTTCATTAAGGCCAGTAAACTTTCAACTTTGGTGCAAGGGAACAGAAGTATATGCCAGCATTGGTGACAGCAATTTATCTTCTGTTTAGAAGATTAGAAATACATAATATATAATATGTAAATATAATTTGTAAATATATACATCCATCCATTCTCTGTACTGCTTATCCTACACAGGGTCACGGGGAGCCTGGAGCTTATCACAGGGAACCCAGGACACAAGGCGGGGGACACCCTGGGCAGGATCAGGGCCCAATCAGGGCACAGTCACACACACACACACACACACACACTATGGACAATTTAGATATACCAATCAGCCTATAATGCATGTCTTTGGAGTGGGGGAGGAAAACGGAGTACCTGGAGGAAACCCCATATCATGGGGAGAACCTGCAAGCTCAGGGCAGAGAAGGGATTTGAACACTCAGCCCTGGAGGTGCGAGGCAACAGAGCTAACCACTAAGCCACCATGACCCCCCAATATGAATATATATATATAAAACAAAATTAAAAGTGATGGAAGATGATTAGACGGAAAGGACAATCATAATGAGTCAGACACAGAGAAACCAGAGAGGCCACAAACATTGAGAATGGACACAAATCTAGTGTCTGTTATGTTCCAGAGCAGAGCCATGTTAACTGTGTTAATGTTTGTGTAGCTAGGAACTAAGCAGTGCGCTTGGGGCAACATCAGCACCATGTGGCCATGTTTATCATTCATATGCATATTCATTCATGTGCAGAATTTACCTGGCAGCATTTTAATTTGAGTCATCCGAGAGCAGTGACAAGGTTTACAAAATGAATTTACTCCATCTCTAGAAATACATAAAACATGTCACTAATAATTTTAAGAACAATGAGATGATCCATCCGTCAAGCGTAAACTGCCAGGCATTGATCAACAGACATTTTCACACAAATAAGTCAGAAATAAAACAGCACTTTGCTATGCTGCGGAGTTACACATTTCCACTGCCAATCAAATTTATTGTTAAGGGGTTGAATCCAAATTTTCTCTACATTGTAGTAATATGGTGTTGGCTTTGGTTAAGACCATGAAACGTGGCAGCGTCAAAGTACTGAAGGTAACCTTTTCACATTTTCTAGAACTTTTCATTCAAAAGTGCTTAACATGAGCTAATAAAAGGTCATCCCTTGATGAAAGGCATAAAAAGCTTCATCCCAGATTTTTGCGAATTCAGTCCTTTTTCTCTTTTAGTTGAGAAACACAGTCAACTAAAAGAATACAAGTTTGGAAAAGCATCCAAGGATGATGCTGGAAATAAAGAGAAAAAATCCATAAAGAGTCCTAAACAATCTCATATTCAAGCTAATCGAGTTTGTGTCTTCAAATAAATGCAGGTAGTGGCCTGTGTAACCCTGGCCTGTCGCCATCATCGGCCATGATTGACTTTGCTTATTGGCTCTGAGGATTACGTTGACCCAGGGTGGAAGTAAATTGTCTCGGTTTGCATACATAAATAAGTGCTTATCAATCCTTTATTATCGAGCTGTTTGACATGTTTTTGCATGGACTGTTCCTGGAGATTCACTCAACTGAAGGCTAGAAGGGAACAATATTCAACTGCAGCATAAACATGGCACACTACCTTCTGATGATAACCACTTAGTTATATAAACTGAGACAATTTAATATATAAATGGTCCCAGGCTTTTTCCTCTTACTTGTATCTTTTGTGATTGAAAGATGGGAGAAGTTATCTACCTGTAATCACCTTTTGGTCCACTTGTGTATTTTTTTGTTGTTGGAACTGGAGGCTGGTGGATCAGCATGATTGGACTTGATTTGATTGGGTCGCACATTTCCCATGTGCCTGAAACCACCGCTACTGCCAAAAGTAAACGCTGGTAAACGCTGCCAAAACAGGCCATGCCCCAGTCCATTTCTGGTGCTAGGATGCTAGTCAGTTAGTTTTGCTTTCTGAGAAACACGACCACAAGATAAAACCCAAAGAGAAATCAGAACTTCCCCAAAATGATCACCTCAGAAGATCAGAATCTACATTGGGCATCTTTACCCTATACATTGTCTTCAACAGGGGTAACTGACTTATTACATTGACAATATGATCATACCACAACATTCCAGATCCTTTCAAGGCATTAAGTACTGTTTGCCTCTTTACTATATGATGGTATATTGTAATAACTCCCCCTACCTGGTGTCAGCCAAAAAAGTATGGGTTCCCTTTGAATCTGGTTCTTCTCGAGGTTTCTTTTTCAGGTCATCTCATGTTTTACCGTGCCATAGTAACCTCTGGCTTGCTCAATAGGGATCTAGATACTGCTTTGTGAAAAAGAATGTCTATTGTTTAAAGGGCTATAAAAATAAAATTGAAAAATATAATTGAATCAAAAACATTATTATATTGATATTTCTCACAATAGTGTCCTCTTACCTCAAAATGGTGTTTGTAATTATGGCAGTAGCGCAAGGTCCGTATTCAAGTGTGTATTTAATGTGATCATTAAAAATTAAATGAAAGATTTGTAACAGAGCAGGACTGATTTGTAGATTTGTATCACAACAGGATAGTCTATGTGTCAGCCTAGACTTGTGACATGTTAGTCTGTGATCCTTTGGTGCATTTGAGTAACATTTGATCAAATCTTTATTTCTCACAGTTCCCATCTAGGTCTCCAAAATTCAAGAGAGTGAGAAGTTCATTTTAATGAAGCTAGCACTGGGAAATCACACCACTTACTATGAGCATTTTACTCAATTATGGGTGTTGAACAGAAAGCGCTTCCTTCTTAGTTAATGGGATGAGGGACACTGGGCTAGCACAGACCTGTTGAAAATACCTTTAAACAATAACCTCATCAGCAGCTCTGTGCTTTAAAAAGAGCTGTGTTTAATATGGAGGCTACCGAAGAGCTGGCTCTCATGCTATCCTGTGCCACATCCTGAGAGATGTGTGCTGTTTATTAGAATTCATACGGCACACCGCTCCTCAACTACCGTGATCTGGTGCTCAGTGGAGCAGAAGGTGCAAATATGGAGTTCAAAGGTCAAAGAAATGGCAGCAGTGGTGACGCTTTGCAAGGGGAGCAAATGTGGAGACCGTGGAGGCTCCACTGTAACAGATTACAACAGCTCCTTTTCACAGATGGAGAAAGAGAGAGAGAGAGAGAGAGAGAGAGAGACGCAAGTCCTGCAGACCATCCATCACTGGGCCTGTGTCTATACACAGCCTTAGGCTGGCTAAGCCCTGTGATAAAGGTGCATGTCAGCTCCCCTCTACCGCTCAACTGAGTCCAATCCCTGCTGAAATCCACCCGGAGGCCCAGGCCACTGCGTGTACACTCTCTCTGTGTTCAACTTCACCTGCAGCCAAGTTCGACACCACAGGAGCCCTCCATGCATGTGAGCTCGACCTCTCTCTCTCTCCTCTTTTTCTTCTTCATCTCCTCTGTTTCTTCTTTTGAGCCCTAGTTGCTGGAAAAATCCACCATTCTCTTTTTTTTTGTGCTTCTGCTCTGACATGGTCTTCTCTGGGTTGCAGAAGGCAATTATATAAGGCTGAGCTTATTGTGTGGCAAATCCCTGATCGGCTTGCTCGCTCAGGGGGGATGTCGAATTAATCCAGTCTGAAAGGATGAACCCCACCCAGCCTCACATTTTTTCACATGCCATTACAGTTATATGACTGCCATGTGTACAAACCTTATTCTGGTTATCTACATCCTGGTCTTAATGGTTTGCTGGCTTTAAATTGAAATGACACCAACAAAAACAACAAGATCAAAAGTCCCCAATCAGCTGCTGGGAGATTAGCCAGAACTTGTGTATTGGTGATAGTGTAATTGTGCCATAACTCTTTGAAAGCAAAGCAGATATTTGAAGGAAAATACAAAAACATAGATTTAGATTTGCGAGTTTGGGCTGTAGTAAATTTCATTATCACAGTCCAGTATCTGATTAGTAGATATTGATGATCTGATTGTACTTTAAGCATGACTGTGTACTCTTATAAGGATATCCAACAAAATATGCAGTGATCATTTTGAGTCATCATACTCCACTGCTGTACTAAATTTATTACATGCTGTCATCGCACTCACTGTCATGCTCCAAAACCTCAGATTATCTGACTGTTTGGAATCCAGCTCAGAATTCTTTCTGAATTTCAGCCCTGAACCTTTGAGTGTGCTGTCTTCATGCCTGGAATACAAATAACGCACTGGCCTCAGCCATTTTGACTACTCAATACAGTAGTGTTTGAAGATCAGAGAATCGAGAATACGTGGGAAGCGACCCCCCCCCCCCCCAAAAAAAAAAAAAAAAATCAGTCCCTCGTTCAGCTTCATACTGTGCAGTTTTGTAGTTTGAATTCTCAATACCTTTCACATCTGAATCCATATATAATATGTATTACATTTCACACCTTTGATCATGTGAAACTGGAGAGATAGAGTATCAAGTTATTACCATCAAACAGTGCTCTGTTATCGTAAAGTCCAGAAGAACCTTTTTATTCCATTTTGTACCTCGACTCCTGCAGCTCATATGTTCATCAACAGAATGTCCTACTATCACTCTTTACATCCATCAGTACTGTTTGTCCTTCGTAATGAGTGTGATCATAATGAGTGTCCACTGCGATGTTTTTAAGATCGAATATTTTCAAAGAAAAATGAAGAAATATAACGAGCACTGCTGCGTCTCTCTCTGTGCAGCATCTCTGAAATTTAACAGCTTTACGCTTCCACAGCTTCCCAGCTCATACATCACAATCATTTCACCATTTCCACCAATACGAAGGTCTGTAGCGAACCTTTCAGACCAGATCACCAAATTGATCTAAAACCACAGAGAGTCAGAGAAGACCGGCAAAAAGCACAGTACCACTGCTCACTGAAGAGAACGGATACACGTTCAAACACCACGGTCCAGTGTGTGGGACAGACAGGCACTGGATAATAACATCCAACACCTATTATTATTATTATTATTATTATTATTATTAACATGCATTTACATGCTGTCAATGTGAACATGCATTAGCAATATTTACCTTTATAGCATATGAGTTATTGTGATAAATTGATGAAGAAAACCACATATAATAATTTACTGTATGTGTCTAGAATCCTCCATAATGTACACTATCCAGTTCCAACATCACAAACTACTTTGCAGTGAACTAGGTGGACTTATATGAGCTTGGGTGTGAGTTTCAGTTTATAGGAATTATCTTACCTTCAGAGTTCAAATTTATGATTAAGCATTCAGTTTGAAGCCATACTCCAGTTTGCTAGAGGGGGTTTTACAATAAAAGTCACTGACATTCATCTTCAGGAGCTCTTGCAGACCCTGACTGTAAAATACCACAATTACAACTGTAGTGAATGGACTGGAAACGCAGTAACTGTGGAAAATATACTTACTATATGTCGAGTTCTTCAACTCCAAACTTGGTAAACCATGTCTTCATGGAGCTCGATTTGTACACAGGGGCATTGTCGTGCTGGAACAGGTTTGGAAAACTGTAACACTACAGCATACAAAGACATTGTAGACAATTGTGTGCCTTCGACTTTGTGGTAGCAGTTTGGGGAAGAGCCACAACCTTTCAGACTTTTCATCTATTAATAGGTATGATCAGTACACAGAGTATACATATACCTGAATTTGTATAACTGATTGTGATGCATGTTGAGTTTTCATTTTGCAGTTTGGGCCTAAAAACCACTATTATACTGTATTTACTCTCTATGCTATTTAATTGAGAATTGAGTCATTTACATACAGAGAAGAATTTCCCAAGCTGTCAAGATTTTAACTTATATTTAAGAATGTGGTCTGACTTGCTAATCTTTCTGTGAATTTATCAGTCACAAACGTCCTCTTTCGCTCTTTTTTCTCATCTGGCTGTTTATAACAATTCAAATATTAGCTTTTAATAACTGCAGACTGAGATGTGTAGAGGGAAGGTGTTATAGATGGGATGGCTAAATTAGGTTCCATTTATCAAAGAGCAGCAGCAGATGTGAAGGTTCTAATGTTCTCCACACTTGAGTCATAATCTATCTTTGCTTTTCATATCTGTATATCAGCTATCTTGGATCACAGCTACTTTAGGAGTGTGAGTGAAGAATGCCGTCTCGCTCGCTCGCCTCTAACTCCCTGAAGAGCATGAGATGGAGGGTAGAAACCTGCCGATCTCCACTTACACGTCTCCTGCATATTCGGAAAGCTCCTCTCACTTTTAAGTGTACTCCATCATATGAGGCCAACAGATATAAAATCCAGATTCTGCAAGGTGATACTTGTGATCAGCATTCTCTCATTCTCTATGGCCATCAACACACGGGCATGAGATATAGCCTTCGTTCCTACAGAGAGAAGGACCTTATTAATGTGTTAATTTACAGGAGAGCATTAGTGTTCTGGGTTTAGTAGACCATCATTTTATGATCAAGGGAGGATGAGGCTAGAGGAAACCATTTCTATAATGATGGGGATCAAATACGAAGTATGAATTATTAATCATAAGCGTTTTGGTCCCAAATGCCTGGCAGGAAAAAAGGGCTGCTGCTAACACAATCCCCATCTCATTTATTTTTGTGGAAAAGTTATTAAACTATGTACTTGAGACAAATGGTAGTTCAAGAGGAAACATGGCGAAATGAGGAAGCTCATGACCTGGACCTGAGCACTTACGCCACTTAACAATGCAGAACTAAATTATGTCAGACTGTTCAGTTGCTCTGTTGGATTTCTTCTTTAGTACTATAATAATTTCCTTCATCTAGTACTCAGACTTTTGAGAAGCTGGAGCAGTAATAAGGAACTGAGACACTGTGTTGGTAGTTATTGTTGCAATGACATATCACAAGTTGTATTTTGAGCGAAACACTGATTTTTTAGACAAGTGGCATTGTTTTGACAATCGAGGCTGTATTTAGCAATTTCACTAAACAGCCATAGGGTTATAAATGACAGCTAACAGAGGCTCAAGCTGGCCATTCTGACTGCAACGAAATCACCTGGGGAGGATGTATTAAATCCCACACAACATATTGTGCTGCAAATGGCTGACTGTGGGTGGGTGAAGTACATCACCTCAAGCCAAGCAATATGCTATTTAAACCTTCATATCTGCTGCCATAAATTCTTAAAAAAATATATATATATATTTTTTTTTTCAAATGACACTAAAAGATGTATATACGATCATTACTGGATTGTCTCTTATCTTGTATATTCTCAGCAAAGACATAAATGGATCTTTTAGAGACCAGATTTATATTTCTAATTGATATTTTAATAATAGTTCATGTAAATATTGATAACCTACTTAGCATGCTAAAAATGACCAATAGTAGTTCTCGTGCTGGACTGTTTAATTGGCAAGACTGCTGGAAGTTATGTTAACAAGTTCAAAGTTGGAGATACTGCTGAAAGAATTAGGGTCATGCCATATTAAATACAAATGTAAAAAATATTACATTATATTTTAAATATTTAAAATATTTTTTTTCCTTATAATTTAGAATGAGTACAATGACCGACACTTGGACACTCACCAGACAACTTATCAGAGGTTTTAGGTCCTGGAATTATTAATTATGTGATTGGAAGGCATATATACTTTATACATACACTTAATTTAATATGCCATGAATAATTCCAGAAAAAAATACTTATCAAAATATGATTGTGAATGGCAGTATGCTACAATTGACAGACATACAAAATATGGCCATTAGTGTGTATTTGTAGTTTCTGTACTTTTTTCCCGACCCGTGATTTATTTATGTGTTTTTTCCATTGCAGCTGCTCCTTCTGCCAGGCTTTGTGGCTGGATGAATCCATCATGTCTTGCTATCTGGTACACCCAGTATAACCATCTCCCTATAGTGAAGCATGTTGATGAAGAAATAGACAGCTATGGCCAGTGGTCAGGAGTGTTTATGGAAGGTGCCACCATGGATGACTCGGGCTGTATGATTTACACTCCGTACAGCCGCCTGCGGGAGAATGCCTTTCTGACACAACACTATTATCTTTTTATGCGTCGTAATATGTAATATCTAAGGATGCATGAAGGAGAGTGGGAGAAAAGAGAGAAAATTTAAATATGACTGCTGTGTTAAGAGAAGAATAGCTCTTCTTCATGTTGGAAAGGAAAAGACATGCACAGACAAGACAATGAGATACACAGACGCAGGTTCAGAGATGAGAAGACTGGAAAGAACAGAACACAGAGAATATGCAGGCAGAGAACAGAGTTTAATCAAGGTGAAATTTAGGACGCACCTTTGAAGTGAATCATGGTGACATGGTGCGGTCATTCTTATTCATAAAAACCATCTTTAATTGAAATCTTCATTTATCAACTTGAGGACTTCTTCTGCACCATAAAACAGGGGTGACATAAGCAGTGCATTGAAATCATTACATAATTAGATATATTAAGTAGGTAATACATTCTGATCCCAAGGGACGGCTGCAGCTTCTACTTTTCTCACACATTTCTTTTTAAATGACACATTTTTGTTCTTGCAAAGAATAGATAAGGCTAATTGGACAGTTGAGAGGCTCATGAAGGGAAGATATTGCTTGTGTTGCTTTCCATTCAGGACGTGGTTGGAATACACACGTAAGGCCTGCTCCTCTCAAGCTTGTTGAAATTCGACAGTGTGACCTTGCAGGATATTTCTACCACTTTGTCTAGAAGACTCCTTCGCTCTTGTTATGCTTCCACTTGACAATGAAAAATGAGATTGGAAATACACATACACACCATGACATGGAGAAAGATGTAGCAGCTGTGTGCACGGGAACACATCGCATTATGAATCACATTCACTTGTCGATCAAGCTGTACTTGTCAAGCTCTCAACGCAAGCTTAGCCATCATGTGAGCAGCGGAGAAGACCCTGTGAAGACCTTCCTGCTTGAATGGTCTCAGACAGCATTAACTTGCAGTGGCACATTTCCGAGCCTTATTACACCTCGCTGTTGGAATACCTGCATTTGATACATTCGATAGGAACAGATTCTGTCTTACTGGACATAGACCTCCAATATATTCAGCTCAGGAAAGAACACATTGTTTTATTTATTACTTACCATCTTATACTACAGAGATACAAGTCTAAACCTGCTCTTGCAATCTGAGGAGCAATCAAGCATTCCTGCCTGTGCACTATGCACTACGCACTATCTCTACTGACTGCTGCTTCTGGAAAGAAGAGTGTAGACGCCGTAATTCACGGTGCAGACAAAAAACATACCAGACTGACACAGTAAGAGTGGTACCATTCATTCACTCATTCTATGCTGACCACAGTGAGGACAATATAGTTGCTTTATCAGAATTCCTCTGGACTTTACAGCATTACAGCAAACATCTTAAAGAACTCATAAAAAAGGGCGCTTTTAGAAATGTAAAAGATTCATTAATCTCATATCAGCTAGTGGGTTATATCATAGGAAGACCTTGTTAACCTACTGTGTATTAATGTGTCCCTAAACACAACATTTTGTAATATTTTTTGGTTGTGGGTAGTGTGGCATGCTTTAAAATATTCAAGGACCCAAACATCACAAACAAGCTCTTTCTCAACACTATCTTGCAAACACAGCTACAGCCTGCTCACATTTTCTTCAGTTTTTTTCATATCCTTCTCCACGAGACACTATAAATCAATATATTTAACATGGCACTGAACAGACCAGAGCTATTAAACCATTAATCACCCACCCGAAGGCTGAATTTGTAAACATTTGTACATTATATGAATCTCATTATTAATGCTCACGGTCTTGATCTTACAGTATTCTGTTTTATTTTCGTAAGGGCAATGTCTAAAATCATGGTCATGTTGGGTATTTCAATAAATCATGGACATGCCTGAGCTTTGGTGAGGTGGATGAAATCAATATCAATATATTTAAAAGCAATATAGAATCAAGTATCCAAATCTTATTTGCCTTCGCTAACTAAATTAACCAAATACAGTCTAGAACATGTGAGCTTACTTCCTGTTGTTTATTCACAATTAACAGGCAGAGAACAAACCTGGATAATTATGCTTCTGTCTACTTCATGGTAGTTTAAATAGAAATGATTTCTTATGTATTTTGGTAATTTACAGTGACTCCTTTGTTTATATGGAGTTCCAAATCAAATATTGAAAAAAAAAAAAGAAAATCTAAAAGCATATCAGCTTTTCTGGGCAGTAATAGGTCAGGAATTTTTTATTTGTAGCTCAGCATTTGAGTTTCTTTTGGGGCTTATTCCAAGCCTTGTGTGCAGACAGGCCTTCACAATAGGACCACAATTAACACATAAAATCTCATCAAATTACTCCAGTTTCTGTCTCACTCACATGGGAGGAAGGTCAACTTGTGTCCTTGTTCCTCTCTTGTTACTGGCTGTCTCTCAATAATACCCACCCTAATACAAAATATGAGTTTAATTAGAACATTACCCCCCTTTAAAACCTCAATAAATCCTTACATTATGATCTAAAGCATTAGGCTATTACCTGAACTTCAAGTAATGTTATGAATTAAATACTCTTGTCAAATGCCAGCAGTCCTGGGGACAGAATTGTGTGCAGAATACTAAGATTGATGCATTGACAGAGGAGGTGTAACTTCTCAGCACAGCTAACAGAGAGCAAGCAATGTAACGTTAGCCGGGGTGGTAGCTACTTCGTAAAGTCTGCACTATTACATAGACTACATTTCATTTGTACTTTGGACATTTGACACCCTACAGCTCAAAAGACCCATCCCCAAAGTAGATCATTGTCATACCTTATTGTGAACAATGTTAGTTTTAATGATTTTGTTCCAGTCAATATCAGCATAAATGCAAATGTTGAACCACTCACACATGCACACACTGTCCAAATTCTTTACCTCTATCTTAAAATGGAAAAAAAATTAGCACCCACTGAAGTACACACTTACATCTCTTCACTTACATTCCTCACTTTCTAACATCCTTGAAAAGTCTAGAAATCTATCTGTCCTCCAGTCAGAGCAACAGGCTGAGACTATTGGGGGGAGACAATTACTTACAACTAATCTTTATTTTCATTTAACGTAAGTTATTAAGTTATTACACTTAGTAACTGTAGTTCTGTGAACACTGGATAACCACCAGGGGTGGTGCTAAACACCTGGATATGCTCTCATGCATGTGGGCACTATGACAAGACCTCCTACAAACTCAAGTAATGACAGAGATGAAGTATTTACTATAAATAGCCAAATGTAAAGTACTATTTGGACATGGAAGGGAATGTTCTGAGTGTAGACCTTCACAGAACACTGTGAGGGCAATTGCCTGGTTTCACAAACCTAGGTGATGTAACCTTAGGCAGGAACCCAGGGTTCGGCCATAAGGTCACTCTGGAATTATCTGGCACCCAATGTATGCAGGGCGAGTTTATCACCAAGACATGCAATTCTCCCACACTTCTTTCTGAAGTGAAGTCATTTTTGATGAAACCCATTTCAGAGCACCCTCCTGAATGGGCTAATAGAGAGAGAGAGGACTTGAAAGACTCCAATATGGGGGGAGATCCCATGCTGGGTTCCTGGAGGCATCTAGCTCCTTTCAAAAATGCTGACATGAGCTTAAATGAGCTCCAAACAATTTGCCATCCGCAATAGGTTTCACTGCTTAATCTTGTGCAACATGGACAGAATGTGGAAATGCATATAGTAGACCAATTAGCCAATCATGGGCTAGTGCTTCCTGACCCAGAGGGCTCTTTGGCTCTGACAAGGAGAATTGTGCTTGACAGCGAGTCGACTCAGCATTGGCAAAGTGGGTCCTCATGCTACCTCACCAAAATTGGGGTCCCCATGCTGGGGTTCTTCATGCTACTCTGGTGATTTATGCACCTGACTGTCACTTTGCTGTGGACCAGGATGTCACAGTGTCTTAGAGCAGGTAGGAAGAATCAGTGGGTCACCCTTGGCTCTAGCAGGTTGATGTGTTCTGACCTCAAATTAAGGGTTCATGTGCCCCCTGTGACACCACACTGCTCTGGTGAGGGAGGTGACCATGAGAAGACTTCCCCACTTCAACAGGTAAGGGTCTATGCCCATTTTACTGATATGACCTGTGTTTGTTGATTAAGCCAGGGGATCAGCCACAGGCTGATGACCCATCTCTGACAGCCTAATGGGGCAAATATCACCTAGGGGCTAGGATCCTGAGCTACCAGGAGGGTTCTGCCGAAAGGCGTAGCCGTAGTTTATAGCTTCAACCCGAAAAAGTGATGTTATCTGAGCTATGCCTGATATCAAGCCAACCACATGCTTGGAGAGAATCTCTAAGCAGTTCTTGGTTTTGCATCTGCAGGCACCATCTTGAACATTTGCAATTAGTGGCTTGATTAGGTTGATAAAGAGGTGGTAGGCAAATAGCTAGCAGCAGGCATTGGCTGCACGAAACGCAACATGGTCTGTTGGAGTTATCCACAGGTCCTTGAGACAAGGGAGGCAAGCAAGTGGCTTCTGAGTCAATGTGCTGAGGTTTTGGCAGGTTGAATGTGGAAGGAGAAAAGCACATGATCTGGCTATGTGGTTGCTGAAAACACAGTGGTGCATCAGGCCCCGGCACACTAGTGTGGCTTCATGGCCAGTCTGAACTAGTAGATTCTAGGAAGCCACAGGGGTGCAATGGAAGCCACAGGGGTGTAGATATTTCTTGAGTTTTTTTTTTAGTTTTTGTGTGTTGGTCAGCGAGGTGTAGGCCTGCTAGTCACTCTTGTCCAGTTGCATATGCCTAGCTTCACATTTGGCACTGGCTGAAGATTCAGCTTCAGATTCAGGCACTGGTTGCATGAGCAAAGATGGTTTCTGATGTAGTCAGCGGTGTTAGGTGATGGAGAGGACACCCTCTGGGGTATTAATCCCATTAGTTCTAGTTGAGGGGGGATAAAGTAAGGAAGCACCACTCCAATTCCTTGTAATGGGATGGCCGAGTGGCCGGCTCAGTGAATGTCCAGTCAGTGGTAGGGCAATAGAATGAAGCACACATTCTGGCCCTGAAAATGGGAACACATATAAGAATATAAAGGAGCTTAAAAATATTCTGGGTAGAGAACTGGTCCAGGAACAGTCTAGGAACTCAGTAAGTGTCTCCAACATTACAGGAAGAGATTCATTGCTATAATTTACAAAATATAAATTTTATGGATCATGTTTTGAAAAACATTTTATTTTTAGAAAGCTATTTCTCTACTTTTATTTCAGCATATCTGGAATTACATTAGCTATACCTCTATATACCTCCCTAGTCAGATTAGCTGAAACAGAATATGTAATTAGAAATGTATATATAGAAGCAGCTGGGTTGAACCAGGGAACAAGAATTCACTGTTCTCTTGATGTTCTGATGTTTAATGCTAAGATGCTTTTAATGCTTTTCAGTCAATACAATGGTGTCAATGTTTTTTTTTTTTCAAGATTTCATGACCAAGCAAACAGATATACAAACATATAATGATGCTCACTCATCATCATCATCATCGTCATCAACTTTACCTACACTCACTGCCTGTCTGGAGGAGATAAGGGCTTGGATGAATCATAACTTTCTCCAGTTGAACAGCTCAAAAAACAGAAGCCATCCTCATTGGTTCCCCTCATCAGATCAGAACATCTACCATAACTTGTATTACATTCTCTGGCCAGGACATCCCCCTATCACCATTAGTTACAAATCTTGGTGTTAGGTTTGACCCTCATTTAACCGTTGAGGCTCACATTAAACATCTTTGCAAAACATCATTTCATCACCTCAGGAATATAGCCAGACTCCGTCCTACACTCTCCCTACATGATGCTGAGAAACTCGTCCACGCCTTTGTCTCCTCCAGGCTGGACTACTGCAACTCTCTTCTCATCGGGATCCCTAGCAAGAGCATCCAGAAACTCCAGCACATACAGAATAGTGCCGCTAGGATCCTGATGAGAGTGCGTAAATACGAACATATCACACCAATTCTTCAATCATTACACTGGCTTCCCATTTCCGCCCGGATTGAATACAAGGTCTCCCTCCTCACACATCAGTGCATCTATGGCAACGCCCCCACTTACCTTAAAGAACTCCTCACCCCACAGATTTCAGCACGTCCTCTCCGCTCCACAAACACTCATCGTCTCCCCCCCCCCTAGGACTAATACCCGCACCATTGGGGATCGAGCCTTTTGCGCCGCTGCTCCTCGCCTGTGGAACGCCCTCCCTGAACATCTGAGGGCTCCACAAATGACTGATGGTTTTAAAAGGGGTTTAAAAACATACCTTTTTAAAAAGTGTTTTAATATAGTTTAAATTTCTGTGCTAATCTCAGTTGGCAGCTGGTTTTAATTGCTGTTTTTTTTGTAGCACTTTGAGATTTTCTTTAAAATGTAAAGTGCTTTATAAATAAAATGTATTATTATTATTATTATTATAAATGTTCCACTTTTTTTTAATTTGTTTTGTGTGTTTTGTTTGACTGCTTTATGTGTCCACCTCATCGTGTGCTGCTCCCTCCTATCATAAGAAGTCAATTATTTTTAATACTGTGTGTTTCGGTGAGGGTGGACATATCCCATGGTTTAATTATTAATTATTTACCAATATTTCTGTAAAACCAGATAGTATATACATGTTTTTGGTTTAAGCCTCAAAAGCTCACCCTAATAACTCCCATGCCCTAACTTTCATTTTTGCCTCATTTATAAGTCACTTTAGATTAAAACACATGCCAAATTGTTGTTGTTCTTTTGGCTGCTCTCATTAGGGGTTGCCACAGCGGATCATTGGTCCACATGTTTGATTTGGCACAGGTTTTACACTGGATGCCCTTCCTGATGCGAACCTCCCATTTTATCTGGGCTTGGGACCAGCACTAAGGGTGCACTCCCAGTGGCTGGGTTAGTTCCCTGAATTGAATCGAAACTGGGCTGCAGCAGTGAGCGCAGGGGATCCTTAACCACTAGACCACCAAGGACCCAAAGCACATGCCAAATTAATTACCTTAAAAGTAGGCATCTTGCTTGCACTGTACAGCTTGTACAACTTGCACTGTAGATATCATTGGCAAATTAAAATTGTTTGACCTTTTTATTGAGGAAATCATCATTACAAGACATTAAGCTGATTAATTAAGCTGATAAATTTAAATGGTAATCCTCATGGTAGCCTTAAATTACACATATTTTCTTCAATGTTAACTTTACTGAAATTGACTAAAAAAAGAACTTGTTAGCACCAAGCCATTTAAAACTCTGTGGTTCTGAATAGCCACAATTGCCCAGTGAATCATATGCACTCAAATTTCAGCTGGCTTCCTCCTCTGAGAGCATGGTTTCCCGAGCCATGGCCAAGGCTAGACATCAGGGCACAGAGTCAGACAAAACAAAGCAGGCAGATAAGGTTTCCTTTACAATGAGAGAAGCTCAACTGATATACCACAGCCGATTGCTTCTGATGAAACAATAGAGTTCAAAGAGGATAAAAATTATACTCCATTGATAGATTTTGAAGTATTGAAATACTGCTAAGATGCAGGTGAAACACATCTGTAGTAAAGGCAGACAATCCAAGCTCTATTTATTGAATGTAGAGTAAATAATCAGGCAATACATTAAAAGATGTTTTTTTGTGTGTGTTTGTTGAGTGATATTGATAAACCTGATGATCCACTTTATAACTGGAAAATATGCAACTGTATGTGCTTTGGTTCTTTATGGTTAGATTATAAGAGCTTTTTTGCTACATGGGGGCAAGTCTTAATTTTTTTAAAAACAGTAAACTTCATATAAAGACAATTAATTTAATTGATTAAGTTTAAGGTTCCTGGTTAGGTTAATTCAATACCAATTATGTTTTAGGTATTGATTATCAAGTAACACCATATTTGATCTATATCTGAGAGCTGATTTTGATCTCAGATTGACATTTTTTTTAAAGCAGTCGTCTTTATTCATATATACATCACCTATTAGTATAGACCATAGCTTTAGGACTACACAGGAAGTATGCGCTCCCCTAAAATTTCATCAAAATGCAGCAATGAAATGTTTACCGATATTGTAAATCAATGTGTCTATGCTATTCATCACCCTTGGTGAATTATACTGTACTTTAGCAAATCAAAATATCAAATATCTCACTGCAATATTGTGCTGTTCATTCATTTACTACAAACTGTTTTCAGTGGACAGAGTAGCTTGAGTGAAAATGCCCACAGAAGGCAGGAGACACACTGCTCATAGAACTCCATTGATGCACGGCTTCATTGGGATCCTATGACAGATTCAAGTATGCTTTGTTTAACGGTGCAAAGATTAATGTTCATTCAGCTTTTAAAACAGCATTTTGGGTCCCACACAGATGCTGTGCTTCAGTGGGAGTCAATAAGTGTATTACGGGTGGATTTTGCATAGGAAAAACATTTTATTGGACAGTATGCTTTTCATAAATGCATTCTTGTCCCACCCAGATGCATGGCTTCTCCATATGATGATTAGAAGTTCTCTCAAAGGAGCTGAACCTCATAACCAACTGCCAGTCACTGAAACAGTAATGATCTCTATTTTTGCAATGATCTTTATCTTTGTAAATGTAAATTCTGTAAATAAATTGTAAGTATAAAGTTCTCTTGGATTATTTGCTCGTGTTTCAGAAATCTAGTAATCTTTTCAGAAAACTAGTAATCACAACCTTCTCAATCCTGATTTTTTTATTTATTTTCTGATGTCCTTGCTTGTGAGAAGAGATTGAGATTTAAACAGGAGAGAAGACCAATGCCCAATATTGATTCAATTCAGGGAGTAAAACCAGGTCTCTTCAGCTCTCTTGGTACAGTAAATTTGATTGCCTGACTGGTCGTGCTGTGACCAAGTACGGTGAGCCTCATCTGCTGATGAAACCTTCTCAGGGATATTTTGTTTGGACAAGAGTGGGTTTTGCAGATCAGTCACATTTTTATCCATGCAAAAAAGGAACAGTTTTGACTTGGACTTGTTGAATATCTCATTCCATATTTACAATATTTATTCCCACTTTGCTGTTATAATAAGCTCCACTCTTCAGGGAAGCTTTCCACTAGATGTTGGAGCGTGGCTGTGGGGATTTGTGTTCATTCAGCTACAAGAGCATTAGTGAGGTCAGGCGCTGATGTTGGGATGTCGAGGAGGTCTGGGGTTCAGTCGGTGTTCCAGTTCATCCCAAAGGTGTTCAGTGGGGTTGAGGTCAGGGCTCTGTGCAGGACACTCGAGTTCTTCCACTCCAACCTTCACACACCATGTCTTCATGGAGCTCGCTTTGTGCACAGGGGCATTGTCATGCTGGAACAGGTTTGGGCCTCTTAGTTCCAGTGAAGGGAAACTGTAATGCTACAGCATACAAAGACATTCTATACAATTATGTGCTTCCAACTTTGTGGCAAGAGTTTGGAGAAGAACCACATATGGGTTTGAAGGTCAGGTGTCCATATATGTTTGGCCATAAAGTGTCTGCAAAGAAACACTGTATGTCATTAGTAACATTAGTACAAATTCTTGATATTTACTCAATTGTTCTAAGTCCCAAAGGTTATTCTTTATCCCCATTTTGAGGATTTATTTATATTGAGCCTATATTCTGCTTCATGAGAACATAATCCCAATTGAAGAAAGGATTTGGTTGGTTTCTCCACACATAATATTTTAATATTGTTTCCCCCTTCCCTTTCTGTTTCTGTCTAGAGGGAAGATTGTGAATTTTTATGTATTTTTAGTTGGACTGGAGGAGGTGGAGGCAAGCAAGAAATATGCTCGTGTTCTTCCCTGCTGCATGCTTTGTCGTGCGCTGCTGCGGTTCTCTTTCTGCTCGCTGTATGTTCACCCTGATATGCACCCTCAGGCACTGTGCCTTTCATTATTTCTTTTGAAACTTTCATCTGAAGTCTCAGAAGGATTAGCCCTCTTGATTCCTGACATAGTCAATGAAAAACAAGTCTTATACACTGGTAGGCTTACAGCCAGTAGAGCTTTACTCCCTCCCATGCTCTTCCCTTCATTTGCTCTCTCAGAATGTGCAGCCGGTGTCTGAATTTCTACTCAAGTGGACGCCTGGTTTGAAATTTTTCCAACTCTGTTTGAATTCTTGCATTATTCAGAACAAACTAAATCATCTTTAAACCATCCATCTTCTACTGATAAGATGTGCAGGTGACGTAGCAGAATCTTTTTGTTGTTGTTGTGCAAATAGCTTCATGAACTGAGGAAGGAAATGTTTCTTTGGCTGAGTTCATGAATTATAATTAGCCATCTCTGCTCAACTGCACTCCACTACTTCAGGTAGGTATATAACGCCCTCACTGGTACCTTTAGAATGATGCAAAGCTTACCAAGACAGAGGATGGGAACTGTAACTGTATATCCAGCCTGGTAGGCCTTCCCTGATTGGCCAGGAGGAACTCTTCTGCTCCTTTCAGTTTAAAAATTAATAAGCACCTTTGGCTCTTTTTAGTGTCTTAATAGCCACTCGCTATTTTTGTGTGTCTATGTGCAACATTGTCAGCAGTTTTGTTACTTTGCCCCTGTGCAAGTGAAGCTAATCTATCTCTTTTGCCCTTCAGTTATGGTTAACTGTCCAGGGGACTGGACACAAGTGTCTCCAGTAATCCCTTAATTAGGTGATGATAGACTATTCGTTTAGCATGCAAAGCTGCAAATCTTCACTTTCCACTGTGCAGTGCCCCTTCTGTAAAGGCACTAATGATCTTAGCAAGTGGCAGCAATCCATTTCAACACTGCACCAAGGCCTATTAATCTTGCAGGTGATCCAATTGATGAATGACCCCAGAGCAGAATTCATGGCAGTACCTGCCTTAATTATGCTGAGGGTGCTACACCTGGGAAGTGCACAGACTGAGTTTTGCAGACTCAGGACTACATCGCCTCCCTACAGGTGGCTTCAGATATTGCACCACCGGAAAGTTGGAGGGCCTCCTCTGGGAGCAGTTACATCACTGTTTTATGAGGAGATGATGCATGGAAACTGTTTCTCTTATGAGCCACATAGGCATTGAGTTTCACGAGTCATCAATCTGAGTGGTGTCCCAGAAAAGGGTCATTAGAGGCCTGAAATCTATTTAGACATGTCTTGATGCTTTTTAAATGCTTTGAGGGATCTGCTTCTGCTGGATTGCTTTCAGAGTTGTTTTGACCATCTCCAGTTCCACCTGATTATCTCTCTCTGGAGCTGAGAGTAATGTTGAAAATTGAGTGCTCTCAGTAGAGTATTGCACTGGCTGAAGGTCTCCAAGTGTATAAATAATACATGTCTCCAACAAGGTAGGCAGGACTGGCTTTTTCCTTTTGGCTGAAACAGATGTTGTAAACTGCAGCTTCTGTTCTGTTGCCACTTAAAAATTCAGAAAGGCTATACAAATGTTCTCATTCTCAAGTCTTCTTGCATCCCACCAAATGTGTTCGGTGTTTTGAATAGCCTACTAAATTTGTCATTTTAAGGTATGGAGTTATTATTTATGCAAAATTTATCTAACAAAATAACAAAACCCACAAACAAGATTTAAAATAAATGATAAGTGGAAGTAGAAAAAGGGAGACATGCCTACATTTCAACCCTCATCAAGAAATTTAGGTTCTACAGCTGTAAAATTGGAAATGCCCCCAAACCAACAGGTGCCCACTTTTTTTCTTGGTGTTACATCATGAGAATTTGCATACTGGCACATGACAGGCTCTTTTATTCATATTTTATAGCACCTGGTCATTTCTTACTTCAATGAGAAAGAAATGAACTGTTGGTGAAATAGCTAACATTAACACTAACATTAACATCGTGTGACATTTCAGTAAAGACTGTGCTGTGATATGAAAATAATGCATGCCGGGGTGGTGTGATGAAGCACAACATGCAAGTGGAGTGCCGCTACTACCCCGAAGTGCATTATTTTTGTAACAGCACACTCTGGAGTTATTCCGCTTGTACCACATCGATTTGCCAATGATTACAACGTTTAATTTATTAAGGAACGACATGTCGCACATTTTAATGATTTACATTTAGATTTATTGTTGTGGAACAGCTGAGAGACAAGTTAGTTCCTGTTCTCACTTGCTTTATATCTGTGATAAACAGTCATTCACTCCCCAGCATTGCTCTCTCTCTCTCTCTCTCTCTCTCTCTCTCTCTCAAAAAACGCAGCCTGTCAAATTTTATTATTCACACACGCAACCGTACACAGTACGACGTGCAGGTTATTAGAACAAATGCATTAATATAAACCTGTTGTTCATGTTACAGCTGGTACTACTGTCCGAGCCATGCGTTTATACAAAAATAATGCACACCTTCTGACCAATCAGATTACAGAATCCAACTGCTCTGTGGTATAGGCTATAATAACACACACCTTTCATTCTCAATTTGGGCACAGAATACAGATCACAGCTCACTGAGCTGAAGAATCCAGCTGTAGAAGAAGAGACTTTGTATGAAGCCTGATCCCTTTGGGGCACTATTTGGTCTGGCAGTCTCTCCACAGGGGGATTCCTTCGACCTCTGGTTCCTGCTAGTGTGATCCGATCCTCCCCAAGGTACCTGACAGTCACGCTCTCGCAATCTCTGAGACTCTCTCTGGTTTTCTGTTCCCTGCTTGAGGTAATTCTTATCCGCCTGCTCAACTTCCCCTACAGTGGCCAGTTTTTGCTCTTGGATTTGCAACCTGCTCTCTGTGAGTTCGTACTTTGGTGCAAATCTGTCACTCTCCACCACATTGGTTTGTGTGCTTACAGAATATAGGATAGGAATCTGTTCCTTTCTTATATTTACCTTTATTCATTTGACAGACTTACAATTGAGCTGTGCTCAAGGGCCCAGCAGTGGCAGCTTGTACGCACTAGAAAACAAACTTTCCGAACAGTATTTCATAACCATAACCACTGAACCACCACCTACGAAAACTTTCTTTGTTTATTGTGTATATTTCGCCTTCCAGGGTCAACGAGTGCTGTGAGCATTAACCAGAGCCTAGTGTTCTTGATACGCAAACATCAGATAAATTGATTTAATTGCATTCGCATACAGTAAAGTTAGGATCTATAAGGTCAGCAGAAATGTTTCCAAAACCCCCAAGGACCATTTGAAGGGCCAGCTGAATTTTATATGCATCTATCACTTTTTATCATCTAATTAGTCCACACAATGGCAGGCTGTTCAACATGTCAAGAAAACTGAGCTATTGATTAGATAAAGGTCTGATATTCATCATTTCACTCTTCCATTGACAAAATGTTGGGCCGTTTTCTGACTTTCCTCCTTCTCAGCATTAGCAAAGTGCTTCTGTGCTTCTTCTGTGGTGGTGCTAACTGTCTTCATCTGTCTGATTTCATGAATGAGTTTCCTGTGTGAGACATCCTCCCTGCCAAGCCTTGACTGTCCATCATTCTGCAGAAACGCACATCTTGAACTAGCAGATGTGTACAAAGCCATCAGCAGCGAAATGACTCGGGCTTAGTGGCTGACAATCTGCAAGATATAATGCGCTGAATAACTATTATGCTAATGCCACTTAATACAGAATTTGCCATGCTCAATGTTATATATGATGATACTATAGCCTAAAGGAAAAACTCCTCCGAGTCAGTTTTTTTCCTATTATGGCAATGTTATCCTAGTAAACTTCTTGTCTAAGAATTAAGATTGATTGTTTGTGATCTTATTTGAATTATAATCTGGAACGTGCTCACTCTATTAGCTGATTATGGATTAAATAATTCAGCTTTAATGCTTGACAGTCTTCACAATAAAATGTGCTGAAAGAGTTTTATGTTAGTCCCACTTAGTGTGGAATTTGTTCTGCAAAATACTTGCATTATGATATCATAGCCTAAAGGCAAATTTCTATTTCTCTCTCTCTCTCTCTCTCTCTCTCTCTCTGCAAGTTTCAAACACATAATAATGTTATTATAGTGTTGTTATTTTCAGCTTGGCCTGAAATATGAGGGTAAAGGTGATATTACTTCATAAGATGAAATATGCTACTCCTATCAGCTGATTATCGATTTCTTTTCTGACAGACTAGTTATATGTCTTAAGGCTATTTCAGCTCTCTCCATGTGCTTCCATGTTTGTGGATGGTTTCGCCTCTGAGGCGTGCAAAGGTTCTCATATTCTATCTTGGCTGGACAATGAATGCATCTCTGCTGTTGCCCTCAGCTACTGGCCTGTTGAGTATGTCATTTGTTTTTCTGTCCTGTTCCACTCCCTTGTTCCATATGAAGGGTAGACATGTTCACATGTGATCATGCCCTGAGAACATCATGTCCTGTTCCTTCTCCTGCATTGTGCAGATAATTCATAAAGAGAGAACTGCAACATTAACGATGTGTGAGGTTCCACTGAATATATACAGATAATAAAAAATTATTCAGTATTCAGTCATTAATTTCAGTGTTCTACAGTATATTCAGTCATTAAAAGTCATCATCTTTTTTATTATTATGATCAAAGTTTAAATAATATTCTTTACAGTGAAGATGTGAAGAATGGTTTTGCCTTCGCTTTGTTGTCTTTAAATCATTTGGTTACAACTTTGGAGGTATGCTTAGGATCATTGTCGTGCTGGAAGTCCCAGCTGTGAGCAAGTTTTAACTTTCTGGATGATGTCTTGAGATTTTGCGTCAGTATATCTACATAATCCTCCTTCTTCATGATCTATTTTCTGAAGTGCACCAGTCCCTTTTTGAGAAAAACCGCCCGACAACATGATGCTGCCACCCCCATGCTTCAAAGTTGGGATGGTGTTCTTCAAATTAAATCCTCACCCTTTTTACACCATACATAGTGCTGATCATTATGGCCAAACAGTTAAATAATTGTTTCATCTGACCAGAGAACACTCCTCCAGAAGCCTGGTGATCACCTGCAAACTTCAGTCTGGTTTTTTATACAGGTCTTGGAGTATGGGCTTCATTATTGGTGGATGTATATATTTGCTACCTGATGCCACCACCTCCTTCATCAGTTCACCTTGTTGTTGTCTTGAGATGCAGCTGAACCTTTCAGACCAAAGTTTGTTCATCCCTGGGAGTTAATTTGTCCCTCTTTCCTGAAAGATGCAGTGTCTCTGTGGTCCCAAGATTTCTATATTTTCATACAATTATTTTATGCTCGCTGTACCTTCAGTTGTTTGGAAATTACTCTTAAGGAGGAAGTGGACATGTGGAGGTCCACCGTTTATTTTCTGATGTCTTGGCTGAGTTGCTTAGATATTCCCATGGTATCAAGGGCAAAAAGACACTGTCTCTAATGGAAGGCTCTAATTACAGCCACAGGTGCACTCCCAGTTAACTCCTAATTACAACAATCTTCTAAAAATTGATGCAATAATTTTCCAGACTGTTTAAAGGGACAGCTTGGTGTATATAAACTTCAGATCCACTGGAATTTCTTATACAGTGAATTAAAATTGAAATAAATCCGTCTCTAATTGATTGTTTTAAAATGACCTCTTATGTGAACAAAGTAGACGCCCTAATTAACTTGCCAAAAGTAAAGTATGTTAACATTGAATGTGTGGAGTTGTGAAAAACTGAGATTGAATACCTTTAGCATAGGAGGATGTAACCTTTTGGCCTTAACTATATATTTTAAAGCGAGCGCTTGTATTTGCATTTGTCTTTAAACTACTTGTAAACTCATAGTGCGTAATAACATCACAGCAGAAGTTAATTTCAAGTTAAAAATTGCTCCCATTCATCCCAACAAGTTATGCTGATGTCGGCATCTGTACTAATAATTCATTTCTTATGGGAACCTTTCTATACAGGTAATTATGCACCTCTTTATATATGCATGACAATACCTTGTTACTCAATCTGTCTTGAGTATGTAATGCCTACTCTTTTTTTTCAGTTCCTGCTGAAAAGTTGTTTTTTTTTGTTCAACTGATTCAGTAAGTGCCCTAAGCCTTAAATCAATAAACTGACAATCTGAGGTGTTGAGGTTATGGCCTTATGAAACAGCACGCTGGGGACAAATCTATTTTTAAAGTTAATGAATCCATATTTGTACTGAGAGGGGTAGGTGTTATAAAAGATAAAATATTAATTATGAGAGATTGGATTATTGATTATAAGTGGTTCCAAGAGTGTAATCAGAATTGATTTACTGCGGTAAGCCTGCCACCCACTCTCCCCAGGTCACAGCCAGCGTCAAACACCAGCCTCCCTATAAAGAGTTGTAGAGAAAATTTAAAGCCAGAAACTGCAGGACCTGCACGTTGTTGTGTGCTTCTTGACACAACTACACCTTTATTTAAACACTGCGGTCTGTTGAACAGTCCTCTCCCACTCTCTCTCTCTCTCTCTCTCTCTCTGGAGATCCAAAACAAAGTGAGGTACTGAAAGCAGCGAGCTTAGCAGTGATACTGATGATTTAATGGCCCAATTGAGAGTTGCAGCAACTGGCAGACCAGGTGTCAGCTCTGCCCCAGTGCAGGCTTTCAAAATATTAACAGAGCTCCAAATGTAAAATGAAAAACAACCAAAATGTACGTTTACCACGCTGTCCACCAGTCAAATCAGACTTAATCCTGGGGCGGCTGCGCTGCTCTTTCCGCAAGTGCTGATTAGGGCTTTAAGAATGAGTGAGCTATCCATTAACAGAGGTGATAATTGTTTTCATTTGCACACCAATTAAGTTCCTCTGAGCTACTTACAGCTACATGCTCTTTTATCATGTTCATTATAATACTTCTGTGGAGGTAGCAGAACTGGCAGAGTGCTCAATTAAGCAACTGAGGTCCATGGAGCAGGCAGACACTAGTGACCGTAGGCAATGTCTGTATTATTCTTGTGCTGAGACTTGCTTCATAAGTCTGTTTTAGTGTTAAGTAGACCTCACTGCATCTCAAAAGGGCCGAATGGTGGAAAATCCTACTAAGTGCTTTTTTGGAATTTTCTATTATATACTTTTAATGGCATGTTTTAATCTTTAAACCTTATGTTTTTTTTTTTTTAAATCAAGCAATATTATCTATAGCCTTTACCATTGAACCTTATGCAAATGCTTATAACACAATTTGTCAAACGTAATCTCAGGGGTGGCTCTTCCATCGGGGCAGGTGGAGCAGAGCCCCACCATTTACAGTATATCAGCCATTCAACAAATGTTCATCTTCATAAAGTCCTGATTCGAAACTATTTAAATTCAGTTGAAATACTAATTACTGCTTTTGAGTGACAAACAATTTAAAAAATGTTGCTATTTAACAGATATATGCTGATTTTCTGTTGATTACTCGCATTTCCTGATATTGCCCACAGCCCCACTCAGCCTCCATAGCGTTATTATAGCACATAGTGGTCAAAAATGGGAAATGCACCAAGTGCTAATAGAGATCCACATGAGCAGAATTTTTCCTGCCTCTTGTTCGCTCTGTAAGTATTTTCAGCAGAGAACGGGGAGCAGACAGGACTTAATGACTGGGTTGCCAGATTGGGCTAGTTTTACTACACTCTGTAGCCACCAAGATCTTGTTTTAAAGCAAATAATCTGAATATATTTCAGCAAAATGGCAAAGTCTAAGTGTGGACAGTTTGTCTATGATGAGTGGATAATGTGCAGTCATCAGAAATATGTGTGAAATATTTGTTTACCTATAAAAAAAAGGGGATAAAAATTAGAAGAAACATGTCTCCGTTTTCCAATGAGCAAACCTTTGGGCTAGTTTCAGATGTTTTTTGAGATGTATTTGGGACAGAAATTTTGCTGGATCCCGTCAACCCTGGTTAATGATATTACCTAGAACACAGATGAACAAAGGTACATCTAAAAACGCTCAAAATGATCTGCTAGACCGTATGCTGGATGACTCTCTGTTGTCGATTCTCAACTTCCTGTTACAGGGTTGCTCTAAAATTCACTAGATAGTAGCCTATAGCATAAGTCAAGTGTGATAGCCTCTCGACTTCATTTCTTTTTGAGGCTATGTGGTTATTAATGTTGGCCTGCCACACCAAATTCGATGGTCACAAGCCTCGGCTGCTTAATTTTTCCTTTCCTTTAGCATCATATATCCCATTTTCAGCCCATTTAACTGAGCAGGCCTGAAATCACTGACAGACACCGTTTTTTCACTGCTTCAAACCAAAAATGGTATGATGTCAACTTTAATGCAAGTCTTCTGAACATTTGGCTAAATGCAATCATGTTACAGTCAATCTTCAAAATGTCATCGGGGCATTCATACTTTTAATTGACACTCAGGACTTAAGGCTAAAGAGGTTGTAAGTCTAGAGCATGGAAGAACCCATGAATGAGGTATTTCTAATAAAAGGGGACACCATGCTCAGTGCCACTCAACCTCAGAGCGCTGCTATTTATTTCCCTAAAGAGCCTAAGTGTAATCTGGGGAATGCAGTCAATCCAGTGAATAATAAGGTCTGTCACACAGTGGCTGCAAAATGTGCCAAATGAACGTTAGCACTAAATAAGCTTTTTCACCTTGAATTGGCCTCCATTTCTACCACACAGGGCACGGCACATTCTCATTCACTCAGTAATATATTATGCACATGGCAGAGCTCTTGCTGGGTCCAAGTGATTTGAAATTTCATCTGTCATCCATACATTTAAATCAGTGTTTTGCACATAGACTCATTAGCTCAGCCCACCCACCGTTATCCTCATCAAGCCTTTCTGCACTTTATCATGCTTTATGTCTGAGCACATCCATAAACAGTAGAGGGCAGATGTGAGCTTCAAAATGTAGGCTGAAAAGTGGTCATGGAACAGCCATCTATCTGAACTGTACTAATGTTAATTAGAGGAAATACATTAGTAGCAATATATCATTAACATTTACCTTTTCAAACAGACATAACTGCCACTGTTACTACTTTGTATACTGACTGATGTAGTAAGACATTACATGATGTGATATATCCAGTAAGCCACAATATTATTTTTATATGATATTTTTCGAGTAATGTAAATTGTAATCTGACTGTAATGTAACTGCAAATGGCTACCAAACCCTTTTGTTTAGCTGCAGCGCTACAAAAACATGACATCTTAGCAAGTAAAAAATATCCTTAATATAGTCAAATTTATCTATTTCTTATTAAAACATTACAATAAACCAAATAAAATATTATTAAACCTATTTCTAGACATGTTTACTCATTTCGAGCTTTTGTTAATTTTACTTTTTTACAGTATTTCTAAAAAGAAGAAAGAAAAACTGTCATCTGCCAATAGAATAAGACTTTTGCAAGCTTGAAATTAGTAAAAATGTTTGGAAATGGGTTTACTATTCTTCTTACAACAGGAAATCCTAGATACATTTTACTATAGCCTGCTCAAGATACTTTTACTTGCTAGTATGTTTTTTTTTTCGCATTGTGGTATAGGAATAACTCCACCACGTGCACTGTATGTGGACATCTGACCATCACACTCATATGTGGTTCTTCCAAAAACTGTTAGAAACACACAATTGTATAGAATGTCTTTGTGTGCTGTAGCTTTACAATTTCCTTTCACTGGAACTAAGAGGTCCAAACCTGTTCCAGCATGACAATGCCACTGTGCACAAAGCGAGCTCCATGAAGACATGGTGTGTGAAGGTTGGAGTGGAAGAACTCGAGTGTCCTGCACAGAGCCCTGACCTCAACCCCACTGAACACCTTTGGGATGAACTGGAACACCGACTGAACCCCAGACCTCCTCACCAACATCAGCGCCTGATCTCACTAATGCTCTTGTAGCTGAATGAACACAAATCCCCACAGCCACGCTCCAACATCTAGTGGAAAGCTTCCCAGAAGAGTGGAGCTTATTATAACAGCAAAGGGAGAACAAATCTGGAATGAGATATTTAACAAACACATATGGGTGTGATGGTCAGGGGTGCACAAACTTTTGGCCATATAGTGTATATTTTTGTGCAGTGAAAAGCAGCAGAAGGAACCGGAAGCCTACACAGGTACATGTGGTTTGCATTCTGTTTAGTAAGGTGTGCTGTTTGGTTGTAGCCATGTCCTTTCATGATGAATGATTGAGTATGCATTTTCAGAACTAGCTTTGCTGTAATATTTAGTACAGCAGTATGCAGTTTGTGACAGAAGAGACACCTGAGCACACAATGCAGTTTTTAGACGTTTTAATTCACGTCCATTCACATGTAATGGACTTTCCACACGTGGGAAAGCTTATGATCACGTATGAAATGTACGCGATTTTTTTTTTCCCATTAGGGCTACTCCGCCGGTTTGGTGAGCTCACGCGGCTGATGGCGCGTCCACCAATGAGCGCGCGCCGTGAGGACCGGGCGCTTTCGCTCGCAGCCAGTGAGAGACAGCGACGCTTATTTATGCGCAGGCTGTTCACTTTCAGCGCGCTCAAAGTTGGCGGCTGGTCGGCTGGGAGGACTGCGCTCGCGCTCAGACTGCACGGTTGTTGCAGTTTGCACAGAAAAGCAGCCGCGTGGAGGTTAACGGCGAGTGGGAAACCAACCGCAACTGTGTGCGCGCGCGCGCGCGTGTGTGTGTGTGTGTGTGTGTGCGCACGGTGCCGCGTGCGTCATTTCGGTCACTTTGGTGTAGCTCTTGTTATTTTTATTTATTTATTTATTTATTTATTTTCTTCCTGCTCATACCTTATTTGTGTGTGCGCGCGCGCGTGTGTGTAAAATGCCAAGTGTTGGCCCGTCACCGCGCGCGCGTGTCAAGCCGGGCCGCACGTTTGGAAGGACGCCCGACCGCAGCATTCCTCATCTGCAAGTTCACTCCGATGAATTGTGACAAAGGGCTGTCAGCGCCCGAATAAGAAATCGATGCTCGAGGAAGCGACGCGCGGCTCTCCTGGAATTTTAACGATCCCCGTTTTTTTTTTTTTTCCCCTCGCGTCTTTATAACCATGCGAAGTGGCTCTCCTGGACTCCTGCTCGCCGCTGCAACTCGAGGGGGCTGAGAGTGACAGATTACCGCTGTTGAGTGTCCATGCAAGACTCGGAGAGGGTGAGAGAGGAAAGGAAACATGTCTGGCCACTTCTCTGAGAGGATCCCTGCTATCAGAGATGGCATTTTTGCCCGGCACGGCGCTGCTCGCTTCTAAAGTGCCTCGCAAAATCCTGTTCATGTTCACGCTCTCGCTGTCCGTCACCTACCTGTTCTACAGTTTGATGAGCTGCTACGACTCGCTGCGCTTCCCCGTGCTGGAGAACTACGCGTACCAGGCACCGGAGGTCACAACTTTGGCCACGCTGCGGGAGAAACTTTATTCCAGCCCTTCCCGCGCGCACCTCGACCCGGAGCTCGTAGCGACCACCGTCACGGCGAATCTGTTCACGGAGAAGTACGACGTCGAGGAGATCACGGCGGGATGGGAGCGAGCTCGGGCGGAGACGGCTGTTAGCCAGAACGCCGCGGTGAACGTGGAGCATCCGGAGACCAGCACCATGGACGGAGGGCTGGGGAAAGCCGCGAACTGCACCTCGGATTACGGGGAGAAGAAATTACCCCAAGCTATTATAATAGGGGTGAAGAAAGGGGGCACGAGGGCTCTGCTCGAGGCGCTCCGAGTTCACCCGGACGTGCGCGCGGTCGGAAACGAGCCGCACTTCTTCGACAGGAACTACGAAAAAGGACTGGACTGGTACAGGTGCGCGCGCTCGCTTTCTTCCCGCATGCACGCTACACATACATGTTTGTCGCGATTATTGAAAAAAAAAAAAAGATTATTGTCTGATTTGCTGAAGTTCGTGATTTTTTTTTTTAATTAAAAAAATATATATTTTATGTATTCATGTGAATCCCGCGTCTAAAATGCCGTCGCTCTGGTTTTGTCATAAAAAATAATTATTGTTATTGCATCCATCTGCAGAAGAAGTGTTAAATAGCCTACACATGGCCATAAAACAGGCGAGCAATATTTATACCAGGTTTTTTTTTTTAATTAGATTTCTAGTTGTATTTCTCCTTGGCTTTTCCACCCCCTCACCACATCCATGCACACACACACACACACACACACACATCTCCCTGTAACTGCTCCAGCTTTTGTGTCTGATTTCTCACACAGCTCCAGATATGGTTTAGCCTTATAATAATATCCAGAAATAGCACCTCGGGTGCGGGTCAACATTTCCATCTTTGCCTGAGCTCACTTTTTTTTCTTTTATTCACTTTCATTATTATTATTATTATTATTATTATTATTATTAGTATTAGTATTTCCTCAGCCAGCCCTGCTGTAGGCCATCTCACAAGCAGTGGAAAATGAGCACTAATGGTGCATGGTGGAGATTAGTATCTCTGCACAGTATACAAGTGGAGATCAGTTTATCACTGCAGGTGTACATTTTGCATTTCTCTGAGCATCTGGTCCGAGCAGAAACCTGTGCTGAAAGGTACAAAAGGGGCACATGGATCAACATTTTACAACTACAGCACACCTGTTGAAATACAGCAACTAACACCGTTATATAATATTATATGAACAGATTGGCATTTTATCAAATGATATTATTCAAATTATTTTAAGAGTGCTCAGCTGCAGACTTCTCTCAGGCACTTCTGGTATTTGCCTTCTCTCCAGACATCTTTGTACTAACTAACTAACTAACTAACTACAGAAGGAATTATCACTATTTACTATAATGAATAATAAAGGACAATATAATACATGTAATAAAATACACATCCAATTTCAACACATGGCAGTCTAACTTTGAATTAAAATTCTTGCTCCAAAAGCTAGATACTGTACCCAAAAAAGCATCAGCACTGAACGCATTTTATTGCTGAACATACGCAGAACGCGTCCACACGTAGCAAGGACAGATCCGTTTAGCCAGCTCTGCATAGCCTGCTGTTCAAAACCTGTTTGTAATTGAAGATAATGCAGATTCATTCAGGAATCCTGATACTGGGCCTTCGTTGCAATAACTGTTCCTGTGACGTGTCGTCGTTAGCGGCTCAAAGAGTATTACACACAGTGTTGGTTGTATTTAATGAGTAGCAGATTGCGTGCCCTGGCTACTGGGTACAGTGTGTGTGTGTAGGTGAGTCAGGTGCAGTGCACGCTCTGTTACCCTGCGCCGACCTATTCCCAAGTGAAGCTGAATCATGAAGTGCTTACTCAGGGCAGCGCTGTTCACACAAAACCCTCCTACATCCCACACTTTCAACTTTACCTCCGCACACACCTGGCATCTGCCTTCATGGTTTATGTTTTTTTTTTTTTTCAATTCTAGTTCTGCTCCGTACTCATCTATAGAATTATGATAATGCTATAACTGAATACATTCAGAGTACCATTCTCCCTGCATATAAAGGTCCAATCAAAGCCATCAGTCAAACTGATGTCTGTAGGGAGAGAGAAAGCATTAAGGGATGTTTGGCATGTGACTTCTGGAATGCGTTCACTTTCCCCCGGACTGTAAGTCGGGGCTGTAGGGACGCCGGAGCATCTGCTGCATTTCACTTCAGAGGGCAGCTTAACCCTGGGCTGTTCATTTACTGCGTGTTAACACAAGCCGTTTCATTATGCTCGTAGTTTGGGGCTCATTAGACAGAAGGATGACAGGCTTACATAAATAACACCAAACAGCGCCAGGGTCTTTTCAGGTCCCTGGACCAGGCGAATCCCTGAAGTGGACACAAATTTGCCTCTGTGTTCTTTAGCCAAGGAAGGTGAGCTTTTACATAACTAATGACATGTAAGGCAAAAAAAGTTTCAAAGTTTAGCTTTCTTTTTAAAAAAAAATTATACAGGAGTTATGTGATTGCTCATTTTTAGTCACTAAATTCATAACACATTATGTGGCAAATGCCAATATCGTAGTTAAATAATATGTATGTGATGTACGTGTGCATTTTCCACAATTTAGAATAACACTGATCCAGTAAAATGCATGGATTTACATAGTGACCAAAAAGTCCTAAACAAATGAAATTATAATATTATTTATTTATTAATTATTTTTATTATTATTATGTCTGTGGTGGTGGGTTGGAAATGCATACCTACACATCCACATGACCATTTTTGTCCTAGGAAGAAAATGCCATCATAAGGCAGTAAATCCAAACATATTTAACATCATGAATAACATAAATTCAATCTGGTGTCTTCAAACATTTGACTGATTTCATTTGCTGTTCTGGAGTCAGAGCAAAAAAAAAAAATCCCATCAAACACACCACTCAATTAGCACTAGGGGAGCTGGCATGTCTAGCGGTTTGAGCTTACCAGGGAAATGTCATGTCTGTTAATAATTTGCTCACATTTCCTATGAGTCGAGGCAAGTGATGCATCTCAGAGGACAGCAGTACTGAAACGCGCTACACCCTGGTGTCTTGATTTCAACATGGAAATATGAAGTCTAAAAGGCGTTTTTGACTCATTCAGCAGGTACGTACAGTACATCCATGGCTTTAGATTATAGTCTGATGCTACAGCTCAGTGACATATATCTCACCACCTGACACAACAGTTAACAGGTTCGTAAAGGAGTAAATCCTTACTGCTTTCAAATGAAGTTCCAGGTTTTACTGAGTGAGTAAGTAGGTTCTCTCTGTCAGGTGATAATAGCTGCGCCATCATTAGCTGAGTCACACAATCACTGGGGTTCCACCACAGTTTAAAGATGTGCTGAAGAACAAGAGGACAAATTAATGCTTCATTTGCAACAGGGCTTGGCGTCAGTTAAATACGCGGAGTTCAGTTAAACACATTGACTTCATTGTTGTGTTGCTTTGGAAAAAAAAAAGCCTATATCTGGATACTTAGCCCATGCTAATATCTGATATTTTAGTTATATTTGGATTTTAATCAGTTAGGAGGTAAGGAGTTATTTTCTGCTTTATTCTCTGTATCCCTCGTGGTTATACTGAACACAAAATAAAAGCTAATATGATGCTTTTCATTCACTGATTACCACATAGTTTCTAGATCTGAAGATCCTGAGGCTGCGTCACCTCGGGAGAATTTCTCAATTTTCGTGTTAGGTCATGAGTGAGTAAAGGATGCGGCCTCTTAGCAACTTCAAATGAAAATCAGCACTGCCAGAACCGAGGTCGTTTTCTTTTTGTTGCCAAGAAAATGCATTCTGATGAATGCAAGAACTGGATGAATGTAGCCCACGCAGTGCCTTGACCCTGTCCAAGGTTACACAGCGAAGTACTCTTATTCCATTATCTATTTAACCACTGCAGCACTTTTGTTTCTTTGTTACATGCTAAACCTCTGCCGCTTGAACAATTCCCACTCACTCTCCTTCGTCTGAATGAATGGGATAGAGAGCGATTGATGTTGCGCAGTTGATCGTTTCTGTGAGGAAATGAGACAGGAGCCCGAGTCAGTGGCCAAAACAGGTCTACAGCTGAGGGAAACAGGGCAGGGTCCAAAAAACCCAGAGTTAAACTTCAGTGTGTCTGTCCAACACTTCAGCCTGTGACTCCTTGCCTCCTGACTGGGAAAGAACGGAAGGGGAGAAGTTTGGGCTTCTTCCCAAGCCCAGACTGGGTGGCATCTTGCTGCCGAGTTTCCGCACTGTGGTGTCTGCTTTTTCCCGGGATGCCCCAATCTGGCGGCCAGTGATAAGCCCTCGCCAAAACATACACAGACGCGCTTCTGCCTCTTTGGATATCGGCGCTGTAGTTACAGAATTTAACTTTTTTTTTTAATTAGCAGCATAGTCTGGCGCACGTCAAGAGCCTGGACTTTGGCAAGCTGTTGTGTCTCAGTGTTTTCTGCATCACTTGATTAAATTCAGCTGTGCAGAAGAAACCTCTTCTATCCGCTTCCTCAACAGGCACCTCACATGTTTATCTCTGTCTGTCATCTTTTGACTACGTGTGAGTGTGTGTTTGTACCACCTGGTTCATTCTTTATTTCCGAGATATTGGGATTGGAAACACAACTGTACTGCCTTTCCCTTCTTGCAGTCCTTTCATTGCTGCAAGGATTGGGACACGGCCTGAGAAAATAAAGAAAGTAATTGCCCTTTTGCAGTGACCTTATATGGATGGCATCTAGACACATCCCTGAATCTGCATCTTATTGCGTGCACATTTACTTGGACCTTAGGAAACAATCCCAGACAGTATCTTGACAGTTCAATTACATCTCAGATTTAAAGCCCTGGCGCCTTAAGGCATAAGCATTCACAGAGGGCCACAGAGTCTGAAAAAGGTTTTCTGTAGCCTCCAGAGTCGAGGTATAAAGCGAGTTCATATCGTGCCACTTACTCAGGGGTCAGCCGCCAGGGTTATTCGAGTCATTTCTTTTGTGACACCAGAATTTTAGTGGGAGTCACAACACTGTATCCTTGATGGCTGAAAAGAAAAAAAAATTCCAGGCAGATTTTTTTTTTTTTTTTACACAATTATGCCTTTACTTGCTTCCTTCTCACCATATCCTCCACTCCGACATTCATCTCTCGCTTCCTGCTGAGATTCATCCTGCTACCAAGATTCTAAAGCGATGATCATCATTCAGTTCCACAAGTTTAATTCGCTTAAGCCAAGAATTGAATTTGCCAATTTAATTTGCTGACATAAAAAAATGACATTGGTACACAGGCTGCCATTAATGCACAGCTTCTTCCTTGGCTTTTTGCGTCCTTCAAATGGAGAACCTGTCTGTATTTCAGATTTTCTCCTCTTCTGCTGTCAACAGCGAGGCTCTTTGAAACTTACTTTAGTTGCATAGCAGTGGATGGATTGCTTGAAATGACAGGTATAGAAATTTTGTTCAATTAATTCGAAACCGTAAGGTGACATTGTTTTGGATTTAAAAGGATTCCTAACTCCCAGGGATTAGTCACTTTCCACAGAAATTCCAAGTCGTGCTTCCAAGTCGGGAAGAATAAGAATTCCATTTGGAACAATGGTTTCTTTACAGCATCATTAAATGCACAAGGATGGAAATAACTGTATCAGTCATACTTGTCAAGAGTCCAGTTTTCCTATTCCTTCCTATTTTCTTTTCTGGTCCTAGTCTCCAGACACAAGAACCCTAAAGCGATCTCCTACAGCCCCGACAGGAAGTTTGACATGCTGTGACCATGCTGTGACCATGAAGCAAGGACAGACAGGTTGTTTGCAGCATGTAGCAGCCGTTCTCCCCCTGACCTGACATTTACCTCCACGGGTTTTTTTGCGACTCCTCCAAGGCGAAATCAGACCTCCTGCTATGCATCTGACACATGACTGTTTTCATGACATTTGACATTCAGGACACAGAGGAAACATACTGCACATAATGTGTTTTGGGCTTGTGGGGTGTAATCAAATGTAGCCTTTGATGGAGATGGGAAGGAATGTACTATCTCAGCAGTGTTTCAGGAGTTAAAAAGGTGAGACTGAAATTGCAAGCCTGTTGATGTCGCCGGCACAAAAGCTATGACGGATCCATACCACTGACTAGCATATGCAGCTCGGGAGATGTGACAGGCTTAATTCAATTATAGGGAGATGCGCTCAGTCTCTGAGGTGTGAGCTAATTCCTGTGTTTACACTCCTGAGTCACTGCCATGAACATAGACACACACATATTCATTGGCCTCCGTAAAGCTTGTTTGCTCTGAGTGTCCCAGTGCCTTTGAAGTTTCTCACTGCTTTATGCGTTTTATTTATTCATGCTCCTTCGTTCATCAAATCACTATGGGGTATTCCGCTAGAATAATTTTAGCGCAGTGTGAGACAATGTAGTCACCAAGCACTGGAAGTGCAAACTGCTGCTTACATAGTCTGTACAAAAAAGTGCCAACATTTGATTTTGATTTTTTTCGACAAATAAGCAAGTGAATTAATTTTGCCAAAGTGCAACGAAGCGCGGTAAATGTGTGCATGCACAATTAATAAAGCCTCATGTGACAATGGCTTCCTGCATGTTGCACTGACACAAATGATTTTTCTATAAAAAGTAGTTGGGGTTTTTGAATTTTTTATGTATTATGTTAATCGATGTACCAGGTGATTGATTTTCCTGAATATCTTTGATTATCAGCGTTAACGCTTGAGTACTGACATGTACTGAGGCTTTTTTTTTTTTTTTAAACAAAAGGAATCTTTCATTGTAAGATATTCAGAAATATCCATAGGTAAATGATGGATTTTTCTATTTAATTGATTTTCTCAATAATGCAGAAAGCAAGTAGAAGAGAAAAGTGTTATAACCCATCATTTATTATGGATTATGGGCCATATTCAGTTGAGAAGGTAATCATAATAATAATAATAAAAAACCTTAAGAATCATTTATTAGATGAACCTCTGATGATTCCACTGTCTTGACAATTTGTCGTGACCACAATATTTCACCGTGAAATTCAGATTTTGGCCAAAGTGTATATATAGTACAGATCACATAATGCTTTTTAGGGACTTCTTATTCTTATCACCGAAAATACAATATATTAGTCAGTATAATTTTGTATGGTTAGAAATATAAATAGTGATGCAGGCTTAAACCTGAAACGTTTGTGTAATTATTTCAGATGAAATAAAAGATTGAACAGGTCTTTAGTGATTTGTCAGTTTCTCAGACAGAGAGCAGAAACTTTAAACAAAACCTCACAGAACGTAATACCAGAAATAATTTAATCATTCAAATTGAATTAGTAAGTTAAATAAATAAGTAAAGAGATTAATCAAGAAATCGAAATAATCTAAACAGCTCAGCAAACATTTTAATATGTATTAATGTAATATGTTTAAACATTTAAAGAAGTGGATATCTATAATTGTATTCTGTGCATTTTGAGTGTTAGATTGAACACTGAAGTCATTTCACTTGCGCTTCTGAGCCCTAAACCTTTAAGCAGATGCTATAAGCAGAAAAATATAAAGCTACATGGTTGCAATAATTTAAAATTCATTTCTTAAATAAATCATGTTTGCTCCTTTACCACTGTACTGTTTAAAACTGAAGAAAACTACAACAAAAAAAGTTGAGCGCCCCCTAGTGTGCTTGGCTGTTGCATTCATTTTTACGAGTGCAGTTTTTTTCTATAGAGCATCCATCCATTCTTTCTTTCTTTCATTAAAAAAATGTATGACTTAGACACAATTGAAAACTTATGCCGTGAAATCTCTACTGCCAAGAAAAAACTCTGGAAGGCATGAAGGTAATTTCAGTATGTGGAGAAAATCAAGTTAAGCGCCCATTTAGCACAAGTCTGATATAAATAACTTTCCACACACACACACACACACACATATAGATGAGCATTTTGAATTTAAGTCGCCTATAGCCCAATATAAATGATTAGGTACAATGCACAGCTTTCTGTGTCAAATTTATGTGCTGTAGAATTCAACTGATTCATTGCTTTGATATGAAGAAAAATAAAAACTGTAATTAGATATACAGCTTCATTTACTGTTTTCCACACACAGATTGTAGCTTGTTTAATTATCCATTCTGAGAAAACAAAATGCCTTGAGTTTCCAAGAGAGGAGATGGAGAGGATGAAGGGAGAGAGGAGATGGAAAGGATGAAGGGAGAGAGGAGATGGAGTGGATGAAGGGAGAAAGGACTTGGAGAGGATGAAGGGAGTGAGGAGATGGAGAGGATGAAGGGAGAGAGGAGATGGAGAGGATGAAGGGAGAGAGGAGATGGAAAGGATGAAGGGAGAGAGGAGATGGAGTGGATGAAGGGAGAAAGGACTTGGAGAGGATGAAGGGAGTGAGGAGATGGAGAGGATGAAGGGAGAGAGGAGATGGAAAGGATGAAGGGAGAGAGGAGATGGAAAGGATGAATTGAGAAAGTAGATGGAGAGGATGAAGGAACACAGGAGATGGAGTGGATGAAGGGAGAGAGGAGATAGAGAGGATGAAAGGAGAGAGGAGATGGAAAGGATGAATTGAGAAAGTAGATGGAGAGGATGAAGGGACACAGGAGATGGAGAGGATGAAGGGAGTGAGGAGATGGAGTGGATGAAGGGAGAGAGGAGATAGAGAGGATGAAGGGAGTGAGGAGATGGAGAGGATGAAGGGAGTGAGGAGATGGAGTGGATGAAGGGAGAAAGGACATGGAAAGGATGAAGGGAGAAAGGAGATGGAGAGGATGAAGGGAAAGCGGAGATGGAGAGGATGAAGAGAGAGAGAGGATGGAGAGGATGAAGGAAGAGTAATGGCACGGATGAAAGAAGAGAGGAGATGGAGAGAAGATGAAAGAAGAGAGGAGATGGAGAGAAGATGAAGAGAGAGAGAAATGCAGATACTTTCCACACACATATATATTGATGCATATTTAGAATTTAAGTGGCCTATAGTCTAATATAAATGATTAGGGAGGATGCACAGCTTTCTGTGTAAAATGTACGTGCTCTAGAATTCAACTCATTCATTACTTTGATATGATGAAAAGAAATTAAATTTGCAGTTTCATTTACAGTTTTTCACACACAGATTGGAGCTTGGTTAATTATCCATTCTGAAAAAACAATCCACCTTTTTTCCAAGAGAGGAGATGGAGAGGATGAAGGGAGAGAGGAATGGAGAGGATGAAGGGAGAGAGAATATGGAGAGGATGAAGGGAGTGAGGAGATGGAGAGGATGAAGAGAGAGAGGAGAGGATGAAGGGAGAGAGGAGAGGATGAAGGGAGAGAGGAGATGGAGAGGATGAAGGGAGAGAGGAGATGGAGAGGATGAAGGGAGTGAGGAGATGGAGAGGATGAAGGGAGAGAGGAATTGAGAGGATGAAGGGAGTTGAGGAGACAGAGAGGATGAAGGAGGAGAGAATATGGAAAGATTGAAGGGAGAGAGGAGATGGAGAGGATGAAGGGAGAGAGGAGATGGAGAGGATGAAGGGAGAGAGAATATGGAGAGGATGAAGGGAGAGAGGAGACGGAGAGGATGAAGGGAGAGAGGAGATGGAGAAGATGAAGGGAGAGAGGAATGGAGAGGATGAAGGGAGAGAGGAGATGGAGAGGATGAAGGGAGAGAGGAATGGAGAGGATGAAGGGAGAGAGGAGATGGAGAGGATGAAGGAGAGAGAATATGGGGAGGATGAAGGGAGAGAGGAGATGGAGAGGATGAAGGGAGAGAGGAGATGGAGAGGATGAAGGGAGAGAGGAGATGGAGAAGATGAAGGGAGAGAGGAATGGAGAGGATGAAGGGAGAGAGGAATGGAGAAGATGAAGGGAGAGAGGAGATGGAGAGGATGAAGGGAGAGAGGAGATGGAGAGGATGAAGGGAGTTGAGGAGACAGAGAGGATGAAGGGAGAGAGGAGATGGAGAGGATGAAGGGAGAGAGGAATGGAGAAGATGAAGGGAGAGAGGAATGGAGAGGATGAAGGGAGTGAGGAGATGGAGAGGATGAAGGGAGAGAGAATATGGAGAGGATGAAGGGAGAGAGGAGATGGAGAGGATGAAGGGAGAGAGGTGACAGAGAGGATGAAGGGAGTGAGGAGATGGAGAGGATGAAGGGAGAGAGGAGATGGAGAGGATGAAGGGAGAGGAGATGGAGAGGATGAAGGGAGAGAGAATATGGAGAGGATGAAGGGAGTGAGGAGATGGAGAGGATGAAGGGAGTGAGGAGATGGAGAGGATGAAGGGAGTGAGGAGATGGAGAAGATGTAGGGAGAGAGGAGATGGAGAGGATGAAGGGAGAGGAGATGGAGAGGATGAAGGGAGTGAGGAGATGGAGAGGATGAAGGGAGAGAGGAGATGGAGAGGATGAAGGGAGAGGAGATGGAGAGGATGAAGGGAGAGAGAATATGGAGAGGATGAAGGGAGTGAGGAGATGGAGAGGATGAAGGGAGTGAGGAGATGGAAAGGATGAAGGGAGTGAGGAGATGGAGAGGATGAAGGGAGAGAGGAGATGGAGAGGATGAAGGGAGAGAGGAGATGGAGAGGATGAAGGGAGAGAGGAGATGGAAAGGATGAAGGGAGTGAGGAGATGGAGAGGATGAAGGGAGTGAGGAGATGGAGAGGATGAAGGGAGAGAGGAGATGGAGAAGATGAAGGGAGAGAGGAATGGAGAAGTTGCAAATTAAGAAGCTTTCTCCAGTCTCACGTTTTTTTTTTTCTCTTCGTACAGTTACAGAGACCTGGAGACGACACGAGATCCTACATCTCGGTCATGAAATCATAATGTATGCAAACACGTATTATAGGTTTAATTTCTCATCTCAATTAGCTGTTTGATCTGAAATGAGTAAAACTGCCCAGCTTTTGGGGCTCGTCTCTAACTGCAGGGCAGGGATCCAGCTCACGTCTCCGTTATAACAGAACTGCTTTAATTACTGTAAACTTTTACACTGGGGTGCGTTACGGAGACGTACTGAGAGAACCTGCCAGTTCAGTGGCAAATAATAAAACAAGCAAAACACCTTAAATTAATATCATTTACTGAATATTTACTCTCTTATTATTACACTGTCATTCATGGATGGTGACTTCACTGCCAAGTAATGTTAGCTAACAAATGCAAACTAAAAGCTAACTACCCCAATATTAGTTTGTCTATATACTGTGCCTCCCACCCCCTCACCCCACCCCCACACACACACACACACACACACACACACACACACACACACACACACACACACACACACACACAGACACACACACATAGCAAAAAAAGAGTATATTTCTTTCTTTTTCTGCAATATTTCAAAATTAAATATACTAAACTATACTAGAATGTGACTCGCTACAGAAATAAGATTAAATAAAGTGTGTACAGAAATAAAGTATGTCCTCAGAATCTAAAAACTGCTTAATTGATAAGTATTCGCCCCCCTTTCTTTTAACAATCTAATTTTCTTGAGCACTCACATTAATATGTGGAACTGGTACACCTGTGTTCATTATAAATCCACTTGTGTGAAATTATATGCTTGAACATTAACGATCTCTGACTTTGGGAGGTCTCACAGCTAAAAATGGCAGCTCAGATCAGTCCTGCTGTCATGAAGTCCAAAGAACTGCCTGTGAAGCTTCAGTATGAAGTTATTAAGAGGAAGAAAGATGGTGAAGGTGATTAAAACAAAGCTTTGAACCTTCCTAGGAGCACTGTGAAATCCATAACAGCAAAGAGAAAAAAGATATAGCACAACCCAGACAATACCAAGATCAGGCCAGGCTCGGTCAAGAAGGACAATTGTCAGAGAAGTGTCTGAGAGTCCAGCTGAAGTCCAGCTCTTTAACACTGAAGGGGTTACAGAGCTCACTGGCTGAAATAGGAGAACCTGTGCAAACCTCAACATCATCATCAGCTCTTCACAGATACAGCCTCTATAGAAGAGTGACCAGAAGGAAGAAACTTCTGAGAAAGGCCATGTTCAGCCATTTGGTCTAAAAGCAAAGCATAAGATTTGGCACAAACCAAATAAAGCCCAACACTGAGGTAACACCATTCCTGTGATCAAGCATGGTGGTGGTAGCATGATGCTCTGATTTTGCTTTTTTCAGCAAGAGAAACTGGAAAGCTTGTTGCCATCACAGGCAACATGGACGGAGCCAAATATAAGCAAATTGTTGAGCAGAACCTGTTTCAGTCAAGAAGAAATCTGTGTCTAGGGCGAAAATATATGTTCCAGTAGGACACTGAGCCAAAGCACAGGGAAAAAAATTACACAGCAGCAGACTGAAAAAAAGAAGGTTTGCTTTCTGGAATGGCCGAGTCAAAGCCCAGAGTTAAAATTAAATGCAAATTTGTAGCGTGACCTGAAAATTACTGAGAGTTGAAGAAAATTAAGGAATGCTAAAACCTCACAGAGAAACATCTGAGACAACTCAAATCTGTCACTCTGAGGGGGTGAATACTTATCAATTAAAGAGTATTTTTTTTAATTTTCAAATAATTTTCAAATAATTCTGAGGACATCTAAGTAATTTAGAATAGATAAGTTTATTTCTGTAAAGAATCAATTCATTTTCAGAAATAAATCCCATTTCGATTTAGTTAAATTTGATGCTGCTATACAGCAAACAGAAGAGAAATAATAAAGGTACTGTGTCTAGCGATATAAATGTAGAGATGTAGAATGAGGCAGTTTTCCATTTAATACAACAGAACTAGAGCTAGCCATGTTCTGAAACGTTTTAACAGTAGCTGAAATATGTAATGAAATCACTTTGTTAGGCACACTGCTTCCAGAGCGATTTGTTGGCAGATTATCTTCAGAGGAGAGAAAAAAATTAACCCAAACTTGAGCCTAATTTTATTAAAATCGAGAACTCAAAATACAAAAATTTAGTATGTCTTACAGACAAGATTTTTTTTAAAAAAGATCTTTTCTGTGGCCTCTCGTCAGCTGTGTAGTACGTGCAGCAAACATGTGAATTTTTTTTTCGTTGTTTTGACATATGTAACATTCAGTGAAGTGTTTTCAAAATCCCTGCATTCATTTCTGACTCAAGCTGAAAACTATTTCTGCACCCCGCGTTTGCAGAAGTTCACAACCAAGTGGATGGCAATTTGGATATCAAGTACATAGCAATTTTCTTAGCAATGAATATTGAAGTATAATGAAAACCTTAAAAAATAATACTCAAAGAGACAAAAAGAAAAGAAAAAAAGAAACAGTAGAGGTTCAGAGTAAAGGGATGCCTTCGTCACTGTTTGTGCACCAATATCATCCAATGCATCGCTGTAACACAAATCCCGAAGTAATGCAGGAATTAATTTCAACCTGTATGTAAAGCTTATGCCTGAAGATGAAAGAAGACAGGAATTGTTAAACATGTAGACACGTGTAACTGCACGGGACAATGTAGAATTTCACTTTTCCCAATCCTTAATCCCAAAGAAGAATTGTTTTCCTCATAGAGGTGGAAAGTTGATGCTCGTCGTATTTGTTTCTATTGTAAATCTTTCTATTGCATTAAGTGATACATGCTATAAGGTAAAAACACTGCGTTCTGTTTATAGAATGAAAAGTGCATTAAATAAACCACTGGAATGTGTACTGTGTTTACACTACCAAAGAAACAGCTGTGCTGTACAAAACTACGGGATTTTGCAAAAAAAAAAACAAAAAAAAACTATATATATGTTGTACGCACACAAAAATGTGTCATTTTCATGATTTTTTTCTTTAAAAAAAACAAGAAAGAGGTGCACAGGGGAAAGATCTTTAAAAACACACACAAAAAAAAAATCTTGAAAATGGAAAATTATCCTGTGTGCAGTATTTTTTTGTTTTAAGTTTTTTTTTTTAATTTTCTTTAAGAAAAAAAATCTCGAATTTTTGTGTGCATCCAAAGAAGATTTTTTTTGTATGAATTTTTTTTTTTTTTTGCAAAGGTCCTATCAAAAATGTTTTACTATTTTTATTTACATAAAATGGTGCACCTGCTGTACCGTAGTGTTACATTACTGTTAGTACTGGATATTGGGGTCCTGTTGACAATGTTAGAGGAAAACTAGCGCTGCTGTTTTGCCAGAATGACGTTACTCTGAGATGTGTGTTTGCAGCTGTGGTGCAGTTTAGACATGAACTGAAGAGTGTGAAGAGTTTTGAAGAAGTGTGTGTGAGAGAGAATAACGCATGTTAGCTAGTGTTAAAAAGTATAAATACTTCAGCTGTTTCGCTGTTGTACTTCATTAACCCTTTTGTTCTGACAGCACATATCTACGATAATTAAAATAAATCAATACAATATTGCAGAATTTTTTTCAGCTTCTCCAAAAAAACACTTTTCAAATGTACGGAATGTAAAAGAAGGGACTAAACCATTTAAAGTTTAACTGCAACAAAGAATTCTAAGTTTCATGAAAAATTCGTAGCTAAGATTTTCTTCTTAAAGCTGTGAAATGAGAATAGATATAAATAACAGAGATAAAGAGAAAAGGGCAACAGTGAATGTTCTGGGCCAGAGGAGTAGCAGCAGCACTATGTTGTGGAATACAGAGTGCTGATTTCATTTATGGCTTGATCACATATGAAAAAGCAGAAAAAAAAAAAAAAACTATTGCATTTCACCCATCTTCATGCAGACACACACTGATTTGCAGTCTGCTCTTTCTCTCATATTACTCACGCTACCATGTGTATTATTATATTCTAATTTTTGATTTATTTGTGCTTCTGTAAAATACACAGTTCTGTTTTTAATGAATGCAATGTAATGCCACCAGTTTTGAGAATGGAGTTTATTTTGATATTTTGGTGGCTGTAGTTGCATTTCGAACTACGACTCCCATGAAAGGAACTGACGTGCTAAACTGCATTTTCCTGAAGAGGGATGTATGAGAGGTTTGGCGTAGTGGAGTGTTAAACTCCAGCACTGCGTTGCTTCTGTCACTATGCAAGGCGATGCAACCCTCGCAATCGAGACCTTTTAACAGCTCGTTGTCATTAAATCAGGTGTGACATGGGTTACTGCCATTGTTTATGGTTCTGTCTCAGTGATATAGGAGACCTCTGGACTACACTGAAGTCTCAGGAGCAGGAGATGCTTTTAACACCACAATGTGTTGAGAATGATGAGGAATGATGTGTGCTTAACGAGTTACTTTTGAGTTTCTCCATTTATAAGGCTGAGAGCACTAGCGAAAATCTAATTATAATAAATACAACAATTTTCACTACAAATTATTTCACTGACAATTTCACTGATGAGTGAAAAGTAGAATTGTTGAAATATTCACATGAATTTCAGACTTTCTTTCTTGATTATTTGGTTCGTCCCCTTTTTGCTTTAATGCCAGCGTGTACAAGTTTGTGCGAAACCTTATGATCCATTTCAGATCGAATCCATCAGAGTGTCGTCTGAAATTTAGCTTTAGAGTGAAACAAAAGTCTGTAGCTTTTGTTCACTGAATGCTTTTTGTTTCAAAGCAAATCATTTGCAGTTTGGCCTACTTAGTATACTGTTGCATTAACTGTGAAGAATTTCGAAAAAAAAAAAAAAAGGAAACGAAAAGTAACTTCACACACTTTTTAATAAACCTTAAAACAACATCAGTGTAAAGAGGGAATTCGAACCATGGCACTATATGTGTGATTGTTCTGGGGAAAAAAAAAAAAGAATCTGTTTCACTATTTATCTCCTTTTGTCACTCCAAAGTAAACGCATGTTCTTTCTCATTTACAACGGTAATAGAGAGAGTGGAATAACAGCACAGGGAGAAATGTGAAGAAATGTCATTCCTGTCATTCTTCAGTCTAAAGGAGTTTTGTTAGAGATAGGCACTCGATTCTATCCGTTACTCCCTTTAGTCAGCACAGTCTCGTCCTCGTAAGCCTCTAGCCTGCAGTTCCACGACAGGAAGTCTTGAACATGAATTGATTTTTATATAATTGTATATTTAACTTGGAGCTTCTGATGCGTTTTATCCACGTTATTTTAATTGATCTGGGTGATAAACAATAAAGAATGGCCTCCGTTTTGTTCAATGCAAGGTCACTTTGTAAACGAGAGCCGATATACAGAGTCCTCCGGCTCCTTCAAAGGACCAACAAACCGTGAAAGCACATCTGGGCAGAGGTGAGAAGGCAGCAGTTCTGTGACTAATAGGTTTATTTAATTTAATTTACTGCAGCGACTTGGGATCACAGAAGGCACGCTGGCCACACTATGATCGAAGTTGCTATGGGAAAGAAAGGAAGATCAACCCTCTCTCACTCTTTTTTTTTTAAAGGGCAAAATTCACTCTCATGTCATGGTGGATTTTCTGGCCGAGATATTGCACGGCAGAAATCGGCAGAACTAAATGAAAACAGGTGGAATGGGGTCTCTCTCCCGCTTATTTCTGACAAGCCTCCTAATCAACGTCACACTGGGGCTGTGCTCAGTGGGCCTGGGAGCTGCTCATAAATGAAAGCTTTGTAAACATGTCCTCGGATGGAGGGGAACATTTGCCAGAGCAACCACCTCTAGATTCAAAAAAGCATGCACACTGAACCACAGGGTAAATAGCACACACAGCAGGCACAGAGGACTTCCTGATCATTTGTAGAAGTTAAAAAAAAAAAAATCTGTATTTACAGGCTGGCAGAATATCACAGTCGTGGTCAAGCATGTGCCATCCTCATTAACACGTCCTAATTAGGGCTTTGTGTTTGATGCTGTTATTGTGCTTACGTGTCAGTGCATATCTGGTTCTTGCCACAGTATCCCCAATTAACAACCGAGGGCAGGGAGAGAGAAGGGAAAACAGTGTCTCCGAATTTCTGATGTAATCTGTGGAATGTAAATGAAGCAATCCCAGCAGCCTCTGGCTCTGCATCGCCACGGTTCTTCCTGAAGCTCAGATCTGTTAGCAATAAACCTACTTCTTTTACCAGGCTAAACACACACATTACCTCGTGTAAATCCAATAAAAGCTTCAGGGCTTGGAGAATTAATGTACCGTGATAATTAGTTAATGAACAGAGCACTGCCAGAGGAGGGAATGTTCTACCTTGTATTTAATAACAGATAGTTTAATTTGCCATGCTCATAATGCATGCACATTCCTTCATGCTGCGTTCCTCCGTTCTGAGTCTCACTCTAACACCTCCTTCTGTTCTTCCCCTCAGATGAATCTCCACAAGCAGGTGCGTTTGGCGTTCAAACACAGGTTTGGTTATAATTGTCAGTGAATGCTGTCTACAGATCGATGATGGCTGACTGTAGGGCTGATGCGCACAGTAGTCGAAAGGCTCTCGGTTGGTCAGAGTGCCTTTCAGTAAGGTTTTGAGCTGGGTTTGCTGTGCAGAGGTTTATAATGCACTGGATGCTTACGGGATCCATCATTCACATGCATCAGCCTCAGAGCTGTTGCTTGATATGATTATTTTATAGTATGGGCCACAGGGCTTCCATTAAGAACCAAGGACAAGATCCATTTAACCTCTTATGGGAACTCGAATTTCATAAGCTTCAGCAGACAAACACACATTTCGACCTGAATCAGGACTGTCTGCCTCACACTCAATTCTGTATATTCTGGGGGGTTGATTTGCTGTACATGAGTAGTATTATGACTTTAATGTAGTCCTTACTAAAAAAAGGGGGCTCCATTACCAAAGCAAATACTACAGACAATACTGAGACATATACTATATGGCCAAAAGTTTGTGCACCCCTGACCATCACAGACATACATCCTTGTTGAACATCTCATTCCAGATTTATTCTCCTTTGCTGTTATAATAAGCTCCACTCTTCTGGGAAGCTTTCCACTAGATGTTGGAGTGTGGCTGTGGGGATTTGTGTTCATTCAGCTACAAGAGCATTAGTGAGATCAGGCGCTGATGTTGGTGAGGAGGTCTGGGGTGCAGTCGGTGTTCCAGTTCATCCCAAAGGTGTTCAGTGGGGTTGAGGTCAGGGCTCTGTGCAGGACACTCAAGTTCTTCCACTCCAACCTTCACACACCATGTCTTCATGGAGCTCGCTTTGTGCACAGGGGCATTGTCATGCTGGAACAGGTTTGAGCGTCTTAGTTCCACTGAAGGGAAATTGTAATGCTACAGCACACAGAGACGTTCTATACAATTGTGTGTTTCTAACTTTGTGGTAACAGTTTGGAGAAGAACCACATATGGGTGTAATGATTAGGTGTCCACATACTTTTGCCCATGTAGTGTATATTAAATACAGTGTTTAAAACAAACTCTCGGTTATACAAGTACCACCACACACAGTTTCATGCTACAGATGGCACTTTTGTTTGTTTGTTTGTTTGTTTGTTGGTCTTATATTTCATGTAAATTTTGTGATTTAATACTAAAATAAGAAGATAGATGCATAAACTCTACACTAACGTTTAGTATTTGCAAACAATCCAGCATAAAAATGCAAGGCATTGTATTATTCTTATTCTTATTATTGCAAGTAGTAAGAGAGGTATTATCAGTACTGGCATTCTTCTTCTTCATATTCTTCTTCTTTTTCTTCTTTTCTTATTGTTGTTGTTGTTGTTATTAGGGCTGCAACATCTAATCGATAAAAATCACTTGGCGTCGCGTTTCCTTGTCAGTTAGTTGGACTGTGTTATGAAGCACTCTGTCGTATGCATTCCCCTGATTACCGAAGTTTCATCATAGCCACATAACTCCTTACACAGAACTCCTTACTACGTCGTAGTAACATTACTTTGTTATTCTATGTAACTTCAGGTATATAGCTATGTAACTTCACTGAGACTAAAAGCACATTTATTGGAAATGGAGAAGCACATTACAACTGAGAAAACCTGCTCTAAAGCATGCAAACACTTTACATTACACTCCGCTGATGGCCTCATGATATAACTTATAGCTTTCGTGGGAGTAATATTCTGATTTTTAACTGTTTGTTTGTGAGAATGTAAGAAACAGTGGAAGAGTGCTGTATATGGTTGAACATATAGTTTTCTTGCTGTATTGCACATTTATGGTCATATTTATCTATTTTTCCTGCTACTTTGGCCAAAAAGATGGTAGTTAATATGAAATCTCAATGGGTTGTAAATGAACATGATTTTAAATGAATGATTAGCCTATAAGACGTTTTCTCTTTTCAAAACACAACTCGTGCATCGTGCAGTACTTGGCAGTGAGTAGTGAAGCTACGTGAAACAATTAGATTGAAAGTAGTTAGACTATTTTTTCGACTCAGTAGCATTGATAAACACTGCACTGTTTATTTTTTTTAGCATATATGATTTATATTTTTAATATATATTGTGTGTCAAGTCATAAAGGCACAGATTCAAGATTCAAAGATTCACAGATTCGACTCTTTTTGGGATCGACTTTGATGTGAACCGAAAGCAAGATGACGCCTTGATGACTTGACACACAATATATGTTAAAAATATAAATCATATATGCTAAAAAAATAAACAGTGCAGTGTTTATCAATGCTACTGAGTCGAAAAAATAGTCTAACTACTTTCGTGAGTCAGCCTTAAAGCTTTGGAGTCGATTCCAAAAAAACGAAAATGATTCGCCACAAGGCAAGCACAATGACTTTGATGGTCAGGTTTAAGGTCCTCTTTTATTTCTTATGTAAGAGTAGTTCCTGATGATGTTTGTTCTGAAATAGCATTAATTTGCTAGTAAATGTTCTTTCAACATGTCTTTTAGCCTTTGTCTCTGTAAACCGCACATAACATCTGGCCATCTACACAGCTGAAAAATGTCTGTTCACAACTGGCATGTATCTGAATTTCATACATAACACCTGATCTTTTTACACAGAATGTGTCTTAATTGAATCTGCTCCTTTGTGTATTTATCTCTCTGTCACTTATAGAGTGCCATAGTGCCAATTTCACAGGTCTTTGTGCTCTGCCGTGTCTCAGACAAAGGCGCTGTGCACTTTAAAGTGTTTCTGCAGCTGTTTGTAGTTCAGTAACATCTGTTTCCTTACTTAAGCCATGCCAGAAGATAAAGATGTCAGTGCACTTCATTTGATCATTGCCTTAAGAAACCTCTACAACATGTAACCTTTCTCTTTCTTAACCCTCTATGGTACACATTATGATGCCATATGGTTAAAAAAAAAATACAATTTTTCTACATAAAACAGAATACTTAAACATAATCAATATTTATTTTCAAAATATATCTATATTTTGTGAGGGATTTTAGTGTTTTATGCCTCGAGGCAAGATTGTACCATAATGATAAATATTGAAACGGTGGATGTTTTCATAGACAAAAAGAAAAATATTCTTAAAACATCAGTTTGCACAGCCAGCAACTTAAACAATGTACGATAAATAAGAAATGAAATGTATTGCAAATGCATTGTTAATTTTCCTATTTTAATAATTCCTTGCCACCCTATATTCTTATTCACTATCATCATCATCATCATCTTCTTCCTCATCCTCACTCTCACTTTCTGCCTGTACAGTTACTCATCATCTTCCTCATCACTAAATGCCATCTCATCCTCTCATCTGCTAGCTCTGCTTTATGCCTCTTTGAAGTTCAGTAGAACAAAGAGGGATTTATCTTATACATAATAGAATAACGTACTGCAATTCATAATATATGAAATATATATATATATATTTTTTTTTCAAAAATGGTTAATTCATGGCTATAACGCAAAGATATTCAGACCCTTCTAACTATACTGCTTGCCAATGCAATACTTATTTAGAGACCTAATAGTTTTGTTATGGCCTAGTGCGATTCCATTAGGGCATGTTGTTGCCTCAGGGCAACATGCACAGTTTTGCAATTTTCCAGCACACATTTATATATTTCTGATATAAAGTTATTCAAAACGCACCTTGATTTGCCAGTAAGCGTGGATCAGAAATGACTGAATTGTCTGCCAGTGGATCATATGACCAATTCTTTGCATTTCTATTGGTTAGTAATGGCTCCACCCCTTGTAATGAAACATGGACTTAGAAAATTGGTTGTTGTTTTTTGTTTGCAAGAAGCTAAAATTGTTCCTGTTGCCTGAAGGCAACGCAGTGCCATAGACATAGTTAAATCTGTTATCTTTCTAATATCATTTTGATTATCCTTTAATTTTGTCCTTATATCATGATTTAGTTCTTTATCAGTCCACTTGTAGTAGTTTGTGGAGCTAGTTCTCTAATATAACTCTTATGTAATGTAACTCTGAAAGTTCAAGCTTGCTCTGGAAGTTTGGTAGGCACTGTGATGGTCTTGACAGCAAAAGGTAGCGTGTGTAGCAGACAGCTGACGTAAGTATGAAAGGCCGTGAAAAAGCCACCCACTTAAAGGACGTGAAGCCCCATCGTGCTTCTGTACTGCTCTTAGCTCTCATTCCCCATTTTCTCTGGGAGTTTACTTTTCTTCTTCCTTCGGGCACATTATTCCCATGTGAAAGACACAGCCAAAGTTCGCTGCGTGTTCCGTCAATTACTGAAAACGCGGTGGCGCAATCCTGTTGTGATAATGAATGTAATCGCTGACGTTCCCACGGCACGAGAGCTGTAATAGGAGCCGCAGTGAGCCAGTGTACTGCCGTGCATTGTAAATTACACCAAATATAACTTCAGTTTTCTTTCAAAACCGTTACAGACAGTTTTTGAAATTATGCTACTTCTTTCTTTCTTTCTTTCTTTCTTTCTTTTACAGAGATTTAAGCAGACTTAGAGAGGGGGAGAACTTATGAAAATTGAATCCTATACCCATCACAGTCTACTTCATTTGTTGTTATACATAAGGATTTATAGCATTTTATAAGAGTATTTTTCTCACATGAAGCATAAGCTCTGTCTTCTGGAGAAAAAATGGACATGTTCATATTACTCCTGCTCAGGCGTAAAAATCTGTCAGCTTTACTAAAGATTTTAATGAGAAGCCTCACCCAAAATATGCATCTTTGCTTTACAGTTTGAAAGACTTTTATCTAATACCTACAGTACTGTGTGCAAAGAAATGCTATACAGCAAAGATGCCTTCAAAAATAATGAAATGATTGTTTCTACATTAAAAAATATTATAAAGAGCAGTAAACTGTAATAAATGAAACACATTCGGACTCATGACCCTTTGCTTTAAAAAAAAAAGCACAGTCTCAGGTGCAGTGTGTGCAGTTTTATAAGGAAATGAGCTGGAAGTGTTACTGAGCATCTTGCAGAAGCAGCCACAGTTCTTCTGGAGACTTTGACTGTCGTCTCGCTTCTTATTTCTGCAGCGAAACCCAGCAGCCTTCATTCTGTTTTTATCTGAAAAGTGTCTCTTATGGAATCTGCTGCTTTCTTTACTGACATACAAACATTTTTCTGCAACATTTAATTTTGTGCTGGAAAAGTAATGTTTGGAAATCTAAATAATGTAGATAATGTACAATACCATATTTACAATACCATGTAAATATCATAAACAGTACAGCTAAACAAAAGGCACTGCACTGTAATGCTGCGTTCGACTGGAGATGGTAACTCATAATTTCCGACCTCCGATCTTAGAATTCCTACTCAGGAACTCGGTGGTTCAGCAAGTGACATCAAATCAACATGGCTGCTTACAGCATGAAAAGTAAACACAGTAGCACGTCTTACCTTTAAACAAGTTATACGGTATGTACAAGTATTTCCTTTAGATCAATCAACGTACAGACATGTTCGCTTGTTAAATCTATAACACTGATTCTACACTTCACTGTTTCGGGGAGGTAAATATACATCACTCATCACAGTTGTTGCTAACCAAACGTGATCATGAAGGTGTCTACTTTGTAGCTCGAACGCACAGATGTCAAAAATGACTGAGCTCCGAGGTAAGTCGAATGCAGCAGAAGAAAGACCCACTTACACTACTTAGCACGCTGAACTGCCACTGTTCCCTACTTCAGCGAAAATATGGTACCAATCATCAAGGAAATGATTTCAGATACTTTGTGCTTGCTGCCAAGTCCAAGATTAAAAGTCCAAGATGCATCCCGATTAAAAACAATCAGCTTCCTCCTGCTACAAGTTGTGCTTCATGTGACATAGTTGATATTCACTTCCAACGCCAGAGGCTATGTTAATGAGGTGTGTTTTAACACAGTATTGGAATGCAGATTCTCTCCTTATAAATCCAGCAGAAAGAGTGCTCTTTTCAAGTTTGGCTTTCGTCCGAGTTTAGTTCCTCTGGAGAGACTCTCACTCTGTCTCGGGACATGCAGAGGCTTGCACCAGGTCACTAGCCTCGATATGACAGATTAAGACCAGATATTAATTCTCTCTGCAGTGTTTATGGCAGCCAGGGCTCTTGGCTTGCTGTGTCTATGGCCGTGTTTGTTTTGGCTGAGGTCCTCCACCTCAGCGATCTTCTTTATTACTATCGGCGCTTATGCCCTGATTTAATGTGCTTCTTCCTTGACCCATTAATAACAGCAAACAAATCTGGGATGCACGGTAAGTTTTCCTTCCTGGCGTTTTAAGGCTGCTTGGATAGAGCATGCAGACTATTTATTATAAGAAAGATGCATCAGCCTAGTGAAACTCAAGCCAGAGATAAGGAGTGTGTGTTTTTTTCCCCCCTTCTCATATCCGCCTGTAATTTGCATGGAGATCCTGTTAGCATGAATTGACAATTGTAGTCCCAGTTGTTTTGAATGAGTTCCAATGCAAATACTCTCCAAAATGCACAATGTTGTATTATCCAGCCTTATGTGTGCTGAATGTTACACATTACTTCAAACAGTAGCCAGTAAATAAATACAGCATATGCTGCAGAAACTAATTTATTCCAATATATTCCGAATATAATGTTTTCTCCTAGCGCACTAGGGCACGTGTTGGTAGGTTGTATTTTATAGGCAGCAAGTCTTCTTGTTTTATAGTGTGTTATTATGATGAATGATAATAGTAAAGCCAAACAATTAACTCTTAAATTTCAGATTAATCCATACCACAGTATGAGTATGGTGTGGCCATTTGGCTGTCCCGTACAAATCAATACATTTCTTCTGACTGATCACCTTTATCCTATGATGAAACATTTCTATCCTGATGGGAGTGGCGTCTTCCAGGATGACTCCGCCCCTATCTACAGGACACGAGGGCTCACTTATCGTGATGTAAATTAATGTGTGCTATAACCTTCACACTCACCAGATCTCGACCCAACTGAACATCTATGGGAGATTTGGGAGCGATGTGTTAGACAGCACTCTCTACCACCACCACCACCACCATCATCACCATCACCATCATCACCATCATCATCATCATCATCAAAACACAAAATGAGGAAATATCCATTCCATTGGTGTCCATTCCTCCAATACAGTTCCAGAGCATCTCCCCTCGTCTGTTCTGGTGGCTCGTGATGGCCCAACATCTTATCTTATCTTTCTTTTTAATCAGTAAAAATAATAATAAATGTATAAAATCTTGAAATTGCCAAGTGTCACTATTCATCCTAATGCAACACTGTTTTGATTCATAATGACATCATTATGGAGAACTATTAATATTTAGGTGGAAGGACAAATTGTAAAATACATGCATTCTTGGTTACTCTAATCGCTTAGCTGCACATACTGAAATATTTCCACATTAAAATAAGTACACCCAGTCTCATTTCAGTTAAAAAATAGCATGTCCCTTTTCTACCATACAGCAGGGTCGGGTCGAGCGTGACCGGTTTAGGTCAAACTATGGAGAGAAGTGCACTTCTTACTGATAGTGCTAATTACATGGTGTAGAGGAAGGAGGGAAACTGTGATGGAGATGGTGATAGTGATGGGGTGGGAAGGGTGTTGGGTGGCAGCGTAGCATCTGCAGTAGCGCTGGAACACGGCTGCTGCCTAATGCTCTGTCTCTCAGCGTTACTGCCTTTGAAGGTGGCAACATAATGTTGTACTGGGGAACTTGGGCTGTAGAAATGACAGATCTTATTCATAACCAGACATAATGTGACAAAAGACAAGGAGGAAAAGCTGTTTCCTCTCCTTTAGATGTTATTCCAATCAGGTCACAGTGGACAAATTGTTCCAAAATAAGCTCATTTTAAGTCAATAATGAGGTTTAAAAAAGCAAAGAATTAATCAAGGAAAAGATTTGATGAAAACTATTAAGCAGAGGACTGAAATTGAATCGATTTCATGTAAATAATCAAGCTGCGATTGCATTTCTGTTGCTGTTGTTTATGAACGGCGTGTTTTGTAATAAGCAGCTCGCTTTACCAAAGGCAGCGCATTTGATTCATTTTGCACTGTGGTTTTGTGGCTTGCACTTGTATTCACTGCTAATGAGGAACTTGCAATGCGGTTGAAGTAATTTGTTGTAACAGTACACAAACACTAAAGGGAAATACATTATCCAGCAGGACCGATTGAAAAAAAAAGCTGAGAATTATGTGAAGTAAGGTATACGTTGTTTTATGGGATCTAATAGTAATTCAGACAGAAAAGTTTACCAAATTTGCCTGACAGGTTCATTAGTCCATAATTCTGAGCAGCAACAACTAACTCCTTATGCTGTTTCCATGACTACTAGACTACTTAATAGAACGGTGTGAATCACCGCCTCATTGTGTTTAATGAGTCTGTGGTCTCTCTCTTTTTTTTTTTTTTTTTTTTTTGGCACACAGAGTTGCAGTCAGTCTGCCTGTGAGGAAATGAAGTCTTTTATCATGGGATATCAACATGATGTGTGTGTGTGTGTGTGTGTGTGTATGTGTGTGTGTGTGTGTGCGTGTGTGTGGGTGTGTGTGGGTGGGTGTGAGTGCATATAAATTTACACTACTTCATCACCACAGGATCAGAGCTGCACTGGAGTTTCCATTTAAGTCTTCTCTGATCTGTCACAGCTGTAAGTACTCAGGTGTGACTTGTAACACAGATGAATCATGTTTTACCTGTACGTTGCTTCAGCAAGCGGTGCTTTATGAGGCAAGAGAAGATCATGTTCAATCACTCAGGCAGACATTTGTATATAGTCAAGGCAGGTAGCATACACTCATGACACCCACTCAGGGGAGGGAGGAAAAAAAAAGCCTTTCAGTGGACTCTCTAATGGCTCGAGTGATTTACGGCATTGCCAATGACAGGAATTGCTCTAGAAGTGCATATGACTCGACTCCTTGCTTATCCGCCCTTCCATATTGTTTATACACCATTAATCTCCCACTCGTTCCTCTTTCTCACGTCCCTTATGAAAATGTTGAGTGCTCTGGCCTGCTTTCTTTCTCCAATGCGTCAGCGCTGGCCACTGTGCAGAAGGAGCACTCGCTTTGCTCACGGATCACACGGACCTCCAACATTTCAGCTTTTTCCCAAAGTGCTGGATGATCGCGATGTTGTCACGCTGTCATCAAGGAAATGGCTTTCTTCACATTTCTGAGTGGGGGGTGAAAAGAAAATCTGATTATGCTCAGCTATGAATATGAAGTCGAATGAGTGTGGAATTGTGAATGTTCTTCCTCTCAAACACTGAAGCGAGAACAAAGAGTGAACATTAATTACACACATCAAGCAAGAAATCTTTTTAATAGCTATCAACATCAAAGCTAATGGAGGACTCAAATGGGATCCGTAGAGAATACTCATTTGTCTCTCTCTCCCTCTCTCTCTCTCTCTCTCTCTCTCTCTCTCTCTCTGTGTGTGTGTGTGTGTGTGTGTGTGTTTGTGTGTGGGTATGTTTATAATATCTTCAAGGCTAGGAAGATCTGTTTTGACCTCGTGGAGACATTTTGCCTGGACCATGTCTTTTCCTCTTTAATTTGAAAACTTAAAAAGAAAATTGGTTCCTTGTGGTTAGTGAAGTTAAGGTTAGGGTTATTTAGGTAAGCATAGCCTTAATTAAATGAATTATTAATCGTGTACTGTACAGCATGTGCGCCTTTGCTAGTCTGTGTGAGTCTGAATGTGGGGAGGGTTGTCGCAATCGGAAGAACATTTTCAATTCAATCTGTTATCCTTGGAAAATTCGCCCTTTGTGTAGAGAAAAGCAACATGTTGGCCTGGCGCACAAAATAATCAACATTATTAGAAATTCTATTTTACTCCGCTCGCTATTAAAAATGAACAGCCCCAGCGAGGCGCCGTGTCTTGGCAAGCAGGAACTTGGTCCGGGTTTGCAAGGGGGCCAGTGAAACGGCTTTGCTTGCTCAAATGTTATGATTTATAAATTATGCAGAAACCAGCTGTGCCAGTACTTAGCACTATGTATGAGTTTTCTTTAATGGAAATGAAGAGGCTGTAGTCAGGTAGATATTATCTTCTGATAAGGCCATGAAGAAAAAATATCAGGAGCATTTAGAGATGTGTAAAGGCTCGCAGAATTCTTTCTACTGCAGTGTACGAAATTATTAATTAGCTCAAGGATCTTTACCTTAATCTTCCGAGAGCAGGCTGCCTCATTTATATGTTTTTCTTCCGACTAAATTATGCACTGCCAAATTGTTGATGTGGGAAAATTGGCTACTTTACTGAAGCGTCTCTAAAATAAAGACTCAACTTTAATTGGCAGCCACCAAGCAGACACTCAGGCTGAGATGCAAAGGCAGAATGTCTTTTATGGTTCCTGTCCTTTCACTACTAATGGCAGACTGAGTTGAGGTGGGTGGTGTTTAACTTTGCTGTCCCATTCTGTCGAGGCCCCTCTGGAAGCTCCACACTGAAATGAAAGCTGAAGGAGAAATATGGAGTGATGCTACGATAATTAGGGTGTTGCTGGAGCTCCAGGTACAAGACATGGGAGAAAGCTTACTCAGAGCTGGAGACACACTCTCTCTGAGACACACACATATACTTGTAGTGGTGCTTAAGCACATAGCCTGTGGTTGGGATGTATTGCACACACACACACACACACACACACACGGATAGCCCTGTTCTCTAAGTGCTGTGTGGCTTGTTTACCCAGGAGATGCACTTGCACAGCCATTCATGCTTTTCCTTGCATCTAATAAATCATTGATTGGCTGATATGCATCAATAGCTGTGTGCTGTCAGTTTAGATACTTGATTAGCATTTCTGTCACTTTGCCTTACGCTTAACATAACTCCAGCTGTGCTTCTCAATTCGACCTGTTCATTGGCATGACAATGACAAGCCATTGCTCAGAGTGACATCCTGAAAACCATGACAACATGTTTGGGAAAGGGGGGGATGGGGGTGAAAGCACCATGTCTACGAAAAAAAAATAAACCAACATTCTGTCCATCCACAGATCAGAGCAAAATCCATGTCACAGATCACAAGTTCGTCTGGTCTAGGATGTGTTAATTAGTAAAAATTTTACCGCCAGCTTTGCTGAAATGGAAGTGTAAAGTGGGAAGTGATTTGTTTAACAGCATTAAAGTGTATTTGTCTTGAGACTTCATTCACACCATATGTGCGGATGTGCTAGCTCTGATTTATAAAAGCAAGCTATCCAAATATATAACTGAATAAGTATTGATCTGTACTGAGTTTCAGCACCGAGGCCTGAAACACCAGATCTTTATCAAATTGGATTTTACATAACATTTAAACCAACAACAGCAACACCAGTGCTCCAGATGTGTTATGTAATAGAGTAGCGTTCAATGCCATCATATAGACCTAGGGCCAGTAGTGTTAGGATGATCACAGCGGTACAGTGAGTGTTTTCAGACATGCTGTAGGAGGACTGGAGGAGTCAACTGCATATTTCTGGTATGTAACATTTTGCTCAGAAAGCTGGTACATTATAGACCCCTGAGTGAGACACGTCACTGTGACGTCAGCCGCACCTCCTGGAAGCAAAAACACAGCGAGGGTATGTAGAAATGTGTAACAGCATGTCAGAATTGGAATTCTCAAATAACATGTTGTGCTGTTGGGTGTCAGAATCAGAAAAGTGTTCATAAACACATTAAATATCAAATCGGACACATTTCCAAACCAACAGAAGACGGTTGTGGTGATAGACAGTTAGGAGGAATAACTGGTCCGAGGACCTCTGTCTTTGCAGAGGCCATTTCACCTCAGCTAACTATCATATCAATGAAGTCAGCTTGCTAACTAAGAATTTAGCGTGCTACGTAGTAGTGCATCACCTAAAATCTACATCAGTAAACTAGCTAGCTAACTAGATAGCTAGATCACATTCTTACTGAGAAGTTACCTATAATGGACATGTTTAGCTAGCTAAAATGTTTGGGTATCATTGCCATGACCTTGGCTTTCAGTGCCACCATGACATCCTTAATGTTGTAATCGTAAAACTTTTCGTCTTGAACGTGTCACAAACAATAAAGTTGTAAGCATCAAGAGACCTGTATAGTCTCTGAGTATAAACGCTCAGAGTTTCTAAGAGTTATGTACACATGTCCGGTCATCGCAGGCTAGATCACCACTTAGCATCCTTTAGCTTACACGTACAGTTACACCATTTGAAAATGTTAGTTTATAGCTAAATAGCACTTCCTGTCTTTTAGTGCTAATCTTTAGTAATAAGCGGATAACATTTTAGCTAATGTCAATCCCATTCCTGAATAAAATTCTTGATCGATTATTCAGTCAGATTATAACCAAGTAGCATCATGTCGCTAGGCTTCTCGGGTCTTTTTTCAGCCAGGTTGCATGAATGTCTCTTTTTGTTTACAAACACGGAAACATCTGTTTCTTGTATGCGCTAGCGTACGTTCCCAATAAAGGATGATTCTGCAAGTTACTGCCAAACTAGCAACAGCATCATCGCTGCTGGTCTGCAGATCAATCTCCTCCTTTTCAATCTCCCTTGCTTTTTTTGTTTTGTTTGCCCCTTTTGCTTACTGATTCAGCTGCTTACTTCTTTCAAAACCTTGCGCTCCCTTAGCTCTAATGATCAGTGAGCACAGATAATGAGAGTACTCCATGTTTACTAGTTACCAATTCATCGTCATGGAAATGATCAGGTTGTATTTTTGGAAGGGAGGTGATGCATAAAGATCATTTCATTAAAAGATTTTATTATTAGTATTACTTTATTTATTTATTTTTTTAAAAAGCTGCAGAGGTACTCAATCCACGTAAATAAGATCGGGAGCACATGAGCTCCAAATCCGCAGGAAACAGGCATGAACAAGATTGCTGTAGATCTTGCACTTTTTGCGAACATCTTAAATCATGTCGCCATCATGCCTCTGGAGTTTCGCATTACTTGGCAAGAGAAGCTACAGAGTGTCTCAGTTACTGACAGGATGTTCGTATCAGACCAGTGGCGGATGCACATAGCTCTGATATTGGTATTGCATCCAAAAGACATATCTATGAGTAAGTAGAATAATTACCAAAATAAACATCAGTGGTATATTAGTAGGTGTTGTTCCTTGGAAAGAATATGCCTACGATTTCCACTTCCAGTTTTGTGCCTTGCCATATGGTCATATGACCTGCGGTGAGCCAGTCCTATATGATGAATGAGCAATGCGTGGTAATAGTCCTCATTGCTCCAGTAGGTGCATTACTACTGAGCTGCTCCTGTTATGTGCTGGTCATGTTTCACTGAATATTTGGCTGCATTTCTATGCTATCAAACAAGTTCAGGTGGTTGGCTAGGCAGCAAGCAAACAAACACACTATCCAGCCAAACAAGGTGAAATTATTTGTTTGTTTGTTTTTCCTGTATGTGTACCTCTTTATTTTTTCCACTGTAGGAAATGAATTATATGCAGCTTATTCCCTTTCTGGTGAAATTTGCACGATCTGTACAGAAGCATGATGGAATTATAAAGGGTATACTTGGTTTACTGTATTAGTTGTGCACTTTTTTTTCCTTTCTCCCTGTGGTGCATTTCTTCACAGTACATTAAACACACAAAGCCAGTCCGCCGGGTGCAGAGGAGCTCTCTGATTCTCTTCCAGACTTGCTCTGAAAATGCACCACGGTGCCTGACCCTTTCTCGGAGGCAGCTGACCTACATAGTATGGAATGCAAGTAGATCTTCTTTGTGCCTTTTCCTTAGAGAGGATCTGGTATGAGATACAAGAGTAAAAAGCAGATAACAAACACAGAGTTTAGATGGAAATACACTCCGGGGTATGCCGTGATGCTTCGATCTGTCCACAATAATTTAAAAGGCTTTGGCATTGACTCGTACTAGAATCGTTTGACTAAGTGAATGTCAAGAACGTCCTCCATTGGGTCTGTTGCGGAATTTTATAACACGTGTTGTCGAATGGTTTCCAATAACATGCGCGTCTTCATTGTGATGCACTGCAATGCACAATTAAACCCACAGGCCCGTTTTCACCTTAATTGGTGCTGCCCTGCTTTTTCTCGTGGCGCAGGGCAGGGGGAGCAGATTATGGTCGTATCACAATGCAGAGTAAGGCTTTTGAAAACTTCCCTGACCCAGCTAACCTGCACAGTGACTTTGACTAATTGGATGTTGGCGACCACGAAGAACTGCCGCTGAATGCAAAGGCAGCAATTAATATTCGCCTGCGATCAGCTTAACAAGAGAATTGACTTAATGCGGGCTAAGTGCTTTCGCAACTATTGGGTCATCACTCGGAGCTCCGCGTCTTCTTATTCAGAAGTCTAGAGCAGACGTCGACGTGCTGGTATTATTATAATAGCCCGATGTTGACACACTTTGTAAAAGAAACTATAAAGATATCCCACAGAGTCTATAGGCACTGCATTTGGATTCAAAAGGGTTTAATCTGTAATAGCTGCCTGCATTATGAGCTCGCACCCCGCAGTGCCTTGCTCTTTGTGAATCATATGGTTTCCTCATTTTCGCGGTGCCACTAGTAATGGTCCCGTAGTGCTGGCTGCTGTATGACTGTCACATTATTACTAGCTTCCAGAGCTTCACTGGTGTCACTCAGGAAAACTATGGAATGCGATTTGAGGCCATTATTAAATACATAAGTATTACACTATTAATAAATTAATAGTATTAGCCCTGTCCATGAAAGGGTTTTTTTTCTGCCTGGAGGACATCACATCTTACTTACAGATATTGCTAATCTCAAGAATCTTTTATGGATAAAATCATGAACAACGCTTACTGTTAGTTACTTACTGTGGGCATGTTTTCTTTCTAGCAGAGCGCTTCAAATTAACAACAAAAACATTACATATGAATTTGAAAACTGAAAATAGCAAATTAAAAGCATGAGAAAATAGATTTTTATATCTAGTGGTTTTATTAAGTTGGGTGCATGAATAACTGTAGGAGCATGATGTAAAATGATGTGGTTTGAGCTGATAGGAAGTCTGTAGTAACTCAATCACTCTTTACAACCATGGTGAGCAGAAAAGCATCTCAGAATGCACAACACATCAAACCTAGAGGTGGATGGGTTCCTGGCTGACAGGAGTGGAACCCAGTGTGTTCTTCTGCTGCTGTAGCTCAAGGTTTGAGGTTTTGTGCTTGCTGAGATGCTTTTCTGTTCACCGTGGTTGTAAAGAGTGATTATTTGAATTACGGATCTTTCCTGGCAGCTCGAACTTATCTGGCCATTTTCCTCTGATCTCTCTCATCAACAAGGCGTTTCCACTTACAGAAAAGTCACTCACTCAGTGTTTTTTTGTTTTTCGCACCATTCTGTATAAACTCTAGATACTGTAGTGTGTGTAAATCCCAGGAGATCAGCAGATTCTGAAATACTCAAACCAGCCCATCTGGCACCAACAACCATGCCACGGTTAAAGTCACAGAGATCACACTTTTTCCCCATTCTGATGTTTGATGTGAACATTAACTGAAGCTCTTGACCTGCATCTGCATGATTTTATGCATTGTGCTGCTGCCACATGATTGGCTGATTAGATAACTGCATGAATGTGCAGGTGTACAGCTGAGTGTGTACACACACATATACACACGCACACACACACACACACACACACACATATACATATATATATATACAGTATATATAGGTTGCAAAATAATAGGTTGTGCTGGATCAAGTGCTATTTTATAAGCTGGTTTATAAGGTGGAAGCCATATTGTGAAATTAAACCAAACATACAGTGATTGATGTGATAATTATCACTGAGACTACTCATGCAGCTGTATTTTAGCAATATGCTAGACTCCTATGAGATGTTTATTTCAATGCTTTCATTCTTTTCATTCATATACAGTATCATTATATTAGTTTTTTTTTTCATTTTTAAATTGTCTCTTGCTTTTTTGTTACATCATATTGCATTTGATGGCAAAGAAAAAAAATCCTTCTTCAGTCTGCATTTTCCACGCTTGTGTTTAAAGGCGGTGGTCTAGACACTAAACCCTGTCTTGAATGCTCCTACTAAAGGAAAACCTAGCAGCCTGATAGGCGTAAACTACACGCAGGTGATTAGCATAATCCAAATTCACTGAAGCTTAAGACTTAAACTGTTTAACAAATCTTTAGGGTGTCCATATGGGACCACAGCAGCAGAAAGTGAGCCACAAGGCAGAAAGCTCCGAGCAGAAATCAGACAAATCAGACAGATCCGTAACTCATGCTAACATCTTGTATTATAAATGTGCGCATGACTGAAATAAAACGGCGTATGATAAAACAATTTATTATATGACAGCTGTGGTTAGTATAGCATGAAATTTAATGACAGTGACTCTATAAATAATCAAGCTAGGAAACACAGCATTGCGATCGATCCTTATTTGTTTCAGGAAAACATTAAAGGTGAAAGCCAGCGTAAAATGTCTGTGCAAACGAAGTTCTCTGCCCCGCAGCAGCATGTCTGTAGCGACTCCTGACCACAGCTGTGCATTTCTCAGTGCAATGGTATTACAGGGAACAGGTTTTTAATAATGGATTTCACACATCGTTATAATGGAAGGTCAAAAAATTAAAATAAGTGCTATTCAACCCCACTATAATTGAATAGTTGAATGGCCAATTAAAATCCCTGTTGGAGGTTTAGATAAGGGGAATTAGCTTTCCTTTATGCACCTGCCCTCAAATAGTCATTCTTTTCATTCACTCTTCGTACTCAAGTGGGAAAAGATTTTTTTTTTCCATTGCAGGTTTAATGATAGCAGTGAAAAAAAAAACTTAGTACCGGCCCTTCTTCCCTGCTGGGGAAATGGCCTGGGGAGAATGAATACCTCTTTTGATAGAGCAGCTCGTTGTTCGTCGTTGCTACAATACAGCACGTGGGTGAGGCGCATGCCGCTCTCTCCCGCGTTCACACCCGCCCCTGGAAAAGAATGAAATTAGCCACACTTCCCACATATTGCAGGAAAGAATCCCTACGCTACCATGAGCTACCAAACACTCACTTTCTGTTCCCTCTTCATATTTTTCTCCTTCTTCTTTGTTTATTACACACAGCGATCAGATCCATTGCATCAGGCTTTTGTGTTAACATTACACGTCGCATTATTTTTAGAAGTGCAGTTAACGGAGGCACAGCGATGAGTGTGTTTGTGGAGGTGGGACGAGGGGAGGTGGAGGGGAGGCAGTTGGATCCTTTGAATGTGTCTGTGTCGGCACCAAGTACCAGCCCTGTGATTCTAGTCCCTGTGCGCTTCACTGCTGAGAGAGAGGCGTATTTGCAAAACTGAAAATAATTGGCTCACTGTGGGACTGAGCAGGTTTTCAGCACCTCATCTGGTGAGGTCTCAGTCAGAAACAGTTGGCTTGTTCACAGACGACGCTAATTGGTTTTGTCAGGTGAGTTGATATACTTACCAATATGTGCTACTTAGTTTATTTTAGTGCAGGCGAAAATGATGTTTTCTAGCAGAAATACAGTACATTTATGCTTTCTAGTTCCACTAATATCCTATGATTTCGCCTCAAATTTTTTAAAAGTATGTTTTATTACATTTTCAGCATACAATCTCCTAAAGAATATTTCACTGGAATTCTGTATATTATATCCATCCATCTGTTCTGTGCACCGCTTATCCTACACAGGGTTGTGGCGAGCCTGGAGCCTATCCCAGGGAACTCCGGGCAAAAGGTAGGGGCCAACCCATCGCAGGGCACAATCACACACTCACCTTCACACACTGCGAACAATTTGGAAATGCCAGTCCACCTATAACACATGTCTTTGGACTGGGGGAGGAAAGCAAAGTGCCCAGAGGAAACCTGAGAGGGAGAACTCTGCAAACTCTGCACACACACGGCAGAGGCAGCAATCGAACCCCCAACCCTGCAGGTACGAGGCAAACGTGCTAACCACTAAGCCAACGTGTCCCCCTGTACATTATATATGAAATCTCATAAGAATTAACCAGTATTAAATGTTAATGTCGTATATCTTTATTTTTCGTTCCAACTGTTTGCTTAACTCGATACGCACTGGTGCTGGGACACTGAACAGAATTGTCTCGTTCAGCCTCACCTACTTTAGAAAGTGCTGTAAAGCTGCAGTTGATCCCTGCTCATTCCTGAGCACTCAGCTCTGTGTGCCCATAAAGCCTCGAGCGCTTGGAGAAGCTGCACTCCAGCCTACCCCTGGCGGATACGCTCCTCTTTTTTCACCTCCGTTACCCTCACTATGGGAAAGAGAGCTGGATAAAACAAAGGAATGGTTAGTCCCCTGGGACCCGCACATCCACACGGGGCTCTGCGTGCGAGGTGAAAGAGTTTGCCCAGAGTGTGAAGCTTTGCAAAGAGGAAGCTCTCGCCGACACTCACTAATCTCCTCATCTCTGACCCGCAGAAAGAGACTTCGCTTTCATCACTGTCAGAGTTTGGCCTAATGAGTGCCACTGGGCACAGGGGTCAATGACTATGTTGATTTGCCTGCTGATAAGCAGTGGCTGTTGAACAAGGGCTCTTCTCTTCTTTATTCTAATCCTGGCTCTTTTCTGGAGTGCATGGTATTAAGTAGTAAACTTCGTTGACAAGATTACTTCTTTAATAACACAATACCTGGGACTGAACAAGACACACTTCTTCCATCATGCAATTTCAGGTGAACAGTATAGAACCCGACATCTTATTATTTTTTTTCCCAGTGGATCTGCAGAAAGAATTACCTTACAAGGGGTGTGTCTGATCTTTTGTCATTCATAATGCCGGAACAAGTGATGTGAGACAGAAATTGCTCCCCTGTGTTCACAACGCCATTGAAACAGATAACCGATTATAGGCTTTGTCCTCATTTGCATACATTTATGCACCTGTTTTGGCGGAATGAGAGTGTGTGGCTGTAATTGTGTAACTTTTTAGCGTATAATTATGCAGCCGCGTGCACACTGTAATCTTAGATTCTCCAGGAAGAGTTTTGTTGAATTAATTACAATCCAGGGCTGTTTGTTGTCTGGATTTGTGCGTTCTCCTTTGTGCACTGCATTGTGCTTTAAAACACACACAAGAACACACACACACATGACAGTGTATTCTCAGAAAAAAAATGTTGTCTTGGTGTGAAATCTGTTGTTTCTCCTCCTATGATAGAAGGTGGCACTGAGCTTGTTTCTGTAGCAGAGTCGGCTTCAGACAAGGCTGAGGACGAAATACTTGTAAGTAATTATGCCGCAAATGAAAAACAAAAAACTTTCACCTTCCACATATATTGTCTCTTGGTCACTTTTTGATCTAATAAAAATCCCACCGAGCTGCTGAGGGACAATGTTTACATTTTCACTGTAGGAGTCATGGGTGGAGAAGTTTCAGCAGGGTGAAGGATGGTGTGCAGTGGGGTATCTCTGTCGCTTACTAGAGGGCCCTTCTTGTGATCTTCCGTGTTGCAGCTGAGGCGGTCTCAGCTTGCTTATTCCAGATTGATGCCTTTATTTGGCAAGGCCCTTCCTTGTCGAATGCTTGATAGGGCTTATTGGCAGCTCTGGGGAAGACTGGCAGCAGGTGTAATCAATACGGCCATCCAGAGTTGACACAAGACAGCCGAGCTCGAGGGCCAGCCATCCATCAGAGCTCCAATGGGCCCACCTGGACGAGCCTAAAGTGCAGGGAAGATGTGCATAAATAAAAAGGGTTGTTTTAATTAGGTGCACTGCTCCCGATGCTTCTTCGATGTCTCTCTCTCTCTCTCCTAAGTGCCATTAAGAGATTTTTAAATAATGCATTGGATGCACAAGGAAAGGTAGACTCCCATCTTTCTCTGCATGCACAGTAAATAGCATCTCTTGGACTAGAAGTCTTGTTTATTTCTCAGGCTGTCTCTTCCACTAAAAACCCTAAAAAGACTTTTTGTGTTTCCGACCACATCCCAGAAATTGAGGATGGTTGAAGTGTAGTGAAACATTTGGATAAAATGTTGCTATAAGTTTTTTTTTTTTTTTTTTTTTTTTTTTTTTGTGCCAGTTATCTCCATTGACCAGCCTGAGTAGAGATATCTGAGTAATTCAGGGTGTTAGGAACAAGTTCACTAAGCACAATGTGGTGGCTTCATGGGGTGCCATTTGTGGTAAGCAGGACTGAACAGCAGCAGAAACAGCTTTCCTGTAAATTAGACCTGAAATTTTTCCACCAGCTCACATTTCTCTCAACTGCTCATCCGTCCCACAAATCCCATCTGAGCTAACGGCCTCTCACTACCTCCAGGACCACTGTGGACAACCGTACAAAGAGGTCATGAACTGCTAAGACTCTCCTTGCTCTACTGGAAATATTTCACCCTCAGTAGCCAATGCTATTAAAGGGACATTTTTGCCTCCAATTCAAACAAGCTGCGGTAATGTGGAACAACAGCAACTTAGTACCTTCTGGCAAGCCAATTACCATTAACCGCCTCTGAACGAGCCTCAGAGTGACATCGCTAATGTGCCAATGGCGTCGCAAGTTTCATAATAGCAAATTAAAGTGGCAGAGGCAGGAAGCATACACTCCGATGGCCTCCCGCTGCGGCTGCGGTAATCAGTGTTTGTGGGAATGAAGGAGGCAGTGATTAGCGTGAGTAAACAGAGCGCGTGCTGCCCTGGTCCCCACTGCGCTCATCCTTCTGCCGCTGCTGCACCACGAGAGCTCATCCTAATCCCGTACCATCAATAATGTCGCTGCCGCCCCATGCTTTTCCCTTCGCCACCTTGTTTGTCTTGTTCAGAAAAACATGGACTAGGCACATGCACTCTTTTTAGGGCTATATTACAGGCGTGTCTCCTGCCGTAACACCGCTATAATGAGCACTCAGCTAAGGACGTTCTGTCAGCTTTGTTTTCCCTGAAGCCACAAAAAGGTTAACATCATCCATCCTCCACTTGAGTTTTCCTTTATAAGGCATAATCGCTTTTGAATATAGAGAGTATGAAAGCATTGGAACGCTGGAGATGAGCTTATTACTTATTCAGCTCAGCGCGTGAAGGACCCCCCACCCCCTTCAATTCACTCGGAGGCTAATAAAAGCAGTATTGAGAGTAATCCAGCAAAGTGTCTATGAATACTAATTACCTGCTGTTTACCCCCACCTTTCTTGGGACAATCAATAATCACACACAAAGGATGGCGAAATCAAATCTGCCTCTGATAACCGTTCAAATGAAATTGGATGGAGTTCATTAGAAATTCTTGTGGCGTAATGTGTAATATTCAATATTGGAGACAACTGACATGCTCTCTCTCTCTCTCTCTCTCTCTCCTTCTCTCTCTCTCTCTGTCCTGTCTCATCTTTTCGTCTTTTGTTCTCATTCCTGCATGAAAGCCAGGGGAATCCAAGTCCTAAGACAATTAATTAAGTCCTGGACGATAGGCCGTCTCATATATTGCCTTGCAGCATCACAGGATGATTAGCTATATTTGATTCCCTGGCTTCCTCGACCTGGAGTTACTCGCAGATTTCACAATCAGAGAGTGCATGCTTGTAAAGCGGCCGCTGTTCCTCCTCCATAGCTTCTGTTCCATCTTCCTTTTGTCCTAATCAGGAGAAAACCTTATTGTCTAGCAGAGTATCAGCGTTTAGCTTTACATCCGTCCCCTACAGAGCTACGGCAGGCTCTAATTTCTACGGTGGCGCAGCGATAATGTGCTGGAAGAGCACAGATTTAGTTTATTCTTGTTATTTTTGAAATTGTTTTTTAAGAATCTGTTACAGGATACAGGATTGCCCCTATTCCTTGGCAATTTCTAAAAATCGACCTGTTAAATGTTCTGGCGATGGAGCAGCCCATTAATCAATAAGCTTCTGAGTTAGTGGAAATAAAATATGATGGGCTGAGGATTATAAAAGCCACCTGCACTATACTGTAGGTCAGACTTGCTTTGTTAGCGAGGCTTTGGCATATGAAGAACAGCTGAAACCTATCCTCAGAGAGAAATCTAGAAAACTAGTCTAAAATTTCCCTAGATGATGACTGATATGTGTAATACTGCGTGCGTATGTTTCACAACCTCATATAATAGGATTTTAGTCACAAGCTTCATTTGGCAAAGGCTAGGCTAAAAGGCTAGGAGTCGTGGACAATGTTGAAAAGTTTAAGAGAGCTCAGTATAAATTTAAGGTGATACAATTTTTGATGTAAAATGGTTATATAATTATAACCTATCAATTTTCTTTTTTTTTTAAGTTAGTTTGTGCCTGCTTTCAAAGCATTGCATTTCTTCAATAAATAAAAAGCAATTGAGCATGGTGTTTAGTTCGCTCACACTGAATATGTATAACAAATGTTAATACATTTAAATCCTGCTGAAAGATGTTAGCAATTAAAGTAATTATATGCACATGGCACTCATTAAATCATACGAACCATAGAGCTTGACTGAAGCATGAATTAGCATTAGTCTGTTTACCTTTTCATTTGTCCCGTGAAAATGTTTCTTACAGCGAGTTTCAGTGATCCTCATAATTATATTGCAGTTTTTATCAAACTTGTGTTGAATATGAGCATGTTTGTTTCTGTAGTGTGTGTGTGTGTCTGAGTGAGAGAGAGAGAGAGAGAGAGTTGGTGGAGGAGTAGGGGTTGGGGGAATAAAAATGTCCTCATAATGATAGGATAGTGTCAAATGTCCTCACAATCACCTGGCTAGGATTTTTCCCACCTCATAAGTTTTTTTTTTCTTTCTTTTTTACTAGCTTTACAAGTACCAGGCACAGATGTGTATGCATGATAAAGTAGTAATTAGGACTTGCTGATAATCATTTGAAGTCAAAATACTGCCTTGTAGAGATTAAACATATAAATGAGCGCTTTATAGCTTTATAATGCTACGATGCCTTCAGCTCAGCCTCAGTCCCTACTGCATCAACTCAGGAGTAAAACTCATTCTGTACCAGCAATAAGATTTTCCTCTGAACATTTTGTGATTTTGATTTTTGTATGTTTTTTTCTGTTTGGTGTTGATCAGCTTCCTGTTGCAAGCATTCCAGATTAAGCAAAGTAAGAGCGAGAGAGAGAACACCTGGTGGATTTGTCCTCTCGCCTACGAAAATCCCGGCGCCTCAAATATTCACAAGACATCTGGAGGCCGTTCAGAGGAGGTTCGGCGCGGCCAGGTCACCTGTCATCCTGCATCGATTCCCTAAGTGACTCAGATGAAATATAAAAACGGAGGTGCTGGTGTGCTTAAGCGGCGCTGCTCTACCCACAGTGCCGTGCGCTCTCTTCACCATTCTGCCCAGCACTCCTCACCGCCACCAGGCCATTTACTCTGCTTATAAAACGCTTGGCTAAACTTTCCATTCTTCGTTTTTAATTTAGCACATGTACTGGAAGCTGTGGTGTGTATAAACGGGTAAATGCAGGAACTTAAACCATGTGAGAGTCTCTAAACAGCTCAGAGGACATACTTAAGATCAGCATCGCTTAATGTATAGTGTTCATTTCCCCGGCATTACAAGAGCATTTATCTTGTAGCTATCAAAGTCCTAGAGTGCGTTCTCATTAAAATACGCATTTCATTTCCCTGTACACGTTTACAGCCTACACTGTGCAATTTTTTTCGTTCTTTCGTTCTTTATTTTTTTTATTGATCGCTTTTTCACAATTTTGTAGTAGTTTCAGAATTACTGTAGGAAAAAAAGATGAGTTTTTTAATCAGTATTGTCTTGGTTATGAGGTTTTAAGAGTATAAAAAGAACAAAATGGATATTGATTCAACACTGATATCTGAGATATTATACAAGTGCATGAGATTGAATGCTTAATTATAATCCATATATTTTAGCTCGTATATCATTCGCTTGTTACTTCATTAATTGCTTGACTGAAGATTTACTACAGAAAAATTCAGACTGACACACTGGAGTGCTTGCTCATTTTGGCAGCTGGCTGTTGCTGTAATTGGTATCAGTGCATAATGTAGCCTTACATCAGACATTCATATTCAGACCTCAGATAACTACGAACTTATACACTATTCAGACAGTAGTGTAGGATATCCATATATATATATATATATATATGTATATACTTCAAACAATGGAGAGCACAACGATTTAACAGAAACATGGGCATTATTTTATTAGCAAAACAACTCAAAATAATAAATTAAAAGTGTGATAAAATGGCTTACATCCCACACAGACATATACTTCATGACCTCAATTTAATATCTAGTGGCTTCATTAAATTGTTCACACAAGTAACTGTCTGCACACAATTTATAAAAAGATAAAATGCAATATAATAAATAAGGGAGTGCTATTTTTTTAAGCTGATGAATAATGGTGGAAAGGTGGAAGCCATATTGTTAAATTAACCCAAATTAACCGTGATTAATGCGATGATTACAACTGATATGCTAGACTCGCACGATCATATTAGTAACACAACATTGCTTTTATATTACATCATATTACATTGAACAGCAAAGGGAAGAACACTTCTTCAGTCTGTCTATTTTCTTTCCCTTTCCCTATCAATTTTTTCTATCTATAAATTTTCTGTCTATTTTTTGGCGGGGGGAGATAAAGGCAAATGCTTGTGTGATGGTGGTCTAGAGGCTTCTACTCACCTACAGAAAACTCGTGAACTACTGAAAATCAACATAAGTACCTGCACAACCTGACACTGAATACCAATAACTTTCCCCGCATACATATTTACATAACATTTAGACATTTAGTCATTTTTTTTCTCTTCCTTTATTTAACATCCTGTCTAGTCTCTTAATTTTTTTTAACCATCTCTCTCTCTCCCTCTCTCTCTCTCTCTCTCTCTCTCTCTCTCTCTGTTTGGGGTAAACAATACTTCATGCAAACAGGAGTAAATGCGGGTCTTTGCTGCTCTCTCCATTCCTGTGCTCTAAGCCAAATGTTTCTTTACTTCTCTCGCTCTCCCAGGAGACATTTTGTTTTCAGGGTTCAGAAGATCACACAGTTCAGTCAGGGTTTCAGGAACATTGTTTATGCCCTGACAGCAATGCTTTGGAACATTTCTGATATCTTTGGGTGTTTTTTTTTTTCTTTCTTCATTTCTAAAGTGATATTTTACTCTGATACGCTTGTCAGTGTGTTTTTCCACATCAGGACTTTTTTTTTTTCTTAGGCAGTGTGGTGTGTTCAGTCAGTTCAGTTGTCTTTGATAGTGATCATTGAAGGCCACTGATAACCTTTTAACACACTTTCCCATGTCTTCATGAGTGCTTGATGAAAAAGCGCAGAGTGGAGTTCGAGAGAGTGAAGAGACGAAAGCACTCCTTGTGCCCTTCCGGTGACATTATCTTAAGTGAGACACAAAAGAACAGTGGCCTGAAGTAGCGAGAGCAGTCAGCGTCCCGGAAAAAAAAAGAAAGAAAACTCAATGGCAGATAACATTGATCAAGGTGACAAATAAGATCCCACCAGTGAGCTATTCATCATTACTACTCAGCCGCAATAAACCAGCGCAGCGCTACAAATGCAGATGTTAGTCAGGCGATGTGTGCAATAAAAAGATCTGTTTTTGTGTTACTGTCGAGAAAGATCAAGTTAGCACCTGCTTGGCAACATGGCAATGACTCAAATTCACGACTGGCTTGACTGATAGATAGAGCGATGATAAGCAATATTTCTGCATTTATGAAATGGATGTGCTCCAATAACCACACACACACACACGCACACACACACACACACACACACACACACATACTGGCTTGCTTCTTTTTATTCCATTAGGTTCATTCTAGAGAAAAGCATTAGCTTTGGGCAGACCGTCGCTTTTAGCGCCTTTACACCCGGGGCGTATTGCTTACACACTGGAACACAATATAGCCATAAAGTAGCAGAGTTCGTTCATGGGTATGTTGCAGCTGTTATAAAGTGCCTTCTGTGAGGATGCCCCACATCCTTTAACAACAAAAACAGCCCCATGAATTAGTGAGAAAAAAAAAAAAAAGCCCCATGCATGGTTTAGCTAGAATCAGAAGCAGGGCTGTAGGGGAAAGAGAGAGAAAAAAGAGAGTGAAAGAAAGAGAGAGAGAGATGATTGTCTGCTCAGAGTATGTCATAAAGTACTGGCTTGTTTGAAAAAGCAAATATATGTAGCATAACATTCCAAAGTCTCACCACAAATGGTTATGATCCCCTCGAAATGGAAAACATTTTCTTACTGCAATAAAAATCCCGTTTTTATCCCAAAAACAGGCCGTAGTATTTGTGATATATACACTAATCAGCCATAACATTAAAATCACTGACAGGTGAAGTGAATAACATTGATTATCTTATTACAGTCAGTGAGCCTTGGGCTCACCAGTTGTCCTTCCTTGGACCACTTTTGGTAGGTACTAGCCACTGCGTCCCGGGAACGCCCCACAGCACCTGCTGTTTTGGAGATGCTCTGACCCAGTCGTCTAGCCATCACAGTTTGGCCGTTGTCAAAGTCGCTCAGATTCTTACGCTTGCCCATTTTTCCTGCTTCCAACTCATCAACTTTGAGAACTGACTGTTCACTTGCTGCCTAATATACCCCACCCCATGACAGGAGCTAATGTAACAAGATAATCAATATTATTCACGTCACCTGTCAGTGCTTTTAATGTTATGGCTGATTAGTGTAACTATAATGTTCCTGAAAAGACAAATTACAAATTTATTCATACAGCTTTCAGGTGTTTTTACAGACATGGCATGTAAGCCTATCTCAATTATTCCATTCTGGCTGACAAATTATTAAGCACATAATTACTATTTACGGTTTGTCTTTCTTGTTGAAATTGTGCTGTTTTATAAGAATATATAGTAACATTAGTGTAAAAATGGACACAAACCTAGAGCTTTATCAACAGCAAACTGTTTTTCTGTATATTTCTTTAAAGAAATAAATGCTTAAAATGAGTAAATCTCATATCTGCCAACAGAACAATACTATTACTAGAAGTAGGTTTACTAATCATATATTTGATTTATTTTATTTGTATAATAGGAAATACTAGACAGATTTTACTAAATTCAAGATATTTTCATTTGCAAAGACACCTTTTTTGATTTTGTAAATCATGTACCTTTCTTTTGTAATACAATTACTGAGATTTGAGATTGAGTTGAATTATTAGATTCTGCTGTCATATAAATATATAAATCGAAATATAGTCATATATTAAATCGAAATATAGTTCTTTTGTGGCATAGACAAATCACTACAATGTCATTTTACACTGCAAAAAATGCTATCTTAGCAAGTGAAAATATCATGAATATAGCCAAATGTATCTAGTATTTCTTATTATAAGATTACAGTAAACTAAACGCAGAAGTATTTCTAGACATTTGTACTCATTTCAAGCTTTAAATGTTATTTTATTCGCAGACAGTTTTGCCATTCTTTATTTTTTACTTTTTAGAAATAGATAAATGTTAAAAATCAGCAAAATTATCCACCAATAGAACAAGATTACGAGTAAAAATGTCTAGAAATACGTTTACTAATAGTATATTTGGCTTATTGTAATCTTATAAAAGGAAATATTTGATAGATAGGATGTCACTTTTTGCAGTGTAGTAACTGCTTTATCCTGGTCATGGTTGCACGCCACACCATCATACCGTTCTGCACTAAATATTATCATTAGCATGTTTTAGTGACTAATTATTTATATCGTTAAAGAAAATATATAGTTGCAAAGAGTTCACAGAGACACATTACATATAATTATGATAATTACATATAAATACAGTATGATGCTGTAGCACTGAGTCCCTGACCAGGATAAAGCAGGTACTGAAGATGAATGAATGAATGAATGAATGAATGAATGAATGAATGAATGAATGAATGAATTTGAGTGATTTGACTATAATCACCAAACAAACTGAGAAGAAATATAGTGACTATGTTAATACAGAAACATATGATTTTGGAATCTAACAATTAATCTCAAAATAATTGTGATTATGTAATTATTTTAATTGTGACAGACCTGTGTTTGAGACGTGTTTAAACAGGGCTCATGGGAACACGGCCTATTTAATACTGTATATTTCATAATTTAATTTCTTGTTTGAGTTTATTATAAGAGAGGTTCTCGACCTTTTTTTTTGCCCGTGACTCCATTTCAAGGGCCCAAAATTCCCCATTGTGTTACTGTAAAATAGTGCTCCGTGTGTAGATTGTTAGAAATCACCAATCATAACAAATATCCTAAAAAAAAACTCATTCAGTTAAACATTCAATTATCATACATGAATTAGAAAACAATCACAGGTGGCTGTTATTTTTATACGTCTAACAAGGCTGTATGTACTGTATGCAGTGCTGTGTGTAATTGTGTTTTCACATCCATCACGGCTCATGACACAGCTGGGTTTGTTGTAGCGCAGCTTATCAAAGTCGGGTTGGAAGTGTGTATTTCATCTTAGCTGTTCCATCCATCCTAGATCAGTGCTTTGATTTGATGCACACAAGGGCACTGCATCCTGCTTTGCACAAAATAAGTGCTTGCAAATGTATGGGGTTTGTTGGTTATTCAGGGTCATGTGGTGTATGTCATGTAATATTTTCATAAGTGCAAAGTCTGTTTTCTACACAGGCCAAGCATCTGTCCTTTCTTGCATCGGTTTAGTAAATATAATGTTTAAATACTGTCTGTCAGCTGGGTCTGTTTTACCGTTATATAATATAAACATGCAATATGATCACAGATTGGTTGTTAATCCAACAGGATTTTCGCTTTCATGCTCTGTGGCAGTGAATTTTACCCGATTCCCAAGCGTCCACTGCTACAGTATGCTACCGGCTGAAATATAGTGCTGTTTAGATTATGGGCCTATACTGCAAAATATAGCATTAATAGCCAGAAACCACAGAAATAGGACTCCTGAAAAAGAAAAAAAAAACACTTCTGAGGTTTGGAGTAGTATGAGCTTAGTTAAATATATAGCCTGGGCTGGGGGTTCTCAAACTTTCTGTAGCTACAGACCCCTTTAACCGTAAAATACATTCTACAGACCCCCTCAGTATGGATTTATTTCATGAACATTGTTTAGATTTTTCAAATAATATGTTTTGGAGCCACAGATCTTACATTAGGTCTGAGTCAACTTTGGTGCTTGGACCCCTAACAATAATAACTAATGTGGGTTGTGATTTGCACCACTGTAACAAGGACACTGTAGCAGTGCTTCACAGACCCCACTTTAAGAACCACTGACCTAGACTAATGAAATTTATCTACATAGAACCCGATAATAATTGTTGGTAAAAATCCCCTGTGACCTCATCTGCATCTCAGGTGCTCCCTTGTGGGTATGTATTATAGTATTAGTCTATTATAGTATAGTATATTTAGTATATTATATAGTATTAGATTATTATAGTATACATACGTATTATAGTATTACAGTATTAGTGTATTATACTATAGTGTATATTATATAGTATAGTATATATAGTATATTATATAGTATTAGAATATTGTAGTATATGTATGTATTATAGTATTACAGTATTAGTGTATTATACTATAGTGTATATTATACTATATAGTATATATAGTATATAATACATATAGTAATATTATAATGTTATATAGTGTATGTACAGTATGTATTATAGTATTAAAGTATACAGTATATACTATATGTATTATAGTACTTGAATGGATTGGAGGATTTGAATGGCAACATGACTAGTAAAAGAAAGTTAAAAAAAAAAAAAAACCTATGAGAAGACTGCACCTGACATTTTCACAAGTAATTATGACTGGAGGTCACGAAATGCTGTGAGGAGTGTGAGATTTCATTATAGCTTTGCTAACATGAAAATGGAATTGCTTCATTGCCTTAAAACTGTTCACCTGCTCTGTACATTTTGCCATTTTTTCCCTTTTTGCCTGAGCTGCATTTCCTAGTGCTACGGTCATGACATTTACAGGAGACGTTGTGTTCTGTCAGTGCAAGGTGAACAGGACAGCAAGACAGATTGCACAGCTGTCTCTCACCACGCCTGCTCATATATTGTTTACGGCACACTTTTGGTGTTTCGATCAACTCGACTCTGACCTCTTGACTTCAAGAGGTAAAGCAGAACGTCTTAACGATACAGATGGAGGAAGCATGTTTTTGGATGCCGGCTTTTCATTAACTTGAGATTGTTAGACATTGATGTTGTGGTTTGGTGGACACATGACTGTCTGATGCTGTCAGACTGTCTGATGAAAAAAAGAGTATTTAAATAAAAATAGTTAGATGTTGTTGAACTTTGTTAGAAGAAAGTGCTAAAACTGGATAGTGGGATTTTGATGATTATAATAAGCAGTTAATGGACAATACAATGTCCAATCATCTTGTTGATGAGAGTGGGTAATGAGGATGTCAGTTTTTTTCAAAGGTCATTATTGTAATTTTTTCGTTTTGAATTGAATTGGCAGGCAAAGGCCCCGTCTACATCTACACTGATATTTTTGAAAGCATAGTTTTTTTCTCTGCATTTTGGCCTTCTGTCCACAGGAAAACAGCTTCACTGAAAATGAAGATTTTCAGATTTCAGGGTGGAGAAATCTCCAGTAGTTTTCATTGTTTTTGTCTGAACTGTTTCTTTTTATTGACTTTTTCTTCTTTTGACAACAATAACACTTTAAGACATAGATATATTTAAAAGACACAGATATATAAGACACAGATATAAAAAAAAACAAAAAAAAAAAACAGCTGAGGCTTTAAGATATCTTCCAAGGTAGCAATGATGTCTGACCAGGCCTGTAAACACTTCTTTGTGGAAGTTGATTGGAGAAGATTATGATCCCAATCCAGGCCTGTGTCGTCTTAATGACAAATCAAGTTTCACCCTTAATCAATGTAGTCTGATTTTTCTTGGATTTACAGCTACTAAAAAGACTATTCTCCATCTATAGTCTACTGCTTTCCTTTCTCTATGCAATTATTGGACAGTGATGTCCAGCCAGGCCTGTATTGTCTTTAAATGTGTCTTACTGAGTTGTTTAGCAGTCAATAATTCCAAATCTTTAAAAATGTACGTTTCCAATAATTAAAATGCATAGAAAGGGAAGGAGTATACTATGGTTGGAGAATAGTAGCTGTAAATCCAGCAAAAATCTGACTACGCTGATTAAGGGTGAAACTTTAATTGTCATTCAGATGACACCAGCCTGGATTGGGATCATAGTCTTCTCCAGTCAACTTCCACAAAGAAGTCTTTACACACTTCCAGAATTTACTTATAACCAGACAGTCCCTAAATATATGTAAAAATGTCCCAGGAGAGTTAGAAGTACAGAAATTACAGGAATATGTTAGACACATTTTATAACGTCTATATGGTGTAGCATAAGCTTGATGAATCACAATATAATGCCGAATTTTTTGATGTTCGTGGGAGATTAATCCACACATATTCCCACTCGGGCTGAAAACCATAACCCTGCAGGTCACGCCCTCAAGTTTTCATTATAGGCAATGTATGAATGTTATTGTGAATTAAGAAACTATAAACAAGAGACACAAATTTATAGGAGTCTAAGGCAGAGTCAAGAAATACTGAAAGCGGATGATGAAAAATGAGCTTTTGGAAAAGCTGACGTTGCGGCATCAAGCTGCGTGTTCTCACTGTGGGTTTGAATGTGTGTTATGAATGTGCTAGGACTCTGTTTATGATGGCTACTGACCAGGTGTCTCATTTATCAACTGTGTGTATGTGTACACTTGTGCATACTTTTTCTTGCATGTGAGGATATCCTGTATATGTATATATATACATATATATATATATATATATATATATATATATATATATATATATATATATATATATATATATATATTACACACACTCGTGACCATGCGTATGCATAAACCCCTAGTGGTAGAAAAGTGTAATTGTGGGTAAACTCATCGCTCTTATTGTTAATATACATAATATACCCAACATAACTGACAGAGTAATTATTGATTTCTGAGTTCACAAGGTGCAGACAGATGATGAATGTAAAGTAAAATTGTATAAAAGACACAGCTAAAGACATCATGCTGAAAGTGATGAGTGGCTCATCAGTCGATTTGTTTGCCCAGTATAGTTTTAGTTGATCTTTGTTCTACGGCTTTTAGCCATGGGCAAAGAGAAATTTGAGACAGGTCTGGGATTTCCAAACCAACTATGAGTCAAATAATGACACATCTTTCATGCACTCATATCACTCACTCTGCAACACCTTACATTTCCAAATATAAAAAATTACATTTCTAAATGCAGTTGGGGCAGTAGAAGGCACACATAAAATAAAATGATATATATATATATATATATATATATATATATATATATATATATATATATATATATATATATGAAAGTGCCAAATAAACCAATTTTGTTTTACTCTATTTCATGCAGTACTGTCTGTCCTGTCAGTATTTTTAGTCATCTTTCCAGACAGTTTGACATGAACAGGCTACTGGGCTTTTTAAAAGGATTTTTTTTTACCTTATATGGTGATTTGGGGGCATATCATTATGCGAACGATTATGGCCAGGCACAAGCAGAGCAATGAAGAATACATGGTTTAGATTATGGGCCTACACTGCAAAATATAGCATTAATAGCCAATAGCCAGAAACCACAGAAATAGGACTCCTGAAAAAGAAAAAGGTTTGGAGTAGTATGAGCTTAGTTAAATATATAGCCTGGGCCGGGGGTTCTCAAACTTTCTGTAGCTACAGACCCCTTTAACTGTAAAATACATTCTACAGACCCCCTCAGTATGGATTTATTTCATGAACATTGTTTAGATTTTTCAAATAATATGTTTTGGAGCCACAGATCTTACATTAGGTCTGAGACGACTTTGGTGCTTGGACCCCTAAAAATAATAACTAATGTGGGTTGTGATTTGCACCACTGTAACAAGGACACTGTAGCAGTGCTTCACAGACCCCACTTTAAGAACCACTGACCTAGACTAATGAAATTTATCTACATAGAACTTGATAATAATTGTTATTATATAGTATTAGAATATTATAGTATACGTATGTATTATAGTATTACAGTATTAGTGTATTATACTACAGTGTATATTATATAGTATATGTAGTATATAGTATATATAGTAATATTATAATATTATATAGTATATGTACAGTATGTATTATAGTATTAAAGTATTAATGGTGATTATGGTGATTTGGGGTGTATCATTATGCAAACGATTATGGCCAGGCACAAGCAGAGCAATGAAGAATACATGGGATGTATCAACCTCCATTTTGCGTACAGCTGTGCGTACCTCCACCTCATCAACAGTCCAGATGTGTAAATTGTTGTGTTAACGTTATTCTTTTGACATGACGGTTTATGGCATATGATCACTGGGGAGTCATGCTCATGTAAGTGGTTTTGAATTGTTTTTTGTGGACTGAGATCATTTCAAAAACACTGGATGGGAATATTTTATCCGTATATATGCTTGGTCCAGACCTAAATTTTCATTCTTTAGCTACTAGACGAAGATGATTTGCAGTAGCTGTATTAATGGCTGTTCTGAAGGTGTGCACTGAGACTCGAATCATGCAGGAGTGGACGGTTTGTACTCTCATGGAGGTGGAAGCAGGTGGTCAAATATGAAGGACAATGAAAAGTTGATTAACAGGGACGTGTACTGGACGTGCCGGTTTGCTCGTACGGCATTGCGTGCTGTGATTACCGCATTCATTCATTCATCATCAGTAAATGCGTGCTCACTCTTGCTGTGACTGTGGTTTTAGTCTCTCTGTGAAACTCCACCTGTGCTGTACATTGTATCAGGATGTAGATCATGGTGCTTTTTTTCCTCCTGAAATTGTAGCTAAAGAAATTAAGGAACCTTTCTGTGGGCTGTTATTGAATATTTGAGTACCTGCTTTTCTTTGCTTTGCGCTTGCCTGATAAATTTATGCAAAGTGGCCCAGATGTAATTAAAAGCCTTATTTTTAGACAGTTTTATTTCATTGTTTGCGTCAGTATTTTGAGGGCTGTGAGGACAGGCCTCTGGAGATTTAATTGGCATTCAGGGAGCACTGTATTGTCCATTAATTTTTAATATGTGCGTCATCCTCTGCTTTTTGCCGGAAAATGGCCTGTGAGCGGATTTTGTTAGATATCTCAAGCCCAAAATGTGGAAAATGTATGACCTAGTTTAAACTGCACAGGAGATTCAGGGACAGTCATAGATTGACCAGCTTGTCTCTTTCTCTGAATTAGTTTCAAATAACCACCAACCAATCACCATCTTCCACTTCTTTTTTTATTTTTAAGTATTACTGTCTTTTGTCTCTTCTCCATCCCTCTTCACTGCCTCCATTTCTGTTTTAAACGTCGATAGAGACTGCAGATAACACCCCCCCCAGGTGATGCAAAGCATCTACAGGATTCCTCATACACACACTCTTTTCTCAGAACACCTCCCTTGTTCTTTCCCTTCTTTTTTTTTTTTTAACCAGACTGATTTCTTTTTCTTATCACGAGTTTCAGATGTACCTTTGATCACACATATCTATTTTTGCTGTCCTTTTTTTGTTGCAAAGATGAACGTTTCAGAGAACAAATGTGGCACAGAGGTTTCTGAATCAAATTTCTGAGCTTGAAAGCGCGTCTCATGCTATTCAGCAAGACCCATGAGAGGCAAAAAGATGCGGATCGGTAGCAAATATATTTTTATTACACACACTTGAGTTGGGATTGACTTAGGCACAGTTTGGCAATGGGTGTTTGAAGTCAAACAGCAGCCTTAATTCGCTGTGATGAGGTGCATGTGTGTAGGAAAGACACATCTCATTTAGGATTCCCATTTTAGTCACGGTGTGTCATGGATTTTCTCCTTGCCTTGCCCCACTCACTGTGTCTGTTGTGCTGATTGGTGTGTTTATGTAACTGGCACGAAACTCTGTGCTTGCGTATCCTTCAAAAACCACGACACATTGCCATGCTTCTTCATTTCCTAGAGCTCTGAACTGCAGTCAATCCAGCATTTCTATTTTCCAAGGAGGACATTTAGTCATACCTCATTTGGTTTGAGGATACTCATCATGCTCAATTAGTTAGTCTGTTTGTTTGTCATCCCTTTTAATAATAATTATTGTTTTTTTATGACCAGATAAAGTAATTACAGCATGGAGTTGAGGTGCCCCTTGCTGTCGAGTGAACATGTGTGCCTGTAAGCTGTCCCCTGTGGCTGTGTTCAGCTGGAGGTGAATGTCTGTACCCAAACATCACCTGCTGCTCTTCATTGATCTGAGTTCCAGGCACGGAAGAAGAGTGTGCTATTGGCAGTAGCTCCCTGGTGTAGCTGCACAAACACACTAAAACATCATCGTGGTCACGATACCCAACAGTTTGCCCAGATGCTTGGACGTTGGTGGAATTTGAGGGAATTAACAGGCATCTCGGCACTTCGCCAGCTCCAGATGTTTCCTTTGCCATGATTGATGCTAACTCCCTGCTTGTGGGTGGCTTTTATTCTTATTTCAAGCTTTTACTTCTATGTTACATGCTAGTGAGCTGGTTGTGAATGTGGCTGTGACCTCTAGACATCATAGAATATACTGAATATGTATATAATGTATATTCTACATATGCGTATATCTATATATAGTATATGGAAGCAAGGTGCTTCTTAGACCAGTGGATATTCAAAAAAATGCTAATGTAAGATGTAAAATTGCTCCCATATCAACAGCCAGCAGACAGAGATGTCATTAATGTTATGTCCATCGCGGTCGAAGTGTCTCGCCGCTGGAAAAGAGAAATCCTTCATTCTGATGCTACAAAGCTGCTCAACTAAACGACCAGCCAGTCTCCTCTTGGTTTCTCCAGTGTACAGCTGATTGCATCTCTTGCAGGAGAGCCAGTAAACAACTTCTGTGGTGATGCACGAGGAGTGATGAGTGACAAAAATCGATCTTTAAGGCCTATGATTTTCCCCCAGCCCTGGAATATACATGGTGCATTTCTCACCCTGGCTCGAGTAAAACTTTTTTTTAACACTTATCACTGAAGTCAGAAGACTTTGAAAACTACAATTCATTATAAAGCTCCAGACTCTCATTTCTACTTACAGAACAACTCTTCCCATCCCGCTGCTTCCTTATTCACAGCGACTAAGTCGGAAACACATTTGGAGTGAGAGCAAAGACTTCCTCTTATGTACCGCTGCGCCAGTGGTGACATTTTCTGAGGGAATACAGTTTAGAACAAACTGTGAATTGTACAAACAACAAGCAGTTTCTCAGATACTATCACCTCTGTGAAACAAGCATGATCTTTCCTTTTAAGAAAAAAGCAAGTGTGATGAGTCCAGCATGTGATGTGCATTAAACCAAGTGATGGTCTAACGTTGTAACTGTAAAGCTGAAGAAGTAAAACGTGGACGCCGGACCTGTCTTGCTTTACTGCAGCTTGAGTGGAAAAATATGTGTACATTTGAATTCCTCTGAACACACTGAGCGTTCCTAAATCCACAAATAATCCTTAATAAGGCCAAGATTTCCAGCAGTGTGCTATGATTCAGACTTTACAAAAAAAAAGATGATACAGATTTGTCTCATCAGCAGGACTGCACGGCAAAAACATAAGCGACAAATGACAAGTCCTGCTGTATGTGTCATTTACTACAATCCCTGACCACATAGCTTCTAAAAGATTACACATTTCTAATCCTCTACATTCCATTTGCCATAATCAAAAAAATAAATAAAAACCGCTGAGAGCCCCTAGAAAGCAGAGTGTGAAAAGATGAAAAAGAGAGAGAGAGAGAGAGAGAGAGAGAGAGAGAGAGAAATCTAGTGGAGATAACAAATCTACATAGCAGATTAGTCTGCCATTTCCAGCAAATGACTTTCCATTTCCAGCAAATGACTGTTATTTTATATCTTTATTTCTCCATAACAGTATTACCGTGTGGTGTTTACCAAGAGAGCAAGATAGTATTCTCGGAAAAAAATAAAATAAAATAAAATAAATAAAAACAGAGCCACACAGAGCGGAGACATTTATCAACAGGAACATAAACAAAAATATGAAAAAATATGAAGATCTTCATAATTCTGTACCAGTTGTTGTGCCCTTTCCGCCCTTTTGTTGAAGGTCTTGTGCAGTTATCTGTTACAGTCGCTCTCAGTCAGCGTGCTGCCTCTGCAACATAAGCAAAAACAAAGCAGCGTTACATGCTGTGCTTTAATTAGGCCGCTGACTTGCTTTATTTATTTACAGCGCTCACAGGGAGAATAAACTCCACCTGCTGCCAGCCAATAGGAGGCAAGATGACAAGCCAATGACTCCACCCCTTATCGCTGTGCCCCGCCTCTCCCATACTGCTACGTCAGCCGAGTGTGAAAATAGAGGACTGTACTCTTTGTGCTTCTGGTATTCTTGGCGTGTTTGAGCCGATAAGCAGTCTAACCTCATTTCCATTTGCTGCTGCACTTCTAGAATAAGCTGCCAGATGCTCCATTTTATGACACTCTTAGCAATTAAGCAAGTAAACATTCCCATATTAAATAATCATTGGCTAGAAAGTGAGTAGACCTCTCATATTTCCACACAGGGATGTGAAACGTCATTACAAGTCTATACCGTAGTTTCCATATTGGATAGAGTGAGTTGAGTGAAAATTACCAAGTTTGTGAAACAATAATTGCCACAATGCAATGTTGCTGTTCTTCTTTCGGCTGCTCCATTTAGGGGTCGCCACAGCGGATCACTGGTCAGCATATTTGATTTGGCACAGTTTTTACACCCTTCCTGACACAGCTTGGGAACCGCACTGGGAGTGCACTGTCGTGTGAAACCCCAATGGCTGGGGTTTGTTCGGTTTCCTGTCCGGGAACCGAATCCAGGCTGCGGCGGTAAGAGCGCTGTGGCCTAACCACAAGTCCTCCATGGACCCTATGTGCCACAATGCAATACTTACTCAAAATCTCATAGGCAATAATGTACTGCTTATAAATAATAGTTGGTACTAGGTGAATATTTAAGTACATAGTAAATAATGTGAAGCAGACCAGGTACAATTCAGCATTTAACTTGAATGTAATATAAACATGGTAGATCCTACTACACTGCTTTGGTAAATACATTCAATGCATATCAGACCAACAGGAGTAGATAAACAAATAAATGAGTAATACTGCTTCTAACAGTATGCAATTGTTTAACATTCACCTGAATGACCATTATTATTGTTATTATTGAGGTGTCTAAAAGGGAAGCTAGCATAAAAGCCTGGAATGTGCAAGGAATTTTTTTCAATACATCATGACATAATACATCACAATGCAAAAATGTGATGATGCATCTTGGAAATGTGCAATATTAGTGCGATATTCGATTAATTATGCATCTTATTCAGTTGCATTGTTGAGATCCCAATCCGTACAGGCCATAGAGTTAAAATATGTAGCGCGAGCATGCCGGTCACATGATTGCGTTCTTTCATGGAGAGCCTGCGCCGTTACCAAAACAGGAATCATCCACATTATAAACATTAAAAAGGGCTCTTCAGATCTATGCTGTCTGTTAGAACTTTATTTCCAGCTAAAATGAAACCTCAGGCTCTGCTACGTAGCTCAGTGTGTTTCAGTCGAACTTTTTCAAAGTCCTCAGGTCACAGTTCGTTTTTTTAATTGATCAGATTTTCTGAAGAATTTATATATTCTTTTAAATAAATATTTTCTTTTAAATAAATATTTTTTTAGATATGGCGAACCTGTAGTACATTTTGTTTACAATATTGAACTTCTGTTTATTTTATTTATTTATTCACAGTTTTATATATGGACAAAAATGCTAAAAGGAGTCTTTTCAGTCACATTTTTCTTCATTCAAATTTAGTTCTAAATATTTGGAGTATAACGAATCTTGAATCCAGTATCATGAATGGAATTGAATCGAATCGTGGCCGGAGTGTATCGTTACACCCCTACTACGAAGAACTAAATATTTATTCATTATGATCTGAATAATTATTGCACTATAACACCAAAGCAAGTACTGCCATGCAAAACTAAAACATTTTTCATGTAAGTTACTTCCATGAGAGTTAGTATCATATGCACCAGGTAATGTACAGTATGTACCGTACATTATTACACATTAACCGGCTGATACTTATAAGTGCTTCTAATTTAAGATTCTCCAGCCAACACGAATATTTCCATGGAAATGCTCACGATGTCCTTCGAAACTTATTGACTATTATCCCTATCTATGACTGGTGATGTGATGTGATGTGATGGCAGTGTGATGCTACTGCTCATATTGGATGTACTGTCATTGACTGCTATTAGCATTGCCTGTTTCTGAGGATAAACAGCAGTGACGTTACACACATCCAGGGTCCCTGGAGATTGAGTTGGATCCTGAGCTTGGGATGCTGTCTGTGTGTACTGGTCTCCTCATGTTCATGTTGGTTTGCTCGGGGTTCTCCGGTTATCTCCGGAATCCCAGGAATGATGTGTGAATGTGTGTGTGTGTGTGGGTGTGAGAAGCCCTGTGATGGACAGAATGAACCGTTCAAGGCCAACGTTTGTCTCATGTTTATGCCTGAGCTTGGCTGGAACGAGCTCAGAGCGTTGCGTCTGTATGACCTGTTCATTCTGACTGGATCAGAGGATTGTAATTGAGGGCCTCTCTGTAATCAATAAATTGCCATGTTGAAATTGAAGAACAATAAAAGCAGACACTTGTACGGTAGTCACTTATATAAGCCTCATTCACAGATTGACGAATGCTGTGTTATGTGACAACACTTGGGCCTTTCAACGACACGTATCCATTGATTTCTTGAACGCCTCAGTAGATGTTCCCACAGGTCCATTGACTACATGTGAGTCTTCTTTATTAGCTTACTCCAATATATTAGCCTCATTTTTTCTGCCTTTCTTTTTTTTTCTTTTTCTTTTTTTTTTTTTTTTACCAATACAGAGAAACCTTTCATGTAAGCCTCCCTTGTTGTTACCATGGAAACCATTTGGAGTGGATGAAAGTTTTGCTGCAAACATGTCTCCCACATAGGTTTGTGGCTCTGGCTCCAAATGACAGACGGAATAAAGAAATAAGATGCAACCTATACATCCACTGTTGTTTTTTAAACCATCTTCTGAGTCCAGGGTTGGAAAAAAAAGAGTGTAATAATTCTCATAAATGTAATGGCCATTCCTGCTACTGTAATCATGAAACACATCAGTGCTCCCCGCTGATAAAGTGATGAGTTTAAAATCAGGAGTGGTTTGCACGGCTCCTGAAAGTTTGATGGAATCGTGGAACGGATATGGCTTCTCTAGAGATTAAAGGAACAGACTTGAGTTACTGAGGCACGTTATATAAACTCGGAAACACCTCAAAATCCTCTCTTGTTTGGGAAATTGGCAGGCAGTAAATAGCTCAGTGGAGACTTTGAGATTTTAATCTCTCCTGTGGATTAAACATGGGCCTGCATCCCTCAACTCAAACATTTGCTTTAAATCTTCCCAGCTATAGTTTGAAGCCTAATGGGTTGCTGCATGAGACCACTTTTTCTTTTCCGATACGGATCCTGAAACCTGGAGTATCAGCCGATATTGTGTTCTTTAAAAACTACTAAGCTTTATTATTATTATTATTATTATTATTATTATTATTATTATTATTATTATTATTATACCGAAGCACTTCAAAGTTTAACTCTTTCACTTCCATTGTAAATATAATAAATAATAAAAAAGTATAAAAACAATTAAAAAAAGAAAGAAAAAACAGTCACGTTCTTTATATGTAAATATTTCCAGTTCCAAAAATGCCATTTCTTACAGGAACTGATATCCGATATTTTTTTCCGATATCCAATCCACCATTTTTGCTGCTATTGGCCCGATGCTGATATTGGGTATCGGATTGCTGCATAATCATGTGTTCAGTTCGGCCTCTAAAAATAACTTTGGTGCTCGACCATTCCTGTTAGCATGTCCACTAAAGCACAACAGCGAGCAGATTAAATTACATGTTTGATTAGCCATAATTAATTAACAGTCCATGCGTTCCATTGTTCAAAGCCCTAAAAAATTGAATTTGAACCCCAGATTGAACATAACAAATCTAATGCGGGTCAAAGTCAAAGTCGACTTTATTATTATTGTGTGTATTGCACAAAGAGAGGAAGCGGTGCACCCTGCAGTGCTTCACACGCTGTAATTAAATCAGACACTTCGATAAGTTTGTGCAAGAGTAAAAAGTAACAGCAAACTAGAAACCAGAACACAATGAGGGTAAAATAAATACTTACAAAAATGTGTAGCTAGGTATTAAGAAAGAGTGCTGTGTAATTTGAATTGTGATGAATGTTTTTTTTGGTTTTGTCTTTTTTTTTTTTTTTTTTTAAATCATGTGTTCACAGTGTTTAATTTGGGGATCTGGGTTACGAATATTTCCTAAACCTGTTCAGCTACCTGCTGTATTATAATCATACACTAAAATAAAAGAACAATCAGATGTTTACAGTTTACATGTGTAAAGGAATTATTACTGTTCTCTCTGTAATATGTACTGTAATAGTTTAAGTGATTCCTGTTATGGCTCTGTGGGTTGTAGGAGTCTGTCTCAGTGCTTTTTTTCCCACCATAGTCTCACTGGATTACTATAAAAAAAAAGCATTTACTTGGTCAAACAGCATTTAGGGAGACAAGACAATCATCCATATTTTATGATGCTGTTTGTCTGCGCTTTTGTTCTTCAGAGTGCCAGTCTGTCTGGCTTCACTTTTAGCACTGGGTAGATTCTTTTTCAACGGGAAATTTACGTCATTGCTCGTTCATCTCGGTTAGTTCTGCCAGTGGTTTTGTGCCGCCGCTCTTTCGGAAAAGCAAACGAAGACCCAGGCCACTATACTAGCAATATATGAACTGGAGAAAAAACAAAGTAAACAGAGCTGTACTTTGAGGTCAGTTTATCTGTGGTCACACAAGGCATCGTTTTATTTTTAATGGCCAGAAAAGGGCATGTGCAGGCTGCAAGGTGAGGAGGTCATGACTGGCAACTCATCCTGAAGGTCAACAAGTTCACGTCTTTAATGCTCACTGGATTTCTATAGCAATAAATAAAGAAAAATCCCTGCAATCTTCCAGGCAGCAAAGGTCCTGCATATTTATTCCAACCAAATGACTCTCTTGCTCTGCGTCATGTTGATCTACTCTGTAGTCAGGCGACTTCTCATCTGCTTGCCGACTAATTGCTGTAAAATGAAAGCTCTCTGATGACCTGATGCCTTTCCTTGTCAATCCTCAGCATATGTATCATTAATAGGTCTGGTGCCTGATTTTTGTGCCTCTGATCCACCCGAATTTCCAGATGACATTTTACTGTCTTCACATTACTGCATTCTGTTCACTTTCACTTGCGCATAAACGAGTCTACGAGTTCACTATATCACAACACCCATCATAACACTGCTACCTATGTAGGTAATAGCCTCTTTCTTCTCCCCATCTCTCTTTGCTGTGCAACCTTTTGAAATGCCTGCATTCGGGAGTAAATGACTGTCATTTGTTGCACACATTGCACTAAGATAGCCTGCTAGTGGGCATAAAGAAGTTTGCTTCTGGGAGTTTATATGTGGTCAGTTCAGTAGTGTTTCCATCAGCCCTGTCTCACTGGAAAAAAAAAATGTTTGCATGCAACTCATTTGCAGCACTTTCTATACAGAAAATATCAATCTTCTGTTACGAACATACTGTATGTTGTATATCAACGTATTAAACTGTCACTTGAGTGCTCTGTATGTCACATGATTTATCCACGCCCACCTCTACCACTACGCTATTCGAATAAGATCGCTGTGTAGTAAATCTTTTGACCTCTTTTCTTTTTTAACATATTGAGTGTTATCCTTTGCATGTGTAAAATTTGTGCTTTTCACGATTAGACCTCCCGAGCTCATGAAACTCTGTGCAAACACAAACAGGCTTGCGAGTTAACACGGTACGCTAGCGCTGGTATTTTCAACATGCGGAAGTCTGTGTATTTTCAGTATCCTAAAGAATTTACGGGATAAAAACTATCCAAATTTTGAAAACACTCATACTACTGTACTGCCTTACCTCGTGACTTATTTGTGTTTGAGGAGAAGAGAAGAAGTTTCATGAGTCCTGTTGTGAAAAGCACAAACTTTACGCAGATAGTCAGCAATGCTCAATACGTAAAAAAAAAGAGGTAATTTTTTTTATTACATATCGATCTTATTGAAATAGCACAGTGGTAGAGGTTAGCTTGGTTAAAATACGTTGGTTCAGAACGTCTCACGCAGAGTGTCATGTGAGCGCCGAAATCCACACCCACACTACCCATCAGCCTCTGCACATCACATGACACACACCTGTTCCTGATTGCACCTAATGAGCACTGCATTTAACTTCATATTTATGAGTTGGGAAGTCGTAATTACGACGTCAGGTGCATTCAAGTCACTTTGGTCGGAGTAAAAAATGGCAATGTACCTTCTCTTAATTAACTACAAAAAAATGCAGCAAGGTTTTTTTAACTCTACTTGTAGAAAATGAAGAATAAAGAATGCGCATCAGGAGTGTTTTGCTTTTTTATGTTTTTAATCAATTTATGAAGCCACTGAAAACTTATCGTTGCATATTATATCGTAATTGTACAATGCTATTGTATTTTGTGCAGGCAATTAGCTTGTTTTATTGTAAATTAAAAAGCCTGACAAAGACATGTCACTGCTAAATACTCAATACTCATTTCAACAAATTTACCGTCAGCTACAGATGTTACATCCACTGATTCCACCATGTTTTCTTACTGACATGCTCTCTAACTCGGAAACTCAAAGCTCAAAGAAAACCCAGAGCTTCCCGCTCATAATTACGACTTTGTGGTGGCGTTCATGTGCGTTCAACTCGTAAATACGATCTTTCTGACATGACTTGAACGCACCATAAATCCTGGTTTTTGTGTGTTCCTTTGTCTAGCATTGTGCTGTCTGTGTGTTAAATGATGTTTTTGTCTTTTATGTCTTGTACATCTCAGAGCTCATGTTTACGCTCCTAGTTTTTGTCTTGTTTATGTTTGTGTTTCGTTTGTAAAGAAACCACTTGCGCTTGCATCCGACTCCAAATTCCGTGACACAGAACATCGTATGTTTGTGCCAGAACGTTGATATTCAGCGTATAGAAGGCGCTCTCAATTCTAAAGCTGCATGCGACCGTTTTTTAAATTTATTTATGATTTACATTATGTATCTAACATCCAATAGAGTGTTTTTTAAAATGTTGCTAAAGTGTAAAACTGTGAGTGTTTTCTTCTATTCTATCCATAATTCTATTTGCTCACAAATTCACCCCTTGCTTTTTAGAAACTGAAGACAGAACTATGAAATGAACCTGTGAGAAAAGCTCTTAGCAGTGTGCTGCTGTTATTTTTGTAGAGGTATTAAAGAATAACTGGGTTTGGGTTGGCTCGGGAAAAACGTAGCTCTTAAAGAGATCAGAAAAGGATGAGGAACCGTGTCAATATTGTCGTTACCTACTCATTTTTCACAAGGTTTCTGCTAAGGGTTTTCTTTGAAAAAGGTACTGCTGAGCTCGTTACAGGCATTTCTTCTCCTCACTCTGGTGACTCAAGCCATCTAGTCCCAACTCCTCCTCCGAGTCGAGCTGGCTAGTACAGCGAATAATCATCTGATTTGGGAGTCCTTGAGTGAAGCGAAGTCTTATCACATATCAGTGTATCCCTACTGCGCCTGAGGCAAAGACCCATCCATGTGACACATTAGCGTTATAGGAAATGAAATGAATAGGAGCTAGATAGAACAGACTACACGTCATTATGGAACACATAATGACTACACTAAGCATGTTAGCAATAGGTGTCCATGGATTTGTCATATTCCTTGGATCATTTTTCATGTCATAGAAGGTGTGGGTATTCGTACACCTATGCCATGTGTGTGTGTGTGTGTGTGTGTGTGTGTGTGTGTCTGTGTGAATTTGTAGCACTTACCCAAGGTGTGTGTGCATATTTGTGACAAACTCCACTGAGTTTCATTCATCAGCATGGTAAAATTGTCAGCTCACCTGCCGGGGTCTGCTCTGACAGTTATGCACAAGTCGGAGGCATTCTGAGCGAGCCATGAGGAAGTCTGAGGGCTTTCAAACACGCCAAATCCCTGCGCAAGATGCCACGTGTCACTGTTTGACGGCTGAAATGGAATGGATGCCTGGCTGAAGTATTTGTCCCCCACATCCTCCCCCTCCTGTCTTAAAACACATGGAGGCAGATCAGGTGCAGAGAGAGAGAGAGAGAGAGAGAGAGAGAGAGAGAGATTGAGTGTGTGTGTGTGTGTGTGTGTGTGTGAGACAAGCCTGAAGCAATACCTCTCTGTCATCATCAGTAAGGGTGACAGCATGACAGGTGCTGGCTTCCTCTGACTCAGCCTCTCACACAAACCTAGACTCATAGCGAGGCCATCAGAAACATCTTACCTCACATGACCACTAGGTCGTCTTGATGACCTCATACCTCGTTAATGCCCCGTGTAAATTGATTTCTGAATCAAATTTTTGTTATTAAATCACCTCATTTTTATTTTAGCTTAAATGGTTTCCCCAGACAAGAAGTCTGTGATTGGAGGAAATGAGATGTTCCTGCACAGGGTTTGTGAGCTTATGGTGCATACGACTACAGGTCATAGCTCGTAATTCTTACCAGGGAAAAAATACAAGTTCAGCAAGTGACGTCAAATCAACATGGCAGCTCACAGCATCAACATTAAACAAAGCAGCACCAGGGTTGGCCGAATCCAGGGCTGAAAACTCAATACTCTGTCTTACAGGTAATGCATATTTTAAAGGCACAGCTATAAGAACTATGACGTGTGTTAGGCAATCTTTGTCTCATTTTGCTTCTTACTGATCAGAGTTTTGGGTTAGTAGCTTGTTAGAAGTAGTGTCTTAATTAATTAATTACTGGTTCACAGATAAAAGCAACAAAAATGGATTGAAAACACCAGATACTCCCTTCACATTCACACACATTAGGTATTAAGTATCATAAAATATATTTAGACACTTTGGATTAGTTTACAATATGTATAGGAATAATCTTCCCCAAATGCGCTCACACACACACACACACACACACACACAAAAACAATTGCACGTCCATTTTTAAAGTGCGTCTAACCTATTAACCACATCATTCTGCGTGAAGTTCAGCTGACATCGCAGTTTCATGTCGCAGAAGCACACGACTGACAAATCACTCCGTTAGCGAATGGCTCAAAGCGGAGCAGTGTAGACAAGTTACCCACTTTTCCTACTCGATTTTAATTGATTTCGTTCTATTGCAGGCTAACGGTAATCGGATAGGTCTACTCAGTGCACGCGCACACACACACACACACACGCACACATGGACTGAAAGAAACAGCTTAAACAATCAGTAATAATCAGCAGCGTTATAATCCCATATCTTACCTGGAATTACAGAGCACCAAACTTTAACATATTCCTTTTATTTTGGCTAATCTGAAATTCTCTTCTGCTGCTTATATTTCATATTTCCTTGCCAAATATTTCTATGTTTTCCAAATGACTGGGTGGTGTTTCAGTTTTCTGAATGTCAAATATAAAATATTTTTGATTTGTTTAACACTTTTCTCAGTCCTGGCATAATTCTAGATATTCAGTTTCATAATGACTTCATTATTAGAATTATTCTAAAATACACAGTATCTTCAGTAGTAAAAATGAAGAGCCCTAATGAAGCACATGTTGTTTAAATGTTTGATTGGTATAGTTTTCACCTCTGTAAGATACAATATATGGCCAAAAGTTTGTGTACCCCTGACCATCACACCCATAAGTGCTTGCTGAAGATCTCATTCCAGATTTATTCCCCCTTTGCTGTTATAATGAGCTCCACTCTTCTGGGAAGCTTTCCACTAGATGTTGGAGCGTGGCTGTGGGGATTTGTGTTCGTTCAGCTACAAGAGCATTAGTGAGATCAGGCGCTGATGTTGGGATGTCGAGGAGGTCTGGGGTGCAGTCGGTGTTCCAGTTCATCCCAAAGGTGTTCAGTGGGGTTGAGGTCAGGGCTCTGTGCAGGACACTCGAGTTCTTCCACTCCAACCTTCACACACCATGTCTTCATGGAGCTCGTTTTGTGCACAGGGGTATTGTCATGCTGGAACAGGTTTGAGTTCCAGTGAAGGGAAATTGTAAAGCTACAGCATATAAAGACATTCTATACAATCGTGTGCCTCCAACTTTGTGGCAACAGATTGGAGAAGAACCACATATGGGTGTGATGGTCAGATGTCCACATACTTTTGGCGATATAGTGTATATTTATACATTACGTATGTTTTCACAATGTTCCAAATGACCAAACATTTCATTAAAAAATGGTTTTCAGTCAGTTTTGACAAAACATTGAGCCATTCTTCTTTGGAATATGACAAACATTTTTCCTTCACATGTAGACCGTCAACGTACTGAGGAATTCAGAAATGTATCATGTGTTATGAGATTTTGTTTTTGTTTCTTGTTATTAATTGCAAGAAAGCAGAGAATTTGGAAATTCAAAAACTCACCGTACCACCATTCGATAGATTCGACTGCCAGCTGGTCGTTAAATTGGCAAGTGTCTGTGCAACCGAATTGATGTTGACAGTTTAAGAGTACAATACTGCTATTAACTGTAATAAAATATTGGTCCAAAATCCTGGATATTGACTCTGATTATCTGCTAGTGGCAGAAGCTGTCTGAATTTTGCCGTGCTAATAGCTCAGTACAAGAGCTCAGTACAGCAGCATGTATTTATGGTGATTATTGTCTTTTAGGACGTGAGTTGTCTTTGTGGCATCCTGCATTGTGAGAAATTTTGTGCTAGTGATGCTGTAAGCTGTGTGTCAGCAACACAGTCCAGGCTGAAGTGAGACACCAGACCAGGAGGTGATGCAACCTGTAAGAATAGACTCCACGGTGCACTTGAACAGTGTTCTCCAACTTCTGTGAGTCACTGAGTCATCTGAGGAAGAAAAGAAGCATACAGCACGCTAAGTATGCTGTGTACACTTGATGTCATTGGTAACGGTGATGGGAATTTCAGAGCTGTTGTCCATCTCCATGGTTAACAGTTACATTTTAAGTGGTTTAGGAATGGAAGGAGTAAGTGGTGCACACTGATGATGTCATCTCACAGGGATTGGTTAACAGTTAGGTTGTTTCTGGAGCAACAGAAGGAGCCATTGGGAGTACTTCCTGATTCCTGAAACTGACGACTCGCTCTTTAGCATTGCTGATGGTGAGAGACACCATATTGGATATTATCCAGACACCACTCTGTTACATTTTGTCTGTTTTGGCATATACAGTACATAGTAATGTCATCAATATACATACATGTTAGGATTTGGAGTTATGTCTGCGTATGCAGTCAAACTGTAGGTGAACAAAAAGAGAAACAAACCCAGCACACTAACTTGTGGGATTTCCATTTGTTGGGATCCAGCTGTTGTCTGTTTTAGTGATAGTTTTGGATGAAAGTGTTGAATGTCAAAGAGCGTATAGGATTTTTCAAGACTATGGCACTGTAATATAAAGCACATATATTTCAAAGGTGAACATTATTACTTCACGTAGTACATGTTCCAGGATAAACCTCACTCTGTTATTCCACAAACAACATAACTGTTAACCAATCACTGTCAAATGACATCATCAGTGTGCACCAGTGTGCACTGCACTCGACTTACCTCAGAAGGGGGAAATCGGAGCTCGGAATTATGTTCTTTTTAACCTCTGTGTGTTTAAGCTACAATGTGGAAAAAAAACCACAGATACCTCCATGTTCATCTTTTGTTAGCAACAAGCTAGCTAGCTACCTGTAATGACTAATCACTTGCTGAACTCAGTGTTGAGGATACCGTCCAGAGTTAGCCCTGGATTTCAGGTCATAAAATTAAACAACACTGTGTATCTGTTGAGAATAAACATTGACCATCTAACCATAGTGGCATTTATCTGCAAACAAGCACTATCAGCAGTCAGTAGTTGTATAGCTAGCTAACTTAACAGGTTAGCTAACAGGTTAAATTTTGTAAATGCATCAAGGGTTTTGATAGGAGTAATCAAAGCCACACAATAATGATGTTAGTGGGCAGTTATTGGTAAAAACGAATACTGTATCAGGAATGTTGATCCTGGAATATGGCATTCCTGAAGAAATCGTGTTCACAGTAGACGTGTTGCGGCAGTGGCCAAACTGGACGTGGATCAGACTTTCTGAGATAACAGTGTTAATACGGCCCATTACCAGCCTCTCAACGCATTTCATTGCGATGGCGGTGAGTGCCACTGGACGGTAACCATTGAGACAGGCCACTTTGTTTTTCTTTAAGAGTGGAATAATGGTGGTGTATTAAAGCAGGTAGAGACTTTCAAGTCTCCTAGGGAGACAGAGATTAAAGATGTGTGCCATGCTGCATGCTAACTGGCTGCAAGTTTCGAAATCAGTTCGAACAAAGTGAGCTTGTGTTGGTTTGATGTTGAATTAGAGCCCAGAAAAGATTAAAGGCGGTGCTTGCAGTGAGTGCTGGAGCCGTTGGCACACTTTCATTGGCGTGTTAAAGAGTGACATGCTTTTAAAAAATGTTTAAAAAGGGGCTTCGAAATAAGATGTTTAAAAATTAGCGTTTCACTCCATTTGATTATCTGTTTGGCATCTCAACTAGTAATTTGAAATCACTTATGGCCAGCACTCTAACACCACTATACTGAGCGTTCCCCCTTTTTTTTTACCCATCTTTTTTTCTTTTTCCCTTTTCCCTCTTTCTAAAGCTAAACTCACCTAACAAATGTGATCCTGATATCAGACTGAGAGCACTTTGAGCAGTGTGAATAATTATACGGTGCAGTTGGATAATACATGTGCACGCGTATTTGTGACAGCAGCATCATTCGTAGAGTGTTGTTGCTGCGGCTTTAGGCCCATCACCAGCTTTATATTACGGGTTTGGGGAGGGGGGAGGTTCAGGGCCATCAGGCTGGAACTGTTGTCACATTTTTATTAATAATGAAAGACACTCTCAGAGCCTCTTCTGTCTGTGCTATGACTGCATCTCAGTGGCCTCAGAATGTCTCCAAAAGCAGCCGTGCCTTCTGCATCACCTTATTAACACTGCAAAATCTGAAGATCTAGGGCTGCAATACTGATAACACAAAAGTGATAGTGATAAACATGTCAATCAATTATGTAGATTGTTTATCGTCTAGCGATGCCACATAACTTGGTGGGAAGACTCAGACGATTAGACGAATCGAAAGTGATGCATTATAGACGTCTGTGTGTCTGATAAGGATCAGAAACATGATATTGTATTGAAGACAATCAGACAGGGTTTCATCACAAGGGATTGCTACATCGTTGGGAAAACGTGGTAAATAATTTAACAACATTTCTATACTTTTGTTAGCCCAACAAAGCAATCCTGTTGTCTTGCTTCCATGGTACCAAGTACAGTTTTGCTTCAGAGAAATGTATGAGGCTTATCACAGGTTTAGCTGAAGGTTTTATTATACCACAGCACAGCTGAATTCTTCACTCCGATTGGTCAGAAGGTGCGGCTCAGGCAGTAGCTCTGGCTATAACATGCGCTTGTTCTAATATCGTTTCTATAGTAACAGCTCATACACAGCTGAGACACTCCACATAATCTGAGACTAATAATAAACAGATTTTTTTTTTTTAAATGTCTTGTTGTTTAACAAAGAAACACGTATAATCATTGATGTGGTGACATTTTTTTATTTGGCGACATTTATTTAACATTTAGGGAAGGAGTCTCAGAGCTTTGTAACAGTAACAGGGCAGAGTTTCCCAGTTTATGCTTTCTGTTTTCACGGTAAAATGACAAGCTGCAAGTTTTGAGAAAAGGAGAGAGCGAGAGAGAGAAAGAGAGAGAGAAAGAGAGAGAGAGAGAAGGAGATGCTGCTGAGATAGCAACTGTTTATCGCAGCTTTAACGTAAGTGAGTACAGGAACTAACTTGTCTCTCGGATGTTCCACAACATTAAATCTTAACTATAATAACTATAATAACTTAACTATAAAGTGTGAAAATGCACACGGTGTCATTCATTAATAAATTGGACATTGTAATCGTTGGCAAATTCTAAAAAGTGTAGTATAAGCGGAATAACACACTCCAGGCCCTGCTGTTATAACCACACAGTCTGGAGTGTGTTATTCCTTACACCATTCATGACATCATTTCCAGCAGTGGTGGCTCTCCGTAACATCTGTAGTTCCTGTATAAGAAGGTTTCGCCCTGGAGCCAAGAATCTTCCTACGGAAGTCGTTCTGTTTCAGTATTCGCATTTCCTTAAAGCTGTTGAATACAAGATTTGGTTATTTGCTCCCTTATAGAAAAATTGCTGTTGCAAGCTGCACATTTTGTACATTTGAACATTTTGTAGCATAATGTCTGCTGCACCCTTCTAGACCGTGTTAATTAATCCGATGTCTGTGAGACACAAGTCAATACAAAAGGAAAGAACAAAACCTCTCACTTCTCACAAGAGCTTTCCTTTTAGCTAGCATGCTAGCATTAACCAGCTAGCATGCTCTGTGTACTCCGTGTGCTCTGCTCTGATCTATCAGCGATCGGCACTAATCGCCAGCACTGTGGTGAAATTAGCACAACACACACTCTGCGCTAATCCCTTAAGTTCTCTCTCTGCGTCACTGTAGTATAAATATACTAGCCTTCCTCAGCCTTTAGTGCAACTCAACCATCTATCAAACAGGGCCAGTAGCTAGGTAGCTCGTTATTGCTAGCTAGTTTAAACACGGAATGAAGTATTTTCAGATTAACGTATTACATCATCTGTGCATTTTCATATTCGTTTTAGGTTGTCTTACCAAACTAGCTAACGTTAGCCAGTTAGCTTGCTTCCAGTCAGCACTGGAACAACTGGAAACGTATTTGCATGATCACAGAGGACATTATAAGATGGCGTTTGTGCATGTGTCAGAAAACTCTCGCCATATCAAGACTACAGCTCAGGAAGGTTTTGCTTTTTTTTTCTCCCCTGACTCAATAAAGATTATGTTTGTATGTTAATTAAGTTCTTTTTTTTTCTTTCTAGGTATAAAGCTGCACCTTTTATTGTTTTAAAACAAATTGATTAAGCAAGAAAATTTCTCGAATTAATCAATGATCAGACTGCATATAATTTGCAGCCTTATTTGTGTGTCTTTGCGTGTTTTTTTTTTTTCCCAAATGGGATGTCTGTGTAGGCAACAGTTGGCGAGTCTATTTTAGGTTCATTTAAACCAACTGTTTTGTAGGAGGCTGTTGAGACTTGGTTAATTCACAGAAGGGATTGTGCAAGGTGTCGTCATTATTCAGTCAAAAATACATGAACCTATTAGGGAGCCATAATCACAGCAGATTAGTTGTGTGCCCATGGCAAACAGTGAGAGCAGGGAGAATCATTTGCAATTTGTCTTCATCAGCTAGCAATCCATTTCAAATGCGTAGCCCTTGCTCGGGATTCAGCACATGGCATCTAATTATTCCTTATGGCTCATATGCTTCACCTTATTATATAGAAACAAACAAACAAAGAAAGATGGTGGATTACTGCAGTCTGTCTTCTCTCGTGACTGTGTCACGCTGTTACTCGAAACAGTTCATGGATAATGGATACATTATAGATCACGTGTCTTTAGAAAGGATAATGGATAAATCCGTTCTGAATCTTACATGTGAGATATTGCCGTTTATTTCGTATGGAAGATGTCAAGACTTTTGGTGCGTTAATGCCCACAACTTGAATACTTTCTAATTTAAAAAATAACATCACAATCACAACAATCACTTGATATAATTTATAATAGATTTACAAAACTTACAAAATATAGCAGAAATGAAAGTGGTCATTTAGTTCCATTAGAGAGTTTGTTTTAATTACACTGAATAGTTACTCCTAACTTTTTTTTTTTCTTGTGGTTTTAATTATATTAACACAGTGAGTGTGTAAACATACTCATTAATAGCTTCTGTGGGAAATTGTGCATAGAGTGAATGGGAGATTGACATGCAGGTGATTTTTAAAGCTGGTACAATAAGGAACTGTGGCTTCAGATGCAGTATAATGCTGTTGTATTATAATTTAATATAATATAATATAATATAATATAATATAATATAATATAATATATTACAAAATACACAGGCTAAATTCACAAGCAAACATGTACAGTATGTGAGTAAGCATCACCTCTGCAAATAAACTGCAATTAAGTATACGTGTTCGTATTGTGCTCTGTAACAATAACAGCAAACATGCTGGCTGTTAATCTTTTCACGTGAATGTCAGGGTGCAAGAAAAGTCTGTAATGAATCCAGGCTTGCTTATGATCAGCTCCATGTTCTCTTTTGCTGTTTATTTGCACTGCTAATTGTTTTTTTTTTGCAAATGTCACATGCCAGATGAAGAGGAGTTTAAATAGGCTTGTGTGGTGACTTGTAAAGTTAGTCAGCATCCAGCATGACGGCGCTTTAACACTTTAGCTATTCTCCACAGCAGGCGAAACAGGTCCGCTTAATGTGTTTCAAGCCAAAAAAAATGGAATTTGCACCTGTACTGTTTAGGATTGAATTTATTTGTGATGTCTCACTCCACAGTAGTGCTTAATGGCTTATATGAAATGGCTATTTCTTTAAGAATTTGCAGTTTTTCATAAGTATTTCTGCTCACCAGCAGCTAAACACAGAGTCATGATACTCTACAAACAGAAACCCAACAGTGTCCTGACTAATCTTATAACAGACTTGCAGTAATAAAGTCATTCATTTGTTTATACTGATTGAAAATGTCTGATAATTCGATTTCCATTCTGGCGGTGGAATAGAACGCCAGTGTACTGCGAGATAGGGTTAATTTTCATGGAATCTCATGGTGTTAAGTGATCTTTCAGGCAAAGTATACAAAGGTCTCATGATTGAAAATTATACATGTTTTTAGTTTACAGTAAAGAATACACTGAATATACTCTTAGCACACTGGCCATGTGCAGTATTTAGTACTTAACTGAAAGTACACTGCAAAAAATGTCATTTTAGCAAGTGAAAAGTTTGCATATAGTCATATTTATTCAGTATTTCCTATTATAAGATTACAGTAAACTAAATATAAGATTATTAAACCTATTTCTTGACATTTGTTTTACTAATTTCAAGCCTTAAATTCTCTTATTCTATTGGCAAATTATTTTGCTTCTTATCTTTTCTATAAATAAATTTCTACATTGAAAAAAAAACAATTGATAAATAAATAATAAAAAAAATCAAGCTTAGAATTAGTAAAAATTGATTGAAATACATTTAATAATCTTATATTTGGTTTAGTGTGATCTTATAACAGGAAATACTATATTCAAGGTATTTCCACTTGCAAAGATGTCATTTTTTTGGCAGTGTGAACTACACATGATGACCTGAAAGTGCATTTTGAGTGATTAAAAAAAAAAGCATTCATAAAATCTAGCAATTTCTCCGCTTGTCACATGAAATCTACCAATCAGGAGGGCTTTTCACACTGCACTTAACCCCGAGTTATACACCAGTCTCTCCATGCTTAAAAGAAATCCCCAAAAAAAAAAATCATATAATTTGCTCCTTTGTGCTTTCTTTCTTTTGTCTTTTTGTCTATGTTTTCTTTGTGCATCTCAGGAGGCTAAAAACAGCCCAGGAGGATTTAAGCTGTGACATTTTTTTCTCACTGATGCGAAAGCGCAAGCCAAGCCGATATTTAAACCAGTTGCGTGCTGTTGTTGACACCGCAGATACGCAAATAAGTACGTTAACCCCGGGTTTCGGTGAAATGTCAGATTATTAATACCCAGGATTAATTGTTAACCCCGGGTAAAGTAGGAGTAATGTGAAACGTGAAAGAAGATAACCCAGGATTCTGTTAACCCGGGGTTTAGAATGACCCAGGATTAACTATTTCAAGTGTGAAAAGCCCCAGGGAGAGACAGGGTGCTGTCACATCTTTTCCGACTGCTGCTCATGTAGTTTCATAGCGTACTTGAATGCTTTGACTGGCAAGGGAAAGTGGAAAGCCATCCATTTCTGTCATGGCTGCAATTCAAACTTTCACAAACTTCTAACCACTCAAATCAGAACAAAAGCCTTAAATGAATACTCACATCTGTAATAATATGTTCGGTCTTTTGTTCATGGATTAGTTTTAATTAGGAAAGTCACCTCCATTTACAACACATAATTAAAGACAAGAAGTATGCTGCACAGTATGAGTTTGAGGGATTGAAGGGGGATTGAAGTGTCTTGTCCAAAAAAACAATTAAAAATGCTTGTTACAAATGTCTGCTGAGGATATAATCCCAGATTAAAAAAAAACAAAAAAACAAGATTACACACATTTCACATATTTACAATGTATTTTTTGTGAATCCATTTATTTCTATAAAGCTGCTTTGTGACAATGTCCATTGTTAAAAGCGCTATACAAATAAAATTGAATTGAATTTAATTTAATGTGGACCTATTATACATCAGTTAGTTCCCAGTCCACTAATTTGATTGGTCAAGCAGGGTTCCAAGAGTGCGTATATTTCCTATAACCACACGGGGACATTTCGCTGTGTGTATCACTCCACTTGTCTGAGTTCGCACGTAAGTTTCCACTTCCTAGTTTGAAATGGTTACTACAGTAGACTTAGCGACATCATCAGTGGACTTAGCGAATGATACTTTTCATGAATATAATTTTTGATTTAAAACATGAAAGCTCATCAGATGAAGAAGAAAAGAAAGAAGGCACACCGATTATACCTGAAGCACCTTTAACAGGAATGTATGAATCAATGTGAGCTAGCTAGCCGACTTGCTATAAAGTGAGTGTGGCTTCTTCGGGATCTATTTCTGCTAGCGGAGCAAAAATAAACAGAACATTTGACTATGTCATGCACAAAATGTCACTTACTCAATATTAATTTCTTGTTTATAGCACTGTTGTATAAAAGTGATATCGTACCTGCATTCATACGGTTATTCTGAATATCAGCACAGCTGAGATTAGCTCTAGCCATGCCGATATTCAGTATAACCAAACGACTGCGTGTGCAATATCGCTTAAATATATAGTAATTTGGACCTGTATATTCAGAAAGACGTTTAATAAATATCATTTTTGTAATTAGACTATCTAAAAGTCAACTGTTAATTCGCTTGTCAGTCTAGTGTTCCTAGTTCTCTTGAAGTCTACTTACAAATGCTGATAAATTACATTTAAAATGACAGACATGCTAGTACAATGTACACATCCACCAGTCAGCTTGCTTCAGGGTTTTGTGCCTCCAAACCCCAGTTTTGCTGAGCACAGAAAAGCCAGCTCGACTCTAAAACTTATCATTTTAATGGGGGCTGGGAAAAATGAATTTCCTTTCACCAGTGTGAAAGATAAGACAGTGCACATGCTATATGCAAGCAAACTGTTACCTTGGCCAAACGGGGAAATTCAGCGAGCCATCACACCTATATGCACACAGATTTTGACGAAGAGTGAGCTTCAGAAAAGAGAGGTAAAGCTTGCATTTAAGGCCCAACAGTCACCGTTGACTGAGTCTACGGGGAAAACAAAGGAGGCTAGCATGGTTTTGAGTCAGCCGCCTGATCACCAAACATAAGAAACCAGTCATAGATCCTGAGGTTGTCAAAGAAGCAATGAGCCTGAATACGCCCTGATTTTTAAAAACAAAATGGATGTTAAAAAATTATGATTAGAAATATGGCACTAGGAAAATCTGCTGTGGACAGGAAGATTCTGAACAAGTTTTAAACAAGACTTAGGTCTGGACATGATCAATCAGTGGATATTGCCTAGCTAATGGTTTTTGTTTGTGTGATATTTAAGGATTCTTTTACCAAGGAAAATTTTTCATTCATTTATATTCTGATGAGGGTCACGGGGGTTTTGGAGCTAATCCTGGTAACCCTGGGCACATAGCGGGAGAATTCACCCCGGATGGGACGCCAGTCGATCACAGGACACCATTCACACACACACACACACACACACACTCATTCACAACCAATGGGCTATTTAGTGTAGACAATCCAACTACATGCATGTTTATGGACAGCTTGAAACCCAAGAGAACAAAGGGAGAACATTTGCAAGGAAGATTTTCTCAAACTCATCACCTTTTTTAAGGGTACGAGTTTGAGAAAAGCTTCCTTTCACATGTTCTTCCTGTGTTCACGAGGATTTGGTGAGGATGTATTCAATTAGTTCAAGTGAAAAAGTGTTCCCCTTGAGAAGCTGGTGGATTTCACAACAGATGGAGCTCCAGCAACGCTTGGTGCGTGGTCAGGATTTGCCGCAAAGATTCAGATCACTTACCATTGTGTAATTCATCAGCAAACACTAGGTGTCAAAGTAATCGATTTTTCACACATCATGTGAAAACTGTTAATTCAATCAGGGCCAAGTGACTTCAATATCTCTGGTTTAAGTCTTTGCTTACTGAACTTGATTCTGTTTTTGTGAAGGTCACAGTTTTTGTTTAATACTAGAAATCATCATTTCTTTAATTGAGGAACAAGAAACATAAACTTACAGATAATAGTTGGCTGTAAGATTTCGGATTTTCTAACAGGCTTGACTTTAAAGCTAAGGAAGAAAGAAAGAAATCCAGCACATGATCAGTGCAATAAATGCATTTAAATCAAACCTGGTTGTATGGATATGTCAGCTAGGTAAAGGGAAACTGACAAACTTCCTGACCTTGGAGGAATTTATTCAGTGCAGCACAGATAAGAATGTTTTCAAGCTTTCAGCAAAACTGGAATTCAGCACTCGTCTCCAGGAACGGACTGCCTGATTTTGTGACATTGCAAACCCGTTCCTTTGCACAGACATTGAGAAAACATCAGCCAGTGTACAGTATAGCATCTGTTTACTTTGCCAAACGGGATAGATGTGCAAAATAAAAAGATAAGTCAGATCAACTTATGATGACTTTTGGAGATTAGTGAGTAGTGAGAAATAACCCCCTCGTATATCTTGTGCATTCAAATTGAAGGCTTCCTTTCCATCCATTTTCTTTTGTGAAGTGGGCTTTTCACAGTTGAAAAATTTCAAGTCCAACTATCACACTCGTTTGACAGACAGGCATCTTACAGACTGCTGGATTATCAGTCTCCTGCATTTACATTTACATTTACAGCGTTTAGCAGACGCCCTTATCCAGAGCGACTTACAGAAGGGCTTTGTAGACTCTATCAAAAACACATCCTCAAGCTAGTTCAATAGATCAATACCTTTGAGCTAAAAATCATGTTAGGGAGAGGTTAGTACAGCATGAAAAGTTTTCTTTAATAGGTTAAATAAGTGCTATTTCACCACCTGGGTACCAGGACAGAGAAGGGTTTTGATGCATGTCTTCTTTATACCAAGGTCGAGTCATGCTAGAGGCCTGAAGGGAGTGTAGTGAAGAGCAGGGTGTGATAAGTGCCTTCAGATAGGTCTGTTTTTGGCTTTGTAGGCTAGTGTCAGTGTTTTAAATCTGATGTGGCTATCTACAGGAAGCAAGTACAGGAAGCCGAAACAAAAAGCAGAAAGTGTTCCTGTCTACAAAGGAGATTCAAAAATATGGCCGCTAATATCTCACTAGCCTTAACCTTATGTGGAATAAAATCAATGAAAATATTTGATTGTGAATAGACTGCTATGTATTGTTTTGACAAACGTGTGCGTTAAAAGTTCCCGTGTGTAAGGATAATTCAATTCAATTCAATTCAATTTTATTTGTATAGCGCTTTTAACAATGAACATTGTCTCAAAGCAGCTTTACAGAACATAAGAAACAAAAAGCATGCAAACAGAAACAAAAACATGCAAACAGTCCTAGATGTTAGACAGAATTATCCCTAGTGAGCAAGCCTGAGGCGACTGTGGTGACTGTGGCGAGGAAAAACTCTCTTAGATGATATGAGGAAGAAACCTTGAGAGGAACCAGACTCAAAATGGAACCCATCCTCATCTGGGTGACACTGGAGAGTGTGATATGAACAATGTCCTTTCTGTATTTATGTATAGTCACATAGAATTTTATGTGTATATTAATTTGGAGGTTGTTGTCTTCCTCAAAGTCCACATAGGGTTGGCAGCGTTGCTTTGAATACCCAAATCCTCACGAGGCAGAAACCGGCTGGAGCAGGTCCATCTCTGGATGCCTCAGGATCCTCATAGGATTGGCCTTGTCTACTGGAGCTGGAACAATCTCTGTGTGCCTCGGGATGGGTAGAAGAAGGGAAACAAGTGGAAAAGGAATTAGCGTAGCTGCTGTTCAAATATTAGAAAGCACTAGATCATAATGTGCAATTAATCAGATGTCTTTAATCTACGTTTGAACTGGGAGACTGTGTCTGAGCCCCGAACACTGTCAGGAAGGCTATTCCAAAGTTTAGGAGCTAAATACGAAAACGCTCTACCCCTTTTTGTAGACTTTGATATTTTGGAAACTACCAGAAGTCCGGAGTTTTGAGATCTTAAGAAGCGTGGTGGATTGTGACGTGTTAGAAGACTGGCTAGATACGTGGGAGCTAAACCATTTAGAGCCTTTTACGTAAGTAGTGCTAGTTTATAATCAATTCTAAACTTAACAGGTAGCCAGTCAATCCTGTAGTAGTGTTGTGCGTAATGTGATGCAAACAATGCAAGGTGTTATTGTGTATACAGTATACAAGACTTTTCACTGTGCACTTGTCACATTAGTATACCTGTAGTGAAATGGAAAATAAATGTTCTTCTTATTGTGTAACAAAATTATTTAATTGAAAGTCTGCCTGTAACATACTTTGACACCTCAACTTTAAGAAATCATAAATTCCACCAAAATGGTGTGGAAATATTTATTTACTTTATAATCTTGCCTATAAAGAAGACTTTGCTAGCTGTTTCCTCACACAGTGAATGTCATGCTTTAATCAAGTTGTTGGATAGCGACATATCAATGGGCTAGCAGGACTAAGCCACGCCCATCTTTCAAAGGTAAAAGAAAGCTCAATATGGATAAGATCCACATCATCTTATCTGCGGTTAACAAACATTTTAAAGTGATTTTTTTTTCGAAAACGAGTGCAAAAGCACCACCAGAGATTGTAAAAAAACACACAGAATGATATGAAGCAAGGCTGTGAGCTAACTGTAACGAGCCCAGTGCTGTAGATTCGCGCAGCCAATCAGCAACAGTCATGTCACGTGATTATACAGTGACACGCCCCCAATAATTTTGTGCTCCAATGGGCTACTATATTCTAGCCCATTTTTGGCGACATTTCCATAATACATCATCAGTAGCCATGTTACAGATTCAGTCACATGTATAATGAACGTGAACGAAGTGGATTATTTACGCTATCATTATTTTTCAGCTTAAATATGTTTGGAGGAGAAACTAAAAGATGATAGATTGAGCACACATTGCCTAATCAAATATTGCACAAATTCCACCAAAGGACAGATGAAAGAACTGTAAGTTTAGTGTTTTTTGGTTTGAACGAAAGTGCTACAACTTTTCTGTGTTGCGTGTTTGTTATTCAGAGGAAACGCAGCATCAAGTTCAAGTTCAAGTGGCTTTATTGTCATTTCAACCATGTACATCTGGCACAGTACACAGTGAAAGTAAACAACGCTCCTCCAGGACCATGGTGCTACATAAACAACACAGAACTAAATGAGACTGTAATGATATACCCAGAACTACATAAAGTTCACGTGTACCAATGTGCACGAACAGCGCAAGACAGAAGAACAATCACTAAACAGGACAATAGGTACAGTAAAGGACAGTGCAGTGCCGACCAGGACACAGTTCTCGTAAGTTGTCGTAAGATGTCGGCTTTCCTCAGCTTTTGCAGAAAGTAGAGATACTGCTTGGCTTTCTTTTGTCTATGGAACTGGTGTTGAGGGACCAGGTGAGGTTCTCCACCAGGTGAACACCAAGGAATTTGGTGCTCTTGATGATCTCTACAGAGAAGCTGTAGATGTTCAGCAGAGAGTGGTCACTCTGTTTTCTCCTGAAGTCAACAACCATTTCTTTTGTTTGTCCACATTCAGGGACAGGTTGTTAGCTGCTGCACCTCCTCTCTGTCATGTTGTCGGTGAACTTGATGATGTGATTCGAGCTGTGCATTGCTGCACAGTCGTGAGTCCGCAGAGTGAACAGCAGTGGACTGAGCACACAACCCTGGGGGGGCCTCAGGGCTCAGTGTGGTGGTGTTGGAGATGCTGTTCCCGATCTGGTCTTCCACTCAGGAAGTCTAGGATCCAGTCGCAGAGGGAGGTGTTCAGGCCCAGCCGGCACGGCTTTCCAATCAGGTGCTGAGGAATGATTGTGTTGAATGCTGAACTGAAGTCTATGAACAGAATTCGGATGTAATTGTCATTTTGGTCCAGGTGGGTGAGGGCCAGATGGAGGGTGGTGGCAATGGCGTCATCTGCTGAGCGCTTCGGATGATGCATAAACTGCAAGGGGTCCAGTGAGGGGGGCATAAGGGTCTTGATGTGCCTCATGACGAGCCTCTTGAAGCACTTCGTGATGATGGGTGTGCAATGGGATGGTAGTCATTGAGGCAGGACACTGAAGATTTCTTCAGCGTGGGACAATTGTGGTGGCCTTGGAGCACGTTGGAATGACGGCGCTGCTCAGGGGGAGGCTGAAGATGTCAGTGAAAACATCCGCCAGCTGGTCTGCACATCCTCTGTGCACTCTGCCAGGAATGATGTCTGGTCCAACAGCCTTCCGTGGGTTAATTCTGTGTAGAGTCTTCCTCACATCAGCTGTGGTAAGACACAGCACCTGGTCATTGGGAGGAGGGTGGTCTTCCTTGCCACCACGTCATTCTGCGCCTCAAACTGAGCGTAGAAGTTGTTCAGCGCATCTGGAAGGGAGGCATCACTGTCGCAGGCAGGTGATGTTGTCCTGTAGCTGGTGATGGCCTGGATGCCCTGCCACATGCGCCGCGTGTCGCCATTGTCCTTGAAGTGAACCCAGCATCAACCCAGTCCAGTATTATGAGCTTGAAACATAAAAAAATCACTAATGCAATCAATAAATCACTAATGCAGATCCCAATCTCCTTTAAGAACTGTGTGTGTGTGTGTGTGTGTGTGTGATAATTTACCACAATATTATTATATTTACATATTCACACATGTTTGCATTTAACAAACACACTTATCCAAAACAAATTCCAGATAATTTCAGATAAGAATATGAAGAAAAAGAAGAAAAGAATTATTATTATTATTATTATTATTATTATTATTATATAAATGAGGCCTCAGGATATGGTGTATTGGTCTGCCCTTATAGTTTAATTGCTGAGGTATTATTTTAATTGATGAGGTATTAGTTTAATGCTCGGGGTATTGATAGGTATTAGACTTTATCCCTCCCTTTGAATATCACCACCAGCCTCCACTGGCTGCATGCCAGAAACCTGGACGTAAGCCTAATCAGTTCAGTTTGGAATCAGATACCAGCTGAGGACTTTTGTGGAGTAAGTAAATTTAAAATGCGAGAACTTTACTTGTAGTTGAGATGCAAAAGAGAAACATATTTCAGTTCAGGGATGCGTGTAGTTTACAGAACTATATAGAAGAAAATGTCAAAATCTTACCATGTGAAAGGTTTTTCCAGGCCACCACACACACACATACACACACACACTCACACACACACACACACACACACACACACACACACACGGTATATAGAGTTTAAAACACAAGCTTGCACCACTGACTTTCACTTTTAAAGAAATCAAATCAGGCTTTTTATGATTTATGTTTTATGAAAAAAATCTTCATCCAACTGCACTTTTGTCCATTCAGCCCTGTTTGTCCATTCACCAGCACTAAAAGCTGTCTGAATGGCATTGTGGAGACGTTCCTCCTTACTCATGTACAACTCCTCTCTTAGGAACGGTTCTATTTATTAAAAGCAAAAGAGTTTTGAAATAGTTGTCCGTAATAGCCAAAAAGACCTTCATGATAAAAAGCTTCTCCACAGAACACTATTTCTGCCAGGTTCAAGAGCATGTCCGTGCTTCTCCTCCATGTAACAATGACAGAGGAGCTGCGATGATGTTACGCTAAAGCTTGAGTCCTGAGTGAGATTTATTCTCAGAGCACAGGCTTTGGATAATCACGCTCAAAGGCACATATGATTGCTTTAAGTCTAATCAATCAGTCAAGACTGTGACCCGTTCATCAACCCCCTCCCCCTTCCCTCTCACATTGATGTCCATTGATGTTTATTTTTCCTTCTTTGGACTCCCTACCATCATAGAAAGTCCTTATTCCTTTATTCCTTTATGCCTTTTGTTGTGTCAACTCATTTCTTCACAGTTGTTAATGTGGATGAAATAGCCGATAACAGAAGATGAGTCGAGCGATTGTTCAGATTGTTGAATTGAATTAATTTTCTTAAAAAGGCCAAAATGATCCATGTTCTGCTCACTCGATATTCAGCATTCAAAGCCTAGAGAGGGAAATTGGATTAATTAGTCTTAGTTCATTAAACCAGAGGGAGGAACTTCATAAATCATGGGGACTTTATGAGCTCGGATTTCAGCTCCGGACCTCCAGTTGACCTTACAGATTTCCAGACGGAGCGAGAGTTCGCCGAGACCCGGACGTCTGTATTAGAGGAGTGTTTGGGGTGTAATATGAACCACATAATGGAACGCATACTTTCTCTTGTCCAGCGTAAAACAGAGTCATAAACGATCCCCTCAAATAAGCAGGTCTAAAGATTTGTGTGAGCTCTCTTATGCATTCTAAAGCACCGCGGGGTGGATTTGATCCATTTGAGCGTGTGCTTCTCAGGTTTATAGCAGTGATTAAAGAAGACGATGGAGAGCCCTCCTCCCTTAGTCTGATGACACAGGTTATTTGCAGCTCTGAGGTGCTGTGTAAAGGAGATATCCCATTGACCCCACCTTAATCTCATAATTTCCAAGTGCCTGAAATGGTTTATCTGCGATGAGCAGCCACAGAAAAGCACCAGTCTGGATGGTATATTTGTACACTCATCCACGCAGGAAATGAACAGAATTTTAGGAAGCAGAAGGGAAAAGGAAGTATGAATGTTTCACAAATATAAATGAAAAGCTTTATTAGGCTTGTACCAATTTATACAATTTTCCAAATGGCTTGATTTGCCCGAAAGAGAAGAAGAAACTCATCCAGTACTGGAGGGTAATATGAATTTCATCCTCTGATTCAGCTGTTCGGGTTAATTTCATGGTGGCACTTTAGAAAATTCATAGATAAAAACAGAAAAATGGTGTCACTAAAGTTTCTTCAAGTGGGTCATGATGAAGTTGTGGAAGGGTCGAGTGTTAAACATCACTAATACAAGTGTAGTGAGAACCACGTAAGAAGGAAGCAGTGTAATGGCACTGAATCAGCATTTTATAAATAGTGTAAAAACCTTTAGCACTTAAAGTACTGCTCATTAAAAAGAGTAAGCATATTGTCAACATTCTAAAAATGCTCTCCTCCCTTAGTCTGATGCCATGATTATAATCTATGTGAGAATATTTGGCAGTGTAAAATATTAGTTCAGTGTTCCTCTCCTCTAATAATAATGTCATGTAATGTAGAGAAACAGATGTATGAAATTTGTAATGAAAATAATACATATACAAGCATATAGGCCTCATTTCTCAAGCTGGATATGAACAGGTTTATTTGTAAATCGTTTGTACGAATGTTTACACAAGAAATTTGGTCTTCATGAAAATCATGTAAATACGTAAAAAACGTTCGTATCCTACTCGTGCTCCTGAGTGTTACACACTACAGACTAATGTCAACTTCAACCTGATTGATAATTTGAATGAATTACTGCACTTTTATATCTGGAATAATACTGTAGTTTTGTTTTTATTTTTATTTAGCTATTTTATTTAGCATTTAGCAGACACCCTTATCCAGAGAGACTTACAGAAGAGCTTTGGAGTCTCTATAAAAAACACATCCTCATGCTAATTCACTCGGTCAGGGATTAGGAGTACCATCGAGAACATTTTGTGAAATTCAGTTTTTTTTTCATTTAAAAAAATGTGAAAAATAAAGCAAGCCAACACAAACCCATAAATTAAGACAAATAAAACTAATTCAATTGTGAGAAAAGAAATGGCGGTGTATAAACGGAGGACGGGTCGGTCTGTCTGCGCCGAGCCACAAGCCGTAAACAAACGCCTCAGCTAACGGAAGATTTAGTGCTCGCTTATTATTATTAATGTTATGTATTATTACATTTTTTTGGCATAGACGTGAGTCATAATAACTTCCACTTCTGTCTTTCAACCTTTACCCTGATTGTTCATTTCATGCTCCCAGCTGTCTGTGCACTTGACCTTTTAAGGAGTCTTGTGGGCGTCACTATATGCAAATGAGCTGTATCATCATGCTCACGCTAGAACAAAGAAAATCAGGATTTCTAAAACTTTTGTAAATCTGGTAGAAAATGTTATTTTGGTTTGGCTTACACATACCTTTACACACAACTTTACTAAAAGATTGATTAATGAGCCTGCTTGTTTCTTTCTCTTTTTTTTGTCTATTTTAGGGGTTGGAGACAAATACTCATTTTTACTAGCTGAGCAGTAATTCAAAAAAAGTAGTCGACTAATCATCTTTTCCATAGTTAAACCAAAAACTGTTTCAGGACATCATTATTTTTAAGCTGTTTTATTTGTGCAGCAAAAAAAACGCATCAAACTGTTTTGTTAAGTTTTGTTATCAGCCTCACAGGCTAAACATTACATTTCCAGCATCAATGCTTTTTTGATTACACCACTAATGATGAAAGTAAATACATCAATGCAAAAAAGTGCATAATAATAAATCTGTGTATCATATTACACTACTCAACTAGTCTATGCAACTTCTTGTATAACTTTAAACTGTTCAGTTTGCTCTCTCTCTCTCTCTCCCACCAACTGTTGCCTATTATATAAATAAATCATAATGACCATTTTATTAAAAGCATTAATGTAATGTGAAATGGAAACCATGACAAAAATCTAGACGCTGAATCCATCAAGCGAGTGAGAGGACACACACAGTGCGGTTGAGTAATGGACTATTACCATTTTTAGCTAACTAGCTAACAAAAAGTAATTCGAGCTGCCGGCTAACTGCTGTGTTCTAAGTCTGGATTATAAAATGTCCATGTGAAGAGGAGAGTCTAATATGTGTTCATTATGTTCCTCAAGCACAGTGACATCCTTTGGGACTGTATGAGTAGGAGCTGAGTCCCCAGTTACCTTCCAGATGAAGCGCAAACTGCAGCATGTGTTCAATCTACTGTAGTCATAGTAACTTATCCATAATTACAAGATGTTCCTAAGCAAACGATTTAAACCAGCACGATGCTGATTACGTGGCCTGCCAGCTTTAATGTTACGACTAAGTAACTGTGGGATTACGCTATTGTTATTGTTTCTAGGGAACCACTTTGTATTGCTCATATACTGTATGGCTCGAAAGCAGTTCAGGTTCATTTAAAAGAATACAATGATTTTTTTTTTATTATCGTTTTGTTTAAGAAGGAATCCCAGCCGGTGACTATTCTCATTTCCCTTCACATGATCAGGTTCAGAGTGCTGCTGTCCAGCCTGTAAGGTGCTCGTTAGAAAAAATATTATCATGTTAGCCTGTCAGCTTTTGAAAAATAATTAAAAAAAAAGTTTTAATATTTATGCAAAAAAAATTCTTTTTTTGTTTTTAATTAGCCAATCCAACTGGTTGATCAAAATGTGTGAATAAAAAAAAAAAAATCAGAAAATATGTAAGGAATGAAGCTCTTGGGTTGCTGTGCTGTTACAGGAAAGTAATCAGTGAAAGTGCAGAGTCACGTGATCCAGCGCAAAGGGTTTTTTTTTGTTTTTTTGGAAAATATATATATGTAAATCACCTCCAAATGACATGAATAACATGAATCTTGATTTCTGTGGCTCTTTAAACTTTGTGCCATTCTCAATCTTTATACACGTTCTACACAAAATCCTAACTTAAGTAAATTAAGTAAAAAATAATTGTGAAAAAAAATTGTGCCAGACTCCACTTAATGACTTTTTTCTTTCTTTCTTGTTTTTTTTTTTTTTTTTTTTAGATTTTTTACCTCAGAAATCAGCTGCATAATGCAACAAGAACATTACTATATTTTGTTCAAATATTTAATATCGATAAACACAACTATATATATCTCTGAATGCTAGCAATTTTTGTTTATAAAGAGACTGGGAGAATTTATGAATTTATATTATTTATTTATTTCCTTTTTTACTCATAGTATACCCACACATGACCAGTAAATGTAACTTTTTAATGATATTTAGAAAAAATTTTAAATAAAAAAGGAATATGACATGCAAACTCTCTAAAGAAGCTGGATATGTTTTTGAATAATTTAAAAATCATTTTAAAAAATGCAGTTTCTCATGTTAAAGCCGTACATTCTGAAGTGTCTTTTAAGGAATAGATTTACCTGGCTTTTTACTGACACTGGAGACTCCTTCCAAAAATGTTAAATAGCTAAACATCTCCTCAGAGAAAACACCACATCAACAACAATTACACACATTTTTTTAAATCAGTTTATCTGGCGCCCCTGTGGAAGTTGTTACTATAGAAACAGTGACGTATTAAAATGAGTGTAAATTTGCCCTAGCTATGCTTTGACCAGTCAGAATTGAGAATTCAGCAGCTCTGTGGTATAAATATTCATAAATGTTAATAAATGTCAGTCAGTAAGAACCCATAAGTAGTTTGAGGGAAATTAACGGGGTGAATGAATCCATCATGAGAAAAATCTCGTGTTGTCTGCGTTTTCTGTAAGTGTGTGAGCTTTCTGTGCGCGCTTCGCCTTGCCTTGCCTTGCCTTGCCTTGCAGTTAAGATGATCATCACATTAGAGTGCTTCTGGGAAACTGAACAAACAGACAAAATCTCTGAGCTTTTACTGAGAGAAAATCCAAATAAATGGACAAAGTCTTTGCTGCTACGATCCTTCTTCATCCCCTTCAGTGCACAAGTCCCTGCTTACATGTATGAGGTGATAAAGGCAAAGTTTTTCATCTCTTCCTCTCTGCTGAGATACCTGAATCTAGTTTTTTTTTCAAGCCTGGAGGTGAAGCTGGAGATTGAAAGACAGAATATTCCATCAGTGCCTTCAGATGTGTCTTATTTGCAGTTACGGGACACTGTGTGATGCTGGAGCTCTTGCTCAGCTGCTATACTTTGAGCCGGGAAGCTCCTCAGTGCTCATCTCCTCTTTGATAATAAGCTCAAATTTGAGTTTTAGTGCACTTTTGATACCACGCTAAATCAATGCAGTGAATTAATCTGGCTTTGTAAAGCTTCCTGCTGTAGAAAATTGCACTGATGGTTTAGTAAATTGAGCATACACTATTTAAGGTATTTGTTTCCAACCATGCTATAAAAGACTTATTGGAGCACTAATAAAAAAAACTAATTTTTATAAAGATTTTTATGAATTTGATATGGCCTTAATGTAAGAAAATAGTCTGTTTTATTACGGTCACAGACTAGCTTCTGTGTAAAGCTCCTTTAAAGCATTTTTGTTCATTCTGAAGGAAGAATTGAGTTCCTTCATTCTTTAAGGACTTCACTTTGATACAACAGACTTAAAGTTAAAACTAGAATGGATTCAGAAATGACTCACAATTCTTAACACAATTAGCACTTTCTGACTCTATAGTGTACAGTTATAGAAGAGAAATCATTTATAATCGCACTATTTGGTGTCACCTAGATGAAGATGTGTTCCCTTTTTCAGTCTTAAGGTTTTGTCCTCATGTCGTCTCAGGGAGTTTTTCCTCGCCGCCGTCGCCTCTGGCTTGCTCATTAGGGATAAGTTTATACATTTAAGATTTATATCCTGAATTTATTTATTTCTGTAAAGCTGCTTTATGACAGTTTCCATTGTTGAAGCGCTATACAAATAAAATTGAATTGAAAGGTTATTACTAAACTGCAACTGTAAACACAGACACACACTTATATATAAATGTTCCATTTTTGCATTTATTTTCCATAAATGCTGTTTCTGGTTTAAGATCCCTCTTAAAACCATTATGCACAGTTAATCTGTATATCTTTAAATCATTATCCTGCTTTTTTTGCGGCAGGTGTTTATGGCAGATTGGCACGCTGTAGCACACTACCTCTTCTCCGGAGATTAAAGATGTGTACAGTGATTTACTGGCTGTGCTTAAACAAGCTGCTCATTGGCCCAAGGCCATCTGAGGGCTGTCTGGAGATCCATCCAGTATTACGCTGTATATCTAGATCCATCTCCTCACTGTGAGCCAGTGAACTGTTCAATGACTTGGGACAGCCATTTCACAGTCGGCATGCTCTGTGTCGCTCTCTCTAAAGATAAAGAATGATACTTTTTTTGCCTTCTCTCATTTTATTGAGCTGGCACTGCATGGTGCTAGGGAAGATATAATGCCGAAGTTTGACAAGAAAGCACTCAGAGCTAGGAGTGTAGGAACATTCAGTGGATGTATGTACTCCTCAAATTGGAACTGCAATTTTTTCAATAACTTGAGTATTTTTCTTTTACAGCTCTAAATCAGATGGAATATGAAACGTTTCTTTTCTTTTTTTCTTTTTTAATTTATCGTTTGATGCAGTGACTGGTATTTAAGACAGTGCTGATTGTGCTATCACATCTGCTATTTATAATTTGGACTGCAAGCCTGTAACATAATCCAGACAAGAAGGCAAATTGGTTCTCCAGGCAGGAGACAACATGGCACCTGTTCTCTACTCATTGCACTGATAGAGCAAACTTGGGAGACATCCATGTCGCAATATTGCAGGAAAACTAAGTTAAAGATGTCTTTCGAAATGTTGTAGGTAGCATACGGTAATTAGCAGAAAGTAACTCACAGACATTAGCAACCTTAATTCAGTGACAGCTCTTTTTCAGCTCTATAGAGCAGTCAGAGAGGCTCGCTACATGACACACAAGTGGAAAAGCAGAAACTCCTTGCACACACAGTAGCCTGAGCCAGGACCCTGAGTCGAACACTCCGGAGTAAAGCCACTCGGCTGCCAGGACAGATGACCGTTCGATATCTACTTTCCCTCTCCACAGAGCACTTGTGGGATTCTTTGAATTATACCATCAGGGATGGAGTTAATCTTCTGCCTGCTAATAAACAGCAACTTCATCAGGTCTTGCTGCAACCCTTAAATGCTTATTCAGTTGCTCACTGGCTCAGTGCGGCTCTCGCCGGCTTTCTGCTAGAGCAGTCAAGAGGTGCTGAAGCTACTAAACAACTGCAGGACGACTGCTCTAATCTTTACAAGAGGACTTGCTTTCTTGTTAAACTTTTTACATTTAAAGCTTGGCTTATTATTCAATTATTCAACCTAATGTGTGTTATCAAGTAACTACAATGAAGCTGTTACAGGAAGAAAATGAAATTGCATACAATTAAGTGAAGAATGTACAGTACCCTTCTCAGACTCATGGCTCTTGGAAGGTGTTAATTTCAGTCTAGCAGCAAATGTTGCACCTTTATTTTGTGTGTGTATGTGTGTGTGTGTGTGTGTGTGTCAGTACATTTAGACCGAATACAAAGTAGCCTCAGTGTGTAAAATGTTAACAATACGGTGACCAGCCTGCTGTATCTCACCTTCTCAATTTGCCGACTGGGCGACAACAAAAAATAATTATCACGATATTCGCTTATTGAAATAGCGTGAATATTGATAATGTGGTCACTTATTAATCAATCCTTCTCACATTTCATGCATTTAACCCTTTTTACATAATAACTATTTCTTTTTTGTTATAATGCATTATAATTTAATATTCCAATATTTATATCATTCCTTGATACAAATTAAATTAGGATTAGCCTACCGACACACACACACACACACACACACACACACACGCACACACACCTGTGTCACCTCTACGATAGCAAAAGGCTAAAGATACTGCTTTTATCAGAGTTGGCTGATTAACTCAAAATCGCATAGTAAATAACAATAAATATTTACTATAATATAAATATTTACTATATTCACTAATATTGTTTAGTGAGTAAATTAAGGAACTAAAACTAGCTCTTGTGGAAATGAAGGCATTCTTGTATTAACAGATCTCAAACACGAATGATGTTATGTTGGTTTGTAAGAAAGACACTACATCAGCAGTATTTTGGTTTAAACCAGATGAACGAGGAGAACAGGAGGATCTAAATGAAGATATTTGTAGGCTTTGCAAATATCATGTGGTTATGATTATTATGATCGTTTTTTTTCATATCAATACAAAACATGCTTCAGGCAGCGCTTTTCCATGCAAAAAATGCTAAGATCTCTGTTAATTCTATTTCCTCCGTGCAGCATTGATTGATTATCGCCTGTCAATCATCAGCATTGGGTTACGTGTCAGTCATCGGGGATATCCGATTACATCGCTCAGGTCTACTTGGAATATATTCGATTATATGAATGGCTTAGTTTATACGGATATTGCTCTTGTATGTAATGCAACTTTCATCTTCATAGTGAAAGAGAACACGTTAGTCCTACACCAGCTTTCCTGTGTGGACAGAGACGTTTCAGACGTTTTAGAAAAGACTACTAACGCCCGTACCTCTTAAAGGCTCTTGCTGTGACATTGCTGTTATTCATGTTTCTCTACTGCTGAGACACAAGGGTCATGTCTCAAGACTTCACTGTACACCATTAGAGTTTCTGTACCATGATGCACTGCTGTTAAGATTGTACTAATATCTTAACTTAGCATAACTCACTCTCCTACAACACTCCCTATGCCCATGATTACTTTGAGAAAAGAAAAAACTCTCAAAAAGTCTCACAAGATGCAGATTAATGATGTACATTTGTAAAAGGGTCCCAGAGAGTAAATTGTAGTTATTCTCCATAGGTTGCTGTAGATTCTATAAAATATGAGTGGCTTGAAATGATCACGAGCGCGTCCTGAGCTCGGGGTTAGTGCTGACATATTTTAATTAAAAGCTGGACGCAGATTGCCACCAGAATCAACACTGTCCTTTGTGGAAGGAAGTTGACTTCAAATAAACTGGGAAGACTTGATAGGAAGACTTTAATTGAAGCTCCAGACTTCAAACCCCTGAGCTCAGAAATGCTAAACTAACCAGGAGCAATTTTATCAGGATATAACTGGCACTCCCTATTTTAGTCAATCGTTTTTTGATGGCTTTGCTGTTGAATATGTGAGGGACGAACATCCAGTGGGGATGAACATGTGCCAGGATTAAAAAGCTGGCTGTTGGGTGCTTTTGAGCACCGTTGCTTGGCAGTGCAGCCTAAAACTAATCACATTCCTCTCCGTGCAACTCATAAATGACATTTCTTTATGAAATCCAGACTACTATTTAGACTCCAACTCTTTAGAATTTTTTTTTTAAATCCTGCAATGAACTTCATGAAAACTAAATTGAATGTGCTATGCCATGAACGTGGTTAACACACAGATTGTACATAGTTTCACCATAATACATTTGACGCAGGGTTTTCTTCTGTGCCAGCAAATGCACAATTTGGATTAGCGGAGGTTTCAGTATTAGGTCGGCTTAGACCTTAATGGAGCAGCTTAGGCCCCTCGGTGCATGATTATAACATTCTTACCGGTCTATTTCCATCAGGGCAGATGTTCTGAAATGAACAGAGCCACATGGCCGCATCTCAGCGGTGACTAACACTGCCATAATCGAGCTTTTAGTGACCTGTGTAATAGTTGTTTTGGAAAATCAAAAATGACACAGTGAAGAGGCGCTGTGTAATTACTATCAAAAAAATAATATTTCTCACCGAGAAGAAAACCACAGGTTATTTTTGTGATGAAAGGCTATCACTTTACTGTCTTCGAAACATGTCGCATTGTCCTTAAGTCTGTCTCTGACACTGGATTGTGGAGATCTTCGCTTCTATCAAACTGAGAATAGAGTACAACACTGTATCAGGGCAACATGTCTATGTATTAGTGTGTGAGTGTGTGTAAGACACTGACTGGCTCACACACTGTCAGTGTCAGCACGCAAAAGTGGTACAGAGACACCCTGATATTTCAAATCTGAGTTCTGAGTGCTGACTCCATTTCTCATGCCTTAATGTTCTTTGCTGTTAAAACATATCAGGAGTCTGCACATTGAGAAGGAGTGACTGGTGTGTTTTGTTTGATGGATTAGTTGGGAGGCATTTTTCATCTTCACTGACATTCTCCTTATTAGTGTTTGCATATTCAATTAATCATCTATAATTATGTAAAAACAGGTGACCTGTTCAATCTGACTTTCTATATTGTTTGTTTGTTTTTTAATTGAAGCACTTTGCACAGAGGCTATAGACACTATATGGACAAAAGTATGTGCACCCCTGACCATCACACTCATATGTGCTTGTTGAACTTCCCATTCCAGATTTATTCCCCTTTGCTGTTATAATGAGCTCCACTCTTCTGGGAAGCTTTCCACTAGATGTTGGAGCGTGGCTGTGGGGATTTGTGTTCATTCAGCTACAAGAGCATTAGTGAGATCAGGCGCTGATGTTGGGATGTCGAGGAGGTCTGGGGTTCAGTCGGTGTTCCAGTTCATCCCAAAGGTGTTCAGTGGGGTTAATGTCAGGGCTCTGTGCAGGACACTCGAGTTCTTCCACTCCAACCTTCTCAAACCATGTCTCGCTTTGTGCACAGGGGCATTGTCATGCTGGAACAGGTTTGGGCCTCTTAGTTCTAGTGAAGGGAAACTGTAAAGCTACAGAATACGGAGACGTTCTATACAATTGTGTGCCTCCAACTTTGTGGTAACAGTTTGAGGAAGAACTACATATGGGTGTAGGGTCAGAGGTGCACATATTTTTGGCCATATAGTGTAATTTGCAGATGAAAAATTTGCCCAGTGAATTAATGCTAAATAAATATCTGCTACCCTATGATGTGATTTTTAAAATTCAGTCCAGCTCCTGTTTTTTTTTTTTTTTTTACAGCAGCACTAAAAACTGACTGACCCGCTGCTCATGATTAACTGTACTCACAAATCGTAACATTTAAATAGCTACTGTCACACTTATAGGAGCAGATATATTAAGATATATTTATATCCATTTTCAGGTGCGGTTGGTCTGTAACCCACACACATCACCGTGCGTGTTGTGTATGAACCTGCAGTACAAGCCTGCGGTTTTTGTGCTGTCTGGCCCTCATACGTAAGCATTTGATGGAGGATGACACAAAAAGTGGGAAGTCGGCGCCAAAAAAATAAAGAAAGTGTGGAGAAAAGGATCAAAAGACCCCATTGTAATCTTTAATAGAAAAAAAATCATATTAAAGATTACCAATTACAGTATATATACAACCAAATTTAATAAAGATTATTAAACCTATTCCTAGATATATTTTACTAATTTCAAGCTTGAAATGATCTTGTTCTTTTGGCTGATAATTGTGCCAATTTTACTCATTTATTGTCTTTATGGAAAGAAGCAAAATTATAGAAAATTTACAGCTTGAAACAGAATTAGGTTTAATAGAGACAGAGATAGATTTAATCGTACAATATGAAATAGATAAATGTATTTAAGATATTTTCACTTGATGAGATGCTATTTGTTGAAGTGTAATTACACTGTATGCTGACTCAGTACCTTCTAAGTTGTACTAATTTGCCTTGTTTGAGAAAACAAGGCAAGAAAAGTCTAATTCTGTTAACAGACATAGTTTCATTGTGAATGTTACATTTTTTTTTCTTCAAAACTGTTCATTTGGAATGTGTCTTCATCCGTACAATCGAAGCTGTAAGGTACAGTATAATAAATATCACCGCTAAAATGCTTAACTATTTTAGATTCTGCAGGCATGAACGTTCCTCGCATATGACTCAGTGATAGAGTTGAGCTATTGACACTGTTCGCTCTGAGGTGGGAGTGAAGTTGTGAGTGATTCACTGCGACTCCACGCGAGGGAGTAATCAATGAACAGAAAGGGGAGAGGCACCGGCCAGCAGCCATTTCTACCGAGTCATTTCAGAAGTGAAGTCTGCTCCAGTGGCCTGACTCTAAGAAGACCTGAATAAAAAAATCAATCGTGTTGATATCCCCCGCTAAAACCTGCTCTTAAACAGAAATGTTCCAGCTCGTCTATAAGTTTACTGACGCGATCCATGCAAGGGAAAAAGTAGCACAAAGCCTCAGGAGGTCTCTCCTAGCCACTGCTTCACTTACAGATGGAGGAATTGATTGAGTCATATATCCATTTGACAGGAAACCAAAAACAAAGACTAGACAAGTTCAATTTTTACAAAATGTCAGTTTTGCATGCACGATTACGTTGTAAATCCATCAACAGGAAATTAAGCGGGAAAGGAAGTAGTGCATCGCTTTTGCTCTATTGATGACTGCTGCACAGAGACAGAGATGGTTCAAATGCACTTTTTTTATTGATATTGTTGTTTATGCTCCTTTTGCTATGTTTTTTTTTGTAAAGGCACGGAGTAAATGAAACCTCAGCTGCCCCGAATGCTAGTTTGTGCCAAGCTATTATAGGAAAGTGCTGTGGACAAATAGGGACTTGTGATGCTGACTTAAGCAAGTCTCAGGGCCGAGCAGAGAGGATGTGGGCCTAAAAGCATTGTGGGGCTCCAGAGGATCACAGCTCATCAACCAGTGCAAGAAAAGTGGCAGTATGGTATTATTCTGTGGTAACTGAGCACTTAGGGACAACTTGTGTGTGGTTACTTACATGTAGTTCACTTGAATGTGCAATCCTAGTGTTTCACTGTATTGCACATATTGCAGAATAAAAAAGTTGTTTAGATTGCTCGCAATAAAATGCCCATGGGCTTGTGTTTTATGGCGCACACTCCAAACACGATATACATTCCAAACACACCACACTTGATTTAAAGGCATAATTGGTTGATACTGTAAATAGCATGGTCTTGTTACGCTATAGATATGTTTCATGCTCCATGCACTGGTGTCTGAGCGCGGATGATACATCTCGTTTGATGTCAGTCTTTTGAAGCGTTTTTATGGCGATGCATGCCATATGCTCTCTGATTGAGCAGGATTTAGCGCCTGTGCCTACACACTTTCCTCTGTGCTAATGGACGCCCTTCATCGCTGTTACTCACACCAAGGCCTGCATAAAGAAGCTGGAGAGTTAATGTGCGTGGCCACCAGTCAACCCTCCCTGAGCAGCAGGATGAGCACTCGTCCATGTTTTTTTTTTTTCCCCTCTCACGCTATAAAACCTATCACATCCAATATGTCAAATTAATCGGTTCTGCTTAAGTGAACCAGGTGTGCACGATTTTCTGGATATAAATGGTATAGCCTTAGCCTCAGATGTACCCAGGTGTGACTGCCAATTCCAGTGTTTTTTTTTTTTTTCTTTTTCTTTTTTTTTGCATTTTGCAATGCCAGTAAATTTTCTGCAGTGACATTGAAAACACAAACTGATCACTTTGTTGCTGTACTCTGCAGTTGCACACCACACATCTACTTGTGTTTGTAATCATAGATTATCAAGGGCTGTTGTGAGCAAATTGTATGTGTGTGGCCTCAAGCACTCTCAGCAGCTCATCCAGGGGGATGTAAACAACACGAGGGTGAAACACTGCAAAGTAAATGTATAAATATTCAAATGAGTGGGTGTTTGCTGTTGTCCAGTCTGCACAAATGATAAAACAAGCGAGATTTCTCCTTGTTTATCTCCGTTTCACTGCGTCGTAGCCAGAGGTGGATCTCAGCGCCTGTGTCCTCGTCGTTTTTAACATGCTGGAAAGAAAAACAAGCTAATTTACAAGGTTATATAGAAGGTGGTTTCATAGAGCAATAATCAGGTTTATGGTGATCTTCCAAAGATCCATAAAGTTTCTCCCCCTCTGTTTTATTTCATCATCTTCCACGTCCAAGAGGCAAATAAATATTTAATTTGAGCGTTGCAGCTTGATGGTGGTGTTAGAAAAAGTGTCAGGCTGCAGCACTGTTGGAAGTTGAACGGTCTTCTGGGGGATCGCGGGAGAGGAGCAGAGAAAAGGGGGTTTGATCAGGACCAGCTGTCAGTTCCTTTTCTTAACCCTCCTACTGAAGCAAACAGTTCAGCACCAACATAATGGGCTTACTTGATGCTGGGAGGAAGCAGCGGCATTTAAATCTCTCTCTCTCTTTCTCTCTCTGTCCATATAACTATATTCACAATACCTTTAGCACTTCTCTCAGACTGAGGCCATTGAGTCTGTATGACAGGTTCTTATTCCGTATCAATTGTCAAAAAGAAATATTTTCCAAGGTTTTACAGTCTTATAAAAAAGGGCCTCCAGCTGATACATGTAAAGGATTTTGCAAATATACAATGATTTTAGATGCCTTTCATCCAATGAACTCTGTAGAGCACATAAATGAAATAAAAAAAATACTATAATCTGCTCATAAACATAGCATCTGTCTCTGCCATCCATTTAGCTTTATTATAACACACACACACAAAAAAACATTTTCACCAGTTTTATCTAAACAGGGTTCAGTCAAGAGCTTAAGTCTAGAGCTTTCGATTTGTGCATATATTGCTTCTTATTTTTGTTTCTTATGTTTCTTATATAAAAAAAAGGTTCTTCAAGGATAGTTAACAGTTCTAGCTCTCTAAAGGGTTTCTACCTGGAACCTTTTATAAGTGTGAAAACCTGTATGTTTTAAGAATATCGCACGAGCTCGAGTGCAGTTATACTGAATATCAGCACGGTTGTGAATCGGCTGTAGCTAATCACAGCGTGCTGATATTCAGTAAACTGTAACCGCACTCTTACGCGTGCGCTATTGCTTTTATACAACAGTTATATAACTATAAATAAGAATTAACATCGAGTGACATTTCAGACACAATATGGCCAAATGTTCTGTTTATTTTTGATCCGCTGTTTCAAAATAGATCCAGAAGAAGCTGCACTCACTTTATAGCACCTCGGCTAGCTGGCTAGTTGGCTAGCTAGCTCACATTGATTTGTACATTCCTGTTTAGGGTGCTTCCTGTAAAATGAGACATCAAACATCCCAGTGAGGTTATAGGAAATATAAGCACTCTTGAAGCCCTGCTCGTCCTTTCAAATTGATGTATAAAGAAGAGTTAAAGAGTTTTCAGGATGCATATATAAGGATGTTAACATAAAGGCACCAAAACTAATGTAAGACCTAAATTTTGCCCTTTAAAGACAGATACATTATACGCCAATATGTTCAACCTGTAGACGCCATATCGATACCCATCTGATATTGTTTTCTTTCAAATGTTTTTTTTTTTAACCGAAGCACTTCACTTTCATACAAAAAGCACTTACTTTAAATATAATACATATAATAAAGTATAAAGCACAAATGGCACAAATATAATAAAATCTATCCTAACAAAAGAAAAAAACAGTCACATTTCCAGCTCCAAAAATAAATTTGATCCTCTGATCCTCCATTTATCGCTGGTATTGGCTCGATACCGATACTGGGCATCTCTAAGCATAACAAATAGAAATGCTGTGAAATGTTTAAAACATTGTACTTCCTTCCCTTCTCAGAGAACCTACTTTAGGAGCAATGCTCTGAGAGGATGTCCACGTTGATATACCAGCACTAATAATACACGAATTTGTGATATGGAACAGTGTCGTTTTTATGACGCTTTAAAAAAGAAGCTATATTCACTGCTTAATAAAAAGTCTCTTGTCTTTTTTTAATGCTGCAGCCTCAAAATTGCAATTCAATTGCCATGTCTGTACAGCAAATGACTCTCTGCTCTATGTGTTTAGCTTTGTGTTCGCTGGATCTAAAGGTACATGTTTTGCCAGATTTCAATAAACGGCTCTTCATAGTAAGTAGGGAATGGGTTTATTTAGAGAAATGAGTAAACCAGAGTAAAGTGATTCTGAAGATCTTTCGCCGTTCTGTTCGTAGCTCACTGTGAGTGGCCATTAAATTGCTTTTAACTTCAAAGCACTAAGAGCAAAGCCATTTTTGAATGTCCTTCTAAAGCAAGTGAAGATTATTTTAATTCTTTTGCATAGCTGTACTACTAGTTTTATAGCAATATAGCGAGTACATCTAAAACTTTCTCAGGAACTTGCTAATTTAGGCTGTTACTGGCTCTGAAATATGACTTTTAGGTGACAATTGCTCTTTGTACTTGTGTTTGTTATTAGGGCTAAAAATAAGTGTTGTATAACACACCAGGCCATGTGAAACACAATCGTTTATTGTGCTTAAGTGTCATATCCAGGTGTTACACAAGCATGGCAAGGTCTATAGAACAAAAGGCCACAGGATGTTATGCGATTTGTCTGAGTAGGTAAACAGCAGATGGTGAGAAGTGCCTTTTCCAGTGCCGCATGCTTTATTTATCTGCCCACCTGAACGACCCATGCCTGGGTGCTTTTACGTTTCAGGGTTCTTTCTGTTCTGGCTGAGTGCACGGCCGGGAGAGGCGTAGGTAAATCAGCTTGTTTATCAGCATTGTGTTTGCCGTTCCACCTCCCCGTCCTGCTTGACATTTTCAATGTACATCATCCATGACTGATTCTCTCCCAATCCAAATGAGTTCGACCTCGATCACAAATGAAGGTATCGGGCCTCCGTAATCTCCATATTTCCGCAATTACACGTATAATGAGTTGTGCTGAGGCTTGATGAGGACAAAAGGCTGGTAATGGGCCCATCTTAAATGAAAAGGGTTACCTTGAGCACAAGTCGCATGTCCTGCCGCACCATCCGGAGAAGCATGACCGCAATATTAAGACAACTTGGCGCTGTGTTGAAGATGGGTGTGGCTTTCCACTAAGGTGATTTGTCATGGCCTTTTTGTAGGCATCAAGATTTCTCTCAATGTTGTTTCTCACATTTGTTTGTGCTTGAATTTAAATAGTCAACTCCTGAAGACCTTGAAAGGAGGGAGGGGAAAAAACTGTAGCCGTTCATAAGCATGCTGAGGAAGAAGGGGTTACTGATGGTGCATAATGAAAACTAATACAGCTCGTAGGTGCCATGCAAGCTAGAGATATGTTTTATATCCCATTATATCCCAAACGGCCATCGCTCAATACCATGTACAGCCAGAAATAATCCATTGGGAAATAACGCACCAAGAGTGCAACGCTGGTGCAGAAATGAAATTACAAAGCAGCTTGTAAGTGAGTGTCTGTATGTGCTGAGAGGGTTGTGTGTGTGTGTGTGTGTGTGTGTGTGAGTTCACCATTTAATGTGTTTCATTTAGGGGTCCATATTAAAATGTGTTCCGCATGCGAATAATTGACTGCCATTTTAGCTTCATGCAAGCAACTGTCATAATCAAAAATTAGACCTATAAAACCAAGACACTGTTTTTTTAGTATATATATTTCATTCTTATACTAATATCAAAATATTTTTAATGCAAAAACCTGTGACTGACATACTGTAAATAGCACGGTATCAAAAAAAGAAGGTAGAGGTGAGGTGTTTTCTGCATGATTAAAAAAATCATCCCTTTTTTAAGCAAATATAGTTATATAACTTGTACCAGTAATAGATTAATTATACTGGGTTCATTTTCAAGCATCTGGGGCTTTAACACAAAAAAACATGTTAAATTAGAATGATTAAGTCAGTACAGTCATAGCATTTATAAAGAGAAAGACATGAGAGAGTGAGTGAAAGCTTTACAAGTCATCTTGCATGTAAAGCTCTTATAGTCTTATAGCAGCGAAAACGAAAAGTTATGCGTACATAGGCTTGTCTGATATAACGATATTATCGTCCCTAAACGATATTACGTTGTCACGGTATCCGGTGACGTTTACTGCAGATTATGTTATATTACCAGACCTGGCACTGTTACACATCTTGTGTAGGAGCTCCGCAAAAACAGCAGAGTACGCTTATACGAGTTACCGCTCGAATGTACGCCAGATTTTATCTCCTGAATAAAATAAGAGATGAGCCGATTGACATGTGAATCTGGAATGATCTGCGCGGGTGGTTTGAACTCTCCGATATTACCAGACATTGATTCCTGGAAGCCCCGCCCACTTCTTCCATCACACACGCTCTCGATTATTGGAGAATATTTTGAGTTAATGTGAAATAAAATCTGTCAGTGTATGTTCAACTTAGTTAGCATTAGACTAGTATATATTTAGCATCAGTTTATTATAGTTATTTATTTATATATTTATTAGGGATGTCACTGGAACATTTTGGCCAAAAATTTATCCAAAAGAGAAAAAATGGATGAAGATTTTGACTCAGACAGATTAAATAGACCTCAGATATAACACTTTAGAAACAATGTTAGCTGTGATGATAATTAGAAGGTGATTAAATACGCTGTTGTTGTTTTCTTTTGACTAGTGCTCTCCTGCCCAACACTCTGAGCAGCATCAAGAGAGAGAAAACGTCGGCCATGTGGACATCAGACAACCGATTTCTAAAGAGATTACATTGAAATGTGGTGTTTTTTGGGTTTTTTTTTAACTGTTTAATGCATATTACTGCAGAATCTCTTAATAATCTCAGCTAATACTGTTACACCCTCCCCTCCTTTCCTTAAACCTGAAATGGTGGAAATGATCATTTTGCTGTCTTTTTGGCCTAAAGTTTCTGGATGATTAAATCATTTATCAAGTTATTTTAAAATAGAAAATCACGATCAAGGACAAATCAATATTGCGCAAGCCCAAGTAACGTGTAGGTATTGTTACATAAGAAGCAAACCGTGAACTGAAATATTGATTTTGATCCAACAGACACAATGGATGCCCAGCTATACTACAACTACACACTTTGTGCGTTGACATATAAAAGTGCAGTAAAAGAAAACCTTACAACGATGCAGCACGAGTGAGGAGTTTTCTAAATGCAATCTGTAAATTGCTCACAGAACGTAGATTACATCTCATTTCTTGGAAGGCAGACTTACTGAGAAACCACTGGTTTCTTCTTTCCTGTTTTATACTCATGAATGACTTGTGCCTGTGCCTTGATTCATCTTTCAACCAAGTCCCCAGGACAAAGTTGAACATAATATTTGCAGCAGTGGCAAATTGCTCCCCACTATCCCTCCCGATAAATCTCTGTAGGCAGAGACATTTCTCCTCTGCTACAAATGATCCGAGGGAACGTCATAATTAATCACCGTTTCCCTCTGCGCTGAAGCGCTCTTAAGCTTAAAGGGAGGAGGACAGGGAAGACTATAGAGTTGACAGAGGAGACTGGGGTGTGTCTGAAAGAGACGAGGAGGACTGCTGAGCTCACGGGAAAGATGTAAAACAAAACAATCCCCCAGGCCAGAAAGCATTAATGTTATGCAGCGAACTCTTTTATTTATTAAAGCACCGAAACAGCTCCTAATGCAGATTAAGCAGTGAGCATGCATGTTTACTCTGTGTATCATTTTCATTCTTTTGATGTAATGTAATTAGCTGTACATTTTTGCTGTATGTATAGTCGTTTTTTTTCCCCCCCTGTAATCTACTTTGTACTGATTTTGCACCTCTCCTATCATTGGGTGTTGTCTTCAGTACCATACACATGCAACCTGTTTCACATCTACTCCTTTCCAGATGAAATATTATTCTACTAATTTTTGGTCTGCTTGCATTTCAGGGACTTAATGCCTTCGACGCTGGAGGGCCAGATCACCATGGAGAAAACGCCCAGCTATTTTGTGACGAACAGTGCTCCAAAGCGCATCCACACAATGGCGAAGGACATCAAACTGATCATAGTGGTGCGCAACCCAGTGACACGAGCCATTTCAGACTACACACAGACGCTGTCCAAACGGCCCGAGATCCCCACGTTCGAGGTCCTCGCTTTCAAGAACCGGACACTGGGCCTAATCGACGCCTCATGGAGCGCACTGCGCATCGGCATCTACGCGCTGCATCTAGAAAACTGGCTCCAGTACTTTCCCCTGTCACAGATGCACTTTGTGAGCGGTGAGCGGCTCATCACGGATCCCGCCGGCGAAATGACCAAGGTGCAGGACTTCCTGGGTCTCAAGCGCATCGTCACCGACAAGCACTTCTACTTCAACAAGACCAAAGGCTTCCCCTGCCTGAAGAAGCCTGAGGACAGCAGCACCCCGCGGTGCCTTGGCAAGTCCAAGGGCAGGACACACCCCAAAATAGAGCCGGATGTCATCCGCAGACTGCACAAGTTCTACAAGCCCTTTAATAATATGTTCTACCAAATGACAGGGCAGAATTTCCAGTGGGAGATGGAGGATGGAGGTGACTCCCCCGGCCCACGGGACTGACAGACTGGCGCACCGCCGCTCCACCAGCTTAAACCCCACCACCGCGAAAAAACACCAACATTCTTCATCCTCCTTAAACAGTGCTTCAGCACAACCAATCAGTAATAGCTGTCTGTATTTAGAGCAAAGATTTTACCGATTTGCTCTTTAATCCATTCCCCAAAAAGCCAATGGTCTTCATGGTGGCAATTTGTTGTATATATATTATACAGTACATAAATATATTTATATTTGTGAAAAGAACATGCTTTTATTCATTTTGTTTTTGAACACAAAGTTGCTCTAAAATCATGTCTACTATGACGATGCATGCAATGAGTTAAGTGTCCTTACCCCCTCAGCCATATGGATTTATCGGTCTGTTTTTATTTGTTTGTTTAGATCATGTCACATGTTACCTATACCTGCTGAAGGGTCTCTAGCAAATCATTTCGTCCAGTCTTGACATTTAGACTTAGTTGTTCAGAATCAAAGCAAGTTATTAATACAGGTTTTTTTTTCTTTTTTGACGTAATCTACTTCAAGTCTGTGACCATAGGTTCAGATTTATTCCACAAAACTGCACAAGCATCTGTATTTTTACACTGAATATTCAGCATCTACATCAATTTGAACAAACAAGCATCATTTTTGTGTTTTTTGTTTAACTGGATTTAGGTATTTTCTCAACTCATTCTCACTCCCAACGCGCCAAATATTGAAACATGGGCAGAAGCCTGTAGCGTCACTGCACGCATGCCGAAAGGCGCCTTTGGCTCGACTAATTTGACACACTCGGTAATCCTATTTAAAGCCCATTTACTTCAGCTCTCCAGCACGAAAGGCAAATGCATGCACTGGCTTTGAGGATGAACTTTGTGTTTCAAAGGTCTGCTGCACAGAAGGTGAATGAAAGAACAAGACACAGTCCATAATAAAGGATAACAATTTGGTGATTTTCTATTCGCATTGTTCTTCAGTGCTAGACCTATCTGCATATGGTCATAATATTTAACTTATCATATTTATCAGTAAACGGTTCATTACTTGTTCGTGGAAGTCTCCTCATCATATTTTTTTGGCGCGCTGTAATGTTGGCCGATCAAAACGCTTGACTGCCTAAAACAGTCTCCTGTAGCTAAATGAAATTCTAGGACCTTCCTACAGTAGGAAAAGTCTGAGACCACATTATAACTGGAAGTTTTTAAAGAAATAATCGAAACAAAAAAAAGGAAATGTTCAAAATTCTAAATATTCAGTATTCAAGATGCTGCACATCTGTGACATTATGAGATTCGTAACTTATTTCTACTAAAGCAAAGATGTTCCGTGAAATTGATCTCTTTCACTGAAGAACATGTTCAGACGACACTCCTATGGATTTGATCAAACGTGAATCATCAGCTTTTACACAAACTTGTGGAGTCCATGCCAGATCGAGTGTACACTATCGTTAAAGCAAAACAGGGAGACATACCAAATACTAAGACATTTTCAAAATCATCAAGTAAATATTCTATGAATGTTACTTTTAACTCAGGTTATTACTGATAATATCTTTTGTAATTAAAACGTTTGCACAATAGAAGCATTTTCTTTAGCAGTCTCAGACTTTCAGACTCTCAGTTTATTTTGTCAGACTTGTATTTATTTTTGGGGTGTTTTCACTATCCACATGTTGGATAGCATTAACATCTACTAATTTAATATGGACTTTATTCTTGTTGAAATTGATTCAAATCAGTCTTAATTAACAGATAATTAATTAATCACACTCTCATAATACACCCAGTCTCACATTAACAACTACAAAGGCGGTAAATGTGTTTGCCTTTTGCGTCTGAGAGATGACGCAAGTGGGCTTTCATTGATAACAACAGGATTAATGAGTGAGTCAAAATAGTGACGGTATAAAAGTGTATAGAGTGATGCTAAGAGCTTCTGCCCATGCTTACTCAAGACTCGCACTGGGAGTGAGAATGGTTTGAATTACCATAACATGAATTAGCATTCTTTACCACAATGACATAATCTTTAATGTGAAGCAGTACACAGCACTGTGGGATACCTTCAGTAGGTAGTAGTAATGTCTTCTATAAGTTAACTGGCTAATTCTCTTGTCAACAGCATAAGAACAGCTGATTTGAGCACCATTACACGATGAATCATTGTCATGCATGGGATTAATCAGGAAAACGTCAAAGAGGCACACATATGCTTCATAACCAGCCTTAAAGCAACCTTACTCCTTACTATTTGGTCCACGGTGTAGACGCAAAAGGAGGCGTGATCGAGTGTAGCGACAACACAGACGGACTGGGCAGGAGGGTGTTACCAAACATCTGCTGTGTGAAAATCTTGACGTTAAAGATAAATTGGTTATTACAAGACAGGCCTCGGCAACATTGTTATTGTTAAAATCTTCACTCGTTTCTCAGTGAATTCTGTTCCGTTCCAGTGCAGATATGGGTTCAGGGTTGAAATTGTAGGGTTTGATTTCAATGCATGTAACACTGGATGCAAATGTACTTGCTCAGGTGCTGACACTTTTCATGCTGTTCGTATAAATCTCAGTTAAGGTTTAACAACTGCACTATGGGAACTGGAATTGTTTATCCATCCATTTTTCGTACCGCTTATCCTACACAGGGTCGCGGGGAGCCTGGAGCCGATCCCAGGGGACTCGGGGCACAAAGTGAGGGACACCCTGGACAGAGTGCCAAGCCAATCGCACACACACACTCACACTGCAGACAATTTAGAGATGCCAATCAGCCTACGACGCATGTCTTTGGACCGGGGGAGGAAGCCGGAGTACCCGGAGGAAACCCCTGAAGTACAGGGAGAACATGCAAACTCCGCACACACGGGGTGGAGTTGGGAATCGAACCCCCAACCCCAGAGGAGCGAGGCAAACGTGCTAACCACTAGCCACTTTTACATTATTATTACTATTATTATTATTATTATTATTATTATTATTCATAATTCAGATTACCTAATTTACCTGAAGCCATGCTGATAAACGTACTTGATCACATCTGCAATGAAAGACACCCTTTTGCACAATTCCAGATGCTCTAACATTGATATTCAGTTCTTATAGTCATGAATTAAGTACTACACACTTAGTACTAGGTTACTGACTTACTGAAGGAAGTTATTAAATTGGTATTTTAATAACACTGACCATGCTAATGTGAGGCAAAATGTGATACATTTCTTTTAATTAAGTAGAAATCAACGTCATCATAAGCAGCAAAAACAAGCATTCAGCACGGCTTGCATGGGTTCAGACGGAGCAAAACGTTACACAGAGAAAAATGATTTATTCATATACTATAGAAGGATATAAAATAACATATGCTAATACTATTTCCGCAGCATTTTTTTTGCGGAACTTGGCCCTGTGTAAGTTAAGAAATATTGTAGTTACATTTGTGTTATGACATTTAAATCGAGCCCTCAGGGTTGTGAAAATGAGATAAGCATTAACAGTTCTCTTTGGCTTGCGGTTCATTTATTTCCATCAATTATTTATTTCAGACACTCAATCCATCAAGGCATTGTGGACGACTGCTGCAGGAGGCTTACTTATACCAACAAAATACCAGACAAAGAAAAATCCAATTCAGCTGTTTGCAGTGTTGCTGGAAATTTGTTCAGTTTGAGGAGGGATTTTTTTTTTCTTTAATCAGGACCACAAGTGATTGTCGTTTGCCAACACAGCCGTGATTATGATAACAGGGTGTCATTACCATCTCCTGCTTTTCATAAATTCCTGACGTTGTTTTAACCTTCAACTGCAATTAACTTTCATCTCACTTTTCCGCCGTAGTTATTGCTTTGATTTTCTTCCTCTTCGACAACTTAGACAATCAATACAGACAGCGAATCAATAAACGCAGCCCTACTCCACATCTTCGCTTGCCATCCGCTGAGGTACCGCATCGTTGCTTAAAAGAAGAAAAAAAATTCACATTTTACTCTGTAGAGCAAAATGCTTTTGTTGTTATTTATTTATTTATTTATTTATTTATTTAGTGGAGTGTGTGCTTCTAAAGAAACAGTACGATAATTATCTTTCGTAGGCTTCCACAGGACACAGAACTCGATCTAATGTGAGTTACAAACAGCCTTTTAACAGCACAAGCATAAAAAAACCGTTCAGCTGGCTAGTGTGTGAATTATAGAGGAGTATTTTAATGTATGTACTGAAATACTTTTAGCATAAAAGTATTTTATTTTTGTCTAGCAAACAGCTTGGGAGCTATTATTCTGACTGTACTAGCATCAGCGTCCTGTGTTCTTCCAGCCAGGAGGGAGGAAGCATGATTTAGGGATTGTTCGCGAGAATCTGACTTACAGATGTGCCGTGTTTATGCCGTGATCAAAAAATTACATGCACAGTGCACTTCAGGGAAATAATGATTGGAAGATCAGCGAGTCTGCATAGCAGCATCACAACAACATTCAAATGAGCGCAGAGAACGAGTTATCAGATTAAGTGCATTGTTTTTTTTTGTTTGTTTTTTTAACCAGGTCTTACTGTAAGCTGGAAATGCTGGAGAATATTGCATATCTGCATTAGTGGTGTATTAGAGTTTCTAAAAGCAATTATGCTGTCTTATTCTCTGCCCTGTGGAAGCATATGGGAGGTAATTTCTGCACCATATCACCATGTAAGCGCTGAAGCACTTTGGTTGTGTTGAAGCACTTTGAGAAGAAGAGAAGAAAATCCTGCGTGCAGCCAGGCAGCGCTCTCTGGGTGTATACTGTGGGCCGGGCTGGAGTGTTTATTGCCTGAGGGAATTCTATGGCCGCAGGATAGTTACACAGAGCAATTGGTTCAATGAGTAACTGCCGCGCTGCCCTTTACAATCCCGCACCCGATCACTCGTCTCCGAGCTGCTGTATCCCCGCATGGTTTAAAGGCTCAGATGTAAGGTGATCCCCTTGTTGCCACACTGTACATACTCTCTGATTTCATATTTCTCTGTTTCCTGCCACGAGCAGGGTTTTTTTTCTGACAAAAGCACTGGGGAGGTAAGAAGAAAGGTGATATATGGCGCTGCTGCTAAAGTTCTGCCAAGACTCTGCTCAAGCTAATCATACACACACACACACACACACACACATATGTTCTTTTTTTTATTATTCTTTTTTGTCTTGTTCTTTCAGTACCGAGATTGTTGTGAGACTACAATCAAAACACTGTGTGAGGGGGGGAATGATGTAGAAGATATGACATTATGTTTGTCATAATTAAAGAAAGTCCTGCAAATTTTAAAAACATACAGCTTTATGAATATGGTATGTATATTTGCACTTTGATCTACACATCAACTGAAAACATTTTTTGCTGCAGTGTACATAATAAAGGTATATAATGTATATAAATATATATGAAGCCAGTCTTTTAAAATGGAGACAATAAAAAAAAGAAAGAGAGAAGGCGAGTGAGCTCTGAGCCTGAGCTGTTGTTCTGCTGCCTCGGTGAACAAGGGACAGGGGCGGGGAAAGGGGCGGGGGGAAGGAAGAGGGGAAGAGAAACTTGAAAAGGGATTAATTTCTGAACACGTTATAATCGTTCATCCCATCTCTTCTCTTCTCCGAGAGCCCTTTGTTTGGTATCTTTTTATGGTAATAAAAAGGGGGGATAATAATGCAAATCTAAGCTGCGGTTAGTCCTGAGTTAAATCATAGGCTTTATAGTGAAATTGGGTTGGGATGCTGTCAGGTGTGTGGAGCAGGAACACACAATGGTGCATCGCCTCCGTCTGCTTCGGATCAACCCTTATCTGCCATCTGCACCAAAAAAGGTTGACTGACTTTTTAGCCCATGTTTCAAAGCCTTCATTATGAAGTGTACTGATCCCATTGCACAGATTTGGATTGTCTATTTGTGCCAGTGAAAGTGAGAAAAATGTGCTAAACTGTACCGCTGCTTCTTCCTGGGATGGGTTTGAATTCCCCTGAAATATTTTACATCAGTTTGAAATCAAATGCTTATTTATCACAACGCACATACAGCATAGCTGATATTATACATATGTGTTATTGTTTTCTGCAGTAACTGCGCTATGATGATGTTCATAAAAAGTCAACATTATGATTCCTTCATATTTAAATACCCCAAAACATCAAACAAACAGTTTGTTTAATCATATTGTATTGGCTGTCAGCTGCCCTGGTGCGAAACAGGATTAACCAATCAGGATCATGCACTGGGATTTTCCCATCTTGGTGTGAAAGCTTGTAGACAGCTAGCTGCACTTTGAGCACACTTTGAGGTGACAGATGATCTACTACTGCAGGAGGACATCAAAATAAAAAAGACAGATCTGATTTTTATAAGATGTCACTTTACTTCTACAGCTAACATGCTATTCTAACCCTAACCCTGTTTACAGTCGGACTGTCATAAAGATATTTTATGGCAATGTTATTAATAAGGCAAGATTGGTTAAGGGTAGAATTTAGTGGCACAAACTTCTACTAGTGTCTTTCATCCACACAAAATGCCTGAGTGTGTTGTGTTTAAATTAATTATATAGATTCTGTTTATCTGGAAAAAAGTGCAGGTAGTATGCCTCTCAAAGTCAGTGGTCTTTACAGTCTAATGATGTACGTTAAATTAGTATTAAAGATCTATTATATTCATATGAAACATACCAAAGAACAAACCTTTAAGGGTAGCATCAGGGTCAAGTTTAATGCTGTAGTGTTTTTTTCTGAAAGTGTGAGGCACAAATATATTCGCACAAACAAACCAGCACACGTCGTTAAGTTAACAATATTAACTAAAACTTTTTCATACAGGAGAACCATGAAAACCAGCCAAAGTCTCCAAAGTGCAAGCCCTGTGTAAAGTCATTTCAGTCTTTCATTAGTAAGCCTGCTTTGCAATTTAAAAGCTTCTTCGCTCCTTAATTTAGTTCTGTAATCCCTTTTCAGGTATGCACAGCCTGCGTTCAGAGGAATAATGGCTTACAAGAGATCTATTGCATGAAAGACATGCAAAGCTGTCCTCCATGTGTGTGTCCCTGTGGGCGGTCTGGCAGTGTGTGACTCGGAGACATCGAGCTCTCTCTGAGACTGCTTCACTCTCATCAGGACCGCTGTATCAAAGCCACATCGTTTTTTTGTTCCGAGCGGCACAAATCAATGTATGTCACTTTATACTGAGTCAGGGGAAAGAATAGGCAATCAGACCGAGCCGTTTCTTCTAAGTGGCGGTTATGACACTGTCCAATAAAATACTGTCAAAATAACTCAGCTCCTAGACAGATTACATGAAATTAAGTGATACGGAGAATACAAACAGCTGGATTCCAGGAGCCGCAGGTTCATCTTATTTGAGTAATTGCAAACCGGCGTTCGTTCTGTTTAACCCTGAACTCCTCCAGCTCACAAAAGTTCAATATTTATATTGATTTGTTTTTGATGAATTCATACAGCAGACTCCAGCTCTTGACTAGCTCTTTGCAGCCTCCTTCATGAAATATTTTACAAGAAAGCCAAAGAAAAAAGTCCATGACTTATTTAGTGCCTCACAGCATCCTGTATACTGCTGTTGTTTTTTTGAACTGTAGTATTTCTTCTTTAGGCCTGTGGTGGAGATGAAGCCTTACAATGGAATGTTGAAGATCTAGGAGAAATATTTATATTCTTTTCCAGTGATATTTAAAACGCTTGAAGCCGCATCATACCAAATAGACAAAATCAATCGTAATGTTAGTACCGTTCTAATCCAAAGCACGACGTCGAACATGATGGAAGAACGCTGTCTGAAATGTACGCTTTTCAGTGCTGGTTAGCATAAAACATGCTCTCGGATGCCAGTGGCGACGTTTGTGATGGATTTGACGTTTTCCTGACAAGCATCCCTGTCGGTGACATCAGCTGAACACTCAGTCTCAAACGGAGTACAATTCCTTTGACATATTTTATAAAGAAAATATATTCATATATTCATTTCTCATTCATAATTAATAAGGATTTTTTTGGGCCAACTGTATAGTTGTAGCTTATTAGGCACAGACAAAACAACCACGATTATTTGTTCATCCACCCTGCTTCCATGGATAAGAAAATAATATTAGGAATACCATTCAAACTTTCTCTCTCCTTATTTACATATTCTCCTAATGAAACTATACATCATTCCAATATCTAAGCAGAATAAGGCACTACCTGTTTTTTTTTTTGTTTTGTTTTCTAGTACATGAATTACACTCTTTGAGGTTTACTATAACGATATGTGCAGAGTTAGCAAAAAAAAAAAAAAAAAAAGAAAAAAAAAGAAAAGTAAACATTTGCCTGTGTCAGCTTTCATTGCAAACTACCTTGATATTAATGGAATGAAAACTTTTATTATTCACGCAAGAGAGAACGTGCTAAAACAAGCCAATTTCACGTTTTCTTATTTTGTCTTATGTCACAAAGGATGTGTTAAAGCAGCGTGACTCTTTTGCAATGAACACGCTAGTTCAGTTCAAATCTCTATTTGAAACGAAATGAAATAAAAAACAGAATTATGGAAATGTATAAAAGACCCAGAAGTAACTTTAACTGCGTCCTGTTACTCAAAGATGTTTGAGTTAGTAACAATTTAGATTCAGTGATTCACTGATATCATCTCTTCTTTAACCAGATCAATGAATTTAACGTTAAAAATGATTTTAGTATATTAATCTATAATTTATAACAGCTCATCATTGAAACAGATAATAGCAACATTTGTACTTTTTACTTGTCCTCAGCACTCATATAGACACACAGAGCTTAGCACATTGAGCATACTGTAACTTATCTCCTCATAACCTCAACAGAATTTAGTAAAAAGACAAAAATCACAACCATCGTTGGATATAAATTATTTATATCATTTTTCATAAACTTTGCTTGACCAGAGGTAATAAAATGTTGGTCTCTTCCTGAAAATACCGAAAAAAAACCATGTTTACCTTAATACTTGGGATAATTTATATAGTCGTTCAAAAGTCTGCACAATGGCACCCAAAACCTCAAGGATTCATTAATAATCGAGTCCCGCGTTCCCGGGATAAGCTCTGGATCCACCGTGACTCTGACCAGGATAAAGCAGTTACTGAAGGTGAATGAGGGTAAAAATCTGATCCACATCATCATTTCAGTGAGCCTTTGAAGGGCCATAAAGTAAGGCTACTTTTTTTTTTTTTTACGTGTTTTATTACGTATTCTATCAATTATCAGTAACCTAAAAGTAGAACAGGATGATTCTAAGAAAAGAGAATGAACAGAAAATGTTCAACTGTATGTACTAATAGGTGATAATATTTAATATACTTCTTTTTGTTACTCTATTAGGTAGACTAATACATTCATGAGTTGACTAGTTGTGGGGATGTTGGAAAAAAGTTGTTGGAGAGTGAATACAAGATTTTTTAGATATAAAGGTATAGTAGTGAGTACTTCAGGTCGTTTCAATACTTTTTTTGGACGTTCACGTGGGCCGTATTTGGCCCGCTGGCCTTGACTTTGAGGCGTGTGATCAAGACTGAACGTGGCTGTTGCTAATACGTAACTGTGAGTTGAAGTGAAGGAGTTGTGAGAACAGGAACAAGGATATTCTTACATCCTCAAGGGAATAAGTGCATTCTTAGCATTCACACTCCGGCTTTCCCTTTAAAAGGAACCCTTAAAGATTTTACTGTATATAGAAACCTACAGCACAGGGTTTCCCTGTCAGAACGGGTTCCAAGTAGAACCTTTTTGGAAAATAAAAACCCTTAGTTATTCAGTGGACCTCTAAAGTGTGTGAGCCACTAACCTGTCACAGGTGCAGATTAATACTGATCTGTTCCCTGCACACATTATATACAGGTATGTACGTGTTTAAATTATATAGCAATCAAGTTCTGAAATCAAATCTACTAATTTATAAAAGGATTATACAATAATTAGAAGTCATTCATTCATTCATTCATCTTCAGTAAGTACTTTATCCTGGTCAGGGTCATGGTGCGTCTGGAACCTATCCTGGGAGCACTGGGCAAGAGGAGGGAAAACACCCAGGATGGAACAGTCCATTGCAGAGAACCACACACACACACACACACACACACACACACACACACACACACACACAAAGGGACACAATTTATCTTAGGCAATGCATCTACTGGCATGTTTCTGTGAGGTGGGAGGAAACCGGAGAACCTGGAGGGGAACATGCATAGAAGCTAGAGGAGATCTGCCTGGAGAGTGGGAATAGGCCAAGACTAAATTAGGTAGAAAAATTGTGTGTGTGTGTGTGTGTGTGTGTGTGTGTGTGTAGGGTGTTGTATTTCATGAAAGCTATGGGTTCTCCAATGGCGATTACATGTTAAATCTATAATAAGAAACTATAATATAGACTCAGATAAGATGCTACTGAGAGTTTTGTAAACTAACGGGAATGCTTTTGCATGTGAAGATCAGGGAAGAAAGCAAATATTAAGTATTAAGTTTTCTTTTCATGACGGTTTTGACTATGCTAGCTTACTGAAACAATGTCAAGCGTAACATAAAGAACTTTTCAGCACAGATAACATGGCAGGATAATAGGGTACTCATTGCTTCATGCTTTGCTCTGCTCATGACCACACACACACACACACACACACACACACACACACACAGAGGAAGAAATAGAGATCACATTAGTAATTTATGGGAGAGGCAGGGCTCGGGTGTGCCCCGTTATTCATTATCCTGTAGCTCGTCCCCCAAACGCCACCCTCCCGCTACAGGTTCTCGCTAAACCACACCCCCACGCCATATTTTTATTGGTTCACACTGCCTTAGATTACGCTATATGGTCTCAATAAGGCCATAGAGGCAGAGTGATGTCTAAAGAATGCCCCATCCCACCAATCAATACCACATAAATGAACTTTTCTCTAAAGGACACTAATTTCTAAATCCATCATTGTTGGTAATGGTCTCATTAATACACTGTTTAGCCATTTTGTGCAGAGTGAATATTAACCTTTTGCCAGTACACATCCATTATGTTTGTGAGAGTTGAATGCTAAAGTGTTAGTACAAATTCCCAGAATGTCTTAAAAAGTTCTCAAGCAAAAGACTGACCAGAAGCTTAAAGCTGCTTAAAAACATACATATTTGTTTAATTAATGTGCTTAATTTCCATAAAATGAATTATAAACCTCCTGCCACAGCTGTCAGAAAGATAGAAGAAAAGATTCATATATTCATATTCATAACAAAATTCATATATTTTAGTCATATTATTAGTCAAGCAAAATAAAAACCTCATCAATCCTATCATCCAAGTATGAGCCTGCCAAGAGAAAGTACTGATTTAGAGCAGGAACCTGAAAGCTTGAAGTCTCAGAGATGCTATTCTGAGTCAAAGAAGTGAATGGTTCTGTTTGCTATCACTGCTAATATGGTCCAGAAGATAATTAATCAAAACGATCATTAAAAAAAGGAATAATCTGAATGTGCAGCAATAGAAGAAGCTGATGTTACATCACTTCCCAGTCTCTCGCAGTTTTAAAGCGCTTCGGTTTCCCCAACTGCGCTAATTTGTCCTCAGTACATCTTCCCCCGATTTTTCTGGGTCCACATTTGCATTAGTCTCGCACTTGAGCACCCTTCAAAGTAATTATTCCCTCAATTTTCCATTTGACAGCGAACAAAGAGAACTACTTACATTCTGGCGAATGCACAGTACATTTTAAAGCACATTCCATTCACAAATGTTGATCATAAAACGTCAGTCGAGATGCTTTCTTTTGAAATGAAACCTTGGCGGGGATAACATTGGGAAAGGTAACGAAAATGTTATCTCTACATGTAGTCTACTTCGTTTCTGTCCTCCTTCACACCCAGCTGCACCAAACCTCCTTTTATTAACAGCAGAGGAGACCAGGTTTGCACCATGTTTGCATATTAACACAGCTGAGATGGTATGTGAAGACTGATTAAAGACGAACGGCAGGTTGGAGTGTAATTTTTAAGCATAGTCTCACACTGCCTTCATATTACAGCAGCATCCTGTGCTTTAGAGAACACAAAGCAATCTTCCCCTTTTAGCATTTACAGTGCATCGTTTTATGATTTTTACATGTCTCATTTACTAAATAGCATCCGAGCCTGCTTTTTGTAAGCGTAACTTGGGATGAAGACTGATAATGGAAATTCTAAATGTACTTAACTTCTTCTGCTTTAAATTGCCCAAAGCGTGATTTAATATTTAACCAGGTGCCTGATCTCGCTGCTCTTTTGTTTACTACTGTGTTAAATCAATTAAGCAGCATTTTTAATTGCTCTATATCTATTTATCAGGGCCAGCCTTAGCCTTTCAGCATCAAGCAGAATCTATAACTGGTTTTACGCTGTACGTTTTCTCAGGCAACAATTTCATCATAAAAAAAAGAATTCTTTGGTCTTGAGTTGAGATTGATGGCATAACGTGATGTGCTCGTTGTTGGCCAGTTCAGACCACTGAGCCAAAGACATGCAAGTTTTTTCAGTGTCCATTGCTATGACGCTCGTCCAAAAGCCACCAATCGGATGACGGCATAGGATGATGGGAAATTCACAGAACAGCATGAAAACAAAACATGCTAATGGACAGGAGAAGTATCGCTGTGTGAATGTTACGGTTTACACGACTACGTTTTCATTACGAGCCCAGATCACGCTGATTGATGCCATAACACAAAACATACTCATCTTCTTTAATCGTACGTCTATCGTTAGAGGATCGAAAAGATTGTTTTATTGAGTTTTTGGGATCGTCATGTGCGTTAAAATAGCCTTCAAACAGCCTAAAACTGGCTTAAGAGACACCCTGAAAGTATCTCAGTAAAACTTTGCAGCTAGCTGACAGATAATTTGATGGTATTATATGTCCAAGATTAGCCTTTCATTAGAGACACCTCTTACTGCTGCGGTAATTTAAAGTCACCAGTCATTATATTCTGGTGAGGTTTCCCCAGGGCTTGCAGCGGTAGCTGTCCAAGGCTACTGAGGTAACTCTGAGCTAACTATGCTCTTAAAGCATAACCATGTATAAACTGAGAACAAAATGCCTTCAGCATGCAATGTTAGTTGTTTTAAGGATTAATTATAAGCAGACTCTTGGTTAAAAAAAAAAGAAAAAAAAGAACAAAGTTCTTTTTGGCACAAAAGTGCTGCAGATCATTTAAAGTTAGGGCTCCACTTGATGTTAATCCACCTAACACAACTTCTTGAAAGCTTATCTATCATCCAGCCATTAAAACTGTGACACATAAATGAGTAAAAGTCTGTACGCAGGTTCACCACAAACATATTAATTATTTCACAAATCTAAAAATGAAAACTAAACTATTAAACTATTTTATATATTATAAATATAAAATATGCACTTTTTTTATACCTTTTATACCCAGGAGTGTACAGTTAAAAAAAAAAAAATACAGCTAAAGCACACTGCAAAACAATGTCATATTAGCGATAATATCTTGCATAGTCACATTGATCTAGTATTTCTAATTATAAGATTACAACAAGCCAAATATAAGATTATTAAACCTATTTTTAGACCCATTTTTCTAATTTCAAGCTTGAAATAATCTTGTTTTATTGGGAGATCACTTGTCTAATTTTAAGCATTTATTTCTACAAAGAAGCAAAATGATCCTCCAATAGAATGAGAAAATTTAAACCTCGAAATTAGTATCTTATATTTGATTTATATTAATGCCATAAAAAGAAATACTGGATCAATTTGTCCATATTCAACATAGTTTCACTTGCTAAGATATAATTTTATTTCAGAATGTATCTGAGGAAGATTAGCGTTTACTAAATTTAAAATGCATTTTTTAAAATTAATATCAAAAAATTTATATTAAAATTAATATAAATCAAAATTAGCTCATAATACTAATGGAGCAGACCCATGGAATAAAATTAAAAATTAAAAAAAAAAAACAAAAAAAAAACATAAATAGGCTGAACAAAACCTCCTTGCCCTCTGTCCTATAACATGTTGTGACCTTCAGAGTTTGAGTTTTTGAAATTGCCTTAAAGAATTTTATTTTAATTTTATTTTATTTTATTTTATTTTATTATTTTGCCCATGGTAGATGACTGTCTCTTATATCTATCAAGTCTCTTACAGCATGGTCTTAATTTATTCATAATTCATTAAAACATTTCCAATCTGAATAACTGATCCATAAGTTAACACCACAGGAACTGCTAATGACAAAACAATACCCATACAACGTGAAATCCTTGTTGTGCTCACAGTTTCATCTTTGTTCGTGTCATTAGGCTTGGAAGTGAGCTATTGCGCTAAACAGCTGACAATTTCAAGCGATCTAACCAAAATCTGCGAGCACACCAACACATCCAAGACCAAATAGATGGCACTGTAGCATAACTTCAATTTCAATTCAGTTCATTTTTATTTGTATAGCACTTTTATCAATGGACATTGTCCCAAAGCATCTTTACAGAACTGTATAAATTCTGGATATAAATTTTAAATTTATACATTTATCCCGAATGAGCGAGCCTGAGGCAATGGTGGTGAGGAAAAACTCCCTGAGACGACATGAGGAAGAAACCTTGAGAGGAACCAGACTCAAAAAGGAACCCATCCTCATCTGGGTAACACCAGATAATGCAATTATACATAATTCCCTTCTATAACTGTATACTATAGAGTCAGAAAGTGCTAATTGTGTTAACAGGAACTTGAGTCTGAGCATCAGAGTCATTTCTGAATCCATTCTAGTTTTAACTTTGAGTCTGTTTTATCAAACTGATGTTATTAACTATTCAGTGATGGAGACTTGAGTGCAAACTGTTCTTAGCTATTGCAGTCTTTAGGTTATCTAAGGAAGAACATCCACAGTTTCTTGGTTTCTTTATGAGTTTCTATGTGGCACCATCCACAGTAATCTCACGGTGACCTTTAGCTTGTAGACGTGGAGCCATCCTTATCAGCAGCGAGAGATTTTCAGGTGACGAGAACTTAAACTCTTTCTTAATCTGTCAGTCTTGCAATGTAATTTCACGTGTGCTGTTTGACGTTATTGTACTATTATTATATTATATTGCTATATTTTCTTTCTCTCATCTGCTGGTGAGAATCTTTTCCACTACTGTAGTTCTGACTCACAGAACAGAGAAGGAAGGATATACAGTATGTACACTGCCATTAAAAATCCACCACATCGAGAGATCTTAGAGGACTGCACTCTGTGCCAACATTAGATTCACACATACTGGAAGCCTTCCTTCCTCTGAATGCTGCACGGCAGTAAGCAACATTTGTTGTGTTTCAGACACACTGTTCATCTTTATGACTGATGCCCAAATGAACAAAGTTTGCGAACAAAGTTTGTCATCTTTTTTTTTTTTTTTTCTTCTCAACTCTCCACTCTCAGTCCAAATCTTTTCAGGCTGGCCTGGGCTGAGTAGCGCCTCGAATGATATTCATGATACGTTTCTCCTTTCTGCATCCTTATTTTGACTTCTTCTTGTCTATTTTTTATGATCATGCTGCAAGCAAGGCATATGATCATACAGTTGCATTATCTGATTAGATGATCTTTTTAGTCTGTGATCATGGCATTCACTGTTTATGTGCATTTTGACATGTGCTTCCAAGAGAGACAATTATTCCTCAAAAAAAAAAAAAAAAAAAAAAATGAGAATGAGAATGGATCCAGACTGTTCTCAAAGTGTTACATTTTTACTTGTTCACAGCCTGAGAAGAGTGTTTATTCTCGTGGGTGTATGTGTATTTGTGGAAAGTACAGCAGAATGTTGTAGGTGTGATCTGTCTTTTTTCGCCAGCAGATGAAATTGTTCGTGTCTTGGTTCCTGTTTCCATGTGGGTTTACTGACGATGATGAAACCGTCTGTAGATGCATGCGCGTGTGTTCTAAACCCTAATGATGTATAGCCATTGCTAGTGTGCTCTTTAGTGCTATTATTAGTGAAACGCTATAAGTACTGCATATTTATTAGAGTGGAAGCCTGCACCTAGTACGCAGTTGGCAGAAGGTATTTAAAATGCTTAATCCATAAGTTTCTGCTGCACGCGTCGGCTCAAAAGTGACTGGAAATGAAATAAAAAGATCTGCTAACTGCTTTTCGTGAAGACGCCCATTTGCAAGAGCAACCTGTTACGTGGAAAGTTTCTTTATGCAAATGTATTCCACCTCTGGTGCCAGACACCGATCCCACCCTGATTAAATAGGCAGGAAGCCCACAGCTGCAGCAGCTTCTGGAGCTGCAGACGAGCTCTCCTGCAACGTGCTGTGCATCGCTGTCATGCTTTTTCCTGGCAGACTATAAATGACGCCCAGCAAACACACGGCACATCTGATTCCTGTGTGTGCTTGTGCTCCCAGGTAGAATACTCAATACTTTATTACAGAAATGAGAGACTGGATTGAGCGATTGGATTGAAGTAAGCAAATTTGTTAGAGGAAAGGGCATAAAAGAATCAGGCTAAATAACTGGTAAGTATTTTGTTTTTCTCCAAGCAAACTTTGTTTTAAATGAAGTGCTTGTGCAAAAACCAGATAAGGGACTTAGAAATAATCGGAAGAGAAAAAAAAATAAAAAGCAAAGGCAATAATAAAAATTTAAGGCATAATTGTTATGCAAAAAAAAAAAAAAACCTTACAGCTCTGGGTTTGATCCTCAGCTCAGGTTACTGTCTGTATGGAGTTAATGAAGTTTCATGTTTATTGTCACGTGCATAAAAAGTGCTTGAGCATCTATATACAGTGAAATTCTTGTGCTACAGTCGCACACTCCTATCCAGACACAGTGCAAAAATGCCACAGTGCTCATCATGTCGGCGTGGGTTTACTCCCGGTTCTCCGGTTTCCTCTCACCGTCCAAACACATGCGGCTAAATGGATTGGACTACACTAAATTGCCCCTGGGTGAGAATGTATATGTGTGTGTGTGTATGTGTGTGTGGGTGTTGTATGGTGTTCCAGGGATAAGCTCCAAATTAGCCATCACCTTGTCCATTATAAAACAGTTTACTGAAGATCACTCCCTCTACATTTGTGAATAAAGAACTTAGTCATGACAGTAACTCTGTTAATAAATGAATGAAAATTTTGGGTCATTTTAGACAAAAATGCAGGTAATCAATGTAGAAAGCCATTTCTGATTTCTCTTCGTCCAATATGTTTATATATATTTACAGAAAAAAAAATCTACACTATATGGCCAAAAGTATGTGCACCCCTGATCATCACACTCATATGTGCTTGCTGAACATCTCATTCTAGAGTTAGTCTGTCTTTCCTGTTATAATGAGCTCCACTCTTCTGGGAAGCTTTCCACTAGATGTTGGAGCGTGGCTGTGGGGATTTATGTTCATTCAGCTACAAGAGCATTAGTGAGATCAGGCGCTGATGTTGGTGAGGAGGTCTGGTGTGCAGTCGGTGTTCCAGTTCATCCCAAAGGTGTTCAGTGGGGTTGAGGTCAGGGCTCTGTGCAGGACACTCGAGTTCTTCCACTCCAACCTTCACACACCATGTCTTCATGGAGCTCGCATTGTGCACAGGGGCATTGTCACGCTGGAACAGGTTTGAGTCTCTTAGTTCCAGTGAAGGGAAATTGTGCGAAATTCTGTGAAAGCGTGGATAATGATACTGAACAGCTAAATTACTCCATTTAACTATTCTAATATATTCCTTCCACTTTTTATAGGTAGACTATGAAAGCGAAATGAATCTGTTTCACAGTTATAATTGACTTTTCCGTTATACTTAATACCTATACAGCTTTAACTGTATTCAACTGCGACTTTTGGGTTATTTTACAAAATGTTGTCTTGGCATTATATCTAATAAGATACATCTAATTTGAAGATATTTAGAAGTTATTAATGGTCAGGCCAAATTTGGGAAAATGTTATTCGTTTCAAACAGAGCAGCATCCCATCAGTTCACGTCACAGAAGAATAAGAATGCCTTCCGTTACAAACATAAAATTGGAACCCAAAAGGGAAGATTAAGCAAAAAGGAAGAGAAGAAGATTAGATTTTTTTTCAGATGGACACCTGGTCCATCTGATACCATTGATCTCCTTCCTCGACAATGAACTCTGGCTGGTAAGTGGTAAATTCCCATAACTAGGTTAGCAAAGGCTAATAGTTTGATTAATTAGATAGCGAAAAACTTCAAATAAAGACTAATTAGATAAGTAAAAGCTGCAATTTATTATATATTGATAAGTCTTGTGGTGGTGTATTGAAATGCCACTTCACTAAATCGACACGCCATTGCCTTTATTTGGTCATAGCCACTGTGCCAGTGTTTGCATAGAGTGCTTTGATTCGTAAAACTGTAAGCTAAGCTAGCAGTGCCAAAATAGTGCCGTGGGTGCAGATGAAACAATCTGTGTCCATGTGAGTTACTTGTTGCTAAGCGCCTATGCTTTGCTATGACAGTATTTGGTACATGTTAAGCAGGCAGTGCTAGCGGGCCATGTCATGGCTTCATGGCTACTACCTGTCCCCTGTTACAGTGGAGAGAGTATGCACATGCAAATATCAGAATGTCATCCTTAACCATCATGAGGCAATTTGTGCTTTTACGCCTAGATCTTCTGTGCAAAGTTTTTTTTGTTGTTGTAAACTAGATGCTAGCACTTAGCACAGGATGATGCATAATTCTAACAGCTTGAGCATATATTAATAAAGCAAATTCATGTTGATAAAACACAATGTTCTAGTAGAACGTAGCAGTATAAAGAGCCTGTTGACCCAGTAAACTCCCAGGACCACTTCAGAGGGTCAGGTCTTTCAGCACATTCCTCACTCTCATAACTTCACTTTCCCATTAGTCTGACTTTAGTTTATGAATAATTCATCATAGTTACTGAATAATATGTTTTAGATGAATAACTGAATAATAAGTCGGAAAGTTAAAGGGTTAATGAAGCACACTAATTCTGCGTGTACAATACAGAAACACTGGTGTGCTGCAATTTGAAGAATCCTGACCTGAATATCCCAACTGAACTTACAAAAAAAAAAACTGCAAGAAGCTGCTTGTGTTATTCTATTGAGCCTCTGCAGGATTACCGTTGAGACTGCTATGCCTAGATGCAGCGCTATCAGAAAGATATGGTAATGCAACAACCAAGATTGTAGGTTTTATCAGGATTTGTCATAGGACAAATTGCTTTGATGGATAAAAGGTGGGAAATAAGGACATTGAGAGTTACATGCAGTAAGCAGAGTGGGCAGGTGAGAAATAGGAGAATGCATTTGCATTGAATAACTTCCTTTAGTTATGATTCCATGTCAGCTCCTAGCTGAAGGCATTCATATTTTAAAAAAAATATTGAAAGAAATTGTGAAGTATCCATAGGTGACAGCATGGGACCATAAACAATGTTACTGAATGGTCAGTCTAAGCATTTTCTCATTCTGTTATTCATCGCTTTTGTTAAATAGCTTCATCATTCGGGCTACTGCCTAGCAACTGGATGCTTTCAGTTGCAATCTGAGTTGCGCACAACAGAAAATTGACCTTGTCCCAAAGGCCAGCGGTTTCTAAGGTCTCTGCCTTTGTGCTAAACACAGTTGTTTGAGAGAAGCACCTGCAGTAACCCCGAGACGCCCCACAGATGTAATATACAACGCCTGTCACGATACTCCCTGTTCCCCAGTCATTCATGCTTGTCATGGAAAATATGCTCTTGTTACACTTTCATTTCCTGAGGAAGAAAACAGACCGCCTTCCATCGTGAGAGTGTTGACACGTCTGTTCGGATTCAACTATAACATGATGCTGCAGGAAATGTTGGCGTGAAATGCTGGACGGTACCTGGAGATGGGAAGTGTCTGTGTCGTCCTTGAGCAGTCAGCCGTGTAACCCGAAACGGTTAAGAGTAAGCTGTAGTACACAAGGCTTAAGCACAACTAACAGGACAATTCCATAGACATGAATTAAGCTTCATTCTAGAGCATTTGTAACGGACCAGATACATAAAATTCCTCATAACTCAGAAATTGTACTAAGAAATTGTGCTGAAGTGAAAGTATAGATAATGTGTCAAAGGTTTTACTCGGTTTAAAGTGGAAGTATGCAGACAAAAAAATGGACGTAATGTTAGTAAAAGTAAATAAAAGCTGCTCAGGTGTTAAAAAGTAAAATGTAAATGTTCTTTAATTGGCAAAATTAAGTCAATGTCATGTTTTCACGTAAAATGTAATTTTCTATCGAATATTACTCATCAAAAAATGTTAGAAGATGATTTTCGTTCGGTAGGAAGTACATCATTTGGTCTGAAAGCATCATTTACCATTAGCTAGAATTTGACTTGCCGCCTAGCCAATTACGTTAGCTACTGGAATTCTAGGTCTAACCTGACATTAGCAAGGAAAACAGGCTAAGCTGGTTAAATGTAGCCAGTTAATATTAGCAAATTACATAAATGTACCTCAACTTGCTTTTTCTAAATATATGGAGTTCATGACTTCTAGAGAGGTAAAAGAGACGCCTCATTTTATACGAGTCTTTGCTCACTCCAGCAAACTGAAACATTTTACTGAGGCAGGGCCAAGGACACTCATCCTCAAGTTCCACACTGCAGTCTGGTGGATTATCCGTCTTTAAACACACACAGATGGCTATAGCGCTAACTACATTGTGTAGCATGAGACGGTCATGGCTGGTGATGAATTGGTACTGATCTTGATTTTTTTTTTTCTCCATTGTTCAATGTGATTGGATGCGAAACTGAAATGATTGGATGCTATTGGACTGAGTCCATTCTCATGATGTATGGCGTACAGTCATTGCCTGGATGAGAGAAGAAGAGATTGTTGTAATTTGTAGAGTATTTTGAATTTTGAATAAAAATGTAAGGAGTAAAATGTTTTTTTGGGTTTTTTTTCTTTGGTACAAGTATTTAATTTCAATAATACCCAAGTAAAATATACATGCACTAAACTCCTACTTAATTATACACTCACTGCCCACTTTATTAGGAACATCTGTACACCTGCACATTCATGCAGTTATCTAATCAGCCAATCATGTGGCAGCAGCACAATGCATAAAAACATGGAGATGCAGGTCAAGAGCTTCAGTTAATGTTCACATCAAACATTGGAATGAGGAAAAAGTGTGATCTCTGTGACCTTGATTGTGGCATGGCTGCTGGTACGAGATGGGCTGAGTATTTGAGTATTTCAGAAACTGCTGATCTCCTGGGATTTTCACACAGAACAGTCTCTAGAGCTACACAGAATGGTGCAGAAAACAAAAAAACATTGTGTGAGCGACAGTTCTGTGGGTGGAAAAGCCTTGCTGATAAGAGAGATCAGAGGAAAATGGCCAGATTGGCTCGAGCTGATAGGAAGTCTATAGTGACTCATATAGTCACTCTTTACAACTGTGGTGAGCTGAAAAGCATCTCAGCATGCACAAAACATTGACCTTGAGGTGGATGGGCTACAACAGCAGAAGACCACATCAGGTTCCACTCCTCTCAGCCAAGAACATGAATCTGAGGCTATCATGGGCACAGACTCTCACAAACTGGACAGCTGGAGACTGGTTAAAAAAAAAAAATCACCTCTAAAATAAAATAAAAATAAAATAAAATGAAAAATCTGTGGAAACTTCACATTCTGAATTGATATCTCTAGCCTTGTATCTAGTGCCTGGTCCAATGAGCTGCCATTAGCTTAATAATTTCCATAATGTGTCAGGAAGTGGCAGTGTAGGTGGAGACAAGTGCAGATAATTTATTGTGTAAGGTATAAACAAAACAAATGAAACCGTGAAAACAAGACCCATGAACTATGGCTACGAGGTAAGAAATGTACAGACTATAAGTGAGAATGTGGAACACGACAACAAACGACAGCAACAAGCAGGGGCTGATGGGTAGGGTAGTTTTTCGCCATTCGGTGCTACCATGACAAAATCCATGTAATGGATTCATTGAACTATAGCCAGTTTTTATTTTTTCCACCTGTGTATTGGCTCTGCTACATTATTTTTTCATGTATTCAGTTCAGTCCACTGAAATTCTTGGCTGGGACTGCGGTCCACCAGCTGACAACACCTGCTCTATAGCATTAAAAATGTCAACTGACAATAGAAATTTAATCCAAAATATAATTTCATCAATAAATGAAAACTTTTAATGATGATTGTGGATATATGGACAACATATGGAGGCTTCAGATCTCAACATTATCCACTGCTCTCTCAACGGCAATAACACTTCAGGATGAATTCAACCTTGGGTGAGACCACTGGGATGGACAAGCTCCACAAAGAATGTTTGTTGTGAACAAACATATCTCATTCAAAAGGAATATGAGATAAATTGGCTGAACAAATATGAGGTCTGGAAAACAATTCTGTGCGCCTGAGATTTTGACCATATTCTATTCATAAACTCATGGAATTGAAATGCAACAGTGTTTAGATGGTTGGGAGTTGCGCTTATCATTTAATTGCATGGAAAAAAAAAAACAGTCACTGGAGATAGTTGAGCAGACATGCAGAGTTGAAACCCATCCATGGAATCTATAAGAATGTCCCATACTTGTGAAAACAAAAGGCAAGTGTATCAAAACAGCAAGTGGTTTAGAAGTTACAAAAAAATATCTGGGTTTACCATTGAGGTGAATTAAAGTTTTATGACTATAGAGCAACATGTTCCTCCCTATTTCTCTATGTGTATGTGTGTGTGTGTATGTGTGTGTGTGTGTGTGTGTTTCTATACCCTTACACCATAGCTTCATTAATCTTCAGCCTGAGTCAGGGATGAGCAGGAAGGCAGTGTGCTATTCCCAATTATAATTCAGATGCATAGCTCGCAGGGATTAAGTCATTGATCAGATTTAGTATGAGGACACAGCACTAATACGCAGAGACTGGCATTAAAAAAAAAAAAAAAAAATCCGTGTTTGGTGCACAAACAATCTTTGATGTTCCAATGATATGCAAAGGCCCCATACAACAGAGAGATTTTGCAACGCTTCAGAAAGCTTTGCGACTTTTAATTTTCATGCCTTAGAAGTTTCCGCAGTAATTATACGGGAAGAAAAACACAGCAGCGTCACGGTGTCGAAAAACGTCATTAATATAGTATGAGCATGTATGTTAATTTTGTTATTAAATATGTTAATATTGTTGTTACACTGCAGTAGTACTATAACTCGGGTACATAATGCAGACCGAGCCAAGCTTCGACTAACTGCAGGATGGGGACATTGATTTTGCACCAGGAAATCCTAGATATAGTCTGGAAGCATAGATTCACTTCATAGAGCATAGAATATAAATGCCAGATGGAGGCCAAGTTGCTGCCAATTATATCCCAAATATTGTATTTTATTCCCCAATTGCTATCCATGAAAAAGATCTTTTTTTAATATCTGTTTTTGGAAGCACCTATATTATAATTCTCATAGGGATTAGAACAATCGCTAACATCCGTTCTTTGTGTGGATGGGGTTTTTTTTTCAGCGCCTTAATTAAAAGTGTTCTCATACACCCGAGCCTCTTACTTACTGTCATGCTGCTTACCAAGTAAAAAAAAAAAAAATACATTACGTACCAGAACAAATCAATATTCTAAGAGGATAAAACGCTTCCATCCCTCTCTCCGGCTCACACTTTCAAAACCCAAGAAACAACTTCATTCCCTTCACAGAGCAACAAGACAGATGAGGTCAAGATTTGTTCCAATCAGCGTCTGTCTCCCTGAGGCCAAAGTGGAACAGCTGAGGGATAAATGTGGATGGAAGTGGGATGATGATGGCGATGATAATGGGGTGGAGGTGGAGGGAGGGGTTATAAGAGAAAGGTGTCTCCACTCAGAGAGACAACCCCTACTACCGAGGCATCATTAAATTCAGTCTTACTCGTTACTGTGCATAATTCATAGCCAGCTGTTGAAATATGAATGTAGCAGTGTTGCTGTATCTCTGGAAGCCTGGTGCTCTGGATAAGCCGGTGAAGTTGGGCTCTAGTGTGAGAGCAGGTTCAAGGATGAAGCGATGAGTGTGGCTTCTCACCGGACAGCTCCATCAGAGCCTCTTGGCTGTCCAGAAGAAATCAATTTTGAATAGGTTCCAAAAGACAGAACGGCCAAAGAGAGTGTCTTTGCCTGATTTAATATCTCATTTTATGCTCAATTTTCCACCATAAAGAGTACTCTCAGACTCTTCAGGGTGGCGTGCTGCATTTAATTTGTCATAAAAAAAGTGGAATAATGAACAGAAATGGGATGACAGGAGTCAGATAGGTATAGCATTTTTTGACAGTCAGTAACAGCCCATCTCTCTCTCTCTCTCTCTCTCTCTCTCACACTCTCAGTAATGTTTCCCTCTCTCTCTCTCTCTCACACACACACTCTCAGTAATGTTTCCCTCTCTCTCTCTCTCTCTCTCTTTCTCTCTCTCACACTCTCAGTAATGTTTCCCTCTCTCTCTCTCTCTCTCTCTCTCTCTCTCTCAGTAATGTTTCCCTCTCTCTCTCTCTCTCTCTCTCTCTCTCAGTAATGTTTCTCTCTCTCTCTCTCTCTCTCTCTCTCTCTTATGTGATAGGCCAATTCTTTTGTTTTTGCTATACACTGAAGACATTTGGGTTTGAGATCAAAAGATAAATATGAGATGATGGCTCAGAATTTCAGCTTTCATTTCATGATATTAATATATTATATTAATATATTTAATAGATTAATAATAAATTAATTTATTAATTAATAAATAAATTAGATATATTAATTTCCCTCTAGATGTGTTAACAACTTAAAACATGGCACCTTTTGTTGAACCCACCCATTTTTTCAAGTGATCAAAAATATTGGAACATGTGGCTTTTAGGTGTTTCTTGCTGCCCAGGTGTGCAGTGTTATAATGATGCATTACTAAAGCCTCATGAAAAATGGCTTCATATCGTGCAGTATTCTGGTTAAATGGCCATGCTACATCCTGTTCCAATATCTTGGCAAGTCAAGTCATGTTGTACCATCTACTCCAATAAAACATGATTTTTCCTTCTTAAAGGCCAGTCCATATATGGTGATGAATTAAAGCATACTGATAGACTCGCCTTGTTTACCAAGCTTGAACAGAGAGGCTATTCACGGCCATTTATGCTAGTTTGCCATTTGGCTGTGAATGTTATTTTAAGTCCACTGTCCACTTAATATGTTCTTCTCTGAATCAGACCAGAGTAGATAGATCAGCTCCATCCACTAATAGACATTGCAGCAGCTGTGTCATTCTAATTACAACGCCATCCGTGATTCATTAATCACTGAATCCTACATTATACACTCCAGCCATCTTTTTGTAAGAAATGACAACCAATTTGAAGTGAAAAAATATTCTATATACAGTATATAGAAAGATAGATAGATAGATAGATATAGAAATAGTATTTATACAACAGTTAGTTCCAGTCCTCTAATTTGATTGGACAAGCGGCGTTCCAAGAGAGCTGATATTTAGTACACCGGCACTGGGACATGTCACTTTGTGTTTCACTCCATTTCTCTGTGTTTGCTGCATAATATTCCAGTTCTAGCAACAGTTACACTAAAACTGTTACTACGTACAGTTACTACAGGCTGTCAGTCAGTCTGTGTGTTACCATGGTGTTACTGTAGGCTCTTTGGGAACTATTTTCATTGGAGCAAAAATAAACAAAATATTTGGACATAGTGTGTATGAAATGTCAGTTAGTCAATATTAATTTCTTGTTTATAGCCTAAAGATCACTGTGAGATTACTGTGGATGGTACCAAATGCAAACTCATAAAAAAAAATTTTAAAAAAATGTTCTTCCTTAGATAGCCTTAGGACTGCAATAGCTTGGAAAAGTTTGCGCTCAAGTCTCTATCATTGAATAGTTAATAACTTCAGTTTGATACAACAGACTTAAAGTTAAAACTAGAGTGAATCCAGAAATGACTCTGATGCTCAAGTTCCTGTTAACACAATTAGCACTTTCTGACTCTATAGTGTACAGTTATAGAAGAGAAATGATTTATAATCGTGCTAATCAGTGTCACTGAGATGAGGATGGGTTCTCTTCTGAGGCTGGTTCCTCTCAAGGTTTCTTCCTCATGTCGTCTCAGGGAATGTTTTCTCACAACTGGGCTATACAAATAAAATTGAATTGAATTGAATTTCTAGAATAATTGCAATATCACATTCACAATCATGTTGTTGTCCTGAATATCAGCATGGCTGCGATTACCTGCGGCCAAATTACAGCTGAATCACAGCCGTGCTCATATTCTGTACAGCAGCAGAGTGAGGTCCAAAGGGTCTGAGACCACACTGAAAATCAGATTTCTTTTTTTCATTTAAAATTGGAAATAAACAGAAGGTTTTAGAAATAGAAGTATTTAAAACAAAGAAAGTAAATATTCAATATTTTGAATATTTACTGTTCAATATTCTACACTATTTCTAGGTCCCTATTTAAATGTAAGCAAATGTGTGATTATTGAGCATGTTAACTCCTTTGTACAAAAGGTCAGATTTTCCTCATGCCTAATGTCTTCTACTGAAGCACGTGTTCAGACAAAACTCCGATGGATTTGACCTAAAGATTTTACACTAACTTGTAGTCCATACTCTCTCGAGTGCGCACTGTCATTAAAGCAAAAAGGGGACGTACCAAATGCTAAGAAACTCTGAAATTCATGTAAATATCTCAAAGATTCTACATTTCACTTGGGTCACTTATGGTCAATAATATATTGCAGTATTAAATAATACGACAATATATTATCAATAATATATAATAACAATAATAATTAGATTATTTTCAGTAGTGGTCTCAGTGGTCTTAGTAGTGGTTTTATATATATATAAAAAAAATCAGCCATAACATTAAAACCACCTGCCTAATATTGTGTAGGTCCCCCTTGTGCCACCAGAACAGCTCTGACCCTTCAAGGCATGGACTCCACAAGACCTCTGAAGGTGTGCTGTGGTATCTGTCAAGACGTGAGCAGCAGATCCTTTAAGTCCTGTAAGTTGTGAGTTGGGGCCTCCATGGATCGGGCTTGTTTGTCCAGCACATCCCACATCAACACCTTGAACACTTTGGGGTGTACTTGGTCTGCAACAATGTTTAGGTAGGTTGGATGTGTCAAAGTATCATCCACATAAATGCGAGCACCCAAGGTTTCCCAGCAGAACGTTCCCCAGAGCATCACACAGCCTCTGCTGGCTTGCCCATGATGCATCTCTTCCCTGGTGCCATCTCTTCCCCAGGTAAGTGGTGCACAAGCATGTCTTTGGACTGGGGAGGAAATCGGAGTACCCAGAAGAAACCCCACTGCATACTGGGAAGCATGAGGAGAACATGCAAATTCCGCACAGACGCACAGACAGGGCAGAGGCGCGATTTGCACCCCCAACCCCGGAGGTGTGAGGGAACAGTGCTAACCACTAAGCCACCTTGCCCCCCATATGTATATCAAAAGATGAATATAAGATGATATATCAGACTTTTAGCTTTCATTTCCTGATATTTACATCTAGATGTGTTCAACAACTTAGAACTTGGCACCTTTTGTGGCAGACAACCCAATTTTTAGGTGGGCAAAAATAATGGAACGGACAGTCTTAAAGTGAATTAAAGTAAATAACACTTAACATTTGGTTGCATATCCCTTGCCTGCATCAACACACTGACATCACCAAACTGTTGCATTCTTCTTTTGTGATACTTTTCCAGGCTTGTACCACAGTTTCTTTCAGTCATTATTTGTTTTGGGGGGTTTCTCCCTGCAGTCTCCTCTTCAGGAGTTGAAATGCTGCTCAACAGGGTTAAGGTCTTGTGCTTGACTTGGCCAGTCTGAAACCTTTCACTTTTTCCCCTAATGAAGTCTGTGGTTGTGTTGGCAGTGTGTTTTGGGTCATTGTCTTGCTGCATGATGAAGTTCCTCCTATTTTGATTGGATGCGTTTCTGTAGACTTCTGAATTCATTCTGCTGCTACCATCATGAGTTCCACCATCAATAAAGATTAGTGAGACTGTTCCAGAAGCAGTCATGCGAGCCCAAGCCACGACACTACCTCCACCATGCTTGACTGATGCTTGCTTCTATGTTTTGGATCATGAGCAGATCCTTTCTTTCTCCACACTTTGGCCTTTCCACCACTTTGGTAGAGGTTAATCTTGGTTCCAAAACTTTTATGGCTCATCTCTTTATTTCTTTGAGAATTCCAATCTGGCTTTCTGACTCTTACTGCTGATGAGTGGTTTGTATGTTGTGGTATGGCCGCTATATTTCGGCCATACCTTCACCCCTGCCCTGTGGAGGTTGTTGACGATGTCACTAACTGTTGTTTTTGGGGTTTTATTCACAGCTCTCACAATGTTTCTGTCCTCAACTGCTGTTGTTTTCCTTGGCCGACCTGTTCCATGTCTGGTTGTTAGTACTCCAGTGGTTTGTTTCTTTGTCAGGACATTCCAAAATGTTGTATTGGCTATGTCCAATGCTTGTGCAGTGGCTCTGATTGATTTTCCCTCTTTTCTCAGCTTCAAAATGGCTTGCTTTTCTCCCAAAGACAGCTCTCTGGTCTTCAAGTTGGTTTATTCTTTTTAACAACAAATCCAGTCTTCACAAGCAAAACCCAGGGCTCAAACCAAGAGTAGACATTCAGAGCTATTAATTCTTTAATTAATTAATTAATTATTAATTATTAATTCTTTTCAATCTAACACGGCACACCTGGGCAGCAAGAAACACCTAAAAGCCACATGTTCCAATATTTTTGATCACTTGAAAAAATATTGGAACATGTGGCTTTTAAAGCATTTTGAAGCTGAGAAAAGAGGGAAAATCAATCAGAGCCACTGCACAAGCATTGGACATAGCCAATACAACATTTTGGAATGTCCTGACAAAGAAACAAACCACTGGAGTACTAACAACCAGACATGGAACAGGTCGGCCAAGGAAAACAACAGCAGTTGATGACAGAAACATTGTGAGAGCTGTGAATAAAAACCCAAAAACAACAGTTAGTGACATCGTCAACAACCTCCACAGGGCAGGGGTGAAGGTATGGCCGAAATATAGCGGCCATACCACAACATACAAACCACTCATCAGCAGTAAGAGTCAGAAAGCCAGATTGGAATTCTCAAAGAAATAAAGAGATGAGCCATAAAAGTTTTGGAACCAAGATTAACCTCTACCAAAGTGGTGGAAAGGCCAAAGTGTGGAGAAAGAAAGGATCTGCTCATGATCCAAAACATAGAAGCAAGCATCAGTCAAGCATGGTGGAGGTAGTGTCGTGGCTTGGGCTCGCATGACTGCTTCTGGAACAGTCTCACTAATCTTTATTGATGGTGGAACTCATGATGGTAGCAGCAGAATGAATTCAGAAGTCTACAGAAACGCATCCAATCTAAATAGGAGGAACTTCATTATGCAGCAAGACAATGACCCAAAACACACTGCCAACACAACCACGGACTTCATTAGGGGAAAAAGTGAAAGGTTTCAGACTGGCCAAGTCAAGCACAAGACCTTAACCCTGTTGAGCAGCATTTCACCTCCTGAAGAGGAGACTGCAGGGAGAAACCCCCCAAAACAAATAATGACTGAAAGAAACTGTGGTACAAGCCTGGAAAAGTATCACAAAAGAAGAATGCAACAGTTTGGTGATGTCAGTGTGTTGATGCAGGCAAGGGATATGCAACCAAATGTTAAGTGTTATTTACTTTAATTCACTTTAAGACTGTCTGTTCCATTATTTTTGCCCACCTAAAAATTGGGTTGTCTGCCACAAAAGGTGCCAAGTTCTAAGTTGTTGAACACATCTAGATGTAAATATCAGGAAATGAAAGCTAAAAGTCTGATATATCATCTTATATTCATCTTTTGATATACATATGGGGGGCAAGGTGGCTTAGTGGTTAGCACTGTTCCCTCACACCTCCGGGGTTGGGGGTGCAAATCGCGCCTCTGCCCTGTCTGTGCGTCTGTGCGGAATTTGCATGTTCTCCTCATGCTTCCCAGTATGCAGTGGGGTTTCTTCTGGGTACTCCGATTTCCTCCCCAGTCCAAAGACATGCTTGTGCACCACTTACCTGGGGAAGAGATGGCACCAGGGAAGAGATGCATCATGGGCAAGCCAGCAGAGGCTGTGTGATGCTCTGGGGAACGTTCTGCTGGGAAACCTTGGGTGCTCGCATTTATGTGGATGATACTTTGACACATCCAACCTACCTAAACATTGTTGCAGACCAAGTACACCCCAAAGTGTTCAAGGTGTTGATGTGGGATGTGCTGGACAAACAAGCCCGATCCATGGAGGCCCCAACTCACAACTTACAGGACTTAAAGGATCTGCTGCTCACGTCTTGGTGCCAGATACCACAGCACACCTTCAGAGGTCTTGTGGAGTCCATGCCTTGAAGGGTCAGAGCTGTTCTGGTGGCAAAAGGAGGACCTACACAATATTAGGCAGGTGGTTTTAATGTTATGGCTGATTTTTTTTATATATATATAAAACCACTACTAAGACCACTGAGACCACTACTGAAAATAATCTAATTATTATTGTTATTATATATTATTGATAATATATTGTCGTATTATTTAATACTGCAATATATTATTGACCATAAGTGACCCAAGTGAAATGTAGAATCTTTGAGATATTTACATGAATTTCAGAGTTTCTTAGCATTTGGTACGTCCCCTTTTTGCTTTAATGACAGTGCGCACTCGAGAGAGTATGGACTACAAGTTAGTGTAAAATCTTTAGGTCAAATCCATCGGAGTTTTGTCTGAACACGTGCTTCAGTAGAAGACATTAGGCATGAGGAAAATCTGACCTTTTGTACAAAGGAGTTAACATGCTCAATAATCACACATTTGCTTACATTTAAATAGGGACCTAGAAATAGTGTAGAATATTGAACAGTAAATATTCAAAATATTGAATATTTACTTTCTTTGTTTTAAATATTTCTATTTCTAAAAACCTTCTGTTTATTTCCAATTTTAAATGAAAAAAAGAAATCTGATTTTCAGTGTGGTCTCAGACCCTTTGGACCTCACTCTGCTGCTGTACAGAATATGAGCACGGCTGTGATTCAGCTGTAATTTGGCCGCAGGTAATCGCAGCCATGCTGATATTCAGGACAACAACATGATTGTGAATGTGATATTGCAATTATTCTAGAAATTCAATTCAATTCAATTTTATTTGTATAGCCCAGTAGTGAGAAAACATTCCCTGAGACGACATGAGGAAGAAACCTTGAGAGGAACCAGCCTCAGAAGGGAACCCATCCTCATCTCAGTGACACTGATTAGCACGATTATAAATCATTTCTCTTCTATAACTGTACACTATAGAGTCAGAAAGTGCTAATTGTGTTAACAGGAACTTGAGCATCAGAGTCATTTCTGGATTCACTCTAGTTTTAACTTTAAGTCTGTTGTATCAAACTGAAGTTATTAACTATTCAATGATAGAGACTTGAGCGCAAACTTTTCCAAGCTATTGCAGTCCTAAGGCTATCTAAGGAAGAATATCCACAGCCATGTTTTTTTTTTTTTTTTTTTTTTTTTTTTTTTATGAGTTTGCATTTGGTACCATCCACAGTAATCTCACAGTGATCTTTAGGCTATAAACAAGAAATTAATATTGACTAACTGACATTTCATACACACTATGTCCAAATATTTTGTTTATTTTTGCTCCAATGAAAATAGTTCCCAAAGAGCCTACAGTAACACCATGGTAACACACAGACTGACTGACAGCCTGTAGTAACTGTACGTAGTAACAGTTTTAGTGTAACTGTTGCTAGAACTGGAATATTATGCAGCAAACACAGAGAAATGGAGTGAAACACAAAGTGACATGTCCCAGTGCCGGTGTACTAAATATCAGCTCTCTTGGAACGCCGCTTGTCCAATCAAATTAGAGGACTGGAACTAACTGTTGTATAAATACTATTTCTATATCTATCTATCTATCTATCTTTCTATATACTGTATATAAAATATTTTTTCACTTCAAATTGGTTGTCATTTCTTACAAAAAGATGGCTGGAGTGTATAATGTAGGATTCAGTGATTAATGAATCACGGATGGCGTTGTAATTAGAATGACACAGCTGCTGCAATGTCTATTAGTGGATGGAGCTGATCTATCTACTCTGGTCTGATTCAGAGAAGAACATATTAAGTGGACAGTGGACTTAAAATAACATTCACAGCCAAATGGCAAACTAGCATAAATGGCCGTGAATAGCCTCTCTGTTCAAGCTTGGTAAACAAGGCGAGTCTATCAGTATGCTTTAATTCATCACCATATATGGACTGGCCTTTAAGAAGGAAAAATCATGTTTTATTGGAGTAGATGGTACAACATGACTTGACTTGCCAAGATATTGGAACAGGATGTAGCATGGCCATTTAACCAGAATACTGCACGATATGAAGCCATTTTTCATGAGGCTTTAGTAATGCATCATTATAACACTGACAGACTGTAGTACTCAATTCTGATTGGTCACAGGTTTATATTACTGCACTTGTGCTACAACTTACACAGGGACCTGTACAGTGGACAATGCACATAAAAGGATTTCACATGTGTTATTGTTGCTATTATTTTCAGATGTATATTTAGCATTTTTGGAAGGAGTCTCCAGTGTCAGTGCTTGGTAACAGTTAGAGGCAAAGCTGTAAATTTATGTTTTATGGAGGTTCCATAATATGAAACATACTTAAAAAGAAAATAGATGAAAAAGTATGGCATGTCATGTGGAAGAGGAATGAAACACTTCAGGATCATGCTGTTATTGGAAAATACCTTTGTTTAGCCACATCACACCTCCCTGTCATTGATTATTTTCCTATAAAAGCATGCCCCATCTCTTACATATGTGACAGCACACGTGTACCGTGCTTCACCTGTCCAATATCCACGCTTTCTTAGTTAAACAGCAAAATCCTCAGTAGTGAGATATCATCTTCAGTGTTGAAAGGGCTCATACTGCTCATTTGTATTAAGATGGTCTTATATACTGGGTTCTTATATACAGATGCCTTAAAGTCTTCTTACATTCTATTTTTAAGGTTTAAATGTGCTTCATTTTGAATAAAAGACTGGAGAATGCTTGGTATTTCATTACAACTGGACCAAATAACAAACATAAAAAGGTATAGATTTGAAACTACTAATCTTGTAGTTGTGTGTATTGTAGAGTGTGTAGTAGGTGTCCATTTCTTGGCCTGCACTACCAATAAGATGTCTTTGATGGAATTGATGAAGCTGTTAACATTTAGCCTTTCTAATCCAGTCCTAGCACAAAGCATTCTGCACTCTCAGGTGGCAGGTTTTGTGTACGAGTATTAAATTATTAGCTGCTTGCTAAGATTCAGTCCACGGTGTTTACAGTGAGTTGGTGTCAAATAGCCTAAAAAGACGTTACGACATGAACCAGTGTTGAAATAAACTAATGTAAATTACAAATGGACTGCGAGCAGAATGCAAACTGACTAGCTAACAGAATGAAGTACATTTAGGCACTAATGCTGTTCAGCACTTTCCAGTTTAACTCCTGTTTTGATTTTTGTATTTTAAACGCTTGTATTTATTCCAAGGACTTGCAAAATTTCTAAACTAAAAATTTTATCTGACCTTGAAAATGCTAGAAAAATGCTTGAATCACACTGCAAAAGAATTGTACTAACACTACACATAAATACTGTAGGCAGTAATTCAGCTCTGGAGAGGGCATCTGTGTATAAACGAGAAATTCTTCCTTTTGCCTGATGAAGTCATTCTGAACTACGGCCCACATGTTAGTTGATTTATTAGCACACTTTGACACCTTTCAGTGTTGTGAAGGTCACATTTTTTTCCAGCTGCTAGTGTTTGGAAAGGTTTGATCACCAGGTCTAAGGATGTCCTTTTCCTTACACCCTGTGTCATATCTCATTGGCTGATGAACTCTTTCCCCAAGCAGGAGCCTGGTCTGTGCTGTGTGCTGTGCATGCCATGGGATCGATGCAGCCTCGATTTATTGTCCCCTAAGTTGAGCGGATCAAGCTTCCCTTCATGGCTGCTTGGGGACACTGCTGTGTTCCCATGCCTTGATCCTCACCGAGTGATTCTGTGCAACATTCTGCTGCTTTTTCTGAGCCAGACAGAGCTAACCTTCCTTCACCCTTACACTGACAACATTTTGCTCTGAATGGGTTATTAAGTAATTGCTACAAGTGCCATTTTCATGGAGAATAATAGGAAAGATGTAGTTAGGCATGAGCAATCACAGTGCATGTCCAATATTCTTTGCTTTGTTCAATAGCACCATGTCAATAACAATAGAAGCATGTCCAACACTGAAAATAACTTGTTCCTTTTTTATTTCATGCACAAAAGCCAAATCATCTATAACAAGATTGCTCACCATTAAACAAAGCACAAATGACAAGGAGAGGAGTTTCACCTTTGGTGAAGGGACAAAAACATTACGGGGGTCACTCACAGTTGGCCTTGAACTGTGATGATTTACTTTTCACCTTTGCTTAAGTATTAATGACGACAGTGTGGGCTGATACACCTCGTGCCTGCTGCTGTTGTGCTCATCTATTTCCAGCATGGACTCTTCCCAACCCTGTCAAAGTGCTGTGTGGAGAAGCCATGTAATGAATAATATACCAGAGGACTAACAGCAGGGTAATTACAGGATAATGAATGCACCTGCGTTTTTGCCTGCAGTGTCAGCAAAAAAAAAAAAACTGGCAGTATGTTGGAAATCACTGCTTCTGCTCCTCTCCAGAGTACTCTCACTCTTACACAGTCTGAGGACAGCAGAAAACACTAAAGGCCTTTACAAGATTTCTAGGAAAAGGGCGGGCGCAGGAGGGGAAGGGAGGGAAGGAGACGGGAGGCCTGCAGGGACCGCCACTATGGATTCACCCAGAGTGCTAAATGTCAAAACAAACCACTTGAGTGTGTCAAACAGGAGTGTGCTCTTTGTTTTTTTTTTGGGTTTTTTTTTTTTCGTGAGAGGTCTCTTTAAAGTTGACATGTGTCTAAAGCAAAAGATGGACTGTCAAATGTTTTCTCAAACTATGAAAATTGGAGCAAAGAGAATGACCAGGATGGGATGGGATGCCTCTACCAAGAAGAAAAGTAAAATAGTTCTCATGATGATGCATGGTTTCTCTGTATGTTTGCACAATCAGTGGTATTTTAATGAGTCAGCCTAAATGTGTGACAGTCTAGGAAAACCTGTCAGATATCGCTCCGGCTGAATTCTAGAAAACAGCCTAAATAAGGTTTTCCTTAGAGACGGCACGATGCCGCTCTCCTTTTTCTGTTACTGATACTGAAACCTTGAGTATCAGTGTGTTTTCTTTAAGAATTGCTAAGCTTCACAGTTAAACTCTTTCACACAAAACTCAATTACATTGTAAATATAATAAAGTATATACGCCGTGTCCCAAATGTCACCATACATAGGGTAAAATAACACTTTTTAGCAAAATGACTTCCAAAGTTTTTCATATTTAGTTTATATTATAGTTTTTTTTTGTTTTTTTTTCACATAGCCTATAAGAATGCCTTAAACAGGAAACATGGCGAGCGCATCACACACGACACTGTTACCAAACTGGGACAAAGTTTGGAGAGACGACTTCGTGTGTGTTTACACAGAAATGGCAATCATGTAGAAGATATTTTGTAAATAAAGTTACATTTTGCTAAAAAGTGTTAATTTACGCTATGTATGTAGAGTTTTGGGAGACCCTGTATTATAAATATAATGAAATCCATCCATCCTCTATACCACTTATCTTACACAGGGTTGTGGAGTAACCTGGAGCCTATCCCAGGGGACTCGGGGCACAAGGTGAGGGACACTGTGGACAGGGTGCCAGTCCATCGCAGGGCACAATAGCACATACTCACACACCCATTCACACTATGGACAATTTGGAAATGCCAATCAGCCTACAACACATGTCTTTGGACTGGCAGAGGAAACCGGATTGCCTGGAAGAACATGCAAACTCCAGACACACACAGGGCAGAAATGGGAATCAAACCCCCAACCCTTGAGGTGCAAGGCAACAGTTCTAACCACTAAGTCACTGTGCCCTCCTATAATGGACAAAAAAAAAACATGTAAACATGTCCAGTTCCAAAAATATATCTCTTTTCCGAATCCAATTCCAATCTTTGCCGTTTGTTATAGGATCATGTATCCAATACGTTCTCTCTGCTATCCGATCCACCAATTTTGTTCCATCTCTAGTTGTTCCACAATTGTTAGGTTGTGTTTAACAAACATGATGGTAAAAACCTAAAGATGTCTAAAAACTTGCTAGCTAATTGTGCAATTCTCACATAGTGAATGACCAAGTTGTTGGATAGCTACGTACCACAGTGATACGGACATAAGCTTTCAGATTGTAATCAATTCCCAGCTGCTAAAATGTCCACGGTGCTCCTGTGCCTCTTTAAATGGAATCTTTACATGTAATTTTCTTGCTTTTCACTTTTGATTGATATACATGCATAAGAGAAACATATTTCAGTTCAGGTAAGTCCATATATATATATATATATATATATATATATATATATATATATATATATATATATATATATGTATGAGAAAAGTGTCAAAAATTCACTATGTAAAGAGTTTTTCCAGACCGCCATGCCAATACGAAATGTGTAGATTGTTCTGATTGACAGGAGAAAAAGGGATGCCGTCCCACCCAGAGAGCAGAACAAATCTTCTACTTATCTTCTACTCCTTGCCATGGATGGTTAAGGCATTGTCGGGATTTGAACACTGATAGTGTGAACGCTGAACTGTTATATTTAGAATATGGTTGAAAAATAATGCACATGATAGAGATCACTGAATTTTCTTTTGTCAGCTCACCCTTCCACACGGGAACACTGACCTTGGACAGATTATTCCACATACATCAATTAAGGAAAATAGAAAGAAATGAGATTAAAAAGAGAGAGAGGACTGTAGAAAGGCTTGAATAGGATTAAGTGCTCAGGTTAGATTATTCTAACCTGCAGAGGATGGTCTGACTCGCTGTGGAGGTGCTGCAGATTGCCCTGTGCATTCTGTTCTGCAGAGAGCAACGTTTCAACCAAAACAAACACAACTGACTCCATATGGCTTAACCAATATGAAGAATTTATGCAGGCAGGGATTTGATTGGAATTTCGCAGTGGTAATGGAAGAACATATGGAAACAGTCGGAAGAGAGGCAAACAAATCGAATGATTAGTACATTCAGCCTTTTTGGTGGTTATTAGGTAGAATACATAAGAGCATGTTGTCCAATAAAAGTACAAATTACAAAGTACAGAAGACAGAAGTGTAAGGTTAGTTACAAATTTTTGTTTACTGTATTCGGTATACAGAGGAAATATATGAACCAGTAGAGTGTTGCGGACTTAAAACACTGGAAATCAGGGTCTGATCTCACTAATGCTCTTGTAGCTGAACACAATGAACACAAATCCCCACAGCCACGCTCCAAAATCTAGTGGAAAGACTTCCCAGAAGAGTGGAGCTTATTATAACAGCAAAAAAGGAATAAATCTGGAATGAGATGTTCAACAAGCACATATGGGTGTGATGGTCAGGTGTCCACAAACTTTTGGCCATATAGTTTATATAAGAGTTTGCAGTTGCATTTAAGTCTCCCTCGACATGTCTTCCTCCCTAGTGCTCATCTTAATAAAGTACAAGATTGCGAGGCACTCGACCACGTTTTCACTAAGGCTAATGACTGGCTGGTGTTTCACATTGCTGGAAGTGACAAATAAAACCCATGTTGTCATTAGTGCCTGTATGATATCAAAATCCGGGGCATTTTCAACAGCATTTCTGTAAAATGGCCATATTAATGTTTATTTTGTTCTGCTTCTGTGCTTTAATACAGAGAAGTAACTGAAAACACAGCATTACTTCTATTTACACACAGCAAACTCCCTATGGGAAAATGAATGTGAGGAGTTTCTGCCGCTGTTTCTTCACTTCATCACATGTGGAGGTGGGATTCTTTGCACTGCCTCCAGCAATCATTTAAAAAAAAAAAATCACAGTCACATTTGTATGTGGTATTTTTATGTTCTCCTGCATGTTGTATGAGTACATGTGTGAATGGAATATAGATCATTTTCATTAAAGATGTTAGAGATTAATAACGCTGGAGTAATAAACCTCTTGTTCTCTTTGATTTTCACTTATAAGGTGAAATGAAAAACCACTTGATATATCCATTTTTTGTGTGTTTATCTGTTGCCTTTGGGGTGTCTTGTTCTGGAAGACAACATTTCTTTCATCATATTTCACATCTTAACAACACTCCCGCCTCAGTATCCTAGCAACTAGTACACATCTGTTGGGAGCGAGCTGGCCCTGGTATAAGCGTCTAAACTATTCTGTTTTGCCTTCACCTTGAGAAGTTGTAGAAAAGAAGCTATCTGTGACAAAGCACACAACTGTTAAACTAGAAGATTGTACGTTCTTCTATTTACAAGATAGCATATTTTCTGCATTCAACACTCATAATTCTACTTATAGGAATTTCAAAATGAAACCTAGTCAATTCAATTCAGCAAATTTTATCCAAGGTTTGTCAAAATGACTGCACCAATGAATACTAAAACTAATCTTTAGCCTTGCATTACAAGTTTATCCGCATGATACAAGGAATGATCAAATTATAATGATGTCCATGATGTTAAAAAAAGGTCATGAGCGCTTTGCTTCGTAAATGCAGGTCTGAGTGCTCCACATAAATCTTTTATATATTATTATATAAAAAACCCAGTAATGTGGTCTATTAACTGATTATAACTCCTTCCTCATAACCTTATCTGATAGGATAACTTCACTGTAGTTACTTAATCATTCATAGTCACTGAATAATGTTCTTTAAGATGAATAACTGAGATCTTAAGGGGTCAAGCTGTGACTGTTGTATACTGAAATGAGACATTGCTTATTTCTGCGAGCACATGCACATGCACTACATGCAATGTAAACAACTGCTCTGTTTTTTACAGTAAAACTTTACAGCAAAGCATCCTGTTTTTACAATTATTAATAAAAGTATTGCCTTCTGGGAAGTGTTAATCATTTCCAGTCAGTTATTAGAAATTCCTGAAGAATTGTGGGATCGATTACTGTAAAGGTAAGTAATGATATGAGCTACAGTCAGATAAAATTATTCATAATATAGCTTGGATGCTGATTAGAACAGGGTTGCCAGGTTTGTGTTTTTTATGAAATTGGGGTACTTTGGTATTTTCTGAGGTTAGATTTTTTTTCCCCCACAGATGGAGGGTTTGGGTGTTTAGCATACAAAAAATGCCTGCTGCATTCGACTTACCTTGGATGTGGGAAGTCGTAGCTCGGAAATTACTATATGCGTTCAAGCTGTAACATGGGAACAAACATGGAGGGTTTGGGTGTTTAGCATACATTAAATTACTGCTGCATTCGACTTACCTTGGATGTGGGAAGTCGTAGCTCAGAAATTACTATATGCGTTCAAGCTGTAACATGGGAACAAACATGGCCGCCTCTATGTTCATCTTTCTCAAGCAACAAGCTAGCCAGCAAACTGTGATGAGTATATTTCCCTCCTCAAAACAGCCTGTATACTGTATATTCAGTGTTATAGATTTAACAAGCGAATATGTCTGTATGTTGATTTGTCTAATGCATTAACTTGTATGCATTTAACTGTCCACTTTAATAGGAACACCTGTACACTTGCTCATTTATGCAGTTGTCCAATCAGCCAATCATGTGGCAGCAGCACAATGCATAAAATAATGCAGATCCAGGTCCCAGGAGATCAGCAGTTTCTGAAATACTCAAACCAGACCGTCTCAATACTCAAACCATACCAGCAACCATGCCAAAAGTTACAGAGATCACACTTTTTCCCCATTCTGATGTTTGACATCATATGAACATCACCTGAAGCTCTTGACCTGCATCTGCCGGATTTTATGCATTGTGCTGCTGCCATATAATTGGTTGATTAGATAACTGCATGAATGAGCACGTGTACATGTGTTCCTATTAAAGTGGGCAGTGAGTGTACAATATAACTCATTTAAAGGTAAGAAGTGCTGCTGTGTTTACTGTTGATGCCGTGAGCAGCCATGTTGATTTGACGTCACTTGCTGTTCTCATGGATGAAGAGACCGTCCCGAGGACCTGAGTAGGAATTCTGAGCTGAGGGAGCGTTTTTTTTTTTTTTTTTTTTCCTAGTCTGAGTTACAACCTTTATTTGAATGCAGCGTAATGTCATGTCAAGGTTCTACAAGAGAAATAGATAAGCTGGAGGATTTTTTTTATGCCATCAGTAAACATTTATCAATTTATCTGCTTATGCATGTTTGCTTTATGGGTTTAAATGACGAGAGATTTTTTTTATTAAACATATATGACGTCAGCAAGCCAAGAAGGGAGAAGTGTTCAGCTTTTCAGATCGTCTCAGTCTTGGTTGATTGAAGCTTGTTGTGAAACGAGTGTGTGTTAGACTGCCAACAGCTGAGGATGACGCAAAGGCTGAAAGATCTGACCTTGCCTATGAACAATCACTCAACATTATTGAGTCAGGGAGAGGGTGACAGGTAAGAAATGCTTGGGGTGGATTAGGGAGGATATATTATAGGACAAACTCTCTTCCTATTGACCTGCTGTGAAAGAATGGCCATTTCACTCTCAGATAGGCAACAGATCCAGTCTGGACACCCTGTGGTCCATGGGGCTGTTATAGATGTGATGCATGGCAAAGAGCAGGATTTGCATGTTAAGTCTGTGTGTGTGAGTTTGTGCTCTTGTAAATGTTTGTGTGTGTGTGTGTGTGAGAGAGAGAGTTTTATTATAGTTGTTTTTCAGACTTGTTAAGAGCAGGATAAAATTTACCATTTTAATGTTAGAATTACTAAAGGCAGAGTGAATAACTCCGCAGCATGTTTATGTAAAAACGAGAAGATGCTGAAGCAGCACGTTGTCCATAATTAACTGTAAGGCAGCAACACTTTTATTTTTGCCCAAGACTAGTGCTTTGAAAGTAGCGACACTGCAAACAGAGTGCATGAAATACCAGACTTTCCCAAAAAAAATGTCTATGGAGTTTCAAACGTTATTCCAATTATTCTGAAACATTTTAGCCATAGCTTTTTGTTCATTTTTTGAATAGCTTTTGTATGATTTCAGGATTTTTCCATATTACTTTTTTTCATTTACAGTAAGTGCTGTTTACATCCAAATTTGATCTTTAATTATGTAGAAAAATATTCCTGTTTCAGTGTAGCAGAGTAAGAGCAAAGTTTTAATTAGATTCACACAGCAAATGTTTAGCGAATTCAGTACTGAGTTGCTTCTTGCCAGCCAAATCATACACATTTAACAAATGAAGACTGAAAACAGAAGACTCTCTGTAATTCATGAATTTCAGTAGGAATGGGAGATTTTAAACAACTTAAAAAAAAAAAAAAAAGCTATCACTTCTATGTCTGACTCCCTATCTTTCTTTTTTGCAATTTTTTTGAGTTGGTTTGCACAAAAATATTTCTTGTATAAGACACATCCCTATTTTCATTCCTGATGTCAGTCTCTCTCTCTATCTATCCCGCATTTAATCATCTTATATACTCTATATGACCAAAAGTATGTGCACCCCTGACCATCACAGACATACATCCTTGTTGAATGTCTCGTTCCAGATTTATTCCCCCTGTGTTTGCTGTTATAATGAGCTCCACTCTTCTGGGAAGCTTTCCACTAGATGTTGGAGCGTGGCTGTGGGGATTTGTGTTCATTCAGCTACAAGAGCATTAGTGAGATCAGGCGCTGATGTTGGTGAGGAGGTCTGGGGTTCAGTCGGTGTTCCAGTTCATCCCAAAGGTGTTCAGTGGGGTTGAGGTCAGGGCTCTGTGCAGGACACTCGAGTTCTTCCACTCCAACCTTCACACACCATGTCTTCATGGAGCTCGCTTTGTGCACAGGGGCATTGTCATGCTGGAACAGGTTTGAGCCTCTTAGTTCCAGTGAAGGGAAATTGTAAAGCTACAGCACACAGAGACATTCTTTACAATTCAGTGCTTCAAATTTTGTGACAACAGTTAGGGGAATATTGCAAAATCATATCATAGAAAGTGGAAATATCTTGAATACCATCCAATGTATCTAGTATTACTTAATTTAAATGATTACAATAAACCAAATATTAGATTATTAAACCATTTCATAAATCATTTCAAGCTTTACATTTTATTTTACTATTAGCAGATAATTTAGCTTCTTTCTAGAAATATGTAAATGCTTAACATTAGCAAAAATCATCTGTTTGTGGCTATTTTATGCTTGAAATTATAAGAAAAAAAAAAGTCTAGAAATAGGTTTAATAATTTTGTAATGGACCTCCTGTAATCATCTAATATCAAATACAAGAGACAATTGACTATATTTAAGATATTTTCATTTGCTAAGATGTCTTTTTTTTGCACAGTGACTTAGTAAACCAAGCATCTTAATGCCTTTTTTAAAAAGTCAAGGGCTTGAAAATGTGAGCGATGCCAACCAAGTGAAGTTTTAAACATAATGAAAGTTTACTGCATGTCCTATAACTGTACTATAACAACTGAATGATATCATATAAAAGCCCAACAATGAAACATTGTCACTGTTATTTATTTATTTATTTATTAGCAGAAAACTTGCTCGTTGATAATGTGAGAAGGCAAAAGCTCGCAACTACTTCAGTTTACGACACATCTAAATGCTCACAATCAAAACCGTACATAATCAAGCCAGCTCGGCTAAATTAGAAATTTGCAACTGATTTGTAAATATTCACAAAATGGTGTCTAGCCAGGCGCTTTTCAGTAATATTGCACAGATACATATTTATGACCTGCAAAAATGCACGGACCAATTTCTCCACTTCCTACAATTAAGTTTGGAGTGGACCTGCCTGATTGCTGAAACCCTCACCTTTTAAAGTCCACCTATTTGCTCTTTGAAGTATTGAAGCTGCTTTCTGCATTCACACTCAATTTCCACTGGAGGGAAATTTCAGCAGTAAACAAAAGATCTCACAGTACGTTTTTTTTTTTTTTTTTTTATTTACATGGGCTGCAGATGAATGATTATTAGTGTGCGTCTTTGTAGTTGTGCTGTATAAAGCTATGCAGGCTCTCTGTCAGAGAGTAATTATGGAGGCTAAAAAAATGCATGAATAATGAACTGACTTCCAAAGAAGGCCAGCTGGAGCACAAGTAATCACCCCTTTAAAAAGAAATGCACTTTTTTTGTAATTAACAGGTTGGAACTGAAAAAAAAATAAATACGTGAGCTGTGCAAATGAAATCTTGGGAATGCTGGCTGTGGAGGTGGTCCACTTCTGGTTAATCGTGAAACCTTTTTTTTTTTTTTTTTCTTTTTCCTTACCTAAAAATGTGCAGTGGAGAGCTCTGCTATGAAACAGCTGTTCTGAAGGAAACAGAATAGCCAGAGGCACAATAAGAAATGCAAATATTGATGCCACAAAAACAAGAAGCACTGGCACAGCACTTAGACAAACAGCTGGAGTGAAGGCCTGTTGTCGTATCTGTGTGTCTTTACAGTGGCTAAGAAACACAAACTGTCTCTCTGTTTCCTGCCAAAAATAATTTCATTCATCTTTAGTAATCGCTTCATAATGGTCAGAGTTGTGGTGGATCCGTGCATCCTGGATGGGATGAAAGTCCGTCATATGGCACCACACACACACACACACACACACACACAAGCACACCTAGCGGCAATTTACTGTAGTCCTGTATGTTTTAGGAGGTGGGAGGAAACCAGAGAAGAAGAGGAATCCCACGCAAACAGGAAGTGAAGCTCAGTATCAAACCCCGGACCCTGTAGCTGTGAGACGGCAACGCTACCCTGTGTTCTCTCAGTGATTGAAGAATCCACGTGTGGGAAAAGATACCAATTAAGCTGACGTTAGTGGTTCTTACGTTGTATTCGTATGATATCCAAAGTGCAGATCTTGTCCTTTATATCGTTTCAACAAATCAGAATTCCTGCAAATTTTACATAGATACTGAGAACAATCCACTACACAGCAGTAGGCCATTACAGTATGACCACAAAGGGACGAGTGTCAATAGGTCAACATGAAAGAGCAGAAATGAGATAATGAGGCAAGTTCAAATGATTTATGGATTAAGATTCAAGTCTAGAATGGATAATAAACCTTTACCTTTAATAATCATAGTTAGATAATTATTAATTAATTGTTAATTAAGCATTAGGTAATCAATGAATCAGTTATTAATTGACTGAACTGGCTTTTCTTAGCTTCCTATCTGTGCATGTTACTGTGAATTGTTACTTTTTGCTTTTTCTGTAAAGCTGACTGGAATAAGTATTAGCGCTAATATTACCATGGACCATTTATTAGTAATGCAAATCCACACTGATCATTGCCGACCACTGTTTAATTACACAATGTTGTGATTAAATTTTGATGAGTATATGAAGTTTTTTCACACCTAAGAAATGCTCGCAGGTCAGGTCAAGGTGGTGATTAATCGCAGCCCGACGTGAGAAAGAGAACTCCAGAAGTTTGAAAAATTAATCTGCAAATCAAAGTGTTCTTTAAGAAAGTAGGACAGTGTGTATTAATGTGAGAAAATATGACAGGCAGTACTGAGTGCACTGTGAATCCTAATGCATGCGAGGTTAGCTCCTGGAATGGTAATGTAACCATGCAAATGGCTCAGCTAGCTGTGAAAATATTGAGGTGGTCATCACACAATTCTTTTTTTTCCCCCTTTTTCTCCAACAAGATAGTAATTAATTTTTCAAAGCATTAATAGTGGACAACATAGTATGCAAGTGAAAGAACGCAGGAAGAACCTTGTTATCATCCTGGCAGGATGATACATCCACAATTCCAAATTTACTGCTTCTTATTTTCAGCATTTCCACATATATTTCTACAGTATTCTCTCTTTTGGTGTCTCTCGCCTTTTTCCCCTGTCTTTCTATTTTTTTATCTATTGCAAAAACACATTAATGTTTCCTTAGCCCATGTATTCAAACGCAAGCTCCCTCCCCAATGAAAGGCATCAGCCTTTTCAGTTGCATTGACAGCTAGTCTAATTGCCTTAGGGTAGCAGATTCCTGGCTCAGGCCTTTGGGGCAGAAAAAGGCAGAGAGAGCAGCAGCACATACTGGAACAGCAGACCAGATACGGCCAGCATTGTACTGCATACTGTCAAAGGCTTCGGTGCTTCAGGGGTCATGAGCTGAGCTTGGGTGTGAAATTCTCATGAGGGTGTGTTTCTAAGATTCATTACTTTTTTTTTTTGAAACACACACAGTCAGATTTCAGAGTAGTATGCCTGAGTAGCAGTGCCATCTATTGTACACCAAGTTCTCCCCCCACCAAGGAGACAAAAAAAGAACATCGGAGATTGTGTATTTCGGTTACAGTCCTGCCAAAACAAGTTTAGTTTTAAGCGTCTCGACAGCACGGCAAAATAGAAGATTATACTCCCGATTCATATAGTAATGACTAGTGCCGTACGTGCAGTGTTATTTTGGGGGCAGTGCACTCATAGCAGTGTTGTAATAATCTTGTCAGGGGGTTGTCAGCAATCATTACGGGCGAGTAGATTTAACAGCTCTCCCGTTTGATGTGGATCAGAGACGTGCATGTCTTGTTTTATAAGATTGGAGAAATGTCTAATTAACGTGCCTTTTTTCTAATACAGGATTGATGGCTGAATGAACGCTGTCTACTACAACACTAGAAAGCCTCAATTACAAAGACGTGTGTCAGTATTCCCAGTCACCACTGCTCCACTGGGAATGCGTGACAGTCTAAATACTACAGTCTCCATAAAAAAATCATATCTAATGAATTCTCAGCTATACTGCATGTCCTTAAGAGGGGGGCCAAAATATACAGTAATGTTCAAAAGGCAAAAGGCACATGCACAGATGTGCTGTAGAGGAAAGACGCCTTGAAAAATAATTCAACTTAAATCTCTTCATTAAAAAAAATCCACCATAAAGCGCAGTAAACAATAATAAACTAAACAAAGCCAACATTTGATGTGATAACTCATTGCTTTTTAAAAATGCATCAGTAGACTCAGGTACATTTTGTGCAGTTTTAGAAGGAAATTGTCTGGTAAGTTTTACTGAGTGTCTTTGTAGAATCTTGAGTTCTTCAGGAGACGCTGACTGTCACACTAGCTTCTGTTTTTGCAGATAAAACCTGACAGCTTTCATTATGTCTTTTAGCCTGAAAAGGTGAAAAGGCTAAAAAATGTTACTTTCTTTACTGACATACGTCTTTTTTTTTTTGATAACATTTAATCTTTTGTTTAAAAAAATAATAATTGGAGGAAATCAATTTTTTGTTTGTTTGTTTGTTTGGTTTTTTTGCCTGACAAATAATACACATAAGTCACAGTTATGTCAGAATTCCCGCTGAACTACATTACCCATCAGCCTCAGCAGGTCACATGACCATGTCAAACGTCCCACTGATCACTCATATGTGCTCTGTGTTACCCCTAATAATCACCCCTACTTAAGTTCTTTTTTCTGTATTTGTATATTATATTTGTATATTTCTGTATATTTGTATATTATATTTGTATATTTCTGTATATTTGTATATTATATTTGTATATTTGTATATTTCTGTATATTTGTATATTTCTGTATATTTTTTCTGTAAATTTTAGCCCAGTATTTCACTGAGGCCTATATTTGATTTCAAAGGAATATCTTTAATGAAATGAAAACTTAGTGAATATTAAAGAACATTTTATTATATTGGATATTTTTATTCATTAATGTATTGACGTCATGCAAGACTTGATGAAACTTGTGGTTTAATTTCACTAATGCGGTAGTTTCTACAGTCACACTTCCTAATGGTATTGTTCTAACATTATTTGCATGTTTTGGGGAATAAATGTTAAATTATTGAAAACTTGTATTTTTACTTTTTTCACCCATCCTATAGTGCACAAAAAGTCAAAATTTACCAAGCAAAAGGCAGTCCAATTTCAAAATCAAAAGTTGTTCTGGTATTTGTATATCAAATAAATCATTAGTGGTAACAATAAAAATTGATTTTCACCCCAAAATTGACACGCCTTCGTGTCCCATAGTGTCCCACTGTGTCTCATAGTGTCTCATAGTGTCCCATAGTGTCTCATAGTGTCCCATAGTGTCTCATAGTGTCTCATAGCGTCCCATAGCGTCCCATAGTGTCTCATAGCGTCCCATAGCGTCTCATAGTGTCCCATAGTGTCTCATAGTGTCTCATAGCGTCCCATAGCGTCCCATAGCGTCTCATAGCGTCCCATAGCGTCCCATAGTGTCCCATAGTGTCCCATAGTGTCTCATAGTGTCCCATAGTGTCTCATAGTGTCCCATAGTGTCTCATAGTGTCTCATAGCGTCCCATAGCGTCCCATAGCGTCCCATAGTGTCTCATAGCGTCCCATAGCGTCTCATAGCGTCCCATAGCGTCCCATAGCATCCCATAGCGTCCCATAGCGTCTCATAGCGTCCCATAGCGTCTCGTAGCGTCCCATAGTGTCTCATAGTGTCTCATAGTGTCCCATAGCGTCTCATAGTGTCCCATAGTGTCCCATAGTGTCCCATAGCGTCCCATAGCGTCTCATAGCGTCCCATAGTGTCTCATAGCGTCCCATAGTGTCTCATAGCGTCCCATAGTGTCTCATAGTGTCTCATAGTGTTGCTCGCAGTCTGCGTGTTTTGCCTTGTATCTTCTGTTCAGGTTTCCATTTCGTATTTTCTCTGTTTTGGTTATTTGTTTGTACTTTCTTTAATTAAAAAAAAGCACTTGCATCTGCTGCCTCTATAATCATGACAACAACAACATAATAATAATAAGAAGAAGAAGAAGTAGAAGATCTGTAATTAAATTTGTATTAAAATAAATTAGGGTGCCGTAGACATTGGCACAATACTGTACATCAGCCAGTTACACATATTATCATTAACTTATAAGTATTTTAAAAATACAACAATCAAGCAATTACCTGGCCTAATGTGAATAAATTATGATTTATAACAAAATGACCTGGAGCTAGTAATGTATTGTGTGAAGAGGTATTAGATATAGCTAAAATATCACTGAACTATTACCCAGGCTTAAATAATTGCCACAAAAATATATAAAACAAGATTCTACTATCACTTCATGGCTGTTAAATTTCATTTCAGTGTTTCCAACTTTAAACAACTTTCACTCTTAATGACACAGAGGTGATTTAACAACGTAGCTGTAGCATTTATGATTTCAGACACTTTACATACAGCAGTATGGGAAACGCCTGAAAATGAGGCTTTTCTGCTTTTTCATCTAAAGCAGCAGTCAGAACAAATGAGACTAAAATCTATCAGTTCACTAAAGTGGAAATGATGCAGGATGTGAACGACAGGTTGGCTTCTGGACATGAACTTTGACCTGTGAATTCTGAATGTGAGACAATAGAAACCAAGTGGGTGGGACTGTGGTCTGATTGGATGCTTATTATTAAGTAGCAGTCTCATCAGAAATTTTTTGGGGAAAAAAAATGATCTCGTGCATCAACATACGCTGAGGTTTCTGTGGTAAAATCCTGCAACTCTGCATCACATGAACACTGAAGAACAAAATGATTCACATTCATCATAAGTATTATACAGATTTTTGTTAATATCATATTTAAAAATTAGCTATCACCTATAATCAAGTCATCCACACACAAAATAAAGCCTACACAACTCAATCACAATCACTGTCATCTGCATATGAGTGTCATCTCAGTGTCATACAGCTTCATCTCCCCCATTGTGTACAAACCCTGCCAATGAAGCATGTACAACCTGCACAAAGCAGTTACCAGTTTAACCCACGGATCCTCTCTTCTCTCCGCAGCAAGTATGGAACTTGGCAGGAACTAGTGCCATGGTGATGTAGCGCCATGTAGATCCTTCACCTATTAAGAACTACAGGTTAAGAAATTAAACAGGAATCTGCAAAGATTTTTTTTTTGATCTCATATTTCTAACCCACTTTGTTAAGCTTGAAGTAAAGGAGGAAATTGGACTAATGAAGGAAGGAAGGAAGGAAGGAAGGAAGGAGGAAATGTCAGTGAATTCCTCATGTGAATGCAAATGGAAAAACACTCCAGCTGACATATTGTATATTATCGCTAAGAACATGTGTTAGCTCTGCACACGGCCTGTGAGGATGACACCAGCTGACGATGATGATGACAATGATGATGATGATGATGTTGTTGATGATGATGATGATTTCCCCTCGTGAATGAGAAACAGGATATTAGAACCAAACAAAACCTACAAATTCAGAAGCTTATTATCCAAAATGATGAAACTCTTAAAGACTACTCATTTCAAGGAACATCTCTCACTTTATGAACTGCAGGGTGATGGGTGATTTTTTTTTTTTTTTTTTTAACGAGCAGAATTTTTCTCACCCTTATAAGCCAACCCTCGAATAGCTGGTGTGCCCAATTTAACGGTTGGCATATTTATGGTATCATTTGGCTAAGTGACACCCATTTATATGCAATTTATTATCTTAAACACATAGCAGCAAATATATTTAATGATTTCACTCTCGGGTGCAGCGGATTAGCTATCAAATGAGGAATGGTGTGGATAGCTTTATAATGTCCAAAGTGAAAACTGTAATTGGCCATCTTACACTTTGGCTGGAAGATGCCATAATCAAGTAACGGAGGAGGAGAAGAAAAGATATCGATCATGTCCGTTTGCCCCACTTTGATTCTTAGCTGGTGAAACAGAGTGAACCTTTTGACCTGTCTAACTAAAGCACCACATTCACCTCAGTGTGAAGGAAAAAAAATGCTTTCAACTCCATTTGTAGTGATAACTGCAGACTGAACACCTCTATGTGATGTGCTTTTCAATGCTAGACAGTCAAAAATTAACAAACTATGTTGCCAGGTCCCAGGAAAAAAAGACAGGACAGAGAGAGAGAGAGAGAGAGAGAGAGAGAGAGAGGAGAGACAGAAGATCGGATCGTGACAGCTTTCAGCAGTAGCCGTGATCACTGGAGCAGGAAGCGGAGTGTTCAATTAAATATTTCACCTCCGCTATTGCTGTAGAGCTGCGGTCCCCAGGCTGTCAGATTCCTCACTGCAACATTCCTCTGCAGTAGCACAGGATCTTTTAATGAGAAAAAAATGGAACCATTCTTCTGCTCATCATTGCCATTGTCCCTAATGTGACAATGCCAGATGTCATATTGTCTCAAATGACTTGTGGGTTTTTTCTGTTCTTCTTTTGACCAGTGTGACCAAGTATTCTTGACAAACTTAACCAAGTATTTAAGTTTCAGTACAGTAGATTGATAAAGGCTCACTCTCCACTCCAATATGCTACTATGTGGTGTAGCTATATATAAAATTGTGCAAAAGTCTTAGGCACCCTATTTTTTTAGTACAAACTTTGTTATAGATGTTTATTTTATGACTTCTACATTATTGATTCAGTACAAAAACATTTTAGATTTCCAATCATCAATTTTCCAGGACAAAATTAAACGTTACCGAAAAATGTTTGTATGTCAGTAAAGAATGCAGCAGATGACATAAGAGACACTTTTCAGATAAAAACATAATGAAGGCTGCTGGGTTTCGCTGCAGAAATAAGAAGCGAGTTGACAGTCAAAGTCTCCAGAAGAACTGTGGCTGCTTCTGCAAGATGCTCAGTAACACTTCCAGCTCATTTCCTTATAAATCTGCACACACTGCACCTCAGACTGTGCTTTTTTTTTTTTTAAAGCAAAGGGTCATGAGTCCAAATGTGGTCGTTGTTCCATTTATTACTGTTTACTGCTCTTTATAGTATTTTTTTAAATGTAAAAACATTTAATTTCATTATTTTAAGGCATCTTTGCTCTACTGCATTTCTTCGCATATGCCTAAGACTTTTGCACGGATGACGTGTGCATGTGGAAATGGTGCCTTTAGTGACTGGCAAGATGTGAATTTTACATCTTCGTTAATATGCTTCCCTATTGTCCAAGAATAAAGAATGTCCTTAACTGTCTCCTATTAAGATAGTAAGAAGTCTAGACATTTAACATCTCTGAAAAACTTCACAGTTATGCCCCTAACAGGCTGACAAAGAGCTTTAAATTATTAAAGGACCTATTTGAAAGATAGTTTTCTCAAATGTTGGGTGGAGAAAACTTTAGCACTAATTACCTACAGCTGTTCTGGGCTGCTAGTGTGACTTCAACTTACTCAAGCTAGCATTATGTGCTTCCAAATAAGTCCGAGTTTTGGTTTGCCCAGTCTGAAAGCAATATTGATTTCTTCTCTCTCTGCTCATGGATCCAGTACCATTTATGGACAGAAAGTCATGGGTCAAAGGTTGCGCTTTCTGACAGACGTGGCTCCGCACAGGCTGGATCCACCGTCTGGCTAAACCTGACTTCGTCTGTCTTGTTTCCAGTACTGCTGAGTATGGGTACTTTACAGTCATTACAATATTCAGATGTGCTTGACTAGCAGCAATCAAACAAGCTTTGTGTCATTCTTATCACTGATAGACACATTCAGCTCCATAAATATTTGGACTTTGACAAAGTTATTGTTATTTTAGCTGTCTACCTACCGCAGTATGTTGGAGTCGAAATGAAATAACAAATATGTGCCCAAATTGCAGACTTTCAGCTTTAATTTTACACCCAAATCAGGTGAGTGGTGTAGGAATTGCACAAATGAACATAATCATAAATGAAATTGTCATTTTTAATATTTGGGTGGAATTCCTTTGCGGTCATTGAATGCCTGAAGTCTGGAACCCTTAAACATCACCGGACGCTGGGTTTCTCCCCTGGTGATGCTCTGCCAGGTCTTTACTGCAGCTGTCTTCACTTCCTGCTTGTTCTTGGGGTGTTTTGCCTTCAGCAAGTTTAATGCAGTCTTGGGTAGAATGCATTCGATGTATGCTTCAGGTCATTATCCATCTGCACTGTGAAGCATCGTACAATGAGTTTTGAAGCATTTGGCGGAATGTTAGCAGATAACATACACTTCAGCATTCATCCTGCTGCTTCTGTCTGCAGTCACATCATCAATAAATACAAGGAAAACAGTTCCACTGGCAGCCGTACACACTCACACCATAAGATGGGGTGGTACACTTAAGATCATGAGCAGTTCCTTCTCTTCTCCATTCTCTTCTCTTCCCATCATTCTGCTACAAGTTGATCTTTGTCTCATCTCTCCATAGCATGTTGTTCCATGCTTTTAAGATGTTTTCTGACAAACTCTAATCTGATCTTCCTGTTTTTAAGGCTTACCATTTGTTTCCAATGTTGTGGTGGAGCCTCTGTATTTGCTCAGGTGAAGTCTTCTCTTGGTTGTTGACTTTGACACAGATACGCCTACCTCCGGGAAGGTGTTCTTCATCTGGCCAGCTGTTATGATGGAGGGGTTTTTTCTTCAACAGGGAAAGAATTCTCGTCACTCACCACAGTTGTTTTCTGTGGTCTTCCAGGACTTTTGGTGAGCTCACCTGTGTGTTCTTTCTTTTTAAGAATGTACCATATAGTTATTTTGGCCACACCTAATGTTTTCGCTATCTCTCTGATGGATTTGTTTGGATTTTTCAGCCTAATGTTGGCTTGCTTCACTGGCAGTGACAGCTCTTTAGATTTCATAATGAGAGTCAACAGTAACAGATTCCAAATGCAAATGCCTCACTTGAAATCAACTCTAGACCTTTTATTTGCTTAATTGTTAGTGAAATGATGAGGGAACCTGGCCAGGGAACAGCTGAGCAGCCAATTATATAATTACTTTGGTCACTTAAAAGCAGGGACCACATATTACAAAAAATGATGTAATTCCTTCACCGTTAATTTGGATGTTCAAAACTCTCAAATTATAGCTGAAAGTCTCCAATATACTGTGGTAGACAGCTACAATAATTATAACGTTGTCACTGTACAAATATTTAGGACCTGACCAATATCTTCTCTGCTCTTAATGAAGCTTTGTAGGATTTAACTTGATTTCTATCATTCCATTTCAAATTGATGTTACAGAGAAACAGGCGGTAAACAAATCCAACCTACCCTACTCGCTTAGAAAATTTAGAACCTGTGGTGTTAGAAGTGGTTGTTCTCCACATAGAGACATGGGTTCAAATCTCACTTCTGACCTCATGTTGTTTTAGGAGTGTCTGATATGTTTTTTTAGTAAAGCACCAGAACTCAGACAGAACTTGAGTTTCCCTCTACTGTTTTATTCAGTTACTGACCTGCGTCTCACCCTGAGTCAATATAAATTACCTTCCAAGCCATGTGGCACAAATGAACCCTTTCTTTCACTACAGAACCTTTAGGGGTTCTTTGGTTGTCCCTCTGGAGGAGCAGAGAACCTTTTTAAGAAGCTAAGACCTCTTACTTATCCAATAAACCCTTGAAGAACACAGAATGTTCTTAGTAAATAAACCCATGTATGTAAATGTCCGTCATCCCAGCACTCATGAGCTATTTTTTTTTTTTTAATGATATTGCCATTGTATTTCAACCTCTGCTGGAGCTGTTCAGTCCACCATTCCTTTAAAAAAAAAATCTTGTCTGAATCCATTTCCAGAGTGAGAATTTGTCCTTCATCACTGTGTGAGACACAATGGTGGCGAAATGTACAGGGCAAATACTATTATAATTATAAACCACCACTGATTTCACAAATGGGCCGCTTCCAACAGCTATTTTAATTTCTAAAAAACAGAAGGCCATTAGGGCGTCGAGGGGATTGATTACCAAGGGAAAAATTAGAAACGCATCCTGAGCAATTTACAGCCTGATTTCAATAAGCTGTAGATGTTCAGCCAGATTTACAGCTTAAAAGCAATCTTTGTCTATTCACAAAAGAAAGGTCAAATGAATGGGGAAAAAATCTTTCTTAAGCCTCACTGGAGAGCCAGACTTCACTGTCTATCTCACTGAAAGACATCAATCTAACGACAGAAGCCTGAGAACTGACACTGTCCAATCAGCGATTATGTTTAATAGTTTACTGTTTGTCTGCGGAAAGTTAGAGGACCTCATATAGAGAATATAAAGGAGAGGCAATAACATGCCACACTTTGAAAGGTAATTAAAAACACATCTTATGAACACACACACACACACACACACACAAAAAAAAGTGCAAATTGCATTCATAGCTGAAGCGTCTCTTGAACTTGCTCATTTAAGCAAACAAAAACAACTGAACTAATAATAACCTGCCTACACAGTGCCATATATAAATGGTAATGGCTTTATCTTCAGGAAAGGATTCATTTAACACTCTCTCTTTAAAGAACACATGGTGGGCGAACGCATTATACATTCGTGCTCATGCTCGTCGCGAATCGAAGGTCATCGCACTCTGTTCTGGGGCTGTGTGTCTTCAAGCTCTTCCATTTTTCTTGTTATGCTTCTTATGCAGGATTTCTGTCAAGTTTTATTGATTTGAAGCTTCTGTGTCCAGGATCACCTGCTAATATCTGATTCTGCTCCCTCGCAGTGCACGCCATCGAAGTCTGTTTTGTTTGTTTGATCTGAAATATTCCAGTGGTGCCTTTCTGGGGTGCAACGATACACCAGACGGGTTGAAATAACTAAGTGAGATATAGCTTTACTAAACGAGGCTGGAATTATATTTTGCAAACTGTTGTGCATTTTTATTATCCCTTCTTAAATTATTGCTGCTGCTCCTGCCATGTGTGAAGTAATGAATGAGTAGCACACAGCAAATATAAATAAATAAATAAATAAATAAATATAGAAATAAAATAGAACCAGCAAATAACACTGGCAGTTTAAAGAAGACAGTCCTCTCACCAATCCTTAGCTCAGTATAACAAACAGCTATAGTAGGAACAGAGACACAAAAACATCACAATTACAAAAGTAAAGATAAATATCATTTTCGAATGATGACAGGGTGTGCTGTTACAGGAAAATAATCCGTGATGGGATGGTATGATGCACCCTGAAATGGATTATTTTACAATAAGAGCAAGTCCTGGAGTGTTTTATTCCTCTTCTCCCACAGTGATTGGCCAATGATTACATTTTATTATTATTATTATTATTATTATTATTATTGAATAACACATCATGCTTTTTAACTGCTTGTAGCTACATTTATTGTTGTGGAAAGTCTGCAAGACTTAGTTAGTTCCTAAGTTTTAGCAGCTTTAAACAGTCGTTCCCTCACCAGGCTCTCTTTTTCTCTTTTTCGAAGGTCATAAGCCGATAAACTGCAGCTTGTCAAGTTATCGAGAACCCTGAAAGCACAACCTGCTCTGGTCTGAAGACTCTCCCATGGCCGAAAACTCACTGATTGTTACAAAGTCCTTAGACCTTCTATAAATGATAAATAAACATCTCCTTACAGCAAGTTTCACCATATTTATTAGCCTTAGATAATGTAGATCATACCGAATAGAAGTCCCTGTGAATGCGGTTACTATGGAAACAATAATGTATTAGAATGCTCAAATTCATATAAACCTGTGGTTTTAATTACAGCCAACACTATTGTCATGCTGTTAGAGAAAATTAATCAGCACCTTCTGACCTATCAGAGTAGATCATTCAACAGCGCTGTGGTAGCAGTTAGAATAATATATTCGATTTTGGATGGGAGAGACCATTTCCAAACTTTCCATGCTTCTCTAATCAGTGTGAGTTATTAGAAAAACAAAATAACACATTTTTAGGATTTGACAATACTGCAGAAATAAATGACCCTAATTGCACAGAGCTATTAGAACCAATTTAATAAAGATTCAGCCTCTGTGGTCACACTGATACCAGTAAACAATGCTAGTCCAAGGCAAAGGAAATAATCCTTAAAATGACAGGATGGACTTACTGATAACAAACAAGCTGTCAGCAGACAGACTCTAATTAAAATCTGTAATTACTTTTTTTCCTAATGAATCCTTGGTTGACAATGAACAAATTAATAAAAGGGCCCATGTGCTAATAGTGCCCCTGCAGTAGCTCAGACTCCTGAGGGGCAGCTTGCTTTAATGTATGAAATGATAATAAGCTATTTAATTCACAAGCATCTTGGAGGACATGGACGGAGGCATGAGATATAAAAAGGACTGGAAAATCCATTCACAGGAACAAAAGGAACAAACTCAACCCAAAACACCGGTAACGAGCTGGTAAAAAAAAATAATAACTGTTGTAGTTTAAGCCTATTTATATTGGATGGTGGACAGACAGACAGACAGACAGACAGATAGATAGACAGACAGACAGACAGACAGACAGATAGATAGATAGATAGATAGATAGATAGATAGACAGACAGACAGACAGACAGACAGATAGATAGATAGATAGATAGATAGCCAGCAGCTATACATTTTACTTATGCATATCCCTTAAAAATATGTTAATAATTATAGAGTACTGACATTTGAATGAAATGTAAATCATGATGATATAATACCATTTAACAAATCAACAATATGCCATATAAAAAATGCTATTTCTTTCAAAATTCCACAGTATTTTCTTTTGGTTAAGGAAATTGTTAACAGTTGATAATATACCAATCTGATTATTTGTCATGGTTACGCCGAAAACGGCGCGTGACTATGATTCCCATCAGCCACTGCACCTCACCAGATCACGCCACATGCCTGTTTGCACCTGCGTCACGAGTATTTAAGTCACGTCTTGCACCGAACTTGTTGTCTACCTTCTGTCTTTCGTTGTTGTTTGTTGTCATGTTCTACCCTCTAGTCCAAGTGTGTCTTTTTGCCTTGAGATCATAGTTCATGTTTTGGTGTCTAAGGTTTTCATTTTCTGCATCGTTCTTGTTTTATTAAATAATAAATCTGCACTCGCATCCGCCTCCTCTACAAGTCTCTGACATTATTAATAAAAATGCTTCAATATATTATTATATCTGTGCCAGAAAAGTATCCTAAGAAATACTTTTAAGTTAAATCAACACTGCAAAAGGATACACCTTAGCAACTGAAAATAACTTAAATATAGTCAAATTTATCTAGTATATCTTAATCTAATGTTACAATAATCCAAATATATGAATATTTAATCTATGTAGACAGTTGTATTCATTTCATGCTTGAAATAGTCTTGTTCTATTGGCAGATGATTTTGCTAATTTTAAGCATTAATATCTAGAAAGAAGCAAAATTATCTGCCAATAGAACAAGACTATTTCAAGCATGAAATTAGTAACAAGAACAATAATAGGTTTAATAACCTTATATTTGGTTTATTGTAATCTTATAATAGGAAACACTAGATAAATTTGCCTATATACAAGATATTTTCATTTGCTAAATCAGGTAAAGCTCAACTGGCAGGCAGGAGTAAGCCGAGTAAGAGCCAGTATAGTAGCATACAGTGGATCTATCATACTGTAGCTGGTCACATAAAGAGGCACAAAACAAAAAAGGCAGGATACCAGAATGGGACCATGAATATATTCAATTACAGGCCAGATCTCCTGCCTCCTTTTCAGTATCTATCTCACGTACAACAAAGTAAGGCCACCTTCTTTTGAATGTATAGAATTAATTTAATCTCTTGCACTTAGCCGGAAAGCATATTCACCTGGGGGAGGTCTGAGTCTGGCTTTGTGTGGTGAAAAAAGTTCAATATTCAGTGCCCTGGAAGCAATTTTGCTGCGTTAATAGAATTCAGTAACATGTTTAGAGTTTGCACTTTCATTTGCATCGATCTCCACCTTTTTTTTTTTTATTCCACAAAGGAGCCAATCATGTGTGACCAAGCTGAACTGCCCAAAAAGCTTACAGTCAGAGCATTTGGCCAAAGTAATTAAGCGATTCTGATCGGAAATTAACACTCTGCTCCCTTCAGTGCTATAATCTATTCTTTAGTGACAAGATTAAGCAGAAGGGATTAAGAAACAAACCAGAAGAGCATTCGCTGTGATTAGGCAGCACAGCTGTATCAACTCGATGTTGTTAGGATGTTTACATGTACACACGGTTCAACATGGCCGTAGCTTCGGGTTACAAATACGGAAAACAGGAGAAGAACTCCGTGAACAGTATATTAATGATTCAGTCATGATGCGAAGACCAGAAGAATATAGTTGTATCTTTAAAAAAAAGGTGTATTAGTCTGGGGTTTAATCATATATCATATATAATCTATATATTTATTCAAGGTTAAAGGTCATAGCTGATTACTTCATACTATTAACCAACATCTGAAAAGTAACAAAACCTCTTCACTAACATGTGCTGAGATAATGTACAAATACACACATACAGTGCACTCTTTTTTGTGTTATAGTTTAGTTGTAGTTGTATTTTGGCTCTGCTTTTTAGCTGTAGAAACCCCACATCCACAGCAATTTAGTGTAAATCTTAAACATGTGTTTTTTTTCACTCAGGTAGACTCAGATTGAGCCTTGCTGAGACTTAAGCCTGCTACATATTTTCTCTATTGACATATGAAAATGAAAGGACAGGCTCTTTGTGAACAAGTTGCTGGTACACTCATAATCATTGAAAATTGCCTCATGACTAAATAGCACTTGTTCCCCAAAATTCAAATGGAATAACAACCTCCATTCTGGAGTGGCCAGAGATATTTCATGGGTGAATTGCGAGGATTTTCAGTTATTGTGACCCAAAATGTGTTAACGTTTAGTAGATAAAGCCAAAAATAATGCACTGAGACAGCAGGGAATGGCTTTACGGCAGTCAGAAACTGGTGTAAACTGGTTAGCGTTGGATCAGTTTGATACATAAGGGAAGAACTAGCATCGATAATTTTTTGTTCTGTATCAAATAAGTCATTGGAGCTAGTTAAGAATCACAGAACTTTAAATAGAACAATGTTAAACATATTAATTTGTTAGTATGTGATATTGCCATAACATACTAAGATAAATAAATCAGAAGAACAAATTGTTGCTAACAGTTGTTAGTTAGCATAAACCTGTTCATATAGACAATGACCATGTCATCATATCCGGTAATTAATAATAGCGTTCTGGTTGCTGACATTGAATTTGAACAAGTTAATAATAGTATGTTCCGGATTACAGTAAGCAGTAAATAGCTGGCTTACTGCACTTTCCACACTTGGCTAGCTAGCTAGTTTAAATCAATCACCTGGCGCAGTTGCTAATGAACACAGCATGATCAACAATCAGCACATGCGCAAGATGCGAAACTCACCCAAACTGGGCGGCTGAAGACTGGAAAAAACGGGTGATTTTTTTTGTAATCTTCAACTGTCCAGTTTCTCTGAGTCTGTGCCCATGATAGCCTCAGATTCCTGTTCCTGGCTGAGAAGATTGGAATCCGATGTGGACTTCTGCTGTTGTAGCCCATCCACCTAAAGGTTTGATGTGTTGTGCATGCTGAGATGCTTTTCTGCTCACCATGGTTGTAAAGAGTGATTATTTGAGTTACTATATCCTTCCTGGCAGCTCGAACTAATCTGGCCATTTTCCTCTGATCTCTCTTATCAACAAGTTTTTTCCACACACAGAACTGTCGCTCACTCAGTGTTTTTCGTTTTTCACACCATTCTGGATAAACTCTAGAGACTGTTGTGTGTGAAAATCCCAGGAGATCAGCAGTTTCTGAGATACTCAAACCAGCCCATCTGGTACCAGCAGCCAAAGTTAAAGTCAGAGAGATCACACTTTTTCCCCACTCTGATGTTTGATGTGAACATTAACTGAAGCTTTTGACCTGCATCTGCATGATTTTATGCATTGTGCTGCTGCCACATGATTGAATGATTGGATAACTGCATGAATGCATACACGAGCATTTCTTTGCCGGTTATGACTGGTGGTTTTCGAGTAGTCCGATTCACAAGCACATCGGTTTGCAATGAGTGAACGCTCAAATACAGATGTTTGCTTGAATTATTTGTGCAGTTATAGACTCTGCCGTGATTGTGAGCTGCCATTGTTCACGATCTCACAGGAAGTTTTGAAAAGCTACTCCTTATACTTTCGCATTCGTAAACATGGATGTGTGAAAAAGGCCCATACATCACCTAAGGTGCCTTTTTAGATACAAATTTCAGATAAACCATCAAATTTAAATAATTTTGTCAGCTTTATTTTGAATATGAAATGACTGAATTGCATTGTGCATCCTGAATACTACATAATGACTTGAGTGCTATGCATAGTATATCCTTTCATACATACCCTTATCCTTAGCTTGCCTGTTTCCTCTTGTCCTCAGTCCTGTTCAGCTCCACGCTGATTATTGTTTGTACCTGAGCTTTGTGATGGTTCTCATAGTGTCTTGTTAGTCAGTGTCCTTACACTCAGTCTTTGTTTTTTCCCTACTGTGCTTCAACATAGGGCCTTGAATATGGACCGTAATGACAATACCTAGAAAACTCAAAATAAACATACATAGTACATGCACTTACCTCCATGTTCCTCTGATTTGCATTCAAGTACCTAGAAATCTACAGCAACCTGCTGGCTGATTCTCAGTAATATTAGTGTTTGAGCTTACAGTATGGCTTTAAGATCTTTAATTTTGTGATAGCATTAGTTCATATTTAAATTGACTTTATTATTATCATATACATAAACACTGCCATATCGAATGTGACCAAGTGGCAATGGCAAGATGAAATGTTTTTATACTAAATTTTAAGATAAATAAAGATAATATTGCAGCATGCATATAGTTTCTAACTGTAGTTTCTTTATATCAGTACTTTTATTGTTCACTCATATAGTAGTGAAACATGCAGTATATTGTAGCTGGGAGAAAAAAACCTTCAAGAAAGAGGTGCTATGAGTGCTTATTAATAATATTATCAGTGACTAAAGATAACTGAGCAGCTTAATTCTCCAAATACACAAAGTTTTCTCTAAAATGAAATAAAGTCTTCTATTAAGATTTTTTTTTTTTTAATATTGTTAAACTAAGAATGTTGGCTAAATTCCAAGTAAGATTAAATCAATTTCTTTGAAATTTCTAAGTCTTAAAGGTTGAGAACTGACAGCTTTGGTCAAACCTGCTCATTACTTCTTCTCCTTTAACAACTTAATAGAGGTACAGTTGTCATTATTTGGTAGATTTTAATGTTATGTCTTAACTTTTAGCCTTGAAGGTTTTTAATGACCTAGAGCACATACAGTATGTGATTAGTAATACCTTTCCTTGGCTCTGTGCAGTCAATCAGAACCTGTTTTATAAAACTGATCTGCACACTCCTTATAGGAGATTCATATAGATTAGACTACTATAGGTAAGATTAATATGGAGCTGAAACATGACTGAGAGGTTCTTAAGAAACATTGTGACTGTAAGCAGTGAAACGACTTATAAAACTTTGAATAACTTGAAACCTTGAAAAACTATCTATTTCATCTGAATGCAGCGATTCCAAGATTACGCTTACCTGAGACATGTCACTGGTATGAAAATACGGCCTTGCTCCGCTATAATGGAGTCTATTGGGATGCTTCTGGTACATAATATTCGTTGCTGTTTGGCATTCAGTGAAAGAAACATGCTTACTTGAGAGTCTCTGTGCTAGACACACAACACTGTCTCAGAAATACTGTTTTCGAGTGCATTTGTGTATTTTTGTCTGCAATCAGAATATTGGTTACTGGCGTCTATCGCACTTGGCAGCAGCGGCCGTTGTTTGCAAAGCCCTGCTCAGTGTATTAGTCATGGAGGGGCTAGAATTTCTCCTCAGTTTTGGACGCGATGTATTTTCCTATAATCAGGCCCCCATTGTTACAGTGTGTTTATGCATCAAAGAGCATGTAGGCGTCTCATAAAAACCCACAGAGTTAGTTCCTGTCATTAAACTGGATTTCAGCCATGGCTGGGGGGAACAAAGTCAAAAAAGCTATTAGAGCATTAAGCAGCACAGGCAAATTGCCCCTTAATGAATCCTCCAGAAGCCTTCTGCTGCATGTCCTGTTTTACTGGACCTAAAGCACTCACTAAACACTTGTTATTGTTAGATGAAACAAACAAAAAACCTAAAACCGAGTTGCTATAATTGTAAGATATAAAGTTTTTTTTTTTTTCTAACCACTCCTAACAATGTATGTAGATGGTGAAAAATATGTTTATAGGCTTCTTCAGATATGACAGAAGGTCTGACAGTGCACTTATGATGAAGGATTATGAAACATTTTGTTTCTCCTATGAATTTAATAGTTTTGCTTTAAATTTCAGGATTTCATTTACTTTTTCCAGCAAATGCACTGGACAGCCCATAGTTAATATATTAGAAGAAAAGCAAAATATTGAAACTGTAAATAGAAACTAATCTCACAATAAGAGCAGATCTCAGCTCCAACCTTAATTCAGATATATCTCCAGAAACAGCTAGATTTAATGCAGGAGACTGCCATTTTAAGAAAGGATGTGATGTATTTCTGTGAAGGAGGCTAAACTTGGCCATACAGCAAAATTTTCCTCCTGTCTGCCTTCTCTGTGTTGATGGTAAAATGGTGAAAAATCTTACCTAAAAGTCCACCGAGGCCCAGAACAAGTTGAAACAGTTTCTCACTCTGATTGATAGAACAAGCTGTGATTTCCCCTGAGTTCTAGATGGATGGAGAAGATAGCGCTACCCACAATCAATCTGTATGTGTGACTCCGGCCATCAAAAATGACTACAGATAGCCACACACCGCTGGACATGCTCGCTGCTCTTCTCAGAAAACATGGATTAAGGATACTTGGCATTTGAACGCCGACACCCAGACTGACATGTTTGACGATGAGTAGCTGTAAGACACAGGAAAAAAACCATTGTTTGTTCACGCAAAAGACAGAAAAGCCAGAAATACTGAGAACTATAGTGTGCCGTGTTGTGGAGAGGTATAAATCAAGGGTGGAGAAATTCGCAGCCCAAGCACAAGGAGCAAGCAAATGTTGTGTCGTGGCTATTCGGGGTTTTTTTCATAGTTGCCTGGAGAACACGAAAGTTTAACAACTAGAGCAACATCTATTCCTTTACTGACTTTCACAAAAGTTTTTATTTGGTATGGGGCTATGTTTATACCGAATACACTTCATGGTGTTTCGACGTACCTCGATGCTGTAACTATAGTGCAAGCTGCTCACTCCAAATCCTACCACATGCTGCACTACACACATCTCCGCAGGCATGGTCTGGGTGACAGCAGAACTTTTTTACTCAATCAGCATGCATGGATGACAGATGATCATTTCTGAACCAGACACATGCATGTTTGTAAAAACACAGATGAAAGTCCGTATAGGCTAACTCTCTAACTCTCCTGCTTACTACATGTAGTCACCTCATGGTTAAACATGTTGAGAGAAAATAAAGATGCTAGCCAGACTTGAATATATTTTATGTATGATGCAAGGAGAGAGCATCTCATAGCTGAAATGCTGGCCAATGACTTGCTGACATTTTGTTGACGGAGCAAACATGAGGTAGTAAGATAAGATAAGATAAGATGAGATAAGATGTAGCTTTATTGATCCCCCCATAGGGAAAATTCAAGTTGACACAGCAGCACAAGTAGGAGGAGGAGTAACATCGAAGAAAAGAAAAGAGTTTCCATAAATACCTATACAATAGAAATAATAGAAACAATAAAATAGGTCTGTGTGTATGCTAGAGTTCTATTTGTATATGTACATGATGATCATAAATATTTCTCTTAGTCTGTATTAATGCAGACTACCGGACTACTTTCTACTGGTATTTCTTTATGTTAGCTGCCTTTCTTTAACCTAGTCAGGTTAGATTTCAAAAAACATGGGATTGTGCTAGCTATTAAATATTTGCTGTATACGGTATAAACTGGAAAAAGACTAGCCAATGTTTTCTAATCTTCACCTGTCCAGTTTGGGCGAGTCTATACCCACTGTAGCCTCAGATTCCTGTTCTTGGCTGACAGGAGTGGAACCCGCTGTGGCCCATCCACCTCAAGGTTTGACATGCCATGCTTTCTGAGATGCTTTTCTGCTTACCACGATTGTAAAGAGTGGTTATTAGAGTCACTATAGACTTTCTATAGCCATTCTCCTCTGACCTCTCTCATCAACAAGGCGTTTTCGTCACAGAACTGCCGCTCAGTGAACGTTTTTTGTTCTTCACACCACTCTGTATAAACTCTAGAGACTGTTGTGTGTGAAAATCCCAGGAGATCAGCAGATTCTGAAATACTCAAACCAGCCCATCTGTTACCAACATCCATGCCACGGTTAAAGTCACAGAGATCACACTTTTTCCTCATTCTGATGTTTGATGTGAACATTAACTGAAGCTCTTGACCTGCATCTGCATGACTTTATGCATTGTGCTGCTGCCACATGATTGGCTGAGGGGATAACTGCATGAATGAACAGAAGTACAGGTGTTCCTAATAAAGTGCCTGGTGAATATGTACATACTGTATATATGTATGATAAAAAATATTTGAGATATTTACTCTTTGAGATATTTACTCTTTCCCATAAATGAAGACCTTACAGAGATCACAGTAACTTCGTTGTTTCAACTTCACTGTTCTGTCCATATCTGGAATAATGTTGAAATTATGCTCAATATCTCTGTAATATACAGTCTGTTAACTGACAGATTTTATCTTGCTTTTCTCTCTTATTTTCCACTTGACAAGGGGCAGCTGAAGAAGTTCTGCAGGTCATTCTTCTACAGCTGAAAAAAAATAAGCATAATCGGCTAGCAATCTTCTGCAGTGGCCTGTTTTGTCAGATATGAAATGGGAAAGAGTTATCTGGAGGAACTACCATGACTTACATGCCATCTTTTACGCACCCAACCCTTTCTAACTCTCCAAGTGTTAAGTTAATAAATCCACCAGGATATGAAGTAGTAAGGCACACAGATTTGCCAAGCAGCACAAGCATTTCAATGAAATACAGAACAAAAGATTGGACACGCAGGACTCCTTCTTAAATGTAATTTTTATTTTTTTGGATCATGGAGGAGAAATGAGTGAAAATTTACGCTTTAATAAAATTGTCTTATTGCTTTCATAATAGTACAGTTAATTGAAGGCCTCAACTGATTTGAATTGCAGAGAGTTACATAATATGGATAATTTAGTGGGAAAGAATTGGGACAACCAAATCCAAGACAACGATCCAGAAAACAGCAGGAGCAGATTCAGTGAAACTAGTGAGACAAATTAGAATACAAAAAAGCTCATTAAAGAAATATACATACAGTCTTCACAATGAGAGTATGAACGATTAGAGGTTTTATAGAGGCGCAGTACAGACGTGTACATTTTACTATATATGAAAACACTAAAAGCTATTTCTGAAACGTACATGCTCAGAATCCCTCTTTCTGTAATCATGCAGGCTGATATGTGGGTTTTGAGTATCTTGAGTATTGCTGTTGCAACGGAATTACTGCGTAAATTGTTTTCTATGCATAACCTATACAGTGCCTGATTTGAATTGTGGAGCCTGCGATGATTCTTACAACTAGCTATCAAGCAGGCACGACTGTGGCCTAACTGCATTATGTAAATAACGCAAAACAGCACTTAATCTCCAGTCACAAATATGAGAAGAGGTATTTCAACTATGAGACTTTTTGTGAGAATGTCATTATTAATGACAATAAGGGAAATAATGACAAAGATTTTTTGCCATCTCTTTCTCTGGGCATGTGTGTATGTGACAGGGAGAGTGACAGAGGGAGAGAAACAGAAAAAAACAAAGGAGAGACAGTAAGAAAGATAGAGAGACAGCCTTAGGAATGATAGTATATCACTGACACAACTGTACAGTTCTGTTGCCAGGACCTGGCCCTCCAGCAATCTGTGACAGCCTGATGACTAGCTGAACAGGCAGCTTAGCAGATGCACACAAGCTACACCACAACCTTCAGGTAATAGACTTTTTAATCTAATTACACAGACTTATTTAAATATTGAGACTGAGATCTGGGTGCAATTTAGAAAAAAAATGGGCCATGGGAGCAAACAGTCTATAGGCACACTTTTATGTACACTCATTTGTAATGCAAAGTGTTCACAGGGGCCAGCGCTACACGACTGATGGCACCCCGTCCCCAGTGCATGCAGCAGCCCTCACAGCTCTCCGTGACCCCCATTACTTACGGTGACACACTAAATTGATTGTGGTTGAAAGATCCTAACTGGAATAAAATGAGCTTCTCCGCTATTGCCATTCAAATAAATCTTAGCTCGGCGCTCTTCCTGCGGGCGACAGATGTACAACGGCGAGTTCACAACAACAGTTGTTTCCCTCTGTCTCGGAGAGAGCTTAATAGGCAGTCTCAGTCATGTGAGCAGATATTCACAGATCACACCAGGGACAACTGTTGCTCTTGCTTTCTTTTTGCTGGGCAAAACTGCAGTAGCTGGTGCAACATAGTAATTAATTCACAATAAATTCACATTTATTAGCTTTGTGAATTAGAATTATTTGTGAATAAATATATTTTACCAAAATAACATGGAAAGGTTTTATTTAGGTTACTTTCAAACCTTGCCTTGGTATCTACCTGCAAAGATCGGATCAGGTAAAAAAGCAATTTTAACAGAATGCACCAGTAAAGATGCATAACAATGTCTAAAAAAGCCAAATACTGAACAGATTTCCTCACACACTGAACGTCACGCTTTGATCGAGTTTCTGCATTATGCCACAATGAAATGGACTTAAGCCTTATTAATTCCGTTTGTGATCAGATACCAGCTATCCAATCGCCTGCAATGTTCCTCGTCTCATCGTCATTAAAACAGAGAAGAGCGCTTATACGCTCCTTATCAAAACCAGCAGACGATGTCTTAAAATCTGTAAATGACCTAGACATTAATAACATGACATTTAGTCACCAGAACAGAACTGACTGAATTAATCAGAGACGATTTCAGGAGCAATGTAAGAGCAGATTGAGATCTGTTAACTGAAGAGACAACAGTGAAGCTTGTGTTTAAATATGCATGACTTTTACCTCAGGTGATGGGTCAGAGACCGATAATCAAAGTGACAACTCATTTCCCATTGTAGAATTCGCTGAAAAAATAATTCATACATCAGCGTATTCACATTAAGCCCAGAATTTTCACCAAAGTAAAATATGTAGGTTCAACTAAAGGTAAACTGGTACATAATGGCAGGTTTATGTTAAACTCCTTAAATAGAAATATGTACAGTTACAAGCTTAGATATTACTAATGTAGTAATGGACATTTTATCAATATGTAAGTGCTACGACAAAGCCATAATCCCTTTTTAAAATTGCTTTTTAAAATTGGTTAAAAAACATAATGTTATTTTTTTAAAAAGTAGGTTGTTTTACCATAAGTAGATTAGGTTATGAATAAATAAATGTAGTTGGGGCAGCTTTCAGGACACTTGGAATGGATTTTTTGGAGCTAAGCAAATTTTAAAATGCCAGTTTTACTTTGGTTGCGACAGTTATGTGCAAACTTATTTCTTCAGTTTTCAAAACTACACTATACAGCCAAAAGTATGTGGACACTTGACCATCACACCCATATGTGCTTGTTGAACATCTCATTCCAGATTTATTCCAGATTTCCAGATTTATTCCCCTGTGTTTGCTGTTATAATAAGCTCCACTCTTCTGGGAAGCTTTCCACTAGATGTTGGAGCGTGGCTGTGGGGATTTGTGATCATTCAGCTACAAGAGCATTAGTGAGATCAGGCACTGATGTTGGTGAGGAGGTCTGGGGTTCAGTCGGTGTTCCAGTTCATCCCAAAGGTGTTCAGTGGGGTTGAGGTCAGGGCTCTGTGCAGGACACTCGAGTTCTTCCACTCCAACCTTCACACACCATGTCTTCATGGAGCTCGCTTTGTGCACAGGGGCATTGTCACGCTGGAACAGGTTTGAGCCTCTTAGTTCCAGTGAAGGGAAATTGTAACGCTAAAGCATACAGAGACAATCTATACAATTGTGTGCTTCAAACTTTGTGGTAACATTTTTGGGGAAGAATCACATATGGGTGTAATGGTCAGGTGTCCACATACTTTTGGCCATATAGTGTCTATATGGTAGTATTACGTCAAATTTTGACCATGATAACATTAATTGGCTTGACTCCACTTGATATAAGCATAACACCACAAACCCTAACAGATTTGCTCTGGGTATAAAAATCTGATTGTGTTATGTGCTCCTCTGATAGATGATGCAGCAGAGATTATTGTTGGCTACTAAAAAAACACTTTGCTTTTTATTTCTTGCTGGATGTTCTTTTTACCTGAGATGTGCTGAGAAGACCAATGCAATTTGTTGGGAGGAGAAATGATGCATTCATGCCTCAAAGCAATTTGAAGAGCATTTCAAATTATACCATGAAGAGTAACAAAATCAGTGCATGTAGAATTTAAATTTAGATTTTTAACCTAACCTAGTAAGTAAACATCAGTGAGTCTTAAATTTTTATAAAGGTATTATAGGGCTTGTACTGTAGAATATAAACAATAAATAATATAAAGACCAGTTAAAGCTTTGAAATGGTGTTTGTTCTCTGTTCAATTTTAGCGCTCAGACCTTGAATTTTTGGCGAATTTTTGGTAAAGCCCTGACCCTTCCCTTTATTCAGTTAAAAAATTCAGTATCTTGCTTGCTGTCTTGCTCTCACAGCCCTGTCTGGAGCTCTAAGTGTTTGTGTGCACTTCTGTTTATCTGCTTTGGCTTAGAGGGGGAAAAAAGATATATAAATAATGTAGGGAAGAGTGTGTGCTGTATCTTGTTCAAGGTAATCTAAACAAGAAGCAAAATAGTTACATGAGTAATATCTCATGTAAGGGTGAAGATATTTGTGAGATAATTGCAATAGATTTCCCCATTAATTCAATTCGATTCACTTTATATAGCACTTTTAACAGTGGACATTGTCACAAAGCAGTTTGACCCGAAAACCAGATATAGATTTAAATTAAAGAGGTGATGATGATGAGGATAAACTCCATGAGAGGACATGTGGATGAAAGCTTGAGCTTATATGCAATAACCTCCATAAACTGGACAAACCAAATAAACTGAACGTAAAAGGGACAAATTGGTAGCCTATTGTTTATCTAGAAAGTCAATAATTAATAAAATAGTCAAATAAATTTCCCCTCAGCACAGATTTATGAGTGTAACCCAACTATTCAAGCATTAGGTTCATTATTTGAATTAAATTTTTTGTACATTAAATGTCCTGGCTATATATTTTAGAGCCAGAGAGCTTTATATTCTTGCACTTTCCACCAACAGAACACATTAGGACCAAGACAGGAGGTTGGGATTAAAGCCATTCAATTCAAGTGAGCAGTCAAACTGACCAATAACTGTTATAATAGCATTGATAATGACGGGTTGTGATTTACCAAGTGTAGCAAAATTTAAATAAATGAATGCATAAATAACAGACCCCCTGGCTATGCTTCAGTTTGAGAAGCACCAGTGTAAACATTAAATAAAGCACTAGATTTTTTTTATAGTTATACATGTATTTCCCATTGAACACATAGAAAATGTCTTCACATATCACGCCGTTAGATTTTGCTCATGCTACATATTATGATAGTTTCGAAAACCCACCAGTTTCATCACTCCATCTTCTATGTTATGATGGAAGAAGTGTGTTCGGTTCAATCAAGCAGTCAGAAAGAAACACAGGCTAGAAGAAAAATGACAGCCCCATCCCATTTCCATAGCTGGTTGCTCTGTGTTTGGATGATATGAAGAGACGAGAGGGAAAGGCTAGCTGTGTTACTTTAGCATGCAGAGGCGCACTCTCTCCAGCCGCATAGAAAACTCTTGCACTAATCAAACACAAAGTTTTCCAACTCTCATGTGTGACCGTGTAGAAATTTATTTAACCTTATACAGGGAGGGAGGAGCAGTGCGTGGCATTTCAATCACACATGTTGAGCAAATGGAAAGAAAATGAAGCTGCTGATTCAAATTGATGAAAATACATGCAAATAATTCAATTTTTTTTCTGATTGGCTTGCATCAAGGGTCGCTGATTGCCCCCAAAAAAGGGCGGGACTGCTCTCTGCTCTCCGCTATTCCTGTCTCTCTCTCTCTCTCTCTCTCTCTCTCTCTCTCTCTCCTCTGCCCCCAGCCTCTAGAGGCTGTCATGCTCCACTCAGCACTGCTGTTTAACAAGCCCTTCAGTCAAAGCTTGGACTAGACCATCATCACACTGTCCTCTCCTGTCACCAGGTCAAGGATCTTTAATACCCCTCCCTCAGCCACCAGCTGAAAAACACACACACATTTTCCTGATGTTTTTTCTGATCTTACACTGTAGCCTCTGATGATGTGGGTATCTGACAGAAGACAATACAACGTACACTACGGGCCATGTTCAGAGTTAGCGAGGTTTAAATTGATTTACTGGGTGGCACATTTACATGATTAAAATTACCTGCATGTATTTTACGCATCCAAGCGTTGAGCAGAAGCACAGAAGAAGTTTTTCAATAGACCGCTGCCTTTAAACTCACACACACACACACACACTTGCCTCTAAGCCTGAGGATAGAAAATGCAGACTGAAGAAGCAGAGAATGTTTGTTTCTTTGCTGCCAACTGAAATGTGATGTAACATAAAAGCAAGACACAATCAGAAAATAAACACTAATATGATGATATATGCATGAAAAGATGGCAAACAAAGAAATAACCATCGAATAGGAGTCTAATATGTTGCTAATATATTGCTGCATAAATAGTTGCAATTATCACATTAATTACTTCCAATTAGTCTTAATTTAACAATATTCTTCCATCTTCATTATTCATCAGCTTGATCCTGCACATCCTATTATTTACACAATGAACTAGAAGCATCGTGGCTTATTATCTCCTGGTGAGAATTGTACTGGACAATCCATGAAAGATCTATATAATTTTTTTTATATTGCATGCCATTTGTGCCCACAATTAATGGGCACAACAAAATAAATCGAGGGCATAAAACTGTAATGTGTGCACAGGTGTGCGAGCTAATTTACCACACTTTTAATTCATACTTTTGACTTGCTGAATTAATAAATAATGCCAGTGCCGATGTGGTGTCATATAAAGAAAACATGCCCGTGGTTTAAAGGATAAGCTGACCAAGCATTCATCTGCTACATTTACAGCTCACTTTAAGTGTTGTTTATAGTTTTATTCATTAAGATGCTGCCTCCTCCCATCTCCTCTGTAGGAAAAAAATAAAAACTCTCCATGGACCAAACATCATTAATACAATTAATTAATTAATTAATTAATAGTGCTGTATTTACACTCCTGGGCAAAAAAAAAAAAAAAAAGGCCAAGCCCAAAATGGCAAATATGAAGCTTTTAATGGTCTTAACAACAAATTATTGGTTAGAAAATTAACAGGAATTAAACAAATGCACTCCTGAGAGCGCCCAGAAGATATCCCAGAAGATATTTTTTTGGAAAATGTTGTACACACTGACATGTGTTAGTTTGAATTTTACATCAAACATTTTAATCATTATATCATGATTTTACCTTTGCATACAAGAAGACTATATAAGTGAATTTCCCTGTTTCTAGCTTTTCCCCAAACAGTTCACTGCAGCAAAAGTAAACCAGCAAATGGTGGCACAGGAGCTCTCAGGAGTGCATTTGTTTCATTCCTGCTAATTTCCTGAACAATGATTTGTTTTTAAGACCATTAAAAGCTTCATATGTGCCATTTTGGGTTTGGTCCATTTTTTGTTTTGTTTTTTTTTTTGCCCAGGAGTGTATGTATTTAATATTAGGCTCGCATGGCATTGCAAAGATTATGGAGTGTATTTACAGCCCAAAAACTTCAGCATGACATGTTGTGGTTACTTCCATCTCTCAGACAGTGGCACTGGACTTTAGGCTGCTTCTCACTCAAGCTGATTCTGCATTTTTTAAAAATTCAGGTGTGAATGAGACACGCCTCTGTTTTTGGCTCCACCCCACACAGCTTAAGTCCATAAAGGAGTAAATACTGTAACTACAAGCAGCAACACTCCTTCAGTAGCTTAACTACCTAGCTTAATTTGTTTGGCAGTAGCTGAACTATTGCTAAAATAATGTAGCTTTTCCAGTATTAAGCTACTTTTTTAACTTAGCAGTGTAACATGACGAAATGCTACACTGCCTTTTGCCTTTTTATCTGCATCACAGCAAATCACGACGTGCAAACTTCAGTTCAGAACTTCTGCTTTGGGTAGAATGTGTATAAATGTGCGTGCCGCAGCTTTCACGGACCTGTGTGGAGAAGAACAGCATCACGATACAGGAGGCATTCTTCTAATGATAAAAACAAGACTATCGAACATCCATGGCCATATTTATCAACAGTTATCAGCATGAAAGATTAAAAGAGACACATTTGTTGGTAACCTGTGCAAAAAAGAAATCCAACAGTTTAAGCACTAATTTTAATGACACATAAAGATGTATGTTTTGTTATTGCTGTTGATTACCTAGCTGGTTAAATGAAGAGGGTGATCAGAAGTGATAGGAGTGACCTCAGGTATTTAGCCTTATAGCTAGCATCAGCTAATATGAAATAATAACCAATTATGATAAGCATTATTATTCATATTGCAGCAAACATAGCTATAAACCATTGCTATTAATGTTAATTAGCTAGATATTTTACAGGTACGAATAAAACCAAGGGTAATGGAGTGATCTGTCATTATAGCACACCCTGAATAAAGCACTTTTATTTTGTGCAATAAAGTAGCGGTACATCTAAATGAAAATATCGCAGTTGCTTTTCCTCAGTTTGAAAAAGTAGATTCTGTATAGTTATCTATTTCTTCGTAGTAGCTTGTAGTGTAGCTAGCTCCTTTATCAAAAGGGTAGTTCAGCTGTATTGTATTGCTATTATAAATCATCAGTAGCTTGTACTGTAGCTTCATAAGTTACAGGTGCAAAGTAGCTTCCCCAAAGCTGGTAGTTATGCCTGAGGTAAGAGTACCGATTCCTCACGACTCGCACATAACTCAACTCTGAATACAGCCCTGTGTGTTTTCCTTTCACATCCATTACTGTAGGAGTCTGTTTAAATTTTAAACATGCTATCATAAAGTCGCCTGTTACCCCACTGGACCACCAAGAGGACTGATTTATTTGGTCATTAAATATTTACATATATTCCAAAGCTCATCATAGATATGATGAACTAAAGACTCTGATTAGCATACTTATTAAATTGCTTTTGTGTAGGCCACCTGATGAAGCTTGATCTGACTGTTATACATCCACAGACAGGGGCAGACTGGAGACACAAATCTGCCCAGGAATACGCTGGCTAAGGATAAGTGGCTCCGTACATTTGTCCAAAATATGAGTTTAAAGTGCATTAACTAATATTACGACATTATTCATTATTACACTACTGCAGTTTCTCCTCTGCTGGACACTGAAAAGGCTTCCTTCATGATTTCTCTTTCACATAAGAGTTCCCCCTATCATCCTGAGATTGCGAGTGCGAATCCTGATGATGCCAAGAGAGCAAAATTTGGCCATGCTCTCAGGGAGGGAGGTGTGGCCTACTCTCGCTCCCCTATCAATCACAGTGACACTAACCAATCATGCGTATCTGTGAGCTCAGGCATGTAGAAGTGGGCGGGTAGCGCTTTCCTCTGAGTGTGTTACACCTCCCCCTGATGCTGCATGAGCAACAGTTCAAAAAGATTTGTTCGGCTGGCTTCACATGCCTAACACACTAACACATGGTATTTTGCACTAACACATGCTATATGTTTACATCTGAGACTAGATAAATTACATTTCATTGAATTCACTGGTAAGCACTTTTTCGTCTTTCTGAATGCTTTTTTAAAGCAAGGCCAGCACTAACAAAAATTCAGAATCATCCACCAAAGAGTTTGTGGCACTTGCTGTCTGCCACAGAGTGACACCATGGAGGTGATTTGTTATAAATGTCGCCTAGCTTGGTTCTTAACTGTAGTATCAAAGGACTATTGCACCAGGACTAGCTAATCATATCTCTTAAGTTAATTTCCCTTTAAGTCTCAATTTCTGAGAGACAAAAACACCACCACCTGGAATTCGAGCACAACACAAACCAGTTCTAAAAAAGCCTAATATGAATGAATGCTCGTCATTCCTTGGCCTTATTTAGTAAGCAAGGCTATGCCACTGAGTACCTACTTTCTCAACACTGTGCTCCGTTATCACCACAACCACCAGCAGGCAATTTGGAATTGAATTGAAAACTGTATTTCATTTTTTTAACTCATCGCTGCATACGCCAGCTATGTTTCTTTAACTTTCTCTCGCTTTCTCCTCACTGGTTTTCCACTTCCTCTCCCTCTTTGTCTAGACTACACTGGAAATTGATCATTGAAACCTAACAGACAGAACCAATCACAAGCATGGTACTAGTGAGTGTGTGTGTGTGTGTGTAAAACATATCAGAGAATGTGGATAAGAAAGGGAATAGAAAAAAACTGCAGGCCTACCCAGAGGAAAATAGAGCAGCTCCCCAGAAAAAATCCTGACTTTCCCAGCAGCCAGTCCGCCCCTGTCCACAGATATTGTACAGATCATATCTAGTTATGCTGAGCTTTTCATCTTACATTCTCAGCAGGACATTTGGTGCTTTCGGAGAAGGTGCTCCCTGTAGCATCTTCAGAGTTTCTCCTCATTTTTCACACTGAATATTCACTGTTATTTATGCGCCTTGCAGTGGCAAGCGAATTTCTGTGTGAGGTAATTAAACATGGAGTCTTCCACTGTGGAAAAGTAATTGTCTTCTCTCTTCTCTCGTGAGCTCAGCACAATCACAGAGACAGGTCAGGTTAGTCTGATTCCAACCTTAGCTCTACCCTATGCTGTAATCATATTAAATTATTTAAAATCTTTTTTTTTAAGTCATTGAAAGTGTAGCCCAGAGCTCTAACAGCCTACATTTTTGGAGTGTCGGTGGAAATTAAACACAGATTTAAGTACTTGTTTATGACCACATCATCAAAAAGTTGACGTTTCAGAGAAGCAGAAAAAAATACATTTACTAGAAAGCAAGTTCTATGGTTCATCTATAGTTAAAATAATAATAATAATAATAATAATAATAATATATGCAGAAATATATGCAATTACACTTATGTTCGAAAGCTGTTCATAGACTTTAGTTCAGCATTCAACACAATCATTCCTCAGCACCTGATTAGAAAGCTGAACCTGCTGGGCCTGAACACCTCCCTCTGCAACTGGATCCTGGACTGTGGAAGACCTCAGTCAGTCCAGATTGGGAACAGCATCTCCAGCACCACCACACTGAGCACTGGGCCCCCACAGGGCTGTGTGCTCAGTCCATTGCTGTTCACTCTGCTGACTCACGACTGTGTAGCAACGCACAGCTCGAACCACATCATCAAGTTCACCGATGACACGACCGTGGTGGGTCTCATCAGCAAGAACAATGAGTCAGCATACAGAGAGGAGGTGCAGTGACTAACGGACTGGTGCAGAGCCAACAACCTGTCTCTGAACATGGACAAAACTAAAGAGATGGTTGTTGACTTCAGGAGAGCATAGAGTGACCACTCTACGCTGAACATCGGCAGATCCTCTGTGGAGATCGTCAAGAGCACCAAATTTCTTGGTGTTCACCTGGCGGAGAACCTCACCGGGTCCCTCAACACCAGCTCCATAACAAAGAAAGCCCAGCAGTGTTTCTACTTTCTGCGAAGGCTGAGGAAAGCCGATCTCTCACCCCCCCATCCTCACCATGTTCTACAGAGGGACTATCAAGAGCATCCTGAGTAGCTGTATCACTGCCTGCTTTGGGAATTGCACCGTCTTGGATTGCAAAACCCTGCAGCGGATAGTGAGGACATCTGAGAAGATCATCAGGGTCTCTCTTCCCTCCATCACAGACTTTTACACCACAGGCTGCATCCACAAAGCCACCAGCATTGTGGACGACCCCACACACCCCTCACACACTCTTCCCACTCCTGCCGTCTGGCAAACGGTACCGAAGCATTCGGGCCTCACGGCCAGACTGTGTAAAAGTTTCTTCCCCCAAGCCAATAGACTCCTCAACACTCAGGGACTGGACTGAAAACACACACACACTCAACTGAGCATCACTCCATCCTCTGTGCAATTTTTTGCACACACCTGTATTAAATTTCTGCTGCTATAAATATTTATTATATACTGTATATTTATACTCTCCACCTGGCTGCTATGTTTATATTCAGCAACTTATTTTGTCAATCTTTTGCGCTACTGTCATAAGATTCACTTTTTTATTAGCACTGTATGCTAGTCGGAGCTGCACTGTAACACACCGTGCACATTGTCTTGTTTTATATAGAGAGTTTTGTACTGTCTTGTGCCGTGTGCACATGTTTGCACGGTGCACTTTATGTAAATACATGTAATGTCTACTGTACTTCTGTGTTTTGTTTTATGTAGCATCTTGTTCCTGGAGGTACGTTGTTTCGTTTTACTGTGTACTACTAATACATAACTGTATATGGTTGAAATGACAATAAAGCCACTTGACTTGACTTGATTTGAATTAATCACCAGTTTTGAATGTTGATGTGTCACATTGTAGCTGCAATCTCTAACTGTTATAATTGCATTCCTCATATTGTGCAGTTTAAACACTATGCCTAAGTCGTTTATGATAAATTTGCTATTAAATTAAAACCAAGATTCCTACACATTAATTCCACTTTCTCTTACAAATATATAAACTGATCTATGAACAAAATGTACAATGCTGTAAGGTTGAGTCACACATTCTCCACTCTACCACATTCAACCACTCTAAATGATCTGATCGCTAAAGAAGCATCTAACAGAACATCATTTACATTTCAATTGGTAACAACTTGATTCTTTCCCAAGTAAAATTACACCCACGGCTCATTCAGAGTAAATAGAACTGCAGTTTACTTGAGTCATTGTCTTACCAGTCTAAATATAGCAGTAAATCAGTGAATAGTATTTTCCTTATTAAAGAGTATCCGTATTAGTCAGAGGGACTATCGAGAGCATCCTGAGTAGCTGCATCACTGCCTGGTTTGGGAATTGCACCATCTCGGATCTCGCAAGACCCTGCAGCGGATAGTGAGGACATCTGAGAAGATCATCAGGGTCTCTCTTCCCTCCATCACAGACACTTACACCTCACGCTGCATCCGCAAAGCCACCAGCATTGTGGACGACCCCACACACCCCTCACACACTCTTCCCACTCCTGCCGTCTGGAAAACGGTACCGAAGCATTCGGGCCTCACGACCAGACTGAGCAATAGTTTCTTCCCCCATGCCATCAGACCCCTCAATACTCAGTAACTGGACTGAAAGAACACACACACACATATACACAGTTGAGCATCCTCCATCCTCTTTGCAATTTTTTTGCAAGTTTTTGCACATTACATTTTGCTGCTATAATACTTATTATACTGTCCATAGGCTGCTACTCTTATGTTTACACTATTTCAGCTACTTATATTGTACTCTTGTACTCTTTGCACTATTCTCACTGGATTCACTTTCGAACAGATCTGTGTGCTGGTCGGCGCTTCACTGGGACTTACTGTGCCCATTGTCTGTCCCAGTAGTCATTGTACTGTCCTGTGTTGTCTGCACATGTTTGCACTTGTGCACTTTATGTATAAATTTATGTAGTCCCATGTAGTTCTGTGTTGTTCTGTGTTTGTCTTATGTAGCACCTCGGTCCTGGAGAAACGTTGTTTCATTTCACTCTGTACTAGCTGGATGTATATGGTTGAAATGACAGTAAACTCCACTTGACTTGAATTCTTAAGGAACCTGTTTTTCTAAAAGTGCTCCTTCATAGAGTCACTCATCAGGGCTTACGTTCCATCGCAATGACCACAGCCGGCGAATGAGCAACTCCCGGTGATGCCTTTTACTCCAGATCCTCCAACCCCGTGTGTTTAGTTGTCGTTCTCTCTTTTATTTCTATAACTATTTCACGCATTTCACTGCTGTCTCTAATCACATGTTTTAAAATGACCTCTGATGGGAATAAAGTAGACGCCCTAATTAACTCGCCAAAAGTAATGTACGGTAACATGAAATGTGTGTCGTTGTGAAAAACTGAGATTGAATATCTTTAGCCTGGGTTTATGTAAACATTTGGCCTCAACTGTAACTCCTTTAAGAGCTGCATTTGTCTCTTTGGAAAAAAGCATCTGCCAACCAGATCAATTAAAATGTAAATGTATTGCAGCAGTAACTCCTCAGTCATTATACAAATTGAATAGGATTTTTCAAGATTAAAAAAAAATCTAGCAAAGAATCAGAATCAGATTTATTGGCCAAGCATGCCTGAGCATACAATGATGCTACAGCGCACACTTACACACTTACAACACAATGCTGGACATAAACAAGATATAGAGTAATGCACAAACCTAATGACAACAACCACATGACAGTTTACAGTGCAAACATAACACAATCTTGATGACGACTCACACAGAACAGTTAACACACTGGCACGTGACAGTAAAAGTGATAGCAAAGCGCAGAATATTTGTACAAAAATGTTTTCTTTGGCTTGAAAGAACATGAAAATGTGATGATTAAAACGTGTAAAATGAATCGAAATTTATCGCATAAAGCTCTAATAACCTATACTTGGAGCTTTAATAAGGGAAAAAAAAAATAAAGTGTAATTTGTAAGAAGAAAACAGCAACATGTTCATTGTTCTTAAAACGCAGTGCACAAACACCTGTGCTTAACGATGACGTAAATCGCAGTTCTGCGCTGAAACTCATCGTGAACACTGAGCTCTGACTGACAAGTTCATTCCTGGCAGTCATTAGCATACAGTTTCCCCCTGAAGCACAAGTCATTATCAGATTTTCCTGATTTCACGGAAGACAGACAACAGATTAAGTTTGTGCATTGGCACATTTGAATGTGTTGCAACAAAACAACAAACATCCAAAATTAACTTACTGTATACTAATTTCCCAAGTGGCTTTAAACAACTCTGTGTTTTTTTATTTTATGAGTAGGACTTTTAAGCTTGGAATACTTTACACAACGTATAACATCCGGAAACGAGTTTAAAAATAGAAAATAGTTTGCACTTAATGTTTTTTTCCTTTGACAGAATTTCATCGTGAAATTTCATCGTGAGAGAATGCATTCAGGACACACACATCCTCTCACACACACACACACACACATATCCTCTCTCTCTCACACACACACACATATGCGTGCACACACACACACACACACACACTCAGAATTCTGCACATGCCTGTAATCATGTGACACAAATAAAGGTGAAGCTGGAAATAATGCATCTTGTTTGATTTTTCTTTAATTTGTATATTATGTATGTGAAGCAATGAAACAGAAAAGCCTAGGTTTAAAAAAATACAATTATTTTCAGATCTTCACAAGCTTGTCCTTAATCTGTAGGAGTGTTTATACATCTCTTAGACACGTATCCTTTTAGCATCCTTTCCTAGCTCTGTCATTGGCTACTGCTTGTATCAGTTGTCCAGTTGGAAAGTTTTCTTGGAACTTGGAAAGTTTCCTGTGATAAAAATCACACCTTGTTGAAACTATTTAATTGTTCTAAAGCAAGATTAGACGTCTTGAATTGATTTGTGCCAACAGTCACTTCTGATCGAGCGTGACAACTGAGCGAAATTTGTTGGAGAATGCACATTTAAATTTTTAATTTCTTTCATCAACATGTTGATCTATTTGCACTTTGATTAACAGTTTCCTACATTACCCACAATGCCATTCGACTGGCTGATGTTAGTGGCACCAGTGTGAACTAGTCCTTGCTTTATCCCTTCCTAAAGATACACTCTGTACACTCAGCTCAAACGAAACAGAAAAGCGCACAGTCAAGTCAATACCATCGCGCTTGCCATCTTGTGGATCGCTAACTCTGCCATAACTCAGCGTTGTAACTCCATCATATTCTGACACACACACAGAACATTGTACATTCTCTGCTTTAATTCTACACTGGATTCTTTCAACATTGCTGGAAAATGAGAGTGAGAAAAGAAAGTTTTGGTTTCAGGAGCAAAACCTGATCATTATATTTGAGATTGTTAAAATTTTTCCCTGCTAATGTTATTATAACTCTGCTAGCAATGTACTTCTCTGAAATCAGCGCAGCAGACAATCACTAACTTATCGGTAATTCTCCATCTCCGTCACTCTCCATCCATTTCTCTTCAAATCCCACTGTAGTACTAGTACGTGCTCTGGGTGGTTTTAGGGCCCGAGGTGCTGCTCCTTTGACCACGAGGCGAAATTAATACAGTAACATTTAGTCATTTAGCAGATGCTATTATCTATTACCATTTAAAACCAGTGTTCTATAAGACTATTTTCTGGCGATTTAGTCTGAGAATGATAGAGAATGATGCAAAATAGGTTGAGATGAAATTATCGGTGTTTATTATTAGTGCGTCTTTGTACGTTCGATAAGGAGGTTTAGTTTAATGGTGAAAGTAATCCAGCGCCATTCAGTGCTGTTTGTGTACACAGATGCGTATGAAAAATTCTATAAACAATTTGAAATTATGCACATTTAATTCAGATTCTTTCTTATAGAGCATGTTTGATTTCTTTTACCCCATGTGTTAATTAATACATTAACTAACAAACGTGTACTAACGTACTTAAGGTGGTCGTTATTCACGCATAAAGATTCATAAGACTCACGTCGTAGTTAAGGTTAGTTCTTCATTAGTTCATGATTAGTACATGCCTTAACTCATCATTAGTTCATATTTAAGTATGTATTAATTCAGGTATTAGTGCATGACTATTCCTGTTACCAACTTATCTCGCACGAATAATGAGAATACACCTTCAACTAGCAAATAAACACCAGAATCACTAAGCACATCACAAATAGTTCAGTAGAAATGTATTTAATGTGTTTCCTTAAAACATAGCAAGGCAAGAAACAGTTCATTGTTGTGGAAGGAACCGTACTCTAATGAATGCAATAAAACTAGACGTGGAAAAAAAAAGTGTTAATCATCCACACGTAATGTAACCAAAATAATCTGACACTGTAAATTGTCTTTCCAGTGAAATGTAGGTAAACGATTTGCAGAAGAATCTGCGTGTGTGTACTTTAGGACTGTGTCTCTAAATGTGTTAATGGTGTGAACAAACACATGTCTAAATTTCAGAGTTATTGTTTGGAAACCTAAAAATATTTATCCCTACACTTTTGCTTTCTGAAAGCTAGGCCTCGTGTTCGAATGGTGCCAGGTAGCATCATTATTATCATCAAGAAGTATTAGGACATGAGATATATTATGTTTGATCTTTACGGAGAAAACTGACATTAACGTAAGAGAGCACTTATTTATGAAATATGGCTCATACAGAATTCGTAAATTTGTTTTTTATGTAGGTATACATAGCTATTGTGGCTACATTTTTGTGTCTGATGATGGCGTAGCAGGAAGGAATTGATGATGAGGTAGATTTAAATCTGATAAATTCAGTATTGACTTATTATTGACAATCTAAGGGGGTTAATAAGGAATGAACCAATATCAGCAAATGTAACAAGGCCTGGTCTTCATCTCAGCCTTGTTCTTTATTTTTCCTCTAGGGATCAGCATAATAATGCGAAGCTGAATATGAAAGTCTATACAAATGTTTGGCAGCAGTTATTTTAGAAATACACACAGAAACCATCATTGATTTTATATATGCTAAGCTTTCCCATTTGTGACTTTTTTTTTTACTGAAAAATGCTATGATTTTGATTTCCTGTCTTTACCTGTTTATTGTAACAGAAACAATAAAAATGCACTATATGACCAATAGTATGTGGACACCTGACCATCACACCCATATGTGGCTCTTCGCCAAACTGCTACCACAAAATTGGAAGCACATTATTGTATAGAATGTCTTTGTATGCTGTAACATTACAATTTCCCTTCACTGGAACTCAAACCTGTTCCAGCATGACAATGCCCCTGTGCACAAAGCGAGCTCCATGAAGACATGGTGTGTGAAGGTTGGAGTGGAAGAACTCGAGTGTCAAGCACAGAGCCCTGACCTCAACCCCACTGAACACCTTTGGGATGAACTGGAACAACGACTGAACCCCAGACCTCCTCACCAACATCAGCGCCTGATCTCACTAATGCTCCTGTAGCTGAATGAACACAAATCCCCACAGCCATGCTCCAACATCTAGTGGAAAGCTTCCCAGAAGAGTGGAGCTTATTAGAACAGCAATAGAGAGAATAAATCCAGAATGGGATGTTCAGCAAGCACATATGGGTGTGATGATCAAGTGTCCAAAAACTTTTGTCCATATAGTGTACAAATTCACATTCAGGTTTGAATGAGACCTAAAAAAAAAAAAAAAAAGGATGTTTCTGTATCTCTATGAAGCCTTATTAAAGGCTCACTGAATCTCAAATAAAAAGGCCTAAAATAAATCACAATCAGGATAATGAAATCCAAACTGACACATTAGTTATTTGCTATAAATACTGTGTAAGACTGAACCTCCTCCTGTTTTTGAACTCTTGTTGTTTATGGATGATGGATTTTATCACCAAGCCCCAAACACCCCTGTAATTGTTTGCATGATATCAAGTACATCACACTTCAAATATTGAACCAGAGCTGGAGTCTATTTATGAATGATACACTGCGGGCTTATTTGATCACAGTAATAGCGCCCGCGTTTTAATTGATTTACTGCTGCAGACTCCTTGTTAATTAAAGCTCCGCGCCAGTGTACACGCAATAATAATGACTGACTGGTCAGGTTTTATAAAGTGCGATTATGCGAGACAGCGTTTGCATCAGTCTTTACACTGTGCCCTTTTCCAGACCTATTGGTATGCTGCCACTTACCACAATGTCCCTCTTGCTGTTCAGAGGTCTGCATGGGGTGTACTCAAGGAGCTGTGCCTGGAATATTGTTTTACTCTTCAAAAGACAGTGCAGGTTGACTTAAAAGAATTAAAATCAGAGCTGATAGAACAATCCATGCTATCGTTAGGCAGCAAAAAGGAGGGGAAAAAAGCATGTCCAAAAGTAGGATTTTGTTTCCCGACCACACAGGGTAGATATCATCTTGTCATGTCTGTTCAGTGCTTGTCTTTAAGTAGTCAGTGTTCTTGCAGAGGACAATCTGAATTGCCTGGTTGTGGAGGCTAAAGCACCCTGAAGTGTCATTGAGAGAAAATTACTCTATGTATATCATCACACCTTTAAAAATACTTTACTTCGTTTGAGGCATTTTAACTAGACGAGAATGGAGTTCATATGGCTGTCTGTTATTTTTGTAATTGAAAAAAATATGAATTTAGCATGTTTGCCACTTCACTATCAATCTGAAGCATCTGTAATAAGTAAGAGTGTGTCATTGGCCCTGAAAGAGGTCATAAAAAAAGAAATCATACTCCCAGAAATCTTTAGAGCTGACTATATAGTTTATCAGTAGTTATCAGAGAGTTTGCTTTTTTGACATGGGCTGGGTCTGTTGCTTTCTGAAAGCTAGGTCTCATGTTAAATTGGGCCAAGTAGCATCATTATTACCCTCATCAAGAATTATTAAGACATGAGATATATTATTTTTGATCTTTACAGAGACAACTGCTATGCTTCTTGCAAATGAGTGCACTTATTTATGCAACATACGTTCATAAATTCTGTCCAATATTAAACATAGCTATGGTGGGTACGTTGTGTGTCTGATGATGGCTTAGCATCTTAGAATTCTTAACAGTCTTAATGAATATTGCAGAATAATATTGAGTCTTTTTTTGAAGGATATTAGATTAATCCTCACAGCTCAATAAAAACAAGATTCAATGCCTTGCTTGCTGATTTCCAAAAGATGTTATTAAAGCATGTACTAATGGTTTATATCCAAGCATTGCTCTATCGGGTATGGCCCAACTAATTGTGCACAGGGGACCTATTATCAAATGCAAATGAATCCCTGATTGACTTCCTACTCCGTTATTCCTGACTTCTTTCGATCACCTTTGTGGCTGTATTTGGCCAGAGGAGGGAAAATAGAAGGAGGTCAGATTCCACAGTGGTGTTTTTGTGTATCTAGTGACTCTAAGTGATATGGTATCACCTGGAATTTGAGGCTACATGCCACTTAAATAAGTGGAAGTTGTTGTGGACAACGTGTGTGCAGAGTAAATTACTTAATCATATTAAAGAAAAGGCTTGGGCCTTTTAGATAGAAAACATTTTTTATATGGCATTTGCTTTTTTTTTTTTAGATCAGAGTAATTTAATTACTTATAACACAATTAGCTAAGGCAAAAACATTTACCCATTGCACGTAGTATTCACTGTAACAATGCATTTCAGAGTTGAGTCACAAAATGTGAAATTGTGCATTATTTACATAACCTAATCACTGGGTTGAGTCATTCTGCTTGGTTGTTTCATATCATGTTCCCCCAACATTTGGGTAGTTAAGTAAGGATTAAAACACAAGGGTGAGTGCTGTTCTATACCAGTATACATCCTGAAGTGTTTTATTCCTCTTATACCACAGTAGTTTGCAAATGATTAAATTTGTTCACTTATCAAAGAATGACACGCCGTACTTTGATCCATTTAGTGTTGTGGACTGTCATGCGATATCACGTTTCTGATATCACGTATGTTAAAGCAGCTACAAACAGTCGTTCCTTCACTATCTCTTGAAGTTAATAATAATAATAAAAATTCCGCTTGTTACGGAAAAGTTTAAAAGGAACAGCTTAACAGATTGTGCTGTTATAGGAAAATAATTCATGCAGGTGGGGTGTGACGCAGCATGAGGCACAAGACAAGTCAAACCCTACATCCCTGAAGTGCATTATTTTTGCATAAGAGCACAGACTGGAGTGTGTTATTCCACTTATACAACAGTGATTTGCCAACATTTACAATGTTTAATTTATTAATGAATGACACATCGTACATCTTAATGGTTTATAATTAGATTTAATGTTGTGGAACATCTGAGAAACAAGTTAGTTCCTGATCTCACTTACGTTATAGCTGCGAAAAACAGTCATTCCCTCACCCACATTCTCTCTCTCTCTCTCTCTCTCTCTCCTACACACACACACACACACACACACAAAGCAGAGCCTGTCATTCTATTGAGAAAACAGAGGAAACGGAAAGCGTAACTGAGATTGAGAGTGCTTACAAGCGAGACTCCTTTCATAAATGTTAAATATATTAACATATTAACGTAAACATAACATATTAAATGTAAATATTACATAATTATTTAGCCAGTGATGTATTTATGTTAGCTAACTAGCATCTGCCTTTAGATACCTTTGTCCATCACCACTAAAATTAAATAGCTAAATTCAAAGCTAAATACAAAGTAATACAAAGGTAATATAGTGACAATATACTCCTATTAGATGTTTATCTTCTCATTCACATATTATTGTATTAGTCTGTTTTCACTGATAAACTGTCTCTTAACAGAAAAAAAGAAAAAAAGAAAAAGATCTGCTTGTCTATAAAGCCGATGGTCTAGAAATTATATTAAAAATCCCATCTTTGGCACTGCTACTTAAGAAAAATCTGACAAGAGACATGAACTAAACAAAGGTCATTGTAGGAATCTGAATATACTACCCAGAAAATCTACTCTACTCCACCTACACAAGACTCACAACATACACAAGATACGTAGGAAAAAAAAAGCAGCAGAATATAGCAATCCGTAAGAAGAACGCGAAGGAGAGATGGGGTGGATTTGAAAGGACTTCCCCCCTGCATTGATCTTCATTTCTCTACTGACGTCTGTGTCTGAGCAGTGGAAATTCCCACCTCTCGCCGTCGCTGAATGAATGGTTGCGGCCCCCCCACTGTAATGGAAACTTCATTTTGATTGATTCAATTGTGCTTACTTTAACATCCATCAAAGTCACAGTAATTTCCGTATTATCTCGGAAACATTATAATAGAGTGCATTAACCTAAGCCATATAGAGAGTTCTAGAGAATAGAAAGCTTACAGAAAACGCTACTTCTAGGTGGCTAGAAAAGGGACAGATAAAAGCTACTCTGTCCATTTATTTATTTATTTATTTATTTTTAAAAGTGTCAGGTGATTTAGTGAAAGTTGGCTCTAAAGTAGGAAAGTAGGAGTCTGAAACCTCCTGAAAACATTGTGTACTATAAATAATGATATCACTTCATACTGAAGTTGGATAATACAGCCCTGTTGCTAGTTTAATTCTTTCATTTGTGGCTAGTGAGTAGCATAACCAGCAGAGCATAAATCACTGCATGTGAGTTCCCATGGTGGCTGAATCATTAAGCAGAGTGCAGTGCTCTGCTTTACCCCCTGCAGCTAGATTGTGCACTCACTGTTAAAGCCTTGGAAATCAAGTGGTGCATGGAAGCTGAAAGCAGTAGACTGAAGATTCTGAGCAGATAGGTAAGTGCATACGTAATGTTATTTATCTAGTACATTTCAAGCTAATTTATGGTCACTAAATTGAAATACAACATTGATAAACCTTTCTTTGAACACAAACTAAATTTCTTATATAAACAAAACAAGATTCGAGATACGGTCAATTCGTTCAAATGTTCTAAAAAAAAGTTAATTAATAAATTCATACATTTTCAATAACTGCGTAATCTTGGTCAGGGTCACAGTGGATGCAGAGTCTATCCCAGGAAATCTAGGAGCAAGGCAGGAATACACTCTTTCATCCATTGCAGGGCACCATGCACACACATTCGCATACTCATTCACACCTAGGGGCAATTTAATGTAGCCAGTTTACTCATCTGCATTGTTTTTCGGAGGAAAGCCATTTGAACATGCACAAAAACTCAATACAGACAGTACCCTGAGCTCATGATCAAACTGGGGACCCTGGAGCTGTGAGGTGGCAATGCTACCCACTGTGCCACCTTGCCACCCTTAAATAATAAATATGATAGATAAATCAAGACCTTGGAACTAAAAGGTTCTGACAGTTGAGGGAGTTTAAAATATTGACACTCAATAAAGTCAAGCCAGATAACTTTTAACTAAAACTTCTCATAATGGCATTTATATAACATATTAACAAGATTAACTCAATTTTGCCAAATTTGATCTTAGACACATCATCAGTGATGGAACTTGGGGTCACTGCATGTTCAGGTCTTTAATCTTCAGGCATGCTCTCCCAGGTGACCCAGCCAGGGGCGATCAATCCCTGGCCTGTGTCCAAGTAGCTTTTGCAGACCACGGAACACCCCTACTGAGCCAGAGACATCTTGAAGCTCTCTCAATGGCCTCTGTGATGTTCCTGTTGACTCTGTTCATTTGCTGTCTTATGAGGTGCTTGAGGAGAGACTGGCTGGCAAAGCATCACAGCTCATTTCAATGGACCAGCATTGAACACGATTGCGTCTGCTATTGCGTTGGGCACCTGGTCATGGCGCCAATGGTAACAGCCTTCAGGCAACAGCTTAAGATGTGTTCCAGGGACCCTATTTTCTGACTCAGAGGACACGCTGGTGTTTCCACCATACCCTAGCAAAAGAGGTTATATGGGCTGGGGAGGATATAATAGTCTGACAAGATCAGAAATTTGATCTTCAATGGGTTGGCCATCCAGAGGTCCTCCTACAAAATAATCCAGTCCAATGCCTGCTCCCATCTAGTCCATGCACTCTGCAGGTACATTCCTTCTATCCTGCTTGAGTGCTCCTCCTCCACTGATCCCCCAAACTCGTCCTGGACCAGCTACTGACTCTTCTTCCCCTGGGCAAATCCTGCTTGGCAGGTCCTACCAGTCAGTTCTGCTGCAACCTTACTTCTGCTAGTGTGACTGCTTCCTGGGCCCTCAACTTTCTCCCAGTCTGCACCTCAATGCTGGCCATGGAGACTTTGCTGTTGATGGAGTCCCTGTACAGCACGACAGTCAGGTTGCTGAAGGGGAGTTGCAGTTTGTTATTGTGGCCATACAGAGTGATGCTCCCCAGGCTTTGTGGCAGCGCTAGTCACCTGTGAAGGAAGGGGCTGATTCTCCTTTCAAGGCCCTCAACAGTGGTCAGAGGGACCTCACAGAACAACAGCTCATTGCTGGTCACCTGTCGTGTTGTTATGACCATCAAGGTGCAGTTGAAGACTTTGCCCTGGCTCTTAACAGGCCTCTCTGTGATTGATGGAATCTGTACACCTCAGAGGTAGAAGTGGTACTTGACCATAACCTTCTCCCAAAATAAAGGGGTTTGCAATGAAGGCCACAGGCTTCCTAGCCCTCTTCCTGTTCCTTCTTCTGTGCCTTTCCACACGATGGAGGTTGATAATCTATTTCCTGATGATGTTCCTGAGCTCATTAAGGCTTATTATCTTCCTTTTCCATCTTGTGCTGCAGCCTCACAGACTTAAGTTCCTAGCTTATCTGGCCAAACCTTGTCTCCCATCAGCTTGGCATAGCAGTGCTCTTGGTGACCTGTTCTTTCTTGGTGCCACAATGTTCAGCAGCAATGCTAATAATGATGTTATTTAGATCTTTTGGTCCACCTCTCCCTTGGCTGTGTACACCAGGATTCCATCCACATCCTAAAACTGGTGCCGCTTTCTCTGCTTGTTAGCTGCAGGCCTCATGACTCAGCAGTGTTCTGGATGGCTGCCTTCTTCTGTGAGTAGACTCTGAGCCTGGCTTCTCCTGAATCTCCCCAGGGACTGCTCCTGTAAGCTGTACTACATGCACCCTCTTAAGCATCTCATCTTGACTTGGTGGTTCTTTTGGCCACACTGGTTCTTGCAGACTTTGCCGCATACACAGGCTGCACTTATAGTTAGTATTCCGTTTGCTGGGGTTATTACCTGTATATTCATCTGGTTGCATAAAATATCATATGAATCCAGCACTGATTTCAAGTATAGATCAATGCACTGAAATTATATGTAATGAATGAAACACAATGGGGTGTGTTGTTATAGGGAAATACTCAACATTGATTATTTTCCTATAACAGCACATTTTTAAGTGTTACAACAATTAAATTTTTTTAATGAATAGCACTTCATGCTTTATAATCATTCATACTTACATGTAATGTTGTGGAATGTTATCCTGTTATTTCATTATCTTTATTATAAGAAAGTTAACAGCAGACAGTGACAATACCCACTGAAAGGGGACCGAATTCTATGAAGCACTCTCTTACCAATTAGCAACGTTTCTCAGACATTCACAGCTGCCAATCAATCCAAGGTTCTTGCTGATTCATCCAACAGTGCTAATAAGGTTCCTGATGTGAATAATGCCTTTTGATCAGAGCTCAGATGTTTTGATCTGCAAAAGGATGCTGTTTAGAGGCAAGCATCAGAGTTGTGGTGATCCAGAGACAGCTGCCACGACTCCCCAGTGGCCTGCCGCAGCTAACCCCCTCTGACAAGATGTAAAATATCTGTTTACCTTTTAGCTTGACAACAGGCCATCATCACACACATTTCCCTTATGACCACATGAAATAGCCTTGCTAGGAGAAGTACATTTCAATCTCCGCATATGGCTTGTTTTTTTCTCCTTACAGGCCTCACTCTAACAAGGTCAATGAAGTTACTTGTGGAACATTAAATGTTGTTAACTCAGTGTGAACATTAGCTCCCTGACTAACAGTGATTACACATCTGTGATCATGAAGTACAAATAGGCATTCAATATCAGACATATGATTAAAAAAAAAGCAACAAAAGAATGAATATGAAGGACTACAGTATAAAGTTATGATTGGTATTTAGACCAAAAACATTACAGACCTTGTGATTTCCAAAGTAAAGTTTTGCCTCATCATGTCACCACCTTGTTAATACCAGTGTTATTGTACCTGCTTTAAACTGTTACACCATCACAAATCTGTTCTTTTAAACCTTTAAACCTTGAAGCAAATCAAGTGTCATTTTCCACCAACGTCTATTTTCAAAATTAGAAAAATGCCCCTAAACACTGTATGCTAAACAAGATCACTTAACTAAGTCACTTCTGATCAGATTTCTGGAAGAAATGGGACAAGCCATCCCAGAAATACTTGAAAACCCTAAGGCTGGAAGAACAAGTTGGAGGGGATGAAGGCAGCTGACAAGGTAAAAAGCCTTTCTGCAGCACATCTTTATAAATCAAAGAAGATCTTTTTTTACTCAGTCATACACTAGACAGGTCTTGGAACGCACTTAATGGAGGAGCCATTCACAGCCAGTTGAACTCCCACGTTTGTCTTTTCTTTTCACCTCCTTCCATCCTTTCGTCTTTTTTTTAACAACAGAACTCTTGTGTCCTTACAATATATTTTGTTCTGTGCTGTGCAGCAAGCCATGAGTTTCTCAGTGTGTTATATCTCACTCCAGCTCATCTCTACACCTTGTAAAGGCGTCTCAGGAGAGAGAGAGACCCTGTGGTGGGCAGATTGGAGGGGGTGGCAGTGGGAGAAATAGCTAAGGTTGTGACTATTTATGACATTTTTCCTACAGCATTATCTTCACACTAAATCTCCTTGGGGTGGATAGAGCGCACCGAGTCGGCTCTTCCACCTGCTAACACCTAACATGTTACCAGACATTGCTTTTAGTGGCTGGCTGTTAACGAAAATGACAATCCTCCTTTATGGCCTTCAGATTGAATATTCCCAGTGTCTGCATTCAGCACCGGCCATGTCATTACAGCTGATAGCACTCTGCTGGGAAAGAATACCCAGACCTTTTTATATATATATATATATATATATATATATATATATATATATATATATATATATAAATGTGTTTTTTTTACCTCTGCAATTTTTTCCATGCTTTACAGCACAGGCTAGTACATGCATTGACAAAATATTTTTTCTTGTTAGCAAAACCTGACATCTTTTGCAACTCAGGATTACATTCAGGATGTTTAGTCAATATATAGAATGTGAATTTATTGTCTCCTAAATGAACAAACTGCAAGCTTCAGAAGTACCAATGAATCAAAATTGATTAACATTGCAGCTGCTGAATGTAGAATCAAAAACAAAAGATAAGTATTCTTTTCAGTAAGACATATTTGTAGTCTATTATTGTGGGAAAAGGCTGACTGTAGGTGCCAAAGCTGACTGACACTTGATGTGGTCAAATTGTTTTGATAAACACAGGTTAAATTCATATGGGCAATATTATCCGAACAGGTGTAAAATGATCTGAGCCTACTGTACAAGTGCTTTCCAGTGCAACTGTTGAGTGTCCACTGCCAAAACGACATCCTGGCAATGGACGTGCATTGCTGTCTTGTTTTTAATCAGCAGTATTACCATTAATCCCTGTTCCCCAAGCACTGTTTTCACTAATCATATAACCACATTTCCACTGTCATAATCATCATTATTTTTCCAGTTACTTACAGTTTATAATCTAACAAATAAGGTCTGGTCCGAATAAACCTACAGACTGCTGGCAATCATTTCTTGAGGCTGAAATTCATCACATTACAAACACTCTCTAATATTGTGTGTAACTAAACACCGACCGCAGTCATAACTGGATTATCGGTTCATGCTTCTAATCAGTTGTGCATCACTGGCCTCAGTGCACTGCATAAACCCATCATTGGCAAATCCGCTATACTCTGCAGCAGCACATTACTGCACTAATTATGGGTATGCATGTACATAATGCCATTTAGAATGTGCATAAATGCATTAAATTGGTTTCTTTAGATTGTTTATGTCCCTAAAGAGCTGTTTGAAATCACTTTGGCTGATACAGATTTTAATAATGTATTATCACTTGTAATCATGGCATTTTTTCATAATAGGATAAAGCTTTTTATATCATTTCTGCCATACTTTGTGCCACGCTGGTCCAAAGCCTCCATCTCCATGCTGTATCATGTTGACAGAGCTGGAGCTCCTCCCGTAGAAATGCAGGAAAGGGTCATTTCATTTGTTATTGTTGATAAAGCGTGCTTCATGAATAGTCCCAGGAATTCAGCCTTTCTTTTTTTCCTTTCTTGCCTGTCCTCCATGCCCCCTCTCTCTCTCTCTCTCTCTCTCTCTATGTATCTGTGCTTGTGTGTGTGTCTGTGCTACATGGGCTGTCTCTGTAATAAAATATTCAAACACTCGTCTCAGGTCAAAGTACATATTACTCAGTGAATCACATGCAGATTATCTCAACATTATGAGAAAGAAATACGAATCACGTTCATTGATGGTGCCACATCAATGTGCAATGTGTTTAAAGTACGCAGGTTTCTATAATGAATGTGGGCAGGATTCTCTGCAGGATCTCACAAAGCTATTTATCCAAACACAAGGCTGGGATTTGTATTTCTTTTACGGGAATTTCATCATATTACCATTTGTTGGTTTAGACTCCTCAGTCCTTTTAACACTGCCACAGATCTCACACTGGCTGGCAGCAACTCTACTTTGTTTGTCATTGCCCTGGGCAATACAAGCCTAACCTTTCTCCATAGTCCACTAAATTCTGCTTCCCTGGAGCTCTTTCTTAATCTCTCCACAACAATTTGGTGATTCTTTCAACTTAAGGAAGTCTCAAATTCATGCTGGTCAAATAGAATAGCAGGTAGAGTGAAGATGTAGGGGGAAGTGTTCAAAAATCTTGCAGAGTTACAGTTTTATTTTTTTCTTAGGTGTTAATACAATCAGGCTTATACTGCCATGCCAGAAATAGCATACAGGAGTAGAATATTAAATAAAGCACAGTAAAGAAAAGGAAGTGAGCTGAGCCGTATCCAGTCAAATTGGACACAATGTTGTTGTTTTTGTTGTTGTTTTATTCAAGGCACATTATAATATACAATGCATGCTGAAGTGACCATCACGGTTTACAGCTAAAACAGAAATACATTACATCTATACACTTCGTTTTATTTTCCACATACGGTGCATTATGTGTCTAAATTGTCTGTAACTGACTGATCATTTTAAAAGCATTATGGATGACTTCCATATGCCATATGGGGTTTATCAGACATATGCCTGATTCAGTGCTGATAATAAATTGGCTGTGATATGCAGAGACCCTATTCATCCATCCTTCCTTCCTTCTGTCTCTGTATCGCTTATCCTACACAGGGTTGGAGGTCCTGGGTCCTGGGGACTCGGGACACCCTGGAGGGGGGGGGGGCAACACATCACAGGGCACAGTTGCACAATTTGGAAATGCCAATTAACCTACAACGCATGTTTTTGGACTATGGGAGGAAACCTGAGTACCTGGATGAAAGCCCCTGAAGCACAGGGAGAACATGCAAACTCCGTGCACACAGGGCGGAGGCAGGAATTGAACCCCCAACCCCGGAGGTGCGAGGCAACAGTGCTAACCACTAAGCCACCGTGCCCCCTGCAGAGACCCTATTTGTCTGAAAAATGTTTTTCTTCTAACTCAGTATCTAGTTCAGTAGGATAAAATACAGCTGCATATTTTTCACATAGTTGCAGTGTATTATCTTCCACTGAATACATTTCATACACATCACACTGAGTGCACTGGGTTTGTACGAGATCTCTAACACCGAAAAATGAAAGCAGGTAATTATTTGAAAGGAAGAAGATATCTGCTGCCAGAGGTCAATGAAATAAGAACACAGGGTGATTCTTTTTGCTAATTATAAACCTGTCAGTCAATTTGTCAGGCATTAGCCTGTATAAAATTCCACATCTGCCAGAAAATGCTTCAGTGTTCCTCACAAATTGAATACAGAATGATCTCATACCGGGTAATGTCTGTGAATTTTATATGACCAGCGCCCTGCAGGGCATGTGTACAGCTGATTATTTATTCCATGCAGATAACTCAAAAATCAATAGAGGAAGAACAGTTCTTGAGTAATTTTAAGGTCACAGCCATTTGCTATTCTTCAAGCTGCCAGATTCCAAATTGATTTGCGTCTGAAGAAGCTTCTGTCCGCTTCATGAACATGTGATCGGCACAACTGCAGCACAAAGAAAAACTTTTTATTAAAATGTTGTTTTCGTTGATTATGTTCTGTAGTTTTCGAACAGAGTGGAAAACCCTGACATTGTAATCTACAAAGCTAAAGGGAAAAAAGATGTTGCCTTCATGGTGGACTAGGTGAAAGAACAGCAGTCAATAAACAACCGAAACGTGTCTTGCTCCAATTACATGAGCCAGTGAAACGTTTACTATTCTGAGCCTTAGGCAAACATATTTATAGCTACATTTACATGGAGTTTAATATTGTGTCAATGACACACCGTCATATTAGCACTGCAATCAGTGTAGAGGTCAGTCTCAATCAAATTCAGTTTGTAATGAAACAGACAACCCTTTAGTCACATACAGAATAGCCTAAATATACTCACTGTCCACTTTATTAGGAACACCTGTGCACCTGCTTATTCGTTATTTATCCAATCAGCCAATCATGTGGCACCAGAGCAATGCACACAATCAGGACAATGTTCACATCAAATGTAAGAATGAAGGAAAAGGTAATCTCAGTGACTTGGACCATGGCAAGGATGTTGGTGCCAGACGGGCGGGTTTGAGGATTTCAGAAATGTCCTGGGATTTTCATACGCAACATCTCTACTGTTTACACAGAAACATCCAGTGAGTAGCAGTTCAAGCATAAATGCCAGACTGGTTCGACCTGGAAGGATGGAAGGACACATTAACTCAAATAAGTACTCGTTACAACCATGGTGAACAGAAAAGCATCTCAGGATACACAACATATCAAACCTTGAGGTGGATGAGCTACAACCACATCAGGTTCCACTCCTATCAGCCAAGAAAAGAAAAGTTTAAAGTGCGCTGTGCTATTTTTTTGTTGTAGCTCTGAGATTAAACTCAGAGTTTAACCTTTTTTTTAGCATTTGCTATTGTATCTCACTTCTGTTCATATTTGATATTATTGTGCAACACTTCAGCAGGGCTTTTTTTCAAATATGCTTTTATATGAATACATTTGACTTGACTTAAACTGCAGGATGAGGATGAAGGAGGATGTTTTTTCCATGCAACCACAGCCTTTGCCTTTCTAATATATTTATTCAGAGTACTAGATGCTATATACTAACTGCTTCATTGAAATAGTAAGTGTTCTTTCTTCCTTTACTTCCTGAAGTGCAGTCAAACATGCAGTCTTGCCGTGTGCATACAGGCCATCATTATGCGCTTATCAAAAAGCCAGCAGATAGCCGGTAGGCTGCTCATTAACCTCTGTGATCATTAATTTCTCTACAGATAGGCTTGATAATGAGGACATGCTGGACAGTAAGAAATTTGCTTGGAAATTTCAGAGCAACATCAGATTTGCTATGACTATATAGTGCTATCTTAGCAAATACTACACATTAACGTACTCATCTATGCAAACAAGAAAAACCGTGTACAGAATCAGTGAGTGTGTATAAGCAGAAAAAGGCTCTATGTCTTCTTTCATCCTACAGCCTGACACTCACAGGGGCTCTTTTGAGCTACAGATTCCCCAGCGATCCTCTGCCTCTTTGATTTGCTGGGTGTGTTCGAGCGAATGGTGTTGCACTGTTTAATGGCTTTACGTTGCATCTGCAGTAATTGTAGATGATACTGAGTGGTCTCCTGTGTACTTCCTACCAGTATACCGGAGTATTCCTCTTAATGAGATGCTGTAATTGAATCATTACATGTAATAATTGGTTAGTTAGTGGGACAATTTAGATGTGGTGATTAAAATGAGGCACACTAATTTCCTTCCACGCAACGTGGGCCTACTATCTTATAGGCTTAGATTACAAATCATGTTCAGACAGGTCACTACTGTTCTTGAGCTTGTTTACATTATGAACAAGGCCAAAAATGGGAATCTATAAAAGAAGGCTTCCAGTATAGCAGGGATTGATCTGCTATACATTTCAATGCTGACACAGTTCAGATAGTACTGGTTCACGTTCGGCAGTGTGTGTCCTTGTTGTGTTGTGTTGTGTTTGGTCTCTGAGCAAGGCCTTAGCAAACAAAATAGAAATGCAGTCCCCAGCTAGTGTGTGTGTGTGTGTGTGTGTGTGTGTAATAGCCATTGATGTGTGAGCTGACTGCCCAGCATAACAGAGCACTGAATTATTGACTGCAGTTTTCAGGAAACCACTTCATATAGAATCATCCTCAGCCATATTCTCAAGCCATCTATAAATAATAAACAGTATCGATCCATGTTGTGCCTGAGTCAATGAAGGGGGAAGAGGGAGAGAGAGAGAGAGAGAGAGTTTGTTTAACACAAGTTACAGTGAAGAAAGCATTTTATAAGTAAGCAGCAGTGTTAATGATGGAAACAATGACTCAGATTATACATAGTGAGACAAGTTGGACAGCGACATTAGCTGAGCAGGACTCCCATCTGTTCTGCATCTTCAGATAAAAGCTGATCATATATAAACATGACTACACAGGCCTAGATTTTCTGGACCTCCACTGACTGCACAGCATTTATCATGCAAATGTCACCAGTACTGGATCTCTGACAGGATATTAGAATTGGATTGGTCTTCTGTGCCTTACTTCTAAAAAAAGATGCCTCGATCACTTGAAGCCTGCTGTCTTGCAATGTTCACTGCTGAAATATGAGTATAATTTGTGCCTTGTGAAGCCTCTTGCACCTCTGAAATGTGTATATGCAGTTCAACATCGAGGAGATGTCAGTCATATAGGCTGCACAAGGTACACCCACCTTAATAAAAGTCTGAGATACTCCTGGGTGACTGGTAATTTGGTATCCATTCTATGCCTCATTTCACTGTTAAAAGGCATAAGGACTCATCTAGGACCCTGGAAATGATATTGCAGAATTGTGCAGTACTAGGCAAATATACTGGAATTCAAATGATAAAGTGAAATATATTAATGTGCCATGACAATAGCTGATATGCTGTTGTGTTAAACTATGCACAAAAAAGAGTGCAATGATGAGCAAGTGAAATTGACAAAAAAAAAGTCTAATATTATTCTATCAATTAATACGAACCTGTCTGATTTATCAGACCAGGCCACCTTCTTCGTTGCTCCATGGTCCAGTTCTGATGCTCAAATTCCCATTGTAGGAGCTTTCGGTGGTGGACAGGGATCAGCATGGTCACAATGACCGGTCCGAGGCTACGCAGCCCCATACGCAGCGAACAATACACACTTGCCCATTTTTCCTGCTACCAACACATCAACTTTGAGAACTGACTGTTCACTTGCTGCCTAATATATCCGGCCCCTTGACAGGTGCCACTGTAACAAGATAATCAATGTTATTCACTTCACCTGTCAGCTGTTTTAATGTTCTGGCTGATCTATCTATCTATCTATCTATCTATCTATATATATATGGAAATAATGGAAATCATCAATTTTTGTTGTTGTGGTTGTTGTTGTGTTTTTCCCCAATTTCCTCCCATTTCGATCATTTGCTAATTCCCAGTCACTAGCTAGCTCTCTCCTATCATTGGACAGCTACCAGCTGGGGACGGTGAGGGTGAAGGGCCAAAACATACCCGACATATCAATGCAAATGCATACACTTCAAGCTACGCAAAGTAGATTTCACACATCATTGTGTTCAGAAATGTCACAGCAAACTTTATAATGCAACACAAGTGCATACTGCATTGAAAAAAAAAAAAAGCCTAGAGAAAATGGAAACAGCTTTGCGACAGATTTGTCCAACCCAAGAAATGGTGGGCGGATATCTGTAGTGGGGATGCTGTGAGTGGCTACGGCTATCCTGCTATTCTGGAAATGCTTGGATGGCCCTTTGATTTCATAAAGCACTGTACTGCCGACTCCAACTTTCATAATTCCCTAACGTCATTGTTAAATGTTTCAAAAAGTTTTAAAGACTCTCTATCGCACTCTTGAGTACTGAGCTTTATAAACACCACAGTAATGCAAGAACGCATGTTGAGTATGGACAGGAACAAGTGTTCCTTTGTAGGTTATGTTTTAGCCTTATAACACATGCAGCCATCCACCACAACTACTGCAAAGTGCAGCTCATGCTGCATCACAGGGAAGCATGAAGAACCGTTCTCTTCTGCATACATGAGCTCACAGATGCCTTTGATTGGCTAGTGCCACTGTGATTGACAGGGGAGACAGATTATGCCCCTCCGACCAGAAAGTATGGCCAATTTTGACCTCTAGGACTAGCCACGGATGGCTTCGAGATTGTCGGGTTTCAGACTCGCAGTCTTCCGATGATCCTGTGAGCTACTACAGCAAAAAGAACGTGTGTGATAGACAAATTGATTAACAGATAAACAGGCAGTGAAAGAAAGACAGAGAGAGAGGAGGCACAATGAGAAGGCACAAAGCAGTGTGTGATTGTAGGGGACTCGTGTGTGGAATTGGTTTGTCATGCATCAGTGTTATTACTAGACTCTTCCTGTTGGACTGTTTGACACCCCATGAGTAAAATAAACCAAATGTGAATTCTTTCATGCGGAGCACAGACATTCCACAGTAGAAAGCACAGTATAAATGCTGACTGTCAGACAAAACACATTATGATTATTATAATAATGATATAATTATAACTATCAGAATTATAATTCTATAATGTTGTTGTTCATCCACTGGTAAAGATATTGTCCATGACTTAGTGTTTATGGCCTCATCATCGTCATCATCATCATCATCGTCGTCGTCATCATCATCGTCATCATCGTCATCATCATCATCATCATCACCATCATCATCATCATCATCATCATCATCATCATCATCATCACCATCATCATCATCATCATCGTGCCTGATGAGTTCACATTGATGGGCTGGAGTATTGTCACTGTTTACTTTCTATTTCAAAATACTTCAATATTTGTGAGTGACTGAGCTACAGGATTGTAGGATTTGTTTCTCACAGGGCAATGCACAAATAATAAGCTTCACAATTATTGGCACCCCACATGAGAATGGGCAAAAATAAACATTTCACATTTTCCACTGTAAAAAACTGGAGAAACTACTCACTGTTCTCTCATTCTCATGTGACAAATGAGACAAACTTTACTGATCAAACTTGCTGACACCAGAATTTTTAAAACAAATGCAAAATGGAAAAAAATGGATTTTTTAAATTGGACAGATTAAGAAATCCATGAACTGCACATGGAGTGGCATGGAGGTGGAGAGACGGACGCAGGTGCAGGTTTATGGTTTTTATTAAACCCACAAATGTAAACAAACAAAAGGGCTCGGCAATGCTAAAAAAGAGAGACAGGCCAAAGGTCAGCCCATAGGGGTTTGTTTTGTAGTCACAGGCTGAGGATCATGGAAATTGTGGTGTGCAACTTCGGGAAATACGGACATGGACTTGACAACATGAGCATATCTCTGAATTTGAACCCAGGGGTCTGAATAAAAAAAAAATGTAAAAATCAGCAGTCAATGCATGGAAATGTTCAAAATGCATGGAGGAGTGTCTAAGATCCTCTACACATACACTATCTCCAACCTTTGGATTACAGGAAGAGGCTGTTATTCTCTCTAGGGGAGGCGTCATCATATTAATCTTGGTGGGGGTGCCAATAATTTTGAAAGCAGGTAAAGAAATTAGTAGCAGTGTAGAAAAAAGAAATTGTACTGCTTAAGAAACCTTTGTTATGTTACGCTGTGCAACGTCTCCATTGCACTGTGAAATATCGCTCACTGAATGTGTTTTTTGTTTTATATGAGTTCTTGCTCATTTACATAAAAGGTGCCAATATTTGTAGAGTCGACTGTAGAAGCAGCTACAGCTTGTTGCTTTTGCTTGCAGTCCACCTGATTTGCATTTGTGGCACAGCCTCAATAGTCACACTTATGTGTTTATGGTCATCTACTCATGTTCTAATTTATTGGGTCCTCTGTGATTTACACACAGGGTGCATGAGACACGGTGACTGCATGAGCGCCGAGGTTCAAACGAGCTCACCGAAAACAAATTCAATATGCCAGCTAAACAGCAGTGAAAGAAAGAAAGATAGGGAGAGACGCCCACCATGTGTTCCTTTGAAAGAGACACTCATTAAAGCACTTCTCTTTGTTTGGGCTTTGCCATTAAGGCCTGTCTGCATTCTGGCTTCTCATAAACCTAAGCCTCTACTTTACCGTGTCATTTTAATTGGCACTCTTTATTCTTTCCCTGCATTTTTTCCTTAATTCATTTGTTTACCCATGCACAAAGCTCAACATTTTCAGCTGCATGATAAATCATTGTCTGGTGGCATGGCGACGTGCATGAGAATCCACAATGAAGTTGTGCGAGGTTCTAAATGAATGTTATTACACCTCGCTGATGCTTAGACACTACCCTTTTCGTGTAGTGACTATCAGTAGGAACCAAGCTCAAGGACCCATCAATCATATCTGCCATATTTGCTGATTTCTAATAAACCTAACCTGAATATTGCACAGTATTGCTTTATAATATTCTAAACAGTTCCTCTGTGGTTATTTTGTTGTGCTGCAAACTTGAAATGAAATTGCTGTGGTCAGAGAGATGTAATGATAAAAGGCTGTTGACATGAGGTAGGGCTTTAGATTTCAGAGATAAAGCTGAGACCGAGTAGCACAGCGTGCTCATACTGAGATTTTCCGATCAGGGACCTTTTTATGCTGGCTTGCTTGCTTTAATAATTAGAAGAGCTCTTAATAAGACCGCAGGCGTAAACAGTGCCTCTAAAAATATGTCTGCATTCAATCTGAATTTAAGAATTAATTTTCTGTAGTTTTTTTTTTTTTTTTGCTGTAGTTTCCTTTAGCACTTTATTATTTTGGGATCATAGTCATAGCTTTGTTTTGAAAAGTGCTGGGGATAAGAATGATGAGAGGATTGGAGGGAAAAAAAATCTAAATTTGAATGATGAATAAAAAAACAAGGTCAATTTGCACCAAAAGTGTTTCTGAAGCATTTTAGTCATCTGTATCAAACACATCTCACAGAAAAGAAAGGCTTCCAATGTCACCAATGTCAATGAATCGATGATGATTTCTTAAATTTGGTTTACATAACCTAGAATTGTGGCCAAAAGTGTACATACACCTAAAGACATTCAAACTCAAGTTTTCCCAACTCCACCCATTTCATGTCATTAAGCATTTCCTGTGTTAAGTCCATTAAGGCAACTACTTTATTTCCATTTCATTCCAAGAGTTCATTTCAAAATAATAGCTAAGTGAAATATTTATTTCAGCATTTATTTACAATATCAGATTTGCTATGGGTCAGAAGTTTTAATTGCTTAAACTTGACTCAAACTCTTGTAGCTTTTCACAAGCTTTCTCACAATATGTTGCTGAATTTTTTTCCTTTGCTCATTCCTCCTGACAGAAGTGGTGTAACTCAGCCAGGTTTGTACGCCTTGTTGCTCTGACATGCTTTTTCAGTTCAGTCCACAAATTTTCAGTGGGATTCAGGTCAGGGCTTTGATGGCCAATCAAATACTTGAAAACCTGGAAAACCCAGCTGCAACCAAGTTTTAACTTTCTGGCTCATGTCTTGAGGTGTTACTTCAGAATGTCTAGATAATCTTCCTTCCTCATGATCTATTTTCTGAAGTGCACAAGCCCCTTTTCCAGCAAAACACTGCCACAACATGATGCTGCCACTCCCATGATTCACAGCTGGGACGGTGTTCTTCAAATTAAATCCTCACCCTTTTTTTGTCTTCCAAAAAGCTAGGTCTTCATCCTGGAGATCACCTGTGAAGATCCGCCTCACGGATGCCAGTCTTTTTACACCAGTCGTGGAATATGGGCTTCTTGCTTACATGTCAGCTTTTCAGGCGATGGTGATGTAGGACTTTCTTAATGGTGGATGTACTTTGGTATCTGGTGCCTCCAACTCCTTCACCAGTTCCTTTGTTGTTGTCTTGAGGTTCAGTAGAATCTTTTGGACCAAAGTTCATTCAAACCTGGGAGTTAATTTGTGCCTTTTTCCTGAATGATGCCCCAAGAATTTATATTTAATTTGATGCTCATGGTACCTTCAGTCTTTTGCTCTTAAGGAGGAACTGGACTTGTGGATGTCCACATTTTTTTCTGAGGTCTTGGCTGAGCTGCTTAGATTTTCCAATGGTATCAATGGCAAAAAGGTAGGCCCTTATACAGCCACAGGTGCACTCCCAAGTATCACAAGTATTAACTCCTAAGTATGATAATTGGCCAATCAGAAGCTTCTAAAAGTCATTACATTAATTTCTGGAGCTCCAAGAGACAGTCAACTTGGTGTGTGTAAAGATTTGGCCCACTGGAATTCTGGTATACTGAATTAAAGCTGAAATGTATGTGTCTCTAATCAAATGTTTTAAAATGACCTCTGATGTGAATAAAGTCGACACCTTAATTGACTTTCCAAAGGAAATATGAAATATAAGGCAATATGAAATGTGTGGAGTTGCGAAAAACTGAGATTGAATATCTTTAGCCTGGGTTTATATAAACTTTTGAGCTTAACTATACAGAGTGTCTTCACTGGGAGCCTGAAACTATCATAATGGCAGCTACAGCCACTTTTCTGTAAATGAATTTTTGATACATTTATGTCATATAACCATGTGTGACATAAACCTCCAAGCTTGCAGAAGAACAAACCTGCAGGAACTGGCTCATGAAGTGTTAGTTAAGTGATTTTTTTTTTTTTTTTTGGATCAGTTTCTGATCTGAGATATTATTCAGTGTAGCGCTTATGATTACAGTAAGTTTTTTCCAGTAGTTTCTCCATGAATAAGAAAATACCACCACTATTAATATGGCTACAACTCAACAATTGTATGAAAGTTATTAAGTAGTTAGAGAGAGAGAGAGCGAGAGAGAGCGAGATAGTGCTAATGTCTTTGTGAAAAAGGAAGATCTGTTTCCCTTACACCGCTCATATTAATGTGTACTGCCATGGTTTATGCAACACAGACTCTGCACACGGTATCCATGTAATTCTGGTCAGTGTACTAATAGAAATTATAATATTACAGAGGTGAGAGGAAATAATCAGTCACTTCTTCTGTCCTTGGTTGCTTTTTGTCTTATATTATTCAGTGCATGTTCACGGATAACCTGACAGACTGTAAAATTACATCTGTGATAAATAATTGCTAGTTATGGCACTGTTATCAAAATCAAATTAAAATTCAAATGGAGAAAAAAAGGCGAATGTGACTTGCACACATACTCATGCATGCCGGCAGCCTACAGCATACCTAATGCACAGTGGCCCTCAAAGACACTCCGCTCTCTGAATATCCCATCTGGAATTGATAGGCTCCTTGTTCAGAATATCTAGTTGGTGCTGGCAGGCAGTATAAAATAGCAACAAGAGTACTGTTCATTGGATTGGGAGTGGAGGGGGATGAAGCGCCCACTAGTTCACTCTCAGTGGATCATAAAATCTCTAATGGCATTGGCAAAATTGGTGCATTATTCTTTGAACATGGGTGAGGAGAGGTTCACTGGAGGACTTCCATTAGCTCACTGCTTCTGTGCTATAAAGTATCAGGGGAGAATGCTATCAACTGATATTAACATAAACGCGAGAGCAAACTGCGCATTGCTCGCACACAAAACCGCCGCTGACTCCACACAAGCCTGGCCGGCCGAGTTTAGTACAGTTTCTACAGAGACATTCTCTTGTTAATGATGAAGGTTCAGTTCACCTACAGAGTCTTGGCCATTTATAACAATGTACAATTAAGGAGAAAGAAAGCAAGTCTGGCAGTTAATAAAGGCTGTCCTTGTGTAACTGGCCACCACTGAGCCTAACATCACATTAGCTCAATTAAGAGAGACAGAACAGTTTACCCCACCACTGAAAGAAAATAACGTTTCAAACCTCCAGATACAGAAAAGGATCATGTAGTGACGGAGTCCAACTCTTGACGTTTTCAGAAATAAGCTTTTTCACCTGTTGGTATGCAATATGTGACAAAAATGTCTTTCCTGAAGAAAAAGAGAGAAGCCAAATATCTCTCTCAACATTCAGAATTAAACCAAAGGTTCATTTCCAAACACAGGCCAAAAACCAGGCTTAGAAATCCCCATGGAAATATAATATACATTGTTAACTTTCCTTCCAGAAGTTGGTCCTGTCAGCACAAATGACACTAGTTTTGAGATTTCTCATACGTCTAGTGTTAAACAGTCCCGGCTGGTATAAACGGCTTAACCCTCCCTCTAATTCAACGAAAAAATACATTAAAAAATGCTCAGATAGTCTTATTTGCTGTTTAATGGCTTAAATTGGATTATTTTCAACTTTAATGGAAACAAGAACAATAGCACTCCCAAAGGCTGTAAGTAAAGTTCTCTGAGTGGCATGAAGAAGCTGCTGGGGCTGATTTCTTTCTAGCCGAGACTGTAGATCCACACAGCCTATCAGTGACAGTATGTCAGGTGATTACTCAGAGTGAAACGCCCTCTAGATTTTCTGTGCATTGGGGCTAATTTATTGAAGCCAGTGCTGCAAAATAGCGCATGCAATAAAAATGAATGATTGATTTCTCAATCTCTGATTTCTCAAAATGCCTTTGGGGAAATGAGGAGAAGACAAACTAAACAAATGTCCAATCAAAACACAAATTACACAAAGACACAAATGGCAGAACCATAAGTTTTGTAAAGCTTGAATAAGTAAATAAAGAACTGGCCAATGGCAAGCTCAGTATTTCTGTTTATCACACTTTTTATTCCGAAGAGACAAAGCATGAAAACAGAATTTCAACACTTGATTTAACAACTAGCAATCAACAGTGGTGCTGTTTGTCTTTCAGGGAGTGAGTTCCTGTATGTAAGCGTAATAGTTGTATGCCTGTGATGAGATCCCATGCTAAACGGCTCAACTATAGCGTTTTAATAATAGTAACACTGAGGGAGTGATATTGTTATTATAGTCTTATAGATTATAGACTATATGATGGCAAAGAACTGGCTTCCGATTGGTGTTGAGATTCTACCTATAAAAAGATTTTACAGATTTGATCTTTGATTTGTACAAATAATTATAAGACATTGATGTATAAAATCTCCAAAGCTGATGTTACGACTTCTATAAACTGCAGGAAAAGGATCTACTTTGGTTCAAACCTCACAGCAAAAAAAAAATCTGAACAACTCTACTTCATAGCAAACAAGTGAAATATGACATATTTAGTAACATACTTCATTTTTTTCCCCTTTAACTTAATATTCCTTCTGGATGGTGAAGCATCATAAACGCATTTCATCCAGGCCTCTTTTAAGAAAGATTACAGAACAGGGAGTTTTAGTGGGGCTCATCTTTTATATCCTTCACAGAATATGGTGTTTAATATCAATATGCATTTTGCACTCAGCATCTGTCAATGCCGTCACTACGCCCTTAGATTACTTGAAGTGCCCATGTGCAAAAAAAAAAAAAAAAAAAAAAAAAAAGGCTGAACGGCAGCAGAGATTACAGTAGAGACTGCTTCAATAAATCATTGGCAAATAAATGAAAGTGCCATTCAAGCTGAGGAAATAAAAGAGAGGGAAGATTAATTTGAGTTTGCTTTTTCAAATGTTTTAGCAGCCGGACGAGAAGCAAGGGCTGGACGCCTTTTTGTCAGTGCGGCTGTGTGCTCGGCTTGATAGCGAGACTTTGAGGGAAAACAGCAGTCCATCAAAAATGTATCTTGTCAGTCCCCCCGTGTGTTTCCATATCAAGCTGAAAGCGAGGGGTCCTTCTTTGTATGCAGGTGCTGAATGGGATTAGGCTTCCACAGGTAGCCGTCTCTCTCTCTCTCTCTCTCTCTCTCTCTCTTCTACTCTCTGTCAGGACCAGGGGATATGAGTAGCACAGAGTTGCCATGGTTTCCAGATCTGCTCTGCCTGCTCTTCTTCCTGACCAATGTGTTACTACAGCTCAGTGTTCCCCTACCACCCCTCCTACTACCCCCACCACACACACACACACACACACACACACACACACACACGCACAAACACACCTGCCACACTAAATAATCGATCATATCTCACTCAGAAACATCACTGAGATCTTGATCCAATGTGTATGTGGAAAAAAAAGCGCAAGGGCAACCTCAACATTATCGTCAGCAGCAGATTTGTCAATTATCAGCATCATATAAAACACTTCCACCTAACAAAAGGTTCTATTTTAGTGGAATGATTTGGTGTTGTTCTTACGTCTATTCCATCTGCTGACATGCGTGATGCATCTGCTTTGTTATGACACCTGGATGCTGACAATAAAAAAGAACTAACACCTTTATCTACACCCTGAAACCACGCACTAACACCCACACACAACTGCACTGTCTGTCTCTACTGTAAACCACTTTCTCTTTCACTCAGGATGCAGCTATATTAGGGCTACATTACATGTATAGAGTCATGTCTCGGTGGACATTTACATGTCAAAGGCATCGTCATCGTGTGTGTGTGTGTGTGTGTGTGTGTTGTAGAATAAGCTTCGTACAAGAATCGCCCCATTTCATTGCTGGGAGGAGAAGGGGTCTTACCATCATATATCTGATATTGAACACTCATTACTTATTAACAGATATCCCATCAACCCTACTGATCTCTTTTGATTGACAGAATTAGGAGTGTAACAACATTTTTATTGAAATACTCCAATTTCATAAAATCCCAATTGTAATTATCCAAATTAGTAAGCATGTAAACAGTATTTTACGGAAAAAGACAAACAAACCATTCTTCATGTGCTTGTGGATTCTTTTCATGGCAGGTGTGTGTGTGTGTGTGTGTGTGTGTGTGCATAACAGATGGAGATGTTTGTGAGACAGGGACTAAAAACACCTTTTTTGTTCCACCTGGTTGCCCTCAAGTATGAATGCTCTGAATATAGTCTCTGTAATATAAATGAGTGTTTGGGATTGGTTAAATAAATACATAAATAAATAATTAGCATGTCCATTAAGAAAGATGAGCTAAGTATAAATAGTGATGGATATTTGGATATTTATTATATGCCTATTTTTGTTAAAAATGTAACAACAAATTAAAACAGGAATGAATATCAACAAGTAAGGTTTTCTGAGAGGAGATAATTAATTAGCATTGTTGGGCTGTCTGTGTTTTTGTAACACTCAGAGATAAAGACTGTTCCTTTAACTCTTTCAAGCATAAATTATTTACAAATATATTCTTCACATTCTTTTTTATTACTTAAAATTACATGTCATATGAATATGAATTTGTATAAATATTACTTGTATTAAAAAGTAAATGAATTGTCCATGTTTATTTGAAATACCAAGAGGAAAAAAACATTCTAAGTGAAATTTAAAAAATAAGAAATCTTAAATTGTTAGCATTAAAGTCTAAACTAAATAATGTTAATGACCAAAATGATAGAAAATATCATTTTTTAACAATATTCTTGAAGTTCAAAATGTACGCAGTTTAGAACTGTTGCCTGATGAAGCTGATTTCTATGGCAAAAAAATATCTTCAATAAAAAAATAACTATTTTTAAAAAATTTAATGTGTTCATTAGGACACATTGGCACAAAAATACACTTAATTTTGGATCGAAAGTTTGTAAAGATAAACCAGAGACATGCTGCATTGCTGCACTCACAAAAAGTCTAGAGAGAAATCAGAATAATGATTTATGTTAAACTGCAGTGATGGTCTGGATTTTCAAAAAAAAAAAACAGCCTTAAATTAACTGTCCGTAAGTGTGGACACTGTGCATGAAAGGGTTAAGTTTTCCAATCGCTTCACATCATTAACATCACCCACCCTCCTTCCTTATTCACTCCTTATTTATCTTTAATTCTAATTAAAGAATAAATCTTATTTATTCTGTGAAGTTTCAGTATCATTTCCACAGAACCAGCAGTTTACAGAGTAACAATGAAGAAATGATTTTATATCTCAATCAAATCATAAACATGGTGTGAAGAAGCACACTGAAAATAAACCAGCAAGCGGTGAACCAGTGGTCATGTAACTTTCTGACCTCAGAATAATGAAGTGAAAGTTTTCGTTACAAAAAGTTAGCCATAAGATCAGCATTTATTAAGCCAAAGCCACAGAAGCTCATACAAATATGTTGTTCAAGATAACTACAGCGTGTCCTAAAAGTCTCCATACAGAGACCTTTTTGGCAAAATGTCTTCCAAAAATGTTCATACTTAGTTTATATTATATATTTTTTTCAGATATCCTTTAAGAATGCCTTTGACAAAAGTATTGAAATCATTCTCCTGGCTGGATCGGGAATCTGTCGCAAGGTTGCGATGGACTTTAACAGGAAACATGGTGAGCACATCACACACCACACTGTCACCAAACTTATTAACAAATTCAAAAAGACTGGAAGTGTTGCGGAACACCTGAGAAGCAGACGTCCACGAACATCCACTGACGAAGACACAACCGACACGGTGCTGGAAAACACGGTCCCTTACGTATGGAGACTTTTGAGACACCCTGTATATGAACCAATGATAGATTTATGCGATTTATATGAATACAGTACATACATGTAGTCCAGAAATGAATAAACCGTCCTCCAGTGCCTTCACTCACACAATTTGAAAATAGTATAAAGAGTTATTCATAGTCAGTCTAGTACGTTGTACGTATATCTCAAACTCAGCTCTGCATAGAGCACCATGTGACCATTCGATAGACGTGCAAGACATGGCCCAAGTCTCACAACTATTCATTTACCACTGACTCACTTTGTCTAGCTCTGATTCCCCAGGCTAAATACCTCCAAAGTTCAAAACTTTCTCTGAATGTGATGAGCAGCATGCATACTAATGCGAGCGATGCTAACGTCCGCACACATCGTCCTCTTAACTCCACCACCTGCTGGCTGGATAAATGCTGTGAGAGAGAGTGCACGCTCATGCCTGTCTGCCAGCAGATAATGGAGATGCAATCTGCCTGTGCCTGCTCAGCCCAAACAAAACAGCAGGCTCACAGCATCCTAACTTGAATTAAGCTAAATATCAACTGGCACTGATTGCCAGTTTGTAATGTTCACACAAGCTAGGTCATTTTAATTTATGAGAAATTAACTTTAGGTGAAGTGTGACATATGAAATCCCACAAAATTTCACTTTTCAAAAAATGTGCTAATGCTTTACTTACTTACTTAAGGACAGTGTTCATGAGGCTAAGTGGCACCCGAATGTGCCCTTTGAGACAGCTTCAATAACTTAACAGCCGTCACCTGTCATAAAACCTGCATTCGTCAGGATGCAACACCTCAGTAAAGTGAATTATGGTTGTGTTATAACACTTTGCAGGCTGGCTAATGTTAGAACGTCATGACAGTTGATTTTGTAGCTCGGCTCTGTTACGTTAGAGTCAAGTGAGGTTAATTGGAGAATGGATCAAAAGTGCGATTTTTTTTAAATAAGCTCTTGTCTTCTGTACTTGGCACTCAGTTACATCGACATAAAAACCTGCTGTATAAAACTGTTGCTTAGTAAAGTCTTTGACAGTGACAATTATTACACTGTATTTTCCTGGCTCATAAGTAAAGTGAGGTTTATGTTGCTGCATATAAAGTTTTTATTCATATTTATGGCAATGCCAGAGCACTGTAACATAGACTATATGGTCAAAAGTATGTGGACACTTGACCATCACACCCATATGTGGTTCTTCTCCAAACTGTTTCCACAAAGTTGGAAGCCCACAATTGTAGACGATGTTGTTATACGATTTTCCTTCACTGAAATGAAAGCCCTATTCGGACGGGATTAAATTTACGTGGGGTCGTGGGGTAATTTCCTATTTTACAAAAGCTCTTCTGCGATTTTATTTGCATCCAGATTGGCCTTGTCTATGTTTTTGTCCTTCCACCTCTGAGAAAATGTTTTTGCCTGAAAAGTGGTCTATTACATAATATGTTATTTTCTTGACTTATATTTTTCTGCAACATTTAATTCTGGATGGAAAAGTTAGATTTTTACTGAGCCAATAGTGCAGAAGTCATAAAATAAACATCTAAGAGAAAATTACTGCTTTTCTCCAAACACATCTGATAATTTTAAACTCGTCCAGATATACACGTCCATGATTTTCTATGTGGATGTTGCCTCAGGTTAAAAAAAAAGATGTTTGACTGCTGCTGCTTGCTGTATTCGGTCTCATAGCATGTATCAGTGACCCTAACCCTGATAATAAACACACCCTGAGTCACGAAATGAAAAATGAATGCTTCTCTCTATACTGTGTGACTATTGTTTTATTGTATTTTCAAACTGTTGCTGGAACTTTGGTTCACCCCAAAGTCCGTGTCTCTTCTCTACTCCAGTTCCTCTCTGACCGCTTGGACACCATGTTATGTGTGAACAGAACATGATCACATGATCACATGACGCAAACATTTGGGTTAACCTCACTTCTCTTGTGGTCATTTTATTGCTGTCTGGATCCGAGTGTTTTATCACTGAGGAGACGTGTAAAAAATGTATTATCAATGTCCTTCTGATAAACTAATCCAATCTGAATAGGGCTTAAGGAGCCCAAACCTGTACATAGGGGTGCATGGTGTGTGAAGGTTGGAGTGGAAGAACTCAAGTGTCCTGCACAGAGCCCTGACCTCAACCCCACTGAACACCTTTGGGATGAACTGGAACACCGACTGCACCCCAGACCTCCTCACCAACATCAGCGCCTGATCTCACTAATGCTCTTGTAGCTGAATGAACACAAATCCCCACAGCCACGCTCCAACATCTAGTGGAAAGCTTCCCAGAAGAGTGGAGCTTATTATAACAGCAAAGGAGAATAAATCTGGAATGACATGTTCAACAAGTAGATATGTCTGTGATGGTCAGGTGTCTCAAGTCAATTCAAGTCAAGTGGAGTTTATTGTCATTTCAGCCATATGCAAGTACACAGTGAAACGAAACAACGTTTCTCCAGGACCAAGGTGCTACATAAGACAACACAGAACAACACAGAACTACGGGGACTACATAAATTACATAAATTAAACGTAAAGTGCACAAGTGCAAACATGTGCAGACAGCACAAGACAGAACAGACAGTACATAACTATGACGCCGACCAGTACACAGTCCTGTTGAAAGTGATAAGGTGACAGTAGTGCAAATATTACAGCTGAGGTAGTGTAAAACAGTGTAAACAGTGTGTAAAACAGTGTAAACAGTGTGTAAAACAGTGTAAACATACTATATACTTTTGACCGTATAATGTGACAAAATATTACATGAATGCAGAATAGTGCAGATATGAGCATATGTTTTCCTTCATGAGGTAGAGTACTGGGCAAAAGTCTTACGCATGCTAAATTTTTATAATAGTAATTTTGTCTTAGATGTTTATTTTATGACTTCTGCATTATTGGCTCAGTAAAATCTAACTTTTCCATCCAGAATTAAATGTTGCAGAAAAATATAAGTCAAGAAAATAACATATTATGTAATAGACCACTTTTCAGGCAAAAACATTAATGCTGGCTGTCAGATTTTACACGAAAAAAAAGAAGAAAGTGAAATTCAAAGTCTCCAGAAGAACTGTGGCAGATTCTCCAAGACGCTCAGTAAAACTTACCAGACAATTTCCTTATAAAACTGCACAAAGTGTACCTGAAAGTACTGATGCTTTTTTTTAAAGACAACGCTAAATATTGACTTAGTAATAAACTGTTTTATTTATTATTATTTCCTGCTCTTTATACAACATGTTTATGTAGAAAAGATTTCATTCCATTATTTTTGAAGGCAGCTTTGCTTTCCAGCATTGATGTTCTGTATATGTGAAATAACAACTTTTGTGGATTATAGTAAGTCATTTCAACTGCTTTAAAGATTCCACATTATCAAATCTCAAGCTTGGTAAATCGGATGCAAAAATAATACATTTGCACTGACAACACCCTGTAGTTTAGGTGAAAACACCCCAAAATCCATATTCATTGGGGAAATGTGCAAAACAGATAAACAAGACCTGCTCATTCGCTCGTGTGAAAGTTGAACCCTTTTAGTAAATCAGCTTGCACTTTTTTGCTGGTTAACAAATTTGCACATTTTGCGCACACACACAAAAAAAGGCACAAACTTCAGTTAAACCGGGTATTTAATGTGAGCAGCCATGGGATATGGAGCGATTTAATATATTCATATACTTGGTAATGTAATGAAATTAATATATGCAACATAAAGTCATCATGAGGTTAAAAAAAACCTGAAAGTGTGCTGACTGATTGCTGCTGCTGTTATAACCCTGATCTCCTGGATGGCGTCAGAGAAGTGTTGGGATTTATAAAGTAGGGCACAACAGCACGGCAGAGACATTTCTTTCTGAAGGCTGGGTAAACAAGAGCAGTGTTTTTTTTTCTGATCTGAAGTGGATTATAGACATGTACACTGACAATGAGCTGTCTTCTGGGACACTGCATCTAGGATTGTTCCTCCAAACGTCTGAAATTCCTACATGTTCATGAAAGGAGCGCACCAGATACTCTTTTCACAGGGGTTTCCTTAATCATCATGTCATTTTTTTCAGATGAAAACCTGTTCCCAGAAGCTCGCCCATGGTTTAGTATTCAAGCAGCGAAATAGCACAAGGCTGCTTTTGGTAATTAATTCATGAAATGAGTAATTCAATTAAGGGATTAATGTTTTGATTGCTCCAAGTTAACAACAATGTATTAAATGTAATCATATTGGGACGTTGCTTGGGGATTTTGTGATTTTAACAGACTTTAATTGACATTGACGTAAAAATCGTTGGTGACACACACCACCTCAGGATTAGATCTCGATACACTGCGAAATTGATTTAGAAAAGACAATGACAGGGTGTTCCAGACTAATTGTTATAATTGATATCTATCTGGAAATTTTCTTTTACGTAGGCTATGAATTAGTTGATGTTGTATTTATTTCATTGATTGATCGTGGGATATGGGATTGGCGGGTGGCATTTGGGTAGATTTTTTTTAGAGCTTGAGAGACCTACAGGGAGGCTGTAGAAAACATGGTTTAAACTGCTAGAAGAATTGCCTTCTTGTGTCATCAGCAGTCCTGGTGGAGTTACATCCGCTCAGCACTCGCCAGAGAAATAGAACTTTTCAATTTTCACTGTTGCACACGCCAGGGTGTCAGACTGTACAGTTCTTCAGCAAAAGTAAATTATCTTTAAAGGAAGAAGCCCCCTGATATTTTCCGTCCCCGCATGCTGATTCTGCCTGTCATTTTCAGACATGTGCCCTCTCAGTCTCACAGCGCTCTCTCGCTCCCTGTCCACATTTCTCCAACACAAATGCTTTCCACCCAACCCATTATTTTAGCTTTAGATACTGAGAAGCCTGTGTGTGTGTGTGTCTGTTCTGCTTGTAACAATAACCCTTCGGAAAAACAAACAGATTACATCAAGCCCACAGTGACATCATTTCTGCTGAAAAGGTCTCCATTTCTTTTAACATGAGATAATATTCTGAAGAAATGAAAGCACATATCAGTGAATGAGAAATGCTAGTCTGTCTGTTTAAAGGACCATTTTAATTCAAATTCTTGATGGAGTAAGTGATTCCTGTATATATTTCGAAGAAATTTAGCCAACTGGCAAGTACTGGTCACTCGGTGCATGTGACAACAATCTGTCATATTCTTCACATAACCATTCAAGCCCACCTACGTCACCCCAAACCATGTGGCACAATGTTGAAAGTTTTGTGCATAATTCTAAAAGCAAGAGCGCTTGTCACCCAAATAACACTGTACCTGTGGTGAAGCATGGTGGTGGCAGCATCATGCTATGGGGTTGCTTCTCTTCAGCAGGGACTGGGGCTCTAGTCAGGATAGATGGATTCATGGTTACCTCCAAATACCATCTATTTTGGTATTCTGTTAGACAGCTGAAGATGGAAAAGAAATTCGACTTCCAGCACAATAACGACACAAAGCTCGAATCCAAGCTCAAATCTTCTTCTTCAGAAGAAGAAGGTCAACGTTTTGGAATGGCCCAGTCAGAGCGCAGATCTAAATCCTGATCTATCAAAATAATCTGTGGAGTGACTTGAAGAGGGCTGTGTACAGGAGATCCTCTCACAATTTAATAGATCCAGAGTGGAATAAAATTGCCAGATGGTAGAGGCTTACCCAAAAAGACTGAGTGCTGTATTACAAGCAAATGGCTCTTTAACAAAGCATTAGTTAAGGGGTGGGCACACTCTTGCAACCAGGTTATTGTAGGTTTTTTCTTTCAGCCTAAAATATTTGTATGTGTTTTCCACTTGAATTGTGTTGGTTGCTATATCACATAAAAAGATCTGACATGATTTGTATTGATTTTATATTTTTCTTACATCAGAAAGCTCCGATTTTAACAGGGGTGTGTAGACTTTTTATAACCACTGTGCTTCATCCTGTGTTCTACCCTTAAGTTAAGTCTCATTACCTCATTAGTCTCATTACCAACCCAGAAGTTTGGTCCCTGCCCCAAACCACAAAAGTGTATGACTGCTACTCCATTATAGCTAGTTGTCTTCAGTTGTCCATGCATCCGTTTGAGATTCTTGTTAGAGCGATATCTCAAGAACGAATGGTTGAATATTTGATGGATTTATCTGGAATTATCATTGTAACCAGCAGATGAACTGATTCGATTTTGGAATTAATCCAAACAGGGTCGAGGTTACAGCTAGGTCTTATGTCTGAAATCATTTTTCTTCAATAGTTTCCTTCCTGTATGAAGTAAATTGAAGTGTATTTCCAGGATACAAATTAGTAACCAGAAGGACTAGACTTCTTGGTGGCAGAGACATCCCTGTTGGAGCTGTTGGTATCGAGTTCTACTTGATTTTACATTCCTTACATGATGTACATGTACATATATTAGGCAGAGTGTGCTTTTAGCTGTTCAAGTCTTCCTGTAGTTTGGAAGAGAGAGTGGTGACTACACTGGAAATCCATTAGGCCTCCATTTCAAAACACCAGACTAATGGAGGTTAGCCACATTCATCAGGATGTATATAACGTATAAAGAACCATAACAAAAGCTTATTAGCCTTAGACCTTAAGGATTATTATTAGATTAATCAAACATTTTAAAAGAAAAAAAAACACAAATACAAATAAAAAATATACCAGGGGCAGAGGATTTCTTGATGCTGAACAAATAGAGTAAGCCTGATTGCCCTTCGTAATTTAAAACCAAAGCGTGATTCTCTAAAACCCGGTTGTCACTAGATTTACAGCTGTAAACTTGCAGTCTCCTACCTGCATGGAACACACCAGTGTTGCATGACGAGCAGCATTCTCAGCATCTGCTACAATGAGAGAATCATGCTTTGTTAGTGCGTTTCAGCTAAGAAGGCAGAATGATACAGGAAGCCTAGTAAAGTCTGTTTGTTAGCTCACTCCAATGATGCTTTATGGGGGGAAAATATCTACCAGTGATGGAATGAATAAAATGATTTATTTGGTGTGTGCTTGTAGGATATTTGCCATGCTTGGCTGCGTTTAGCCCCAAGCCTCGTCATAATGAAACAGCAAGCAGCCCGAGATGCAGCCCCGGCCTGTTTCACAGGAAGAAGAGAAGAGGAAAAACCCAGCACTCCCTGGCTCTGCTAAATGATGCTCCTTTTCCTCTGGCACTCTTTCATTTCTATTCTTGTCAGTATCCCTCAGAATGCTCAGCTCAGTCTCTGTCTGATTCAACATAAGACACATACAATCTGACTTGCTCGCATTTACAAGGAAACGGCAGCGGGGTTGTGGTTAAGTATTGTGTTTCTTACAGATGGATTTGTGTTTTTAGCTCACTCATGGTGTTGTGGTTGTGTGAAATGTGTTGTGACGGAATGTCAGGAAAATATATTATAGTGTGTTATTGCTGCTGTAGCACCTTGTTGTCTCAACACCTGTATACCACTGAATGGAATTGTCAGTCCCTGACCCTCTGTCACTTAACATTTTTCTTGCTTGGCAAAGCAGCACAGATCCTTGTAGCGATGTTAGGAAGATTTCAGGAGAGATAAAGTAGAGTGTAAAACTTTTTTTTGTCCCCCTGGGGCTGTGGTTTTGAAAATACACAGTTTTTCACTTTATGCTCTGCTGTTATTCCTCCATTTTTCTGCTTGGTGTAATGCAAAAATGCTGTATGGACAGTATTCTCTCAGATTTTAGAAGAGTGATCACCGTGTCTTTTGATTTTCCTTAAAATCAAAAAAGGTATTGCCACTTTTTGGACTTTTTTTATTAACTCTTTCTTTGTTCTCTAGGCTCTGCTCTTAAGACGCTACAGGTAGAAATAATTTTAGACATCATTTCTCAGATTCTTTAAAATAAATTGTATCTATAACATGTCTTTTCTTAAACTGTAATAATAAACTTATCAAAAAGCAACAGAAAAGTGTTAATTTCACAGTTTTTGTCCACTCATGACTACTGCATTATCTGAAAGTTAGCAACTTTGATGAAGGCTTTAAACTCCGTCCACTCAGTACCGTCACATCATGTCATATAGCGCTGTTCCTTTGTGTGTGTGTGTGTGTGTGTGTGTGTGTGTGTGTGTGGGTGGGTGGTTTTTGGGGGGTATGTGCCATTATGATACATATCAATTTTCTTTATAAACCTTATAAACCACATTTACTAAAGTGGAAACACATGAAATCACATTTAAAAACCGTTTCCTCAAAATCTTTTTTTTCTACATTCATGACCAAAATCTCTGTATATAGATGTCTTCTTCATTCTTATCCCTATTTAGAAGCATAATACAGAAGTTCTGAAAATGTTTATAACTGTTGGATTTACATCAGAATTTATATTGAGAAACAACTAAAAATTTATAACAGCCTGTGGTGTTTAAATAAACAAAGAAACGATTTTCACCCAAAAAAAAAACGTTTTTCTGTAAAAGTTTTTCTCTTGAGAGCTTCTTTACAGTGAAAAAAATATTTTAATCCTAGCATCTTCCAAAGACTAGATTTTGTTTTTGTTTTGTTTTTAATTTGGTATGCAAATTTAAGATTTTATGCAAATGCAGATTTAATTAGCCTCATTTGCATAAAGAAGTGTACCTTTTTTTTAACATTGCAGTAAAAAATATCAGCAGTCAACAGCCAAAGATTGATTTTCATATCTATTGTTTTGAAAAATGACCTTAAAAATGACCTCTTGCCTTTACAACATCTTTGCTCAGGGATTCAATAAAGTTTTTTGAGAGACATTTTAATGTAATTATATAAAATTAAACTAAAGCCTTGCTCTAATCCTAAACTAATCCGTTTAGATAACATTAGGTAAATCAGTGCTATATAATGTTATCTAAAACTAGAAAAAACAAAAATATTATTTTAAAAAATGCTATAAAATGTTCAAAAAGGATGTGTATCCGCTTTTATTTTAAATAGCCCTGATTTGCCTGAAGGAACTAGGTAACATTTTAGAAAAGCTTTAACAAAAACAAGCTGTACAAATGCGCACTAGTGACTCATTAACTGATTGCGTCCAATCATTTTATGATTTCCTGTCGTTTTAAGATAAATCTTGCACCATGAAAATTAAAGGATATACTGCAGTTAATTTGCAGTGTTTGATCAAAGCACTTGGGGTTAGTTGAACACTTAATAAACATGCATACTGGCGAAGATGTGAACAAATCCAAAACAATTTACTGTTCCTTTATTCTCTGCTCTTAAGTTTTTGTGTAAATATTAGCCTGTAGTCAACAAGCTTGGCGGGAGATCAGTCTCATTAGTGGTTCATTATATCAGCAGAGCCTATTTGTTTAACTTGTTGTTATTCCCAGTCTTGCCCTTCATTGTGTTCAAATCAGGTTTGAAATATGCCTCTTGCTTGCTTTGTGTATGTGAAATATGCAATCAAGTGATTTATAATACCAAGAAATTATAAATACCAAAATCAAATTTCCATGTTCAATGGGTTTGTGTGTGTTTGTATCTAGATACAATGATTTTCTTTTTCTTTTTTTTTTAATTAATCAACAATATTTAAAACAAGCTGTGGTTTGGTCAAGTCACTGATATCAGAAACAAAGAATCAAAAAAAAAATCTGCAATACCTTTTAGTATGCAATCTTACACATATATACGTATACACACACACACACACACACACATCAGATCAGTTTCCTCATGGAATAACTGCAATTCTGGATAAATGTAGTGGCGACTGCATTTGGAAAGGCCTCTCTGGACAGAGCTGAAGTTAATGAGGCTGATAAAGGCACTCACCTATCGAGCATGCCTTCCCATGATTACACCGACCCTGTAACAACCCTATCAGATATTATTATAGCCCCACTGGCCTTGTCAAACTCAGTCTGTACTGTAGCCAGACACTGCTTGGGCAATGTGAGGTGATTACAGCTACACAGCACTGTAAGTTTCAAATTCGGCTGCTTCTTACTCTAAAATCCTTAATTAATTACAAAAAGAGGGAAGTCTATTACAGGACAAACGTACAGCAGTGTTCTGCATCCGCAACGTGCGTGTATGATTGACCTGATGGACCGTGAGCCGTACTGCTATGTACATATAGGGTGACGAAATTATAGGAGTGTTCCCATATTCGAGATGATTCAATGTGTGAGTGATAGCTGGTAATGTTGGGGCAAATTCCTGCACTGACAGGCCGATGACTGGATATTGAAAAATGGAAGAGCTTCATGTTGCTCATGGAGCACCACTTTCATTTCACAGGGGTCGTGGCACCAATTTTTAAAACCATCGCTTTATTTACTCCGCGGTGGTAGTAGTAAAGGTGGACAGGCAATCTGCACCGTGTATCAGACAAATGAGAGGACGGGTCAGCTGATGGAAACAGTGGAAAATTGTTTTCTCTCTCTCTTTCTATCTCTCTCTGTCCTTTTTCTGATTTTTTTGCCTTTGCAAGGCTGGTACAGTGAAAGTTCATCATCACCCTGTCATTTGACACCTGAGATTTTACACCGTGATCAACTGATGTTTCACCTTGTATCATATCACCAAAGTAATTAAGGCATGAAATCATTTTTTAAAGAAGGCTCCATTGCTACTCTTGTGCTTTCATTCTCTGCAGAGCTCTTGTGAAAATATTAGACTATATTCAGCGTGCTTGGTAGGAATGCTCAATCTCCCGTCATTACTTTGAGTCATTATTCAGTAAAGTGTATTTGTTTGATTTGGTGTTATTCACAGTATTATGCTTTCTTCTATTCTTCTATACAGTGTGGCTGGAGAGTTTATATAACAATGACAGGATTATCATATAAAGTATCATTCCATTTGCTCAGTAACAACAAAATTGTCTATTTATTGGTTCATTAGGGGAAAAAAAGCATAAATCTGGCACAAAAAGAAGTTATATATTTACACACTGTCAGAGTCTAACATCTAATCATGGCTAGTTTTAGCCTTTTGGGAATCCTGAGCAGAATCTGACTGACGGGATCCTCATCACAGCAGCTTACCAGTGCTTTATAGACACACAATCCCATACTGCAGGGGTGTCCAAAGTCTGCCACATCTCTCTTGTATATATGAATGTATGATAGGTGGTGAACCGTACCAGCGGCCAACACGTTGCAATTTTCCCTTTCACCTGATGGTGGCAGCAGACTGTCTTAACACAGATAGCTAAATTCCCAGAGCCTTTTTTTCTCTGATCACACCTGCAAATGAATTCACTGAATGATATTTAGTCGTGGCTACAGACAAGAAGTGCAAAGTTAACAGTGAGAAGGGATGATTTAAAAAAAAAAACCTGGAAATAAGAATGCTTTTACATCAAGAGCCAGAGCAAATTCATGTGCCTCGTATGTCAAAAGACTGTTGCGGTAATTAAGGAATTTAATATCATGTGATGTTATGAAACAAATCATGGGCATTGCAAAGAATATCCAGAGGATGAGAGGGCAGAGAACCTGAAGCAGCTGGACGCTATCCTGGCAGAAACAACTTTTTATCAGAGTAAACATGACGCAGAACTTTAGAGCTAATAAGTGGCGATGCTTCCAAGCACTAAGCGTGGAAAACCTTTCGCTTTCGAATTCTTGGAAGAGTTGCAACCAAGTATTAACAATGACAATTTCACTGATTTTTGTCAGTTTGTCAAATTACTTGTGGTCCCTTAGAATCATAATTCCTACACCGTTCAACCAGTTTGGATGGAAATCACGTCAAATTCTAAAATCCTTAGTGTCGACAGCTTTTCATTTATTTGGTCATGTCTTTAGGCTTGGTAGAGAACTAAATGCTAAAACATGCATTTTGTGCCTTGCTTGACTGGCAGCTGACTAGCTGACTGACCAACTGCTGCGTGGCAACGTCACCAAAAATATCCAAGACCTAATAAACCATCAAATGCTACCTTTCTCTAGTTCTTTCTCCTCTTCCTCAGATTTCTTTCTTCTCCATAAGTATAAACTCTATTCAACATTCCGGTACAATGCTGTCATTCCAGGTGTTAAGGTGTGAATGAAGTTGATGCACAGCCAAAAAATAAATGTTATACTCTGAGATGTTTACTTTTAAAACCTCAGGATTTCATCATTCTAATATTCTTTTATTATAAAGGAAACTAATAATCCAAAAGAAGTCTAAAGACCTACCTCTTCACTAATTACATGAATTAACACATTTATCTATTTAAAAAAAAAGAAAGAAAGAAAGAAAGAAAAATCCTCGTTTGTGTTTCTTTTCATACTTTAATAACATCCCCAACAAGTTTTTTTTTTTTTGACACAGATGGTATTCTTATTCCCTGACCTAGTGAACTGCATGCAGATGTGTGTTTGATAGAAACTACAAAGCACTTCCACAAGTCACTCTGGATAAGGGCGTCTGCCATAAATGTAAAAAAAAAAAAGGAAATGTAATATATAGTCTGTAAAATAAGTAGTTGTAAAAATAGTTGTAAATAAATATTCTCAGAACTGGACAAATTAAATTTTAGCTATTCACAAACTTAAAAGCTAAGCATTTGTCTATACAGGTTATTTTGAGGAAAGCAAATCATACATGTAAATTTTTTAAACAACTTTTAAAAATGACAAGATTAAAAAAAAAAACTTCCTTAGCAAACAACACAATCAGGTTTTTCCAGGCGTTTTCAGAGATGATTTGCTCTTGCAGGACAATTCAAAGGTTTGTGGAGCTGCTTGGACATCTCTCTTAAGCTTTGTAATCCAACTCTCCCAAAGCAGCTCACATGGGCAAGCCATTTAATTACAGTTAGCACTGCCTTTTTCCAGTGTCCTTTTTCTTTGTCCAGAGTTGAAAATCAAATAAAATTAAAAAAAAAAATTAAAGAAAGGCATAATGTGTTTCCATGAACAAAATTAACTTTTGGATAATCACAGAATTTTCTAGCAAAGATTTCATAATCCTTGGCAACATCCTTTTTGGCCTTTTCTGGCAACAAGCTTCAGAATCATGAAGGGAGCAGTTTGATTGGCTCTCTGCACTTCCATGTATATGCACTTCTGCAGTATTGAAAATAGTAGTACAAACTTTAGTATGTGGATTGAAAACTTTCACAGCATCCCATCTTTAAGTAAAGAGTTTAGTTTGAGCAAGGTATTGGTGAGTAAACAAGATCCACCTGGGTTTTTGCTGAGGGGCTACAGAAAAAGTTCAGTGGTTAGTTATCTGCCATGTCTGTCAACTGGCCTCTTTCTGGGAAAATCAGCAGTTTTCAGCTGCATTTAATGATGAAACGTACCAGATTCTCTAGGGAAGTCTGGCTTGCAAGAGTAGTGGGCTTAGAACAGAAATATTAATAGCAGCTATTTAAACTACTTGAAAGAAACCACATTTTTGGTTGAGTTGGTGTGGTACATACAAGAGTATTTACTTTTTATACTTTGAATAAAATCTATTAAAGATGCTTAATAGATTATTTTAAGTTAAGAGATGAATGAAAATCCATTAAAAACTATTAAAACCGATTGAAAACTAAAATTTTGTCTTGGAAAACTTTAGTAAATGATCTTTGCTCAACTTCATTTTAAAAAATAGAACAAAAGGCATAGTTCCCTATGCAGAAACCAACTGGCAGTCATAAAATGATATGATGTCTCTAATTAATTGATAACATCCTTGTTATCATACATACTCGTCTGTCGAGGCAAGACACAAAAACCTTGGCAGCAAAAATAAATGGAAAGTTCTTTGTCCGAAGTCAACGTCTGAGACGATCTAGCTGTCCAGCCCTAATGGGCAGACTCGTGGACGGGTTTCAAAGGATGTGTTTTGCTGTCATGAAGAGTTAGGATTAAACGGTGGACAGTGAGAATGATTGACACAAATCTTAAGACAATTCCCAACAGTAGCCTGTTGGAGGAGTGGCAGGCAGAGCGAGAACAGTATTTACAGCATTTTGCTCAGTGATGGATTTGAGGGGATAGCAAAAGGAAAGGGATGAATAAGCCATACGATGGTATGAGAACCTCAAAAACAACCTGCCAGTTATCATGCCATCATTTATAGCTGCCTGATGGTTTGAATAAAGTTATAGGACTGACACGTTCAGCTGAAGTGCTCAAAAAAATGCCTTCTGAAAGCAAAAGTGTAGTAGGTACATTTGTCATACTGTATGTGTGGTAATAGAGATGTATAATCTAAGAAACTGAGCCTCTGAAGCATATTGCTCAGACGCTTCGTGCCAGCTTGAACTGTTCTGGCCAGTCTCCTCTGACCTCGCTCATCAACAAGGTGTTTTCACCCACAGGACGGCCGCTCACTGGATGTTTTTCTGTTTTGCACCATTCTGTGTAAACTCTAGAGACTGTTGTGTGTGAAAATCCCAGAAGATCAGCAGTTTCTGAAAATACTCAAACCAGCCCGTCTGGTACCAGCAACCATGGCACGGTCAAAATCACTGAGATCACATTTTTCCACATTCTGATGTTTGCTGTGAAAATTAACTGACACTCTTGACCTGCATCTGCATTATTTTATGCTGCCATCACGTGATAACTGCATGAATGAGCAGGTGCATAGGTGTTCCTAATAAAGTGGTCGGTGAGTGTAGGTATCATGGAAAAAATGCCTAATAGACTGCAATCTATCCAAAAAAAAAAAAAATGGTGGCACACATTTGTAATATATTTGGTGATTGGTGCCACAATGCTGTCCCCATGCTCTGGGAAATATGTCTATTTGTCTCCTAAAACTTAGGAATTTAGATTTTTAATCTTAATGGCCATGGACAGCTTGAAAATAATCAGGGGAAGGCAGCCAACAGGAAAACACAAACAGCATCAACCCGAAGAGCCTCAGGAGAGCCGAGGCTTCAGGCCACTCCTCATTTGGATTCCACCATGCCAGGTTCAACACTTCCAGGACTCTGTTTAAGCAAATAAAAATGTCTTGGAATGAGAACACATTAGCGAGGACAGAGGGCAAAGATACTGGGCAAATAAAAAAGAGCAAACTAGCTTGGAGCATGTCGCGAAGGGGTGGGTGCAGCCGACCATGAGCCTGAAGCGTCGTGCAAACACTGTTTTTGGCAGGCAGCTGAACACAGGGGCCAGAGCTGGACTCAATGCAAAATATCTCCAAGAATAAAGATTTGGGAACAAAAAAGGGCTGGAAAGACTGCAGCCAAGTTCATAACTACTTCTGCAGAGCCTCCCTGCATCAGGGGATTGACGTCTTCATGCAGGGGCTTCCTGAATCCTGGGCCATTAATGGCTGTCGTGCTACAAAGAGCACAACAATTGGCAGACCTGGGAATGAGAGAGAATAGACAGCCACTCATGCACAAACCACAAAATGGCTTCTCTGCATTTGAAAATGCTTTTGGGAGAGATGAGGCCATGATAATTATGTGGCAAAATAAAGGTAAAATTGCAAAGCTGAGACAACAAGCTACTGATAGCTCAGAAAGCACGCTGCAGTAGAATTTCTAATAACGCAGTAATAAGCCCCTCCCTACCTCTGGTTCATAGCCAACCTCATACACAGGAACATATTCACATAAGACTTAATGTATTCACTTAGAAGCAGGGAAAGAGAGAGAAATGATCATTGTTCGTAGTTAAATGACACTTGACTTTGCCGCTGTGTAGTTGCCTCGTCTGCTGAAATAATGTTTTGTCAGGTGGTGGCTGCTTCTCTCTACTGTTGTCATTCTGTCAAATGTGTGCAACAGTCCACCACATTCCTGGAAATGAGTTATGCAAATGGAAGGCTGCGACATACCGATGTGTGGAAGGTAGCATGAACAAGTGCTTGGCGTGGAGCAATAAAGGCTGACTGTTACTGACTGTTACTGAAGCCTGGGGGGTCACCTGCTGGAAATGTGGCCTTGCCCAACGGACACTACATGCAGACAAAAGCAGGGAAAGAGAACGTTAGCGTAAATCAGGCCTGTTGTCTCTTGCTCGTCCCATCGAGATGGTAATCTACTGTAAATCAATAAGAGCCAATACTGGCTACATGGATCCGTGCTGAGAACAGCTTAATTACTGGCTCCTACATACGTAAAATCACACCAATGAGACTAAATAGATAAGGTGCGGTTTAAGTGGAGATATCCGAGAGGTCTCCATCCGAATCAGGAAAATGCAAATGAACTGAAATGAATCGTGTTTCATTGTGTCACGTTGCCGAATGCCAAGCTTAATCTCCAGAGCCAGGTCTGCCCTTAGAAATGATAGTGATTTTAATCTTGCTGCTGCCTCTCATAAAAATTTTTGTGCTCCTTTGAGGAACAGGATAGTGGTCTGTGCTATTGCTCTATAAGGTGGTAATTCTACATCACTAGCTAACAAAAGTGCACATTATCAGGAAAATTGCATATTCCTGCATATTATTGTCAGGATTTAATGGAACGTTATTGAGCACTCCATGCTAGCAGATCTATAAGAGAGACTATGTGCACTTTCCCCACAGTTCATGGTCTGTTAATGGTGATTAAAGTGATTTCACCGAAACTCTCCAAGGTTAATGTTCTGCAATAATAAAGAACCAGTTGACAAGCTGATTTAGTTGTGTTGGTCCAGCAGATTCCAAACTCTGGTTTGGCAAGTGGGCAACAAACTAAATTTTCTGGACTCTTCATCGATTTTTCCCCTCCGAACACTGGGAAATGATTTGTGGATACTCAGTTTTAAAACTGGAGCAGGCATTGTTTTTCAAGGAGTTTGTCCCATTGCTTGCACTTCTGACAGGTTTATTGGGTAATAGTGGTTTATACTACAAGTGTTATCCTGGGGGCAGAGAGAGGAAAGTAAAACATTGTTTGCCCTCTTGTTTTGCACTATCACCAGCAAAAGTGACACAGCACTGCCAGCTCCCCTCTGGTCATAGTGATCCTGTAATAATAATGGGATTGCTCATTAGGTAGGGATCTAAAGATTTCTGTAAAGCTGCTTTGGGACAAGGTCTATTATTAAAAGCACTATACAAAAAGAAAATTAACTGAATTAAAGCCACATCTCGATTCTTCACGTCACGGGTGCATGCTGTATGTTGATTGTCAGTTAATGTCAAAAGTAGAGCATATTTGTTGCAGAATTGCTTCTTTAAAAATGTTTGCGAGAACCCAAGTGACAGAGGGAAACCTGCTAAGGGACATGGAGTAGGCTCTTCCTCCTGAAGACAGAAGGATAGAACAGCTGTTTCCTCTCAGGGGTCCTGGGCTAGGAGCAACATGATGTGAGCTGAATGGAACCACGTTCCGTTTTGTAGGCTTAATCACAAACAGTAGGACTAGTAATCCACTGCCACTGGACAAATGACCCCCAGCAGTGGTGAGGTGCAATTAAAGCTTTACCAAATGATACTCCTTTCACCCCAGATGCTTCATCTGAATATAAAACAGCAGTCGATAGCTGAGCACTCTGCATGCTTTACATATCACCCTCCCACAAAGCTACTCTGGGGAAAATGAGGAACCATGCTGTGGAGTATTAGACAGGAGGAACAAAATAAAGTGTAGTGGAGAAAGAAAAGAAGGGTATTTCATCCACCATGTTGGTCATTAAAAGCTCCCTGGGAAATACTTCCGTCGTGTCTTCGTTTATCCATTAATCCACTTTAATTAATTCTCTTTCATTTACCATGTTTAGGAAGGATCAATGCCACGGGTTTCACTTAATTTGACAAATGCTCTTTCTCCTAATGCCCAAGTGTTTATAGGATTTATGGGGGTCGTTCTTTAAGGTGTGCTGTGTTCTTAATGAGTCATCCCACTAATCCACTCTTTTTTCACTTCAGTGTTGACTATATGGTCTTTGTTGCGTGTTTCATAAACGAATCTCTTGTCCATTGAGTGTTTCCTTGCTTTTAGAGGCAACATTTCAGTTCAGTGGATTTTTAATGAAAGATCTGCTTTAACTAAAAGGTATTTGAATCTATAGTGGGGAACACATTTGAGAATCACAGCCCTTTTAGACTGCAGTATAGATTTTGCATTCACTGCTTGAAAATTATCCTAACAATACAGTGCATTAACTTGTGTGAATTTGCATGAAAACGTTTGGTTGAAAACTTTTATAGTGGCTGAAGGCTACTATTGGACAGTTGAAACTATAATGTTGTGGAGAAGTGGTGATAATAAATGGCTAATAAAATTTAATATAATATTACGGATAAGTCCTATTAAGCCATTATTATGTGCATTAACTTGAAACATGTAACACTATGCTGCAAGAAGACTCTTTTATTCTCTTGGACAAATCTCCCTGTAATCTTGCTGCAATTCGTGTCCTAATACAGAACCAGTCTTTAAAATAATGGTCTAATATTCCTTGTGTCGGTTTTAATGAGTGACAGATTAAAACCGGCACGAGGAATAATGGTTTGGTTCACAAACCTTGGCTCAAGAAAACACGCTTTAATAAACAGCATCCAAAAGAAAGCAGTTTGATTCTTGATACATGTTTCTTGCCCTCAAAGCTTAAAAAAATCCAGTCCCAAAGGTTTCAATTAGAAAAAAAAAAAACGTTGCCTTCTAGTATATTCACTCTCGTGGTAAAGACTGATCTCCTGAGTGTTTAGGATGGGCAATGTGAGAAGTGTTGCTCTGTCTCTAGCTTGGGTTAATTGGAATCCTCCTGTCTTTGCCAGAGATAAAGAAAGCTTTTCCTTATTGTGAACAGAAATCATTATCCAAGTGTGGACCTTAAATGTGTATTCCTCTGTTCGAGAAACATATGCCTTAATATTGCACATACATTCCAAGAAGTGTCAGACATGCTGGGAGAGGAAGGCCATGTTGTTGCTGAATCACTTTGGACTTCATTATTTCTCACTGTATACACAGAAATAAGGGCCATAGCCATTCCCAGATCCTCTGGGACTCAGCATTTGGAATAGAGTAATTCTTCAAAGTCATTTCTCAAAGACTTACACCAAAAATTCACAAAGTGACCTCCACTACTGTGGTATATTACAGCATGGGCAGCGCCCAAGGATTCAAGACACTTTACAGGGGGCAATTAGTGCCATAAGCAATGCAAAGCCACTCATGGAATGTGGCAGCGTAAAACGCAGAAATATACATACAATTTCGAACAATGACAACATATTCCACAAATGAATTCATATGTATTTGTAGCCTAACATGAAAATGTGTAGCAAAAAAGCAAATACAAAACAAGACAGCATTTCATTTTACAAACATGAAGTTATGCACAAGTACACGCTGAACTATTTGTATATGTACTTCACACTCTGAATGCAAATGTGTAACAAGTAGAGACCACAAAACATATTTTTGAATCATTATTTTAGTCTGTCAGTATGTTTGTGAATGCTGTGCTGCATTTGTGGTTACTTTTGAGACTGTTGTTGTGCGACTGCTGATTCATAAATATGAACAGACGGATCTGCACCCTGCATTGCTACTCGCATTAATGACTGATTATGTATACTCTAAACAAATGTGTGTGCAGCAGTCTCACACACACACACACATACACACACACATTTGACATACTACCTTCCATTGACATAATTAAGAATGCAGCTAATTATTTCTATGCTACACCTAAACATAAACATAAATCTTAACCTCAGTAACCAAAAAGGAAACATTTTTGGCAATTTTTTTTCAGCCAAGAAAGCTCTAGAACAAATAACAATTTTTGTTCACATTAAACTTTTTTTTTTTCAGATTTTTGGATAAATTGCATCTATGGCATGTCTACTTTTATACTGAAGTTATAAAATGTAATAAAATAAAACTGAGCAGTAATCTATTTATTTCACTCTTTTTGTGCACACACAACACCACGTTATATAAAAGTTAGCTGCAGATTTTGTTAAAAAAGCAGTTTTCCTCGTGGGGACCATAGAAATGTCCCCACAAGGTCAAAATATTCTGTCAGATATTCTTATCTGTGTCAGTATATTTCTGGTTCTCATCAGGATATAAAAACATGGCCACACAAACACACACACACATATATACCAAGATAACAAGGACGCCATCAATGGGGGCAGGGCCATAAATAAAAAAAACTAAATCATGCAGCTAGAACACAAATGTACATGACAATGTATAAATGTCCAAAAAATGTGTGTCACTGACATTTTTAGGTGATATATAAATAGTTTCACTTACGTTAATCCCCCCAACCACCTCAAACTCCCCATAACTACCCTCCTGCCCCATCCCATAGGCCCTAAAAATTTAGCATTATACCACTGCACACCTACGGTGTACCCCAACTAGGTAGGTTCATCAAATAAAATGTCTAGAAAGGGTATATAATGATTAAGAACCCCAGCAACAGTAGGCTTGTATCACAGCACACACTACTGTGTAACTACTACAGTATGTCACTATCATGTCCATGTCGCTGTTCTCAACGTGTGGTCCAGGAACCCCCAGGGGGCAGGAAGCATGGCCAGAGGTCCATGACTTTTTTATTTTGTCACAGAGGTAGAAATCACAATCTGTATTATCAAAGTTATTACATTTAGGGGTCCAAGCACCAAAGTCTACTCAGAACTAATGTGTTCAGAACTAAAGATATTTATTATATTTTTAATAATGCTCATGAAATAAATCCATACTGAGGGGGTCTGTGGAATTTATTTTCCAGTTAAAGGAGTCCCTGGCTACAAAAAGTTTGAGAACCCCTGACCTGAATGATCTCTGGTCAGAGGTGTCTCTTTCCGCTAACGGATGCGGTGAAGGGAAGCTAACTAATTGTTCCTCGTAACAATAATTGTAAACCTATCCAAAATAGGTTTAACTAACAATATAAATACACTATAGCTACAAAGTAAGTGTATCTAATAACCTGGCAACTGTGTGCAAATATTAATGCTTGATATTGGGCCTTATTCGCAAATTATCGATCTTGTATATAATGCCACGGCAGGCTTTACATGCTCCATCCCATTCGACTGTTTCCTGATGCAACGAGCATGGTGCAAATTGTAATCATATCACAAACTGTTGCATGGGAAGAATTTTTGCCGTTTTTGAAATGGGAAAAAATGATTTTGTTCTTTATTCTAAAAGAAGCAAGAAGCTAAAAACGTAAAAAGATGCCCAGACTTGTTCGGAGGAATATCTGCAGGCCAAAAGCAAATCTAGGATTAGGCACGAGCAGCAACGTTGCTGTTCCTATTTTGGCTACAGATGAACAGAGCAAATGGTTTGTGGAGTAATTGCATACTAAATTTTGTTAATTAGACCTAATAAAATGTGGTCTAGTGATATGTGTTGTTAGGTAAGTGTAATGTTCTTTAAAGACCTGAACATAGTTTTGTAAGATTCAAGGTTTTGTGCATTGAAATACAGCTCATATTGTGAAGCTTAGCAAGCAAGCTTAGCGCATATCTCTGGTGCGAGTGCTTCTGTTTTGAATAATTGATGTAATGTGCAGTCAACACCTCTCAGCCCTCCCACGGCTTTTGTGAGCTGAATCCAAAATAGTGTACGCTGCTTAAATCTCTGAGTCGTAATAACATGTTAACGTGTTCTTGTCATGATATCTGACCTTATTTATATAGTATCACAGTCCAGTGGTGTTCAAGGTCAGAGGAACTGAACTTCCATCATATTTCAGACCTCATTCAGGTACCAAATTGATTTTGATTAAGCCATAATTTCTGTTGTCTTAGTCTAATTGTGAGAGAAGAGTTAAACACGGAATCGAGAAGATCGCAGGTGATTTTTTTTTGTAAAGACTAGTTAAAAGTGCTATGCCATTGTTAATCTCGTGAATAACGTTACATTGACAATATCTCATTCCCAGAGCGCATTTCAAAGGAGCGTATCGCTTTTCAGGAATACTCGTTCTTACCTTAAATATCCACGGAATAAAGTTCGGGATTGGGTCATAAAGCTAACACCACACCACAGGGGTGTCAGGATCTTTTATGTGCTTCATGAAATGATAAGAGACTATTACATATCACACAGATTAAACTACCCCAGTGGTAGCGCTGCTCTTTACACCTTAATTATCATAGCAGGAACAACTTTAGCTCTCCTGAACATGTAGCTGTTCTCAGGCAGATATATAACAGCAGTTATTTCAGTGTTCAAGAGACCACTAACTATTCAAATCCAAGTAATCTCTTGTCTGATTGAGATGCTAAGTGTGAGGAGTGTGTGGCAGTGCCAGGAAAGTCCCATGGTGCTTTTAAACCGCACAAGCAGATCCCAGCCATGACACTGGAGACTGAAATGGAGTACATCTTCAGCACTACTGACAAATCGTTTCATGGATCACAGCAAACACACGACTAAAGGAGCGGCTCCGCTTCCATCTTCAATCCTTTTTTTTTTTTTTTTTATTAACATGGCATCAAGGGTGTTAATTTTTTTTGTTTTGGCAGGGATTGAATTAAATGTAGAAGGGAGTGTGTTTGTACTCCGCTCTGACATACTGCAGATGCCAAAAGCAGGCAGGCGAAGAGGGAGGCACATAATCTAAGTCATTATGCGACATGAATGGACAGAATGTGCAACAGTCTCAATCGGACAAAGTGATTTCACAGCTCGCTGATGCCCTTTTCTAGAGATGGCAAATAAATGGCAGTGCTGTATATTTTTCATCCTTGCTCTGCATAAGTTCTTTTGCATAGGCTACAGTTAGACCTATACAGACAGCAGAAACCTCACACTGTGGTGCGCAGTTCATAAATTATTTCTGGCACAAAATTTGGAAAAACAATTCTACAAGAAATTCAGATGATTGCATAGTAGGTCTAATTGTGGCAGGTTGAACAAATAGCACATGGCTTCGTGACTCATAACGCTCTCGACTATGACTCGACTAGGACTCCTAGGAAATTGTGCCATAGGAGATAGTTTAGAAGTGCCAAATTTCCACACAACTAAAAGGTTTCTCTGCGAGTAGGTAGTTAGTAATACAGTGTGAATGGAAATGCGTAATTCAGTATAACGTGCAGTTGTAATTACCAAGTCTGACTGACGCATAATACAGTTAAGAACAGAAGCTGACACGACAAACTTTATTGAAACAAAGAGATTGTCAGGCAGCAGAGACGAGTGCAGGTGCAGGTTTATTAAAGTTCATTATAACTGTACTGGTGTTCAAATGACTTGCGTATAGGTGCAAAAAGGGTGAGAAAAGCTGAAAAAAAACCTACATGCTGTAAGTCTGAGCAAATGAACTGCTGGGTGTGTATGCAGAAAAAATAATGGAGTAAGATTCACTCAAGAAAAGTGTAGCAACAATTTCCTCACATAAAGTCTTAGTAAGTTTAACTAAGCACATTTTATGTAAGGTTAACATGGCAGCAAGGATTATTCTCCAAAAAAATTTAAGTAAATCAGTTTTCTTTTTTTTAATCAGCAAATTTTTACTCAAATATTATTTATTTATTATTTATTATTATTTATTATTTGCGGAAATAAAACAAGCAAATTGATTTCACAGATCGTTAATCATCAATTCTAACCAGAAGCTCCAACAGGTACAGTACATGCACTTACATCAACTTTCATAAAGACTGAACATGACTACTTAACTAACACACACACACACACACACACACACACACACCTGACTGAAAAACACAAAGAAAGAAACACAAACTTCACCAAAACTCTTGATCTTTCCAAACCTTTTCATACTACAATAGCCTTAAGCCTTAAAGCCAACACAAAACAAGACCTACTGAAAACAACCCATCCATAAGGCTCAAAATTAAATCAGTTTAAATTTCTGCAAACACATATGCAAATCGATTTCAGAAACCAAACCCTCACTTTAGTATGCAATCGGTTCAATTAAACGTTACTTCTTTTTTTCTAGTTTTGTGAGCACTTGCAAAATAAAATTAAATTTAAGCCAATAAAGAAATTGAAATATAGACTTTGGGCTATAGCCGCATATTTACATGAATTAATTTATTGAATTAAAGTCATTTTATTCAATTCGATTCAATTCCAGTTTGATTCATATAGTGCTTTTAACAATGGACATTGTCCCAAAGCAGCTTTCTAGAAATCTTTATATAAAATTTTTATTTTAATGTATCCCTAAATTCTAATTCTAATAAATTCAAATGTTAAATTTTTGTGTAAAAACCACAGATTTGAACCAGCGAATCCTTTTTTTCAGAGAGTAAATGGCTGGGAGAGGTTAAACAGCTACAGTATAGCTACAGTACATATGAAATACAGTGTCTTCTGTAGGAAGTCAAATAAAAATGCTGCCAATTATACAGTGTTCAACGCTGCCATAAATCCTAATTACAAGTTTTGAAATGTGGCTAACAGGAAGTGTTGTGATATGTCTTAATTTCTAAGCATTTGCATTAATATCCTGTTCCAGGGATTGTATTCTGACTGATACGCGTTCCAATGAGAGTAAATCTAATTTGTAACTAGCCCATCTAATGTGGTGTAATAAGGGTAAATTAGAAGATAAAATGATCATGGACTCTCAAATAAAAATAGTTTCAATAGTTTCAAGGGTAATTCAAATCTTGCTTAATTTAATAAATGCATTAGGAGTTTGTACTTTACGCTCCAGATAACAAAGCCTTTTAAAAGTGTTTGCTGTTAAAGATAATGATGGGTCCCTGCTCTGTGCTACTTATAGTTTGAGGTTTATTGCATATATCAGATTTGTTTCATTCATTCTAGTGCTCTGTGCAAAGAAGCATGAGCCTTTTGAGTATGCCACTGCATTGATTTTTTTTTTTTATTCAGACATCTTTTTTAAGTGGTTTCTGATCCTCCTTTGTCTCAGAGCTTTGTGCCTTAGCTTTCAGAAACTGCAAAATACTTTGAAGTGTTTCCTAGGTGAGGCAGACATGAACACAGCAGGAAAACAAAACGTCCACATGTTATTTCCACGTTTCCATAGATGCCGCTCAAAAGGAGCCGGTTAAACTTCCTTTAACTAAAAATAAAGACATGGAAGACGTACATTTAAAAACCCTGCATGAGCTCTAAGCAGTTACACAAAACTGATTAAAGTAAAAATATATGACCCTTTAATGTCCTTAATAACATAAGCAACCTCAAGAAACCTAGCAATGCAACTAGGTAGCTAGTTATATGCTAACTTTGACTAGTTACGTTTAAGTAAACAAGGCACAGCCAGAATACACACACTGTCAGACATCTACAGAGCTAACGTGTAAGATAGCTAATACATTAGGTAATATTATAGAAGGCAAATGTGTGTGTGTCTACCTAGCTATACTGTATGTAAGGAATAAAACAAGATGGGACATGCTGTTATAGGAAAATAATCATCCACAGGTAGTGAAGCTAATCATTTTCCAATATTCCTCTTACTGTATATCGCAGCAATTTGCCAACGCTAACGATTTTTTTATTTAATGACGAGCAACACATTATACTTCTGACCTGTTTATAGTTATTAGTTTAACAGTTTAACTATAGCAATAATAGCTGATGTTGTGGAATGTCCATGAAACAGGTTAGTCCCTGTTATCACTTCCTTTGTAGCAGCTACAGTCATTCCTTCACCAGCTTCTCTTTTTTCTCTCTCTTGAAAATGACACACAAAAATGCAGCTTGTCATGGCGAAAGCACAAAGCCCTCAGTCCTGAAGACTTTCCGGTAAACTTATAGGAACAGCTTTACTACTGACTGTTACACAGTGCTTACACTGGAGACTTCTTCCAGAAATGCTAAATCAGCATCTCCTCACAGAAAACTTAGCAGATTTCAGTTGCTTACACACTTACACATCAGTTTATATGCAGCATCCGTCATACAAAACCCTGTGAATTAGCCATTACTATAGAAACGATAGTGCATGAGTGTGAACACGTGAATGTAAACCTTGCAGCTGGAACTTCTGATCGAGCCGTGGCGCTAAATTAAGAATTCAACACCACTGTGGTATAATTAAGCAATATCGCATGAGCGAGAGTGAGATTATACTGAATATCAGTATAACTGCACGATTGCAGGTGGGATATTGCTTTTATACAATTTTATAAACAAGAAATTAATATCGAGTAAGTGATATTTTGGACACAATATGGCCAAATGTTCTGTTTATTTTTGCTCCGCTAGTGGAAATAGATCCCGATGAAGCCGCACTCACTTTATAGCAAGACAGCTAGATGGCTAGCTAGCTCACAATGATTTATACATTCCCGTTAAAGGTGTTTCTGGTAAAAATTCCTTTTCATCTTGATTTGGCAAGCTTTCATATTTTAAGTCAAAGGTTATATTCCTGAAGAATATATTTTGACAAGTCCGACATGTTGATGATGTCGCTAACTCTACTGTAGTAACGGTTTTGAACTAGGAAGTGGAATTTTACACTGGAGTGATGCACACAGTGAAACGTCCCAGTGTGGTTATAGGGAATATAAGCACTCTTGGAATGCCACTCGACCAATTAAATTAGTGGATTGGAAAGAGAGTTTAATCTAAGCATTTTTTCTTAACTGTGCAGTGCAATGTACAGCCGTCTGAATATCATACCTCTCACAGAAATCTGCTGAAAAACAAAGCAAAAGAAGGAGTCAGAAGACTGGTGAGCACAATGACCAGTGCTACATCCATGGACCTTTCATGGAGTTTTAAATCCCCGGTCTTGAGTTAACTGTAATAAACTACACTCTACAGATATATATATATATATATATATAAAAATAAGATTTAAATCAATACTGTGATTTTAGACAGTAGGGTGCCAACCGAAAGTTACACGTGACAAGCTCCAAAATGGCACTGGTGATTTGTAGCACATAGCAGAGCATTCAAAAAAATAAGCTAATGCTTTTTGCAAATGAGTAGGTAGTAAGTGTAATGATAAAAAATGGGCTTCCCTATAGGAGATGATTTGAGGCAAATACGGCTTCCTTTCTCCATCTCCGAGTGTGTCTTTAGTCCTCATTTTACTGCTGCTCTGCTGGAAATGATTGGATTAGCCATGCGCATTTCATCTCCAGTGTGCTCACATTCCAGCACAATTAGTCATTCTGAGCAGAGAAGCAGCTGAATAAAAGCAGCGAGCCGCAGTCACCGAAGCCGCTCTTATCACCCGAGTCACACCAGTTAAATCTACGGGTCCTACTTAGCCACATGCTAAATAGAAGACAAAAGGTTTTAGTTGTCATGACAATTAGAAGGAGGCTCTGAGCCGAGCCGGGAGTTTGATTGCTTGGAGTTATTAGCTAGCAGTAATTAAGTTTGCATTATTCTCTCCCCGCACAAGTGGGGTTTCAGCCGTTGTCTGTTCTGTGCAGCTATAGTGATGACATGCATCGAGTCTCTCCTCGCCACTTCTGTCACTTAGCGATGCACTGGAGTTGCTTTCTGCTGACCCCTCTGTTCTGTGCATGAGGAGCACTTGGTGTAAATCCACGATTAATCAACAGTCAGAGCAGGGGGTGTGAAAACACAGCTGATGGAGAAGGTCAAGCAGCAGAGCGTTTCAGGGCCTGATACGGAGAACTTTTCTGTTGAACAATTTCACAGTGCTGCAGTTTTTAATAAAGATGTGCAGTATTGTTTCACACATGCAAATAGCATCATCAACCACCTCTGCTTCCTGTCGGGAGGCAGTGCAAGGAAAGGATGGCATAGCATCACACAAACCTTTTTTTTCTAAAAACCATCAGCAAGACATCTCATTTTCATAAGGACAAGGAGCATCATCAGGACTCTTTATGCAGCTTATTTTTATAGCCTGCCACATAACCTTTTATTGAGAGTAGTTCCACATGTGCATAGCTTGCCATGGGCCGTTAAAGGCAGGAGAACAAATCCTCCTCTCAAGGACACTACACAGATTCTGAGGAGCAACACTTGTCTCCAGGCTTCATTACATGAGCCACTTCCAAGACCTGCCTTTCCCTGAAAGAGCTGTGTAGGTGGGGGTACTTTGAGAGTACTTTGTGCTTTTGTGCTCTTACAATGTAAAGGCACAGAGAATCGACTGGAGAGCTTACCAATCGCTGGCTCTCTACCACCTGAATGACTGCCTCAGGTAGAGCTGTGCGGCAGAGAACACAGCGTCTCTCAATGCCCAGATCATACTAATGCAAGCTGCTTTCTTTTTTTCCCCTTATTTCTCTCTTCTCTTTCTTTCTCTCTGAAAGCTCAAAGCAAGAAATGTATCTACAATGCATGAGAACTCCATGGATTAACAGCTCATATTTCCATCTCCCACTCCTGTCAGTGATGCACTGCTCGATCTACACATAAACGACAAATGATACAGACAACAATTAGAGCTCTTGCAAGTAAAGTGAAGCAAACACCTTCATTCAGGGCGTTATTAATTCCGAACTTTGCCCACTGACCCTTAAACACCTCGCGTGTTAATCTCTTACAAACAGGATGCTTTGAAGTTGCCCAGATGGTGCCCTGTATTATTATTCATCCTTGTTGTTCAGGCTGCTCCATGACCTGTAGCTACTGCTCAGATGCTGTTTGCCATGAATGTCAATAATAAACACGCAGGCACTGCTTTTGAAACTTCAAAGCGGCTTGGAGTCTTAGCAGATGGAACCCTCGCCCCCTGAAGAGTTCATTCTAATTTCCCTGTCTTTCTCCTAATAAGACCATGACAACAAGGATGCAGGACCTCTGGATATCTGTATTTGCACTGCTCTGGGTTTGTTCAGCAAAAGAAAACCTTCTTGCCATCTTGTTTTTATTCGGAACGTTGTGTTTTCCGTGAGAAAGTCTCTGTTTCGTTGTGGTTATTATTTCTTCTTTGTACTGAAGTAACTGGAAAAGATGCCCTAATGCTCTTTATTAAAGTGTGCCAATTTCTGCATACCCTTGACCGTTCCTATATTTGTTGACGCTAACAAGAAGCTCATATTAAAGGTCACATTAGCTGCACATATCACTTCCACTGAGCCAATACTGTAAATGCGCTTTAGTCTGGCGTTAATGAACGATCGAACAGCTTGGGTAGAGGGGAGAAGGCTATAGGAAACGGTTCCACTCTTCTGAGCATTTAAAACAGAGACTGGTTAAATGTCCATATTCACTCTGTCTGTTTCTAGCACAAGAAGGAAATGTTCTGACCAAAATTGCTCTGGAAGTCAAACGGTATGTTCAACAGAAATAAGATATTGTGCTGAAGGCCTTTTTTTTCCCCAGGAATTGTACAGAAATCACTACAAATCAATTCAAGGCACAGTGATAGTAAAATCACATGCACAAATGTTTTACAATCGAATAATTATTGTACATATCCTTTGAAATTTATAACTTAAATGGCACTTCATTATAAATGAGCAGATATGTGGTCTGAGAGGAAATACAGATGTTATGAAATGAGCACTGTAACCTCTTTCCCATAAGCATAGGTAAGGCATATGTAATAAGGGACAGCATTAGTGATAAAGCGCGTTCCTTCTGCATACGTTTCTCCTCTTCCTGACTCTTAAGCATCCCAAAAGCACCGGGCACAAGATTAATAATTGATCACAGCTCAGCGTCCATGGCCGAAAGAGTTTTCATTAATATCACAATGGAGCCAATCTCCCAACTCGAGCCTCTCCACTATTGTTTTCAGTCCTCCACGGACTTGTGCTTCTGCACCACTCTACACTCCTCTCTACCCGGCCTGGGCTGAAAAGCTCTCTGTAGTCATTCCGATTTGCTCTCCTATTATTATCATTAATGATATATAACACATTAATATCTTAGAGCCATGCAGACACATGCTCCTGAGATACATAATTGGATAACAACAGAATACAGGCACTGCCAGGCGCAAGCTGTCAACCAAGGGAAGAGTCAGAACCAAGACAGAAAGAAAAAGAAGAGGGCTTAGGTCACCATAGACCATCTGTTGTTGTTGTTGTTTGGGATTTTTTATTTTTTTTTTTTTGCAAGAGTATATTATTGTGAGAAATAGTGATGCCTTTAGTATTTGTGGTATTTTTATGGTATTGCATTCTTTACGGGAAAATCACATACATTTCACACATGCTTAAGTTTTTCGCATGTGATTATATGATTATTGCACACGTGAACTCAAGTAAACACACGTGATCACATTTCAATTAATGTGAGAAATTCACATCTGAAAAAAAAAAAAAAACTGTGCTATATCATGTGTAAAAACTCATTTATTCATTCATTCATCGTCCATAACCGCTTTATCCTGATCGATGGAAACAGAGCCTATGCCAGGAAATACACCCCAGTCCATCACAGGGCACCATGCACACACACACACACACACACACACACACATTCACACACTCTTTCAAATCTACACTAAAAAAATTTCATCCAATTGACTTAAATGCTTACATAAGTTCCACGTGATTGAATTAAGATACATTAACACAGTTTGTTTTTGTACAACCAGCATGACTTGAGCATGTATTTTCAAAACCCTGAATAAAATCAAACTCTGCGCTCTCACCTGAACTGAGGCTCGAACTCAGGTTGATGGCATTTTGCCACTGCACTACTCTACTGCACACATTTTAATTGTGTTAATTTACTTCTATAGTTATAATTCCCATAAGTACCAACGTGCTTGCAAGGTTTCGTAATGTAATTGGTTTACGTTAATACTATGTGAATTGATCATGCTCAATCTACATGATTGAATCAAGTAATTAAAAAACTTGGTTAAATTAAGTTTAGTATAAGCAATGAAATCACATTTGGATGAGAAACGTAATATTTTCATCTAAACTATACATAATTCATAAAGGTCTCTTAAATCTGACTGACCACCTATTCCATTTTTCAGTGTAGCGGCAATTTATAGTCTCCAATCCACCTATTGACATTATTTAGGAGGTGGAAACCAGAGAATCTAGACAAAATCAACACAAACGTACACACAGACAGTAACCTGAGCAAAGGTTCGAGCCAGGGACGCTGGACCTCTCCACCAGGTTAGCACCAAAGTTTGAATTTTTTGCACAACATGCTGGCTTATCGCATGGCATGCTTGCTTGCGTGCTTGGCATGGATCATGCCTATAGCTTTAAACCGGTGCCATTTTGTGCAAGTAGATGTAAAATTCAAAAATGGAAAATTTATGTAGAGGTTGTGTGCAGTGACATCTATTCTCACACACTCCAGCTGAATACTGAATGCATTTTTTGCCAACTTGCTCTGCAGTATTAAGACTCACATCCAAAAACCACATTCCTCCCTTTATTAACGTTAACTATGATGTTTAAAGTTATTAACATTATCTTTGCCATACATATTGTTGGTTTCATTAGCTCAAAGACAGATACAATGTCAGTCTGACACAAATAACTGGCTGCTAGATTTAACCCACAACTGTGACCAGATGACAAGAGAGCCGCTGTGAATCCCAGTTAATACTTTTACACCTGATAATTGTCCAGGACATTAGGAGAGTTGTTTTTTTTTCCCCCTCCGTGGTGTGCAGGAGATAAGTAGTCCTGCCAGGATGCACTGTCACTTGGGTAAGTGTGAGTGATGACCATAGGAGCCCGTTTGTTCGAGCATCTCCTTCACCTCTGCCTCTGTCCCCGCTACTGAGTACTCACATGGGAGAGAGATGGCCTCATTACACAACCTCAAAGAAAACGATGCATGGATCCAGGTCTTCTTAGCAGAGGTATGCAGCTGTAATAACCAAGGGACCATCATCAGTATTCATGGATAAGGTAGCTCTAATCAGGTATTTTAAACACACACTACACACACTCGTGACTTTTTGCTCTAATATAATGGTTGGTATTTCTCTTCTTGGCCCAATGTGTCAGGGACTGCAAGGGATATTTGATAGCGCCTCAGACTGAATTCTCAGTGGACGTGGCTCCCTCAACAAATTATGGTTAATTCAAAAAAGAAGAGAGGAGCAAAAGGTTTAAATGAGGCAGAAAATGTAATGCATCTGCCCCAGCCTCCCGGACAGAAGTCCATTGGCTTTGATATTAATGTTGGGATTTATTTGGTCATTTTTGTATGCTGCGTTCCAGCTGAGTGATCATGGCACTGTTCTATTACATGAGCTAATACTCCTGCAGACACTCACCTGACGCATACACACTCTGTCCCCTACATTCTTTCAGTTCTGCTTTAGAGGATACCAAGTAGTGAGATTCTTCTGAGGCTCAGACTAGCCATTTTGAATCAGGAGGACAGGAGTAGGTGATGGATTATTTTCAGTGCATTATACTGTAGATCCAATGCATTCATAAAACAGCACCTTCATTTAACTTTTTGCTGAGTATAATCAGTGTATACTTAAAATCTGGTTGTTTATGACAACCTTTTTAAGGTAAATTTCACATAGGCTTTACTGTCATTCTTGTCATCCTAATGGTAGGAATGAAATATAGTTTCCTCTAGAGTCACGATGCTACACTTAATACACTAAACTGTGCCAGACAAGAGGATCAATAACACCTTGACAGTCAGTGCAAACTCAGTAAATACAATAAATACAGACAATAGGCTATAAGGGAAACATTAAACACTACAAAAACCGAACTTCTATTGTACAGTAGTATTCTTGACAATATAAACACCTTCACGTACAATCCATCCGTCCCTCCAACCATCGTAGGTCCACCACTGACTAAATATCATTTGGGTGGTGGTCCATTCCACACCATGATGGTGGCATAGTGTTACAGTGCTATATCAGGCATAGCAGTGTTGTTGGGACTTTTTTTATTTTTCCTTGCTAATTTATCCTTGGCCGATTCCCACCAACAACTCAGATCTCCCCTTTCATAGGACAGCTACCAACTAGGAAGGGTTAATACTATCACTGAGACCAATGAAGCCAGCCAGCTGAACTTTTCAAACTGCTCATGCTCATGCTTCATCACAGGGTGGCGTCACACACTCAGAGGAACGCATTAGCCACCCCCTTTCGTATGCATGAGCTCACAGATTAGCTAGTATCACTGTGATTGACCTGAGAGAGAGAATGCCACCCATCCCACCCAGAATGCACGGCCAATTTTTTGCTCTCTTAGCTCCCGAACTCATGATTATTGGATGATGGATGAATGCTTTTGTGTTGTGCTACTCAGGAGCCATTGCTGGGATTTTTAAACACCTCGGTGTCACTGCTGGGTGAAGAATAGTCCACCAACCAAAACCAACCAGCAACCAGCAGTACAGTGTTCATAAACTGACCACTGATGAAGGACCAGGGTCAATATGAGTCAATATGTTGGTATTGTTTAAAAGGCACTTCACAGGAAAGGTAAACTATTGCAGTAAATATTTTTGCTCTGTTAGGTCTTTTATGAATCAGCAACAACCATAAGATTGCTGTCAGAGTGATTCTGGTTTTAGTACAAAACAAAAACTGGTCATAAAAAGGGGGGCACTTCTAAACTGCTTCTAGACTTTTCAGCTCGGTCCGATTGAATTTAGGACTCATCAGCAAAATTACTCTGAGGAAATGAAAAAAGTGGCCTCTGTGAGATGTAACTTTAAAGAACTGTGCAAGATCTGTGGAGTGTAAAATTGCAGGCTGTTTTTCCACATATCAGCGGTAAAACATCCACAGGACACACTCATCGCCAAAGATGTGCAGAATCATATAGGAGGTACTGACTGGGGAGAAGGACCAGTCTGCAGCTCTTGAGTTCACTGTCCACTAATGGGGCTCCAGGAGACAGAGGACATCCTGCTGGGGTTACAACTCCAAACACACTACAGCAAGGCGAAACCCAGCTGTCCTAGGCTGAAGGAACAGATTGCATCAATTACAGTAAGCCTCATGCACTGGATTCTCCCCTGAACGTGTGCTGGAGAGAGATCTGGGAAGTGATGGCTCGTTCCAGAGCACCAGGGGCCAAGCCATTCCCACACCAATCTGTATACCATTTGAGTCCCAAAGACAGCTCATTCCAAACCTCCCCAGTTGCTTTCTAATTCCAATCAGATTGGGAGTGCATCCATACATGCCTGTTCAGGTGATTGGCACGCTCCCAAAATTTATAACAAAATCAATTCAGAGGCAGAGCATATTAATCTGCGAGTGCATCAATCTGCCCAGCAATACATTTCCCTCTCATTTGCAGCGTCCTAGGAGCTGGGCTCGATCCCTCCTGATCCCTAGGCATCCATACATGTATTGGCTCTGAGAAGCACCTCTGCCTATTCCTTTTAATTGGCAGCGTCGACAAACAGCGTTAGGAGGCTTCGGCAGCAGGACTCACTGCGTTAATTGCAGGCTGCAGTCAAGCGATTGACTAATTGATCACGGCCCTTACAGGGGTAGATAACTCATTGTGGCTGGTGCTGTGAAGAAGGAGGCTTGTCGCTGACGAGGCATCCATCTCTTGGAGGTGGGGGAGAGGGCTCAATGGACTTTTGCTGAACAGCAGGCCTAACGTGAGGGGAATCACATCATCAGCGCCCCATCCCGAGTCCTCCATTCTCACTCTAAATTTGGATTAGGAGCCCGATGTTGATAGGTTGCCACGAATGATACAGTGTCGATGTCTGTGAGATCCTCCGGACGCAGGCAAAGAGGCAGTGAGCGAGGCACAGATGAGCAAGGAAGATGTATGGCCATGCTTTAATGAAGGCAGAGAGGGACCTTCTGCCTCTGAAGAGATGTCTCTGTTGAACAGGCAGGGCAGTTATCATGGTCTCTACGCACGTATTTCTAAATGAACAGAGTGACGGCACTGACACAGGGGTGCAGTACACAAAACATAAGAAACCTGTGCCACTATTAACATCGTAAAACAGGTTAAAAAATATAATAAGCACCAGAAATTCTTTCACTGTGGGATTTCATGTATTTTGTGTGGTAAGGCACACAAAAACCCAAATTCATGTCATGAACATGAATGATTAACAATTTTGCATCCTTAATATCAGTGCCCGAAGCATATATCAGCTCTCTCTTCGGGAGATTGCAGCATAGTTAAACGAATACACTGTGAGTCAGGAGTGATGCAACTGTTTCATTTTATTGTCTTGATTACACACTGAGGTTGTTTTATACACCAGCGCTGAAGCCCTTAAGGTGTCTGTGTTTTAATTTCTGTTGGCTAGCAGAGTGGTTATGTGAATGCTCCTTACGTTTATTACAGAATTATTTCATTTGTCAGCACTGACAAAATGGAGTTATGTTTCATGTTGAGATGTGCCGACACTGAGGCTCGAAAGAAGCTTGTCTGGGGTACATACAGAGCCGGGTGGACACAGGATCTGCTCACGTCTAGCAACAATCTAGCAACTATTTTTTTTAATTGTGTTTAGTCTAAATCAAAACATATTATCTGCATTCAAAACAGAGCATCTTAAAGTTTAACTTTATCTCACTGTTTCTCCTTCTGGTCCCCTGTTTCATCATCTGTAAGAAATTTATAAATGGTGAGTCACTCGTTCAACTAGCTGCATTAGGGAGAAAAAATATATTTCCAAAATTTCGTTATGTATAATTTAAAGTGCACAATTAACTAAGTAATTAATGAAATTATAAGTTAATATTTGACTCTTCAACAGTTAAATTAGTCACAAGAAGTAGAATATTTTAAAATAAATTACTTTATGATATATGGAAAAATATACAAACACACATAGCCAGGTTTAGGTCATTGAGCACATTTTCACTTTTCTGTGGAGTTGATCATTTTATTTCACCAACCAAGTAAGAGCAATTTGAATTTCACAGCGCTGTGGATTAGATGTGCATGCAAGCAGATGGCTCTAGCAGGCCTATATGAATGGAGAATTCAAAACAATCCCTGACATTTTACAGGTATGGCTGAGTAGAGGCAAATAAAAAGGGTTTCCAGAAAGCTCTGTGTGGTCCATCCTTTCTTGCAGTGGAAGTAAAATGAACAATGCTTCTTAAACACGTAAACTAAAGTGATCAGGTTGAAGTGAAGCTTCTCTCTGTTGGAGTAAACAGGTTGCTGTGCTATTATCAACTAATCAGCTGGCTAAACAATCACACAGACTGATAGTCTTCTGAAAGCAACTTTCCGCTACAGTAGAAAGTAGAACATAATTAAATGCTGGAGCTTAGAGTTTAGTGGAAGTATAAGAAGCTTATAGGGCACTGCCGTCCTTCAGCCAGTTCAATTATATTCCTTCACCTTCATCTAGGACTTTCCCTCATCCCCCATTGAGCATGAGCATAAGTCTTGTAACACAATGGAGCCCATAAGCCTCAGTGGAGAAATGTTCTCTTTTTGTTCAGCCAGAAAGCAAAAAAGGAGATGTTTAATTGCCTGCAGTGGACGCGAGAAGTCCAGTTAGGTCCAAGAGAGGAGAAAATTGTTGGATGACTTGAATGCAGTACCAATTATATTGTTGGAAAGATGTGATGAAGATCGTGTTTATCAAAACCACCATGAGTCGCCGTGGCAATGATACTTGTACAAACACTATTCATCACATATTTAAACCAGATAAAAAATAATAATATTTACAGGTAAAGGGTCAGACCTTCTGACGTGTGTTGGATGTGTTGGAAGTCAGCATTTGTAGTTACTAAGGTTACCACCTCTGCAGTTCTGTCACCCCAGACGCCACTGGGGAAAGATATTTTAGCTCGAACCAGAAGCCACACTTATCGCATTACAGTGTTGACACTGTATTTGACCTTGAAGAACTGTATCAGTCATATGACCCAGATTTTCTTTCAAGAATTTAAGAAGGCATCTAGCTGGTATTTCAGTGTTCACCATGCACTTAATATCTCAGCCATATATATATTGCCAGAGGGAATTTGGACGTAGTGTTGAGGAAGAGATTTTGAGAAGCCCTAAGAAATGTGACCTGCAATGTTGTAACCTGTACATGCTTGACTGTTCTGCCACAAAACATTCTCCTCACCTGTCCCTGATATGACCTGGCAGCTGTTGGTGGCACAATGCAGGGTGGGTCACAGGTGCCAGAGGAATTATCAGTCTCTCACTCCCACTGCACACAAACAGCCGTCCTGCCCACACACTTACAGCCTGAAGACTGAGGCCACGTGCACCCCGGGCTTTATCTGCTTTCGCTGGAGAGGAGAATGCACGCCTCTTCTCGAGTAGAGGTGACTGCTGACCCAGTTGGAAAATGGGCAGGCATCCCAAGGTCACACACCCACACATCTGAAAGGTTTTGTTTGTTCTTAAACTGCCACAAGCCATCTTTTTCTCAGCCCATCCACCAGGTGCAGACTAGAAACTGAATTCTGCGTGTGGGAGCTAAGGAAACTGCTGCCTGTGTTCGAGTTATATAATAAACCCTATTGGAACATGGTTGCAATCTGAACATTATTTGGGAATATCACTGATGATGAAGTGAGGCAGCAAGATGAGCCATAAACTAATTACAAGCATACAAAGTGCTTGGTGTTTATCAGGGCAGTAAACCTGACCCCCGTGCTTCTGGTCCATGCTTCATTCAGCTGTGATTTAATACAGTTTGTCAAGGCTGTTGAGGTGAATACAATTTCATTTGAACTTACCTTTGCTTTTTTGGAACTGCAATTTCACTAGCTATTGCATTATGGTTTGTGTTCTGTAGAGAAATAGTGACACCTTTGGCAGTTTATGTGAGCTATCTGCAACAAAACCTGCCTCCTGTATGCATTTCCTCATGTTCTGCTCCCTTTACATAGACTCACTTGGCAGAAATATTCTGCATGCTCTTATGCATACCCAGACTGCCCTGTGGATTCACATTCGCTACATGTACAATAGAAATGGTGAAGAATGGAATGCCCACTTGCATCTAAAAGGTATTGGATACTATAAGGTAATGAAAAGGCTTTTCTTTCTTTTTTAAATGTGCTGCTCAGTGAAACACAGGTTCATGCTGCTGCCCCGCCACTGCCCTCTTCTGGACACCGATGCACCACGCTCATTCCTGCTATTGAGCTAAACAAACTCTTAAATATATTAATAATCTTGAAATTTTAAATTTTTAGTTGAGCAATATTAAAGATCATGTTTCCAGTATTTGTTTTTTTTAAACTTCGTGTGTTTGGCTCAATAAATATCAAATATTACTTTTGTAATATTTGTATTCAAATAATATAATCTTGCTGATTATAGTCCAAATTATCTCTTGTTTGTGCTTACGTGCGTGTATCACGCAGGTTTAATTTGGTATCTATCTCATAAATGTTGTTTATGATGCTAATAATTGATTCCACTATAATAATATAATCTCAGTGACTTTGGCATGGTTGCTGGCGATGTTCTTCCAATCTTCAGCTGTCCAGTTTTAGTGAGCCTGTGCCACTGTAGCCTCAGATTCCTCTTCTTGGCTGAGAGGAGTGGAACCTGATGTGGTCTTCTGTAGCACATCCACCTCAATGTTCAATGTGTTGTGTGTTCTGAGATGCTTTTCTGCTCATCACAGTTGTAAAAAACTGCTTATTTAAGTTACCGTAGACTTCCTGTCAGCTCAAACCAGTCTGGTCATTCTCCTCTGATCTCTCTTGTCAACAAGGCGTTTCCACACACAGGTTTGCCCCTCACTTGATGTTTTTTTTTGTTTTGTTTTTCACACCATTCTGTGTAAACTCTACAGACTGTTTTGTGTGAAAATCCCAGGAGATCAGCAGTTTCTGAAATACGTACAAAACCAACCTGTCTGGCACCAACATCCAGTCACTGAGGTCACATTTTTCCCCATTCTGATGTTTGATGTGAACATTAAATGAAGCTCTTGACCTTCATTGATGATTGGCTGATTGGATAAATGCATAATTGTGCAGGTGTAAAGGTGTTCCTTATACAGTAAGTCAGTATTTCTATATAGTGAACAGAACCGGAGGTGTATCTGTTCTCTAATCATGTTACTGATATTCAAATGACCAGGATACTGAATGAATGAATGAATGAATGAATGAATGAACGTCACATTATATTGCTCCTTACCTCTTATTGATATGCCTTAGTGGTGGTGGCACAACATATTAATAAATTATGACATAATTACGCAGACTCTTTAAAAGTTGCTATCATGTATATCCAAAAATATCCATTTTTCAAATAGAATATGAACTAATATGCAGCACAGTCGAGTTGACCTGATCTTCTTTAGTGTTTTTACCAAAAAAACTGGGGATCAGCTGCAATGCTGGAGTGTTTTTAAATGCGTGCTTAACTGCCAGGAACATTTGGCATCACTCTGCCATTCACATCTAAATTCAAAGCTAGCTCTGACCCCTTCCCAGTCTCTTGGGATATCCCTCTCTGTTGTACTGAATACCCATAGATCCCTCTTGTCTTCCCTGTAACAGCTTCAGTGATTCTCATTCAGTGTTAATCGTTCCCTTGTGAAGCCTGAGTCATCAGAAGGAAAACTCTTTTATCTTTTACTTCAAATTTCCAATAAAGTGGGAACATGGGAACATTATCTTATTAATAAGTTGAATTGTTGGCACCAAAAAAGGTTGATGGCACCAAAATCATGCTGGTTACTGACTATAAACCTAGCATATTTATCAGATTGTCACTCTGTGAACGAAATTAGCAGGCGTTACAGGTAAGATCAGTTTGTGTTCTCAAGAAATAAGGCTCCTGCCTGGTTTGTACAATATGCAAATTATTTGTAAATGATGTGTTAGGCTACCTGGAAACATTTACCTACACAGCCTGCTAAGCTGATGTTAGCTGATGAACAACATGACTGTTTGACAGCTTTGACTACTGTTGAATAAATTTCAAAGAATAAGAGAGTGCATCAATCCTATCAGTTAACTAACAGGCAGGGGAAGAAGCACATGACAGCACATGACAGCGTTTCCAATTTGCGTACATTCATAAATACACACATACATAGTGTAGTGTAGGGGAGTAAGATGTTCCAAGGCCATTTTCAGTAGTTTCTTAAACACTCTAAATGTGTATTAACTAATTAATTTTTTTGACATAGATTCTTTTAATGGTTGGTTTGTGGGTATAAGGGCTAAACAATGATCAATTTGTGCCCAAAAGCTATTCCATGTTCCACTATACACTAATAGCAGTTGTAATACACTATACTGCAAAAAGTTTGTGGACCCCCTGACCATCACACCCGTATGTGCTAGTTGAACGTCTCGTTCCAGATTTATTCCCCTTTGCTGTTATAATGAGCTCCACTCTTCTGGGAAGCTTTCCACAAGATGTTGGAGCGTGGCTGTGGGGATTTGTGTTCATTCAGCTACAAGAGCATTAGTGAGATCAGGCGCTGATGTTGGGATGTCGAGGAGGTCTGGGGTTCAGTCGGTGTTCCAGTTCATCCCAAAGGTGTTCAGTGGGGTTGAGGTCAGGACTCTGTGCAGGACACTCGAGTTCTTCCACTCCAACCTTCACACACCATGTCTTCATGGAGCTCGCTTTGTGCACAGGGGCATTGTCACGCTGGAACAGGTTTGGGCCTCTTAGTTTCAGTGAAAGGAAATTATAACTCTACAGCATACAAAGACATTCTATACAATTATGTGCTTCCAATTTTGTTGCTACAGTTTGAGGAAGGCCCACATATGGGTGTGATGGTCAGGTGTCCACAAACCTTTGGCCATATAGTGTATTTCAGTATTACTGGTATGGCCAGCATCTGAAAATGCAGAGTAGCTAAGGACTATGAATTTAAACAAATCCTCCCAGAACTGCCCGGCCAGCTAGCAATTATATTTAGTTGAATAGTTAAGCTAATTTTCATGCTAGTTCACAACACTACCCAGAACAATACCCATGGTTTATTTCAACACTGCTCTAGTTAGCTCATTTGATGCCATCAATGTCATTAGACTTACCATTTAATTACACCAAATGAAAGACACATATTCATACAGCAATGTTAAGAGCTAATGCTGAGAACGGTGCCAAGACTGAGACAGAGAAGTCTACTTTGCATGGCCGGCAGTGCATGCTTTAATATAAAGATATAAATAAGAAAAGAGAGAAATCAAAAAGCAGTTCAAATCAGTTGCAAGAAAATCACAGACCTGTCACCTTGGACCTGGTTGGTAACCCTGATCATTAAATGTTAGGGTATTTGATGTGTCAAGATTCAAAGCATGTGATCCAGCGGGGGCACAGGTAGTGGGTTTTGTCCCCTAGGTCTACCCTGAAACAGCTGTTTTGACTCTAATTAAAGAACTGTAGCAGGTGCCACCTGAGCCCAGGCGGCACAGGCACACACCTGGCTGAATTAATTTGATCCAAAGTGGTTGAGACAGCAGTGCATGCACTGTGGTGCGGTGTGCAGATTCTTTACTTGCATTAGGCCACATAAAGCACCTGTTTAAGCAGAGTTGCAAAACTGGCCTGTGCAATTTTAAAGTGGCATGGCCTGATAGTCACTTTTACCCAAGGGCATTTGTCATAGACTGCTCTGACAGTGAGCCATACAAAGAGCGTGATTGTATTGAAATATAGGTATATCTGGAGTGGTTGCTCTTGGAAAGAAAACCGCCTTTATTAAAGTTTGCTGTGCTTGTTTAAATAGCCCTACTTTCTTCACACAGCGTTGAACTTTAAGATACCCATTTGTTACATCCTCAAAGAGTTGCCCCACGTCCATTAAGGACAGCCATAGAACTCAGCAACCCTTAACCTTTAATAGCTTTTATGCATGCATAAATTGCCTTGTGGACGCGCCGGGACATTGCAGTGGTCATTATTTACCCTGACAAGCTGCAGCTGGGGAGGAATGCAGGAGAGCAGGGACAAATGCGAACACAGTGGGCCGAGTTCCATCAGATAGCCTTCACTGCCTGCTCCATTAGGCTCCATTAAAAGCCTATCAGCACAGTCTATACCTACTGTATACTGACAGTAGTTATAAGGTTGTCAATTCCAGTATGCGATCAAGGAATTAGTGAGACCCCGGCCTTGTGTTTTCTCAGTGACAGTGAAATGTTAACATCTGCCAGGTATGTAAGCTGTGTCAATCTGAATGACACCCTGAGGAAGCTGTGCATTCTAGCACACTAGGAGCTTTTGTGCAATCACAATGCTTTAATTTCATGAGTCAACAGGCTATGACTGGCAGGTTGCGGAAAACTAAACAGTGATTAATTGGATTCTGATCCAGAGCAACCCAACTACAAGGTTGTTTGGCGCTCCACATATCCTCACTCACTTTTTTTTTTTCAGAGCACCTAGAGCGTAATGGAGGTGATTGGTTTCAGTGCTCCAGACCCCTGGGACAGTGTTGTTTACGGTCATGCTCCAGCAGTGCCTTCATGCCCTGGCACTGGGCCTAGCAGTTAATGCCTCTAATACCGCCACCTCTGCTCAACTCAAGTCACCCCGGTGTTTCAGCCGGGATTAACCTTAAGTGATTTCTGCCACAAAGATCATCTCCTGCTGCGACAACAAGCTCAGGATACAGTTCATTTCACAGCCCAGGAGAGAAAGCTTGGGAATTCACTCGTGAGAATAATCAGCAGGGAGAAATTTACTGATGCTGCCCTCTTTAGGAGGTTCCAGGTATTACTGTCTGGGCTAGAGGGGGAAAGCTATAAGGACAGACAAACATTAGCAAGATAATTGCCAAGTAGTGAAAATATTCTCTATATCTATCACCCTAAATGCATACGATCCACCAGAGTATGTGAAAGAGACAGCATTGGGTTTGAGGCTAAAAGTGTCTGAAAAATCCATCAAATCCTTCAAAAGCACTGGAATTTCTTAACGACTCCTGACTCAAATGCACTGCACATAAACTGCTGCTGGATATTCAGTGGTCCCTTTCATAACATAAAAAATTAAGCCTTCAGCATCGTATGTAAAAGGATAGTAAACAGAGTGTTTTAGGGCCCTTGCACAAAAACAATATATTTGCATATTACATAAATACTGCTGACACAAATTTAGCAGATTTTTCATAGAAAGGCAGCTTTCAAGCCTAAAATAGCAAGATAGGTGATTGCACAGATGGAGCATTCATTGATTCTGTCATCCAACTGTCAGTAATTAAATATACCTTAACTGCTCACCTTGACCATGTGTCACCTTTAAATATAGATTCTCTCATTACAGCACTTCTGTCATAATCACAGTCATCTACAGCAGAACAGATAGGTTTAGAAGAAATTCTACAAAGAACCATGCTATATTTTTTATTAAATCTTTTTTTTTAATATTCAGGTGGTGAGTGACAGGTGTTAACGATGCCAGTGGCCTATCAGGAGCCTGTACTCGACCCTGCACTGTATGATAAGCCTGAGAAAGGTCAGCTGCTCGCACTGACAAGCTTTCTGGAAGTCAGCCAGCAGGTGATGTCAACACTGATAGCCCAGAGAGAGACGGCATCGCCGCGCCTCTGACCTTCAGCACATCACCCCCCCAACCCCCAGCCACTCCCCACAGCATGATCCGCATTTAAATAAAACATTTGCTTCTCCACAACACAGGCTCTGCCAACACGGAACCAAGGCTAAGCAAGCACATTGATAACATGCCAGTGCATTACAAGTTTCCTACAGCACAGCCTGCAGATGAGAACAAGCACTCTCATTGTAAAACCATTTTCACAGAAATTTCATACGTCAGTGTTGTGCAACACGTCTTGGTCAGGCCACATGCTGTTACAAAACCATCTGAATTTATGTAATAAAGATTATATGCACTCCAAAGGAAAAATTATTGTGGTAAAAGAATGATTGCACTGTCAAATACTGTGATGCTCATCTATAGTTGTGAAATTTAAATAAATTTCTATTGAAATTTTTCAAGAGATTTTTAACATCACCCACAGTGTTGAGGATTTTACACCATCCAAGCAGAGGGTGCATAAGGGCAGAGCAAGAGAGACACAATGAAGTCTAGATATAACTATTGACATTTCTACTAAATAGCGTAGCTCACCAGGGCTCAGCAAAAAATCCAAACTCAGGACTGTGTGTATCCTTGCTGAGTGAACATGTCACTTTCCCATCACGGGCAATAACTCCGAATGTGAAACTAGCAGTTTCTCTGGAAGTTACTGGAGAAACATTTCAATATTCTGAGTGAACATTATTTGCATATGTAACTGCGGTTCAACAAATTCCTTCTGAGACATGCCAAAACCTTCAAAACTTTGACTGTATGACTGTATTTGATATAAATAATGCCATCTTTCCTAGAAAGCTTCTAACAGTTCCAAATAAGAGGAAACCCTGGCATTACAGAACCAGAGTTATGTACGTAACTAGCATTCTGTTTTACCCCTCTTAACTCTTAACCAGGGCCTGTGAGCTAGTCACCTGGTTAACATAATGCCACAATGTCATGAGAAACCGACACACCTTAGTTCTAACTAGAAAGTTGTTTGAAGATGACCTTTTAGAACCTTTAGACCTTTCTGTATAGCAGCAGTGCAGACTTCCTGGTGCAGCATGCCTCTATACAAGGCCTCTGTATAAGGAGCAGGTCACGGTAGTGGCCATGTTTATAGGCTACTGTGACATCCATTGGCCAGTCTCTGTTTAGACAAGGAAGCTCCTCGTGTCTTTCCTCCATGACAGAAGAACAGTTAATATGAGGATCAGATGGCTGCTATTTGGTCTAAAGAGCTGTCTAACCTACTCCTGAAAGTCTCCATGAACCTCGCTTCAGTGCTGATGTGTGGCTTGTTTTGGTGTTAGAGAGCGCTTTTCTGAGTTCATCATGACACCATGCTATAATGTGTGTGATTAGAGTGGACGTGTGTTAAATGACCTGCTCCTTGGTAGGGGCATGGAGGAGCCAGTTATTCAAATACAGCAGTATCCTGATGCCTCTGGCCATCATGGGTGACATGGACATCTCAAGACCATGTATACACGAGCAGACACGCACAAATAAGAACAAGCAAGAGAATATACACAAAAATGTACAATTTTGATTAAACGTTTTTATTCTATGCATTTCTCTGGAAAGATTTTCATCCCAACAGCATAGGTCATATGCCTATACATATACACCTGTTTCATATATCTTGCATCTGAATTGTATCCTGATAAAATCTTAACCACCTGTACTGTCACTTTTAGTCAGATTCATCTCTGCTTAACTGAAATCCAATTGCTATATACATGTAATATGCAAATCAGCTCATAACACTTGACAACCAACTTCAAGTGTTCTTCCCTGTTTCTAGTTGTTTTGCGCAAAAAAAAAAAAAAAAAAAAAAAAAGGGTGGCACATCAAAAATCTTGATTTTGTATGCCATTTTTAATCTCCTTAAAAAAAAAAAGCTTGTATGAAAAACTGCACATTAGGATAGAGCTATGAAAATTCATGCCAAAATCGTATCAGGACACAATCCAGATACAAGGTACAGGAAATGACCAGGCATAAACACTGTCAAAGTGGCTTCATCAGTCAGCTTTAAATGTGTCTTTGGTACATTTACACCTGCACTTGTATGTGGATAATCTCTACACGGATGTAATCCTGATACACTAGACCCATGAAATGACCAGGGGTGGACAATACTTGAGTAGTTGTACTTTGTTACTATACTTAAGTATTATTTTGGCATATTTATACTTTACTTGAGTATTATTGAAATTGAACTTGTACTCTGTAATTGTACTCTTACACTTGTACTCTTACTTATTACCATTGTTATCATTACCATTATTATTACAAGAAAAAAAACATACTTTTCACTCGTTATATTTATATTTAGACCTTCAAAGTACTCATTACCAATCACAAAGATCTCTTCTTCTCTCATACAGCCAACGACTGCATGCTATACATCAGAATGGGCTCAGTTTAGCATCCAGTCATTTCAGTTTAGCATCTAATCATGGGCTCAGTTTAGCATCCAGTCATTTCAGTTTAACATCTAATCTATTTCATCAGTGTAGAAGAAATTATCAAGCATCGTGCCAATTCATCACCAGCCATGACCGTCTCATGCTACACAATGTAGTTAGCGCTATAGCCATCTGTGTGTGTTTAAAGACGGATAATCCACCAGACTGCAGTGTGGAACTTGAGGATGAGTGTCCTTGGCCCTGCCTCAGTAAAATGTTTCAGTTTGCTGGAGTAAGCAAAGACTCGTATAAAATGAGGCGTCTCTTTTACCTCTCTAGAAGACATGAACTCTCTTTGAAAAAGCATCTCATTAAAGAGCTTTGTCTAAAGATCTGCAAAAATCATAGCAGTAATAAACAAGCTATAGTGAATGTATAATGCTGAGGACTGAGGACCAAAGAAACAGCCTGCTTATTAACAATACAGTAGAGATGTAACTGAGGGCAAATACATTATTCAGAATGAACAGATTATGAATAGGAGGCACACTATTAATATTATTTTTGTTAATACAACAGTTAGTTACGGTCCACTAATTTGATTTGGTCGAGCTGCGTTCCAAGAGTGCTTATATTCCCTATTTTCATATAATGAAGGTGCAGATGGATGCGATTGCAAGTTATGCAGAATATTTAATGCACAAAACACTGGTAAACTAATCCAAATTGTTCAGCAGAGTCAAAAACAGCCAAAAGGTCATGGGATCATCGAACAGGGTAAAGTAGACAGGAGTAATGCAAATAAAGGGGGGATAGAACAGGTCAAAATCAGAGAGGCAAAACAAGAACAAAAGGCTTGGTATAGTCAGGTGTACAAGACAAAGCTGAGCGTATACGTCACAAAAGTGAATGGATGAGAGTCTCTGTGTGTGTGTGTGTGTGTGGCTGATTGAATGCAGGTGTATTCAATCAGAAGCTTGGTGATTGAGAGCAGGTAAGAGTGTGTGCATTCTGGGGAGTGTAGTTTGAGGTGGCCATATTAGTAGGCCATGGTGATTGTTGGGATATGGAGTCCGCGGAGCGCTGCGATGTGACACCTATAACCGCACTGGGACATTTCACTGTGTGTATCCGTCCCCTCATCTGTGTTCGCCAAGTAAAATTACACTTCCTAGTCTGAAACCGTTACTACAGTAGAGTTAGCGACATCGTCAATGGACACGGCAAATGATACTTTTTATGAATATAACTTTTGACTTAAAATATGAAAGCTTTTCAGATCAAGATGAAAAGGAAGAAAGGAAGCCAATTACACCTTAAGCACCTTAAAGAGGAATGTACAAATCAATGCGATCTAGCTAACTAGCTAGCCGACATGCTGTAAAGTGAGTGTAGGGATCTATTTCTGCTAGCGGAGCAAAAATAAACAAAACATTTGGCCATATTGTGTCCGAAATGTCAGTTACTCGATATTAAGTTCTTGTTTATAGAACTGTTGTATAAAAGTAATATTGCAGTTGTAATCATGCAGTTATATTGAAAATCAGGCAAAGAGATATTCAGTATAACCGCACTCTTGCTCGTGAGATATTGCTTAAGTAGAAAACTTGCCAGAATGTTCATAGGGCATCTGGCTGAGACTAGAGGAGTGCATCCAGATCCCATGGGAGGCAATAAAAAAGGTCTTTACTTTCATGAGGATGCAAGTAAGCAGTCTATAGGAAGCTATAACATGCATTTATAATGTTTATTCATTCATCCTTAGCAAGTCACAGTGCTTAGGTAAATTAGGCTACTGACAGTGTTGGCATTTCTTCCTCTGGTTTTTTAATCCAGTGTTTCCAGTGGTAGGGTTCTTAGTCAATTAAACAAACAAACAAACAAAAAAGGAAGAAAGAATTCAATTGGTCTAAGCCACGCCCACTTCGGGTTTAAATCCGGATATTGATATTGATATTTGGAGAACAGGTACAGGTACAGATACAGATAGTGGCAGATCTCTTACACCACCGCAATACAGATAATCAGCATGGCACTTGTTTTGGTTCAGTTTTAGATTAGTAGCTTATTTCAGCAATAAACATAATCCTGCATACGCACTATAATTATGACTCTGAGTATTTTATGCTTCTAAGAAGAATTTAAAACTTTAACTATTGTTTTGATCTTATATTATGTGATATTATATTATGGAAACAATCAGGAAAATCATTCCTGATGGCATCCTTATTAAAGGTTTAGGATCAATCCAAGTACAAACAAACAATTTAGGGAGAAGTTATCATTATTATGAGAAGTTGTTCAAATTAGCCTTGGAACTATGTTGAATAATTGCTATAAAAAGGATAATAATGGCATGTACCAGAAGCAACGCTTTCATCCTTTATGTTAAAACGTGAGAAAGCAGGGAGATAACACATGCTGTGCAACATAGCCTGAAGCCAAGGCTGTCTACAGAATCTCATTCACAGGCAAAGTCATAGAGGGCAGGGAAGTGCTGTCGAGTCAGCAGTTACAGCTGCCCCACAACATTTCACGCATTTGGAGTGGCTCATTTGTCAGAAGCAGACACACATGTAATAGAGAATTAAATTGTCTCCCTTGCTTGCCAGTGCATGCGTATCTTAACATCTTGTCAGAATTTCAGCACCAGGTGTCAGAGTAGGTAACACTCTAACACAATGGCATTTGCCATGACACTGGTGTGTTGATGCTGCTGTCTTCCAGGTCTGAAAGGTAAACCCTGAGCTTGAGACATACAGACAGGTGATACCAAGACCTGGCAGTGCAGAAATAATTGTCAAAGCATTGTACAAAACAACCAGGATGCAAAGCCTGGATTATGCACTCACTTAGGCCTAGGTCTATTCAATGTTACAAATCCTGTTCCTGCTTCCTTCCAGGATCATCTTTTTGTTGTAACATCTCATAGAAACATGATAGAAGCTCGAAGTGAATGGGATCTCTTGTCCTTCTGAGCTGTGCCCTAAATCTTACACGCTTCGTGCTGATTGCTTTTTAGACAAGTGTATGTGTACTTTTTATTATTTTCCAAAGTTTTTAACAAGTTCAAGAGTATATTGTCATATGTACAGGAAGCAGTCAGTTACACAATACAATGAAATTCTTATTTTGCAAATCCTCCTAGCAACCTCTAACATAATGTAAACAGGAAAAATCATAATTGTATGATTTGTCCTGATTACATTATGTTAGAGGTTACAAGGAGGATCACATCAGAAGTGCTTTGAGCTAACTATTAATCTGATCCTTGCCTTGTACATGTATTCTTTCTGATGAAGTATTCAGTTTTTAATTGTATGATTCATCTTATTCTAACATTGATAGTGGGCACAATGCTTTAGAGCTGATAGCAGATGTGTCAGTTATTGAAAAACTGAAAAACTGTTACATAATGTTTAACTACTTTGTGCAAATTTTAACCACCAGTATTGCATTAAAAAAAAAAAAAAAAAAAAAAAAAAACCCAGAGAACTCAGAATCACAAGTTTACATGAGGCAAAACAAATAAGAGGTTCTTCATTCATATAACTGGAGCACAGAGTAGGACAGATCTGCAGCCCAGAATTGTACCAATAAAGATCCAAATATTTTTCTTCTTCCTGGGATTACTGGAATACTATAGGGAGACAGAAAGGAATAAAATAAGTTATCATTACTTGCTAGTGATTCCAAACCATTGCAAAGCAAGCTTTGTTGGTTTAATAATACATGTTTACTCAGAAACCAACATCAAACTGAGCAATTAAATATTTAAATGGATTTATCATTTAAATAAAAAAGAGCATCACTAACTTTGGAAATGTAAATATTTGATACTGCTTAATAAATACTCTGGCCTGTATATAATATGCATATGAATATTTATGAAAGAGGGCAAGGATGCTTGCAAGTAGTATCTTTATATGATTAGGTCTCCATATGGCACTCTATCAATCTGATTAACCTATAAATGTCATTTGGTGTGAAACTCATTCCATGTGCAGGAGGCTTTTTCCTGGATGCCTCAAAAAGCCCTTAATTAGAATTCACAGGTCATCTAGAAGGTAAATGACCGTGTTCTCGTGTTGAGGGCAAAAAAAAGAGATAAATTGAGATCCTTTTCCCTCAACTTAATGCTCCAGCAGGCTGATGGGAATGGGGTCTAGTACACTGGCAATATATATTAGTTTAACTAGGAAGTCATGAATACCACGGCAGTAATCTCTGGAAAATAGGCTTAAATCTTTCTAAGCCAAGTAAAAACAGAAGACGTAATGACATAATATTAAAAATTGTTTCAGAATCTGGTTTTAACGGATATTAGTCTTTACGGAAGAAAATGGCGGTAGGAACGCTGTGTCCAGGCGAGGTTTCTGCACGGACCGTGTTCGATGTAGCGCAGTAAGTCTGTTCAGGAGCGTGTATCGCAAATTCTGTTTTTGTTTTTGTTTTGTTTTTTATTATTTAACGAACGAAATTATTTCATGACTGTCTTTATGACTCGGAAGAGGTTTAAACATGCGGATGTTTGAAGGATTAGTGGGTGCCATGTTTTAATACTTGTTTTTTTAGAGTGTGTGTGTGTGTGTGTGTGTGTGTGTGTGTGTGGTTTGTGATTTACACTCCATGAACAGACACCTCTCCTTTCATTTCTGCTGAAGAGTGAAAAGCAGGAGTCATGGCTCATGTTTGGGGAGATGTGATGGCAGTGCTGCCTGTGACTGAAACTGAGTTCCCCCTTGTGTTCAGTGAGGTAGTTGAACCAAGTGTGCTGGTCATGTTAGAGCTCAGCAGGAAGGAGCTGTACAGCTCATTCAGCTCTTATTGTATTGAAAAAGCCCAGGTGATTATTGATTACTCCTGGGAGAAGCTCAACACAGGGACATGGCGAGATGTGGACAAGGAGTGGAGACGTGTTTACTCCTACGGCTGCTTGTTTAAAGCTGTAGGAACATGTCATGGAGAAGCATCACAAGACAAGGTCCAGGCTGCCATAAAGACATGTGACATGGGTTTGCTAATGGGCGCCTCCATCATGGATAATGTTTTGCAAAGACTCATAGGGGTTCTGAAAAATAAAGTGACGATTCCTAGCAAAGTAGAGGACAGTGAACAGCCCTGTCCTAAGGTGATCCTTTTGATATCTGACTTTCATGATCTTTCATTGGTGTCACGTTTACTGGAATGGACATTCCTCAGACAAAGCTTTATGCTCACCTCTGTTTTTCTCTGTCAGTAGAAACTTAGGAAAGAGTTTATCCCGAAGCCCATAATCAACCCCGCCCTGTCAGTACAGAGGGTTCGATGCCCAGCTCTGGAAAGTTTTCGATCAGAATTTCTGGAGCCCAAAATGCCAGTCATACTAGAGGGAACCATTGACCACTGGCCTGCCTTCAGAGAGCACACATGGAGGTACTAGTGCATATAAATAGTATAAGTGTAAATAAATACTTTTGTAAGTGTGTGTTTTTAAATGATAATGTTATTTATTGAAGCAAAAAAGTTATCCAATACCAGCCAGGCCTGAAAATGTATTTGCTCCTGTAGTTATTAATTCCCCAAATCTATGAAACTGCATTCATAATGGGGTTCAGCTGGATTAAATACTGTCAGCCCTGTTCAATCAAATCAACACTTAAACAGACCTTTTTCAACAGCATGACGTTGGTTCAAAAGTTCCAAAAATTCCAGAAATGATGAGAAAGAAGGTGATTGAAATACATCAGTCTGGGAAGGGTTACAAAGCTATTACAAAGACTCTGGGGATCCAAAGAACCACAGTGAGATCCATTATCTCCAATTGGAAAAAAACTCTGCACAGTAGTGAACCTTCCCAGAAGTGGCCGTCCTTCCAAGAGCAACTCAATTCCACCAAGAGCACAGCGACGACTCATCCAGGAAGTCACCGAAGAGCCAAGGACAACATCGAAGGAACTACAGGCGTCTCTTCTATCACTAAAGGTCTCTATTCATGACTCCACTATCACTAAGACAATGGGCAAAAATGGCTTCCATGGAAGGGTGGCGAGGCGAAAACCACTGATAACCCAGAAGAACATTAAGGCTCGTCTGAATTTTGCCAAAACACACCTTAATGATCCTCAAACATTTTGGGAGAATGTTCTGTGGACCGATGTGTCGAAAGTGGAACTGTTTAGAAGATAGGGGCCCTGTTACACCTGGAGTAAACCAAACACCGAATTCCACTAAAAGAACGTCATACCTACGGTACGGCATGGTGGTGGAAGTGTGATGGTGTGAGGATGCTTTGCTACTTCAGGGCCTGGGCAACTTGCAGTAATTGAGGGAAACATGTATTGTGCTCTCTACTGAAAATTCTTCTAAAAGAGAAAGTCCAGTCTTTAGTTTGTAAGTTGAAACTCAAGCACAACTGGATTATGCAGCAAGACAATGCTCCAAGCGCAGGAGTAAGTCCATCTCTGAATGGCTCAAAAAAAGCAAAATTAAAGTTTTGGAGTGGCCTAGTCAAAGTCCTGACTTGAACTCAATTGAGATGCTGTGGCAGGACCTTAAACGTGCAGTTCATGCTCGAAAGTCCTCCAGTGTGGCTGAACTAAAGCAGTTCTGGAAAGAAGAGTGGGTCAGAACCACCACAGCGCTGTGAAAGACTGATCTCCAGTTATCAGAAGCGTTTGGTTGCAGTTATTGCTGCTAAAGGTGGCACAACCAGATTTTAGGTTTAAGGGGGCAATTAGTTTTTCACATGGGTGATAGGTGTTGGATAACGTATTTGCTTCAATAAAAAAAAAAATCTATTCTGTATTTACTCAAATTGCCTTTGTTTTATGATGTATTTTGTTTGAAGATCTAACTCTATTTATTATGAGATGCACAAAAACAGAATAATTCAGAATGGGGCAAATACTTTTTCACAGCACTGCATATATGAGTGTTATATAATACATATATAAACACTCATACTCATAACACTCAACACTTTTTATATATATATATATATATATATATATATATATATATATATATATATATATATATGTATATGTAAAGGCAGAAACCAAAGGAATCTCAGGGAACAATAAATCTTTCAACATGAATCATTACATCATCAAATGAAATGTCTGAATATACATAGACTACATAATATTGTTTTAGGAAATAAGTTTTTAAATGATATATGATTCAATAAAGGAAGATTTAAACACAATTTTTGAACTTCTACCTGAAAGATGAAAATTAGAAAGGCAAAGTTATTCCTGAAATTGGGGTAAACATTTATTTATATCAGTAATTGTACATTTGCTCTTGCATGCTGAGGAAATATGAAATGTATTACTGTAATTGGAAAATATCCAATGATCTAACAAATAAGCTTCTGGACAACTAACATGCATATTAACACACGCAATTGGCCTCATTTATCTTTTAGTAAAGTTGTGTGTAAATGACACGGCTCATTTGCATGTAGTGACGCCCACAAAACTCCATAAAAGGTCAACTGCACAGAAAGCTGGGAGCACGAAATGAACAATCAGGGTGAAAGCTGAAAGACATATGTGAAAGTTATTTTGACTCTCTTCTATGCCAATAAAAAATAATATAATAATAATAATAATAATAAGCCAGCACCATTTCTTTTATCATAATTGAATGATTAGTTTTATTTGTCTTAATTTATGGGTTTGTGTTGGCTCTCTTACTTTATTTTTCATATTCTTTAATTAATGCCAATAATATAAAATGACTGGATTTCACCAGATATTCTCGATGCTACTCTTAGTCCCTGACTCGGTGAACTAGCATGAGGATGTGTTTTTGATAGAGACTCCAAAGCTTTTCTGTCAGTCGCTCTGGATAAGTATCTGCTAAACGCAATTTAAACTCGACAGTATATTCCGGATGTAAAAGTGCAGTAATCCATGCAGATTATGATTTGAAGTAGATCAAGTTGAAGTTTACATTAGTTAGGCTTCTTATGCATAAATTTACACACACTCAGGAGCGCGAGTAGGATACAAACATTTTTCCAAAATTACAACATTTTCATGAATATTAATTTCTTGTGTACATGCTCGTACGAACGATTTACACGTAAATCCGTTCATATCCACCTTGATAAATGAGGCCCATTATTTCCAAATACTCACTCTACCTCACACACACACTGGCTGTATCGGCTGTTGCGTATGATGAGTTCACTGCAACACAGCTTACAGAAGCATCATATGAAAAGGCCTCCACCACTATCAGCTCTTTCGATAGGGTTCGGCTGGAATGCGCCTCTGTGACTCTGCATTGGGAAAAAGTTTGGAAACCTTGTTCTAAGTAATTCTGAGTGTTATGAACTGTTCTTTTGCAACTTGTGCACAAGTATAGAGTACCTGCGAGCCGTAGCAGGCTGCCGGACCGTTCCTGTCGAGCTGGGATCCAGGTACACTGATGAAGAGTGGTCACAGAAGCTCCTTACAGTGAATGAGTTCATCGACCGTTACATTATGGGCCAGGTACGATTATAACTGTATATATGCTATGAACGTGTTTAGGTGTAAAATCACTGTGGCTGGTTATAAAGCTGTTTCTGCATGTGTGTGTTTGTTTACAGGGGGAGGCTGCTACAGGATACTTGGCTCAGCATCAGCTTTTTGATCAGGTGACGTTTTTGTGATCTGGCTCGTCATGGTCATGTACTTAACGTCATAATGTTTATATACACATAAGTAAATATATGAAATCAAGAGAGATGATGTCACTTTCATTTGGTATGTTATTTACAGTCAGGTCCACAAATATTTGGACAGTGTTTGGACAGTTATAGTTATTTTAGCTGTTTACCGAAGTATACTGGAGCTGAAAGAAAATAATGACTATGACCTCAAAAGTGCAGGCTTTCAGCTTTAATTTGAGGGTGTTTACATCCAAATCAGGTGAATTGTGTAGAAATTGGAGCACTTTTTATATATGCCCCCCCCCCTTGTAAGGGACCAAAAGTAATTGGACAATTATTTAATTTACAAGTAAGCAGATAAAAAGTCTAGAGTTGATTTCAAGTGAGGCATTTGCATTTGGAATCTGTTGCTCTTAACTCTCATTGTGAAATCTAAAGAGCTGTCACTGCCAGTGAAGCAAGCCAACATTAGGCTGAAAAATCAAAACAAACCCATCAGAGAGATAGCGAAAACATTAGGTGTGGCCAAATTAACTATTTGGTACATTCTTTAAGCACTTTAGGGAGTTCAGGAACACCAAAAGCAGCACTATGGAAAACATCTGTGGTGCATGACAGAAGAATTCTTTCCCTGTTGAAGAAAAAAAACCACTTCATCATAACAGCTGGCCAGATGAAAAACACCCTCCAGGAGGTAGGCGTATCTGTGTCAAAGTCAACAATCAAGAGAAGACTTCACCTGACTAAATACAGAGGCTCCACCACAACATTGGAAACAAATGGTAAGCCTTAAAAACAGGAAGATCAGATTAGAGTTTGCCAAAAACATCTAAAAAAAAAACCCGTGCAGTTCGGGAACAACATGCTGTGGACAGAAGAAACAAATATCAACTTGTAGCAGAATGATGGGAACAGAAGAGAATGGAGAAGGGAAGGAACTGCTCATGATCTGAAGCGTACCACCCCATCTTATGACGTGAGTGTGTACGGCTGCCAGTGGAACTGTTTTCCTTGTATTTATTGATGATGTGACTGCAGACAAAAGCAGTGAAGTGTATAGTGCAATGTTATCTGCTCACATTCAGCCAAATGCTTTAAAACTCATTGGACGATGCTTCACAGTGCGGATGGACAATGGCCTGAAGCATACATCGAAAGCTACTCAAGACTTTTTTCAGGCAGAAAAGTGGAACGGTCTGCAATGGCCAAGTCAGTCACCTGGGCTGAATCCAACTGAGCTGCATTTCATTTGCTGAAGGCAAAACTGAAGGCAAAACACCCCAAGAACAAGCAGGAAGTGAAGACAACTGCAGTAAAGACCTGGCAGAGCATCACCAGGGGAGAAACCCAGTATCTGGTGGTTTGTGGGTTCCAGACTTGAGGCAGTCATGGACCGCAAAGGAATTGCAACCTTGTTAAAAGTATTAAAAATGAAAGCTGAAAGTCTGCACTTTGACTTTGTCTGAGACTTTTGAAGAGTCGTGAACACTGTGGTATAGTCTGCCATAGCAGTTTGTTTTCTGAAGCCTTATTAGAATAAAAAACTAACAGTAATATTTGTTCTTCCAGGTGCCGGAGCTGAAAGAAGACATCCGTATCCCTGACTACTGTTGCCTTGGAGAGGGAGATGAAGACGACATCACGATTAATGCTTGGATTGGGCCAGGAGGAACCGTCTCTCCTCTGCATCAGGATCCCGAGCAAAACTTTCTGTCTCAAGTTAGTGTTAGTGACAATATGTCCTGATTTTCTATAACATACAACATATTTGCAAACTCACTGCTGGATTTCTTTCGCCGGTGAATAACAGGTGGTTGGGAGGAAGTACATTCGTCTGTATAGTCCTGAGGAAAGGGAAAAGCTCTATCCGCATCAGTCTGAGCTTCTGCACAACACCAGTCAGGTACTGTACACTACCTCTAGCCTCTCCTCTAAACCTGTTAAATATCTAAAAACAACCTCATTTGAGCAGGCAGCAAAAGATGATACGCTTACAACAAATGACAGTGATGATGATGATGATGATGATGACAGTGATGATGATGCATGGTGTGTCCTGCCCAGGTGGATGTTGAAAATCCAGATGTGGTCCAGTTCCCAGACTTCCTCAAAGCCTCCTATCAGGAGTGTGTGCTTGAGCCTGGCGAAGTCCTCTTCATCCCCAAACAGCACTGGCATTATGTGCGCTCATTAGAGCTCAGCTTCTCCGTTAGCTTTTGGTGGTCATGATATTAGCCTTCCGTAATATTTTTCAACATTATAAATAAATATTGTCATTTCTGCAGTGTTGAAAATCGTACTGTTTTTTTTTCCAAGCAAATAGTTTCTGACTGATTTTGTGAGTACTGTGAAATATGCAGCAAAAGTTAAATATGATTTTCTTCCACCCCCTCACCCCCCTTTTGAAGCTGTTGTGAATGAGCAAATTTAAACTTTTAATTCATAATTTATGAGTTCAATTACAAAACAAGTAGTACATAGGTAAATTACCTTCAGTACTGTGTGAAAGTTTTTTTTTATGCTAATCATCTTAGATGTTTATTTTATAACCTCTGCTTTATTGAGTCAGTAAAAAATTTGATTTCCAAATATTACTTTAGCATGTTTGGGTTGGGGGTTCGATTCCCCAACTCTGCCCTGTTTGCATGTTCTTCATATGTTCTTCCTTATTCATTCCTTCATGTTTACTACAGCCAAGTTACAACAAATAATCAGTTTTGAAAATGTTTTTTTACTTCAAAATGCTTTAAACAGTATACGTTTTTCATATATACATATATCTAAAAATATATTACAAAAAATATTAAAGGGGGGAAAAGAGTCAAGGAACATTTGAATTTTTAATTAAAAAATATTCTAAATATTTACTGCTCTATTCAGGATATTTCTCCTAGGTACACCAGATTCTTTCAAAGTATATTTCACCATATTTCCAGGCAGCAGTTACCTCTATATTTTATTTTTTTATTTCAAGATTCCATAGTGTAATGAACTCGGATTGTTCGTTGCGAGTGCGCTTTTCCCTTTCCCCTTTAAACAACTGAACGTAACTGTACCATCGTACGATCCTGTTATTTAAAAACAAACAAAAAATCAGCCGAACTAGACCACATTTAAATCAGCAACGCTGAGATCAGGATGCAGCGAGTTGACCGACATTACGACCTCCTGGAGCGGCGTGTGGCAGACGTGGAGGGTGTAGGAGCAGCCAGGTCTCTCGCAGAAGAAGACTGGTTCTGTGATTCTGGCTGGATTTCTGACGAAGTAAAGTTGTAGACATGTACAATTACACAGTTGTGTTTTTAGATCTACTGAAATATCACTGGATCTGTGCAGATGCGGTAAATTCATCCCAACGGCATAGTAAAGAATCTTACCGGGAATCTCATGAGCCCAGAAGTCACTGCAGGAAGGGCAGTGTGGATCAGTGCGTCCTTTAAAATATCTGGCCACACAGTGATAATGCATCTTGATACCACACTCAGGGTTTTCACAGATTTGGCCCTAAAGATATGAAGGATAAGTTTGTTCACAGAGATGTAAATACATCATTTTTATATTTTTACTGGCAGATCTGAGAACAGATAACTTATCAATGATGTGCTATACGAAGCGTTTCTTTTAAAGCTTTTTAAATGCTACTGTAAGGGAGCTTTCCACCCTGAAACACAAATTAATGCTGTGTTTGTGGTGCTTTGTAAGTGGTAATTTGCAGGCTGTAATGATGTCATTTCCCATGCTCAAAGTGAGAAGTGGGGAAAAAAAAAACGAAAAAACAAATGGACGCCTCCACGAAAGCATGTCTTTTGTTTGCTCTGTCAGAGCACGTAAAGCTACTTTATGTCATGTAATCTGGAAGACATTTTGTTTATACCAAAAATCCAGACACATGGACTAACTGCTATTTCAAAATGATCTGGGTGACTGAAACGCTTCACAACAGTTTATTTCATATTTTGCTCACCTGTAAGACGATGTTTTGGCACACGTGACAGAGTCTGATGAGGTCCTGGTAAACTGTACGTATATACTGCTCCATCTCGATGATGCAGCGAGTGCTTAAAGTGTATTCACCTTGTTTCTGGAAAAGAGAGACATCCAAAAATAATAACAATAATAATAATAAATAATAATTTCAGTGTTCTTTAATTTGTTAAGTCATTGTACATACTAGATAAAAATATAGGAGATTCATGTATTATTAATGTGAAGTCCTGAATTTATTTGCAATGGAGCTTGGAAGCTGATAAAAGTATGAGTATGAATTTCATATTCATATGTGAATTAAATACATGGCACATTAAATAAAATTATTTTTTCCTGTGGTGTATCTAATACATTTACATTTTTGCTTGTTTTTTTCCTCTGTTTTTAATTTGCTAGTGGTAACATTTGCTATTTGATATTCGAAAACTATTCAAAATTACAGGTTATGGTATCCTAAAAATACAGATTTTATGTAAATTAGACTAAAGACGAAGCAGCCAGGAAAAAATGCTTTCAGAGTGGTCAAACAGCTAAAAAGTTTTTTATGTTATATATTAAAATAGTTAGTTTTCTACAGTGATGTTAAACACTCGATGCTCAGTAAAAGCTCGGTGTAAACTATCTAGATAACTTTATGAATATGTCATTCATTTTCAGATACTTCGGTCAGCTTCCAAGCCTCATAATTTGCACAGTGGAATCTTTGTCAAAGTCTGTTTCCAGTGTAACAGGAAATTCCTCTCTTCAACAAAGCCTGAAAGTGTTATGAATAGTTATAAGCGGGGCTTCCGCATGGCACAAGGTTACAATGAATGAGCGAAAGTGAGCGTTACGCTTCGACCTAAGAGCTCTAGGGAGCAGGTAGAATTTGGCTGCGAGTAAACTGGCAGAAAACCATGCAAAATGAAAAAAAAAAAAAAAACTGTAATAATTACAAACTATAGCATTTTTAACCCTAATAATGAAATATACTAATGAAAGTCATGTTCTATTGGAAGTCATGCCAATATAGACATCTTTGCAAGAATTCTGTAATTACATAAGGAATAAAACACAACACACTAATAAATAACCATCTTCAGTGTTGGCATTAGGTCTATCACACCAACCTATCGTCGATTATTTTAATGCAACAGCACACCCTGAAGTGTTTATTTCTCTTATACTACAGTAATTAGCCACCTAGGCTTGTGCAATATAACAATATTATCATCTCTACACAATATTACGTTGCCACGACATCCAGTGACGTTTATCGCAGACTATATTATATTACCAGACCTGTCAACTGTTACGCATTTTGCGAAGGAGCGCCGCAAAAACATAGTACAAGTTAAAATAAAAGTAAAAATAGGCCAGAAGAATAAAGAGCAGTCTTTTTTCTCCAAAATAAAATAAGAGATGAACCAGTCGACGTGAATCTGGAATGATGTGTGCAGATGTTTTGAACTCTAATGATATTAATAGACGCTTCCTGGAAGCCACAGTCCCCGACTGCATAGCTGATAATATTATTACTCCCTCTCCTCTTTTCCTTAAACCTGAAATGGTGGAAATCATCATTTTCCGGTCTTTTTAATAATATTATTACACTCTCTCTTCCTTTCCTTAAACCTGAAATGGTGGAAATGATCATTTTCCTGTCTTTTTCCTGACGATGAAATTGTGTATCGTGATATTTTAAAATGGAAAAATTGTGATCAGGGAAAAACCAATATCACACAAGCCTATTACCAAAGATTACATTTTAAAATTCATACTTTTTATCTGCACACTTTTTATCTGTTTATAGTTACGTACATAGTTCTCACAGCTGAAATGTTATAGTGACTAGAAACAGTCACGAACTTTGACTCAATAACTCGCTGACATCTGAGAATAAATGTTAAACGGAGTTCTCCTAACACAAAGATCACCAGATCAATATTATTTTTTTTTTTCTTTGTTAAATAAAATACAATTTTTAATCCAGTTTTTATTCTTCTTAGGTTAGATTGTGAAGCGTCCATCATACAAGTCTCTGTGATTTTACTATAGAAATGATAACATATCAGAATGAACACATTAATATAAACCTGGGAACTGAATCACAGCTGACATTACTGTCAGAGCTGCTGGTGTACAAAACTCCATCTGACCAATTCAACAGCGCTATGGTATAAAAGAATTTAACCATTATCAACAGCGTCATCCAGTCATAAAACATACCTCATTTAACCATTTGTCCTGGACAAACTTATTCAGCACATGCTCCGTCTCTTTCTTTTTCATTTTCTTTGTCTGGAGACGATCGGCGCAATTCAGGAGATCAGTGGAGGAGGCAGTACCGTTCTCGGAGTCTAAAATCAGATCCATCTGAGTTGAAAGATATAAGGACAACAGGTTATGAAGAAGCTTTCTTGAATGTGACATTTCGAAGAGAAAAAGGTTCGGTGGGATGAAATGCAAATGAAAAGAAATTCAATGACTGTATCTGATATTCTGATGGAGCAAAAGTATTTACCGTTTTCCTGAACAGTTCCAACTCGTTATCAGCGTAATCAGAAGACATTCTCGTGATGTCCGTTTCGGCCATGTTCACCTGCATGGAAAAAGCCATGTATGATGTATCTGCTCAAGCTGATTTCACAGCACAACATACACAGTTAAACATATAACTGACCAAGGCATAGTGCTGTGCACCGTCCTCTTCTGACGTGCCTTTTCTAATGTGCATGAACATGGGCTGAAGATTAGTATTGATCACGTCGATGAATTCCTCCAACCTATCTGGCGAAAAATGTGCTACAGAGGAACAACACAAAAATAAACCTTGTTCAAATGTGGTTTTAAGCAAAAATAAAAATTAAATTTTTTCACCTCAGTAAATAACGTACACACCTCCATGAGTCTCACAACAGTGGCGATGAAGTGCCTTGGCCTGAACACTACTGATTATACCGTTACTCATCATGGTCTGTAAGAACCGCTTATGACTGTCGCCCATAGGTCGGGACATTCTGCTGGATTTTCTCCTCTATGAAGGTAACTAGATAAAAAGAAAAAAAAGGGAGTAGGTGCAGTGCACATCACTAATAAACGCAAAATAGTACAACATTTCATCCTGTTTAAGTTTGTGTATTGCTATATTAAATTGCTCTACAGCATACACTTCATAGCAAAAGTTTGTGCACCCCTGACCATCACACCCATACGTGCTTGTTGAACATCCCATTCCAGATTTAGTCCTCTCTTTGCTGTTGTAATAACCTCCACTCTTCTGGGAAGGCTTTATACTAGATTTTCACACGATCGCTTTCTTTCGTGGAAAGCCTGTGCCATTACCTGGAGTCATCTGAATTTGTGAAGTGATCTCTAGCTTCGGATCACAATGACTGATAGGTTATACAGTTACACAACCATGTTACAACTGTTAAAAACAGCTCTTCAGTAGCTTTCAAACAACACAGGAGTCGAGGAGTCAAACAAGAAAGTCGGACATTTTAGCCGACTTTGGAGCTCTATTTCCAGTTGAAATGATGCCTCAGGTGCTGCTACGGACCTCATTATGTCTCAATCTATTTATTCGTTCAAATTTTTTGGAGAATTTATAGATTTATTTATTTATTTTTAAGATATGGTGAAGTACATTTTGTAGTACATTTTGTTTACAATATTAAATTTCTGTTTGTAGCTATTTTGGATTTATTTAGTTTTATACATACAAAAATGCACATTGTTTTGCATTGTTTATGATTCAGAAATTTAAAAAAGTAGTCTTTTTGGTCAAAATTTTTCTTCACTAATATCAAAATATTCTCAGATCAAATTGTGACCGGAGTGTATCATTACAGCCCTACAAAAATCCCAATGAAGTTCATTTCAATTCCAAGTCTAAAATAATAATAATGTCAAAGGGGGTGTGAATACTTATGCAAGGTATGTATGTTCACCTTTGCATTTATAACTATCCCCAAGCTTTTTTTTAAACCTTTTACTTGCAATAAATTGGTTATTTGACACAAAAACATTGAAGGATGCAAACTTTTACACTCAGCTACACTGTTAGCTAACATCACACAGGGCTTATCAGTAATTTAACTCTAATTTTAATAATAAACAGCAGCAGTGAGTAATGCTAAATGATAGCTAGTTAGTTATTATAGCTGTAGCTAGTCCAGGCTAGCTCACTGTTTTGCAGCTTATAATCCTGACCATCTAGAAAATGTAAATAAGGTAAATAATGTAAGCAGTTTATCACTTTACTTACAGCAGAAGGTTATAATGTTGCATCCGATGTTTTCAATCTACCGCCTGCTAACACACTGAATTCAAAATGGCCTGAATTCAAAATGGCTTCCTCAGCACACACAGGGATCCTACATAGTGTGCATACACTGTTATATTGTGCCCTATGTAGTGAACATATCCAGGAAGTACAGATCCGTTTGGAATGAGGTCACACATCTCCTGTAAATAAACACTTCCGGTTTAGCTTCCTGTCCACAAACGCTGTTTAAGTGAATTATTAATTGTCAGTTAGATTATTAATTATTAATTAAGTTTCAGCACAAATGAAAAAATACTGTATTGTTCAAGATTTCTTAAAAAAAAATAATAATAATAAATTTAGATGCTGGAATTAAAATTAGGTCTGAGCCATATTACCTCCAGTTATTTATTACCTCCATTATTTATTATTCCTTCAATTATTTATTACTTTCACACAAGTGAAAATTATTTTGAGTAGGGTCATTTTCACTTGTGTTCTTCTTAACTCAATGTATCTACATGCAGCTTTACCAAGATGTACATTAGGTAGGGGACATGAGGCTCATGAATATTAATTAGGTTATGTACAGAATCGACCCTGATTGGCTGAAGCCAGGCAGGGTTGCTGCGAGGTGACGCTTTGCTGGTGGTCCAAAAATAGAGCTGTCAAATACATGTATATAAACTGTACAGCCAAAAGTTTGTGGACACCTCACCAGCACACCTAGACGTGCTTGCTGAACATCTCATTCCAGATTTATTTCCCCTTTGCTGTTATAATAAGCTCCACTCTTCTGGGAAGGCTTTCCACTAGATTTTGGGGCGTGGCTGTGGGGATTTGTGTTCATTCAGCTACAAGAGCGTTAGTGAGGTCAGGGCAACATTAAATTTATAAATATATTTAGGAACCGGTTTGGGCCTCTTAGTTCCAGTGAAGGGAACTTGTAAAGCTACAGTATACAAAGACAGGTTTTTAGTCACTTATGTTACACACATATGTATGTTGCTGACATAATCTCTAATCACTCTCCTAGAATAATCTCCAATCAAACCCCCAGAATAATCTCTAATCACACACCCCAGTATAATCTCTAATCACTCTCCTAGAATAATCTCCAATCAAACCCCCAGAATAATCTCTAATCACACACCCCAGTATAATCTCTAATCACTCTCCTAGAATAATCTCCAATCAAACCCCCAGAATAATGTCTAATCACACACCCCAGTATAATCTCTAATCACACACCCCAGTATAATCTCTAATCACACACCCCAGTATAATCTCTATTCAAAGATCCAGAATAATCTCTAATCACACACTCCAGTATAATCTCTAATCATACCCCAGTATAATCTCTAATCACACACCCCAGTATAATCTCTAATCATAGACAGGTTTTTAGTCACTTATGTTACACACATATGTATGTTGCTGACATAATCTCTAATCACTCTCCTAGAATAATCTCTAATCACACACCCCAGTATAATCTCTAATCACACACCCTAGAATAATCTCTAATCATATCCCCAGTATAATCTCTAATCATACCCCCAGAATAATCTCTAATCACACACTCCAGTATAATCTCTAATCACACACCCTAGAATCATCTCTAATCATACCCCCAGTATAATCTCTTATCATACCCCCAGTAGAATCTCTAATCATACCCCCAGTAGAATCTCTAATCTTACCCCCCGAATAATCTCTAATCACACACCCTAGAATCATCTCTAATCATACCCCCAGTATAATCTCTAATCATACCCCCCAGTATAATCTCTAATCATACCCCCAGAATAATCTCTAATCACACACTCCAGTATAATCTCTAATCATACCCCCAGTATAATCTGTAATCATACCCCCAGTATAATCTCTAATCACACACCCCAGTATAATCTGTAATCATACCCCCAGTATAATCTCTAATCACACACCCCAGTATAATCTGTAATCATACCCCCAGTAAAATCTCTAATCACACACCCCAGTATAATCTGTAATCATACCCCAAGTATAATCTCTAATCACACACCCCAGTATAATCTCTAATCACACACCCCAGTATAATCTCTAATCACACACCCCAGTATAATCTCTAATCATACCACCAGTATAATCTGTAATCATACCCCCAGTATAATCTCTAATCACACACCCCAGTATAATCTGTAATCATACCCCCAGTAAAATCTCTAATCACACACCCCAGTATAATCTGTAATCATACCCCAAGTATAATCTCTAATCACACACCCCAGTATAATCTCTAATCACACACCCCAGTATAATCTCTAATCACACACCCCAGTATAATCTCTAATCATACCCCCAGTATAATCTGTAATCATACCCCCAGTATAATCTCTAATCACACACCCCAGTATAATCTGTAATCTTACCCCCAGTATAATCTCTAATCACACACCCCAGTATAATCTGTAATCATACCCCCAGTATAATCTGTAATCATACCCCCAGTAAAATCTCTAATCACACACCCCAGTATAATCTGTAATCTTACCCCCAGTATAATCTCTAATCACACACCCCAGTATAATCTCTAATCACACACCCCAGTATAATCTGTAATGATACCCCCAGTATAATCTCTAATCACACACCCCAGTATAATCTCTAATCTTACCCCCAGTATAATCTCTAATCTTACCCCCAGTATAAGCTGTAATGATACCCCCAGTATAATCTCTAATCACACACCCCAGTATAATCTCTAATCTTACCCCCAGTATAATTTGTAATCACTCTCATAGAATCATCTCTTAGCATTCCCCGAGAATAATCTCATATCATGCTTTATTACTGAAATTACTCTACTGAACTCTAGTATCCCGTTTGTAGAGTTCCTACTTTCACTTTTGCCAGTTTAGGTCCCATAGTTTCGCCAGCTACATGCACAAAGCCTCTTATTTCTCAGCCTCGGATTTCTCAGCAAGCTTCTGGGTTTCACTTCGTTCAACACTTTCGATATTTGATCGCTTGTTAATGTGTTCCTGTTATTTATATTCTGTACCCATTTTGTTTTTCTTTGGTGAAATGGGAGGAGTGAACCCTCCTTACGATTTTCCACAGAACTGCTGTAGCTCAGTTGTTCCAGTAAAAGCAGAAAAACACGCCCATTTTGCCCAATCCCGCAACGGGGAAGTGAGATAAGGCGGTGGTGTTCCCAAAAGCTCCTTCAGTGCCATCCGCGCGTCAGCACGCCAAGTCGCTTCAAGCTGTTGAAATACACGAGCCAGACCACCACATCGGACTTTTCTCCCAGGATAACTTGGAAGTCACCTTATTCTGCTTGCTTATTGTGCAGAAACACAGAGGTGAGTTCCTCAAGCGTTTAAAGCCTTCATGGCTCTGGAGCAGCTGTCCACAGAACCTGTTAATTGCTCATTGTGAACTGTTAGTTGTTATTAAGTTATTAATCTAGACTTATATCTGTTATATCTGACTTTTATGTTAGCTTTTTTTTTTTTTTTTTTTTTTGAAATCCATTTCAACAGTTTCCTTGTATTCCTTTACTTTCATTTATGCAGTCTATAGGATGGGTGCCGTGATCCTCATCCTGCACCTAGGCCTCTTAATCAGCTTTGGCTTCACTGAATCTTCTGAAGATCATCCAAGAGCAGGCAAGTTTGTGCACTGCTTTTGAAGCGCTTTAGTAATTAATGTCTGTTAGTTAGACCTTTAAATTCAATGACACCTTCAAAAAAATTTCAGAGCCCAACCTGGATCTGGAATGCCTTAACGATTACCTAACCGAGATGGTGTGCCGTTTGACCTCAGACCAACTTGAGACTTGCTCCGAATACAGTCTCAGTGTGTCTAGAGATACTACAAAATATGAGTGAGTTCATCAGTGGACCATAACTTTAAAAAAACATGTAAAGTTAATATTTTTTCTACTCGCTTTTATCAGTTCTGATTGCTGTACCTTGTTCCTTGCTGTTTTACAGACTGTTTGCATGTGATTTCAAGCAATTTAATTCCAGTGCATGTGAATGCTCGATCGAAGTGCCATCTGGCTTTGTTATAATGGAGAACTTCAGCGTTAACGTGTCGAGAAGGAAAAACTTGTTGTTCAGTCAAAATGTCAGTACTACAGAAAACAGTAAGTAGACATAACATAACTTAATCCTTTATGTTTTAAGTTTAATGAGCTCATTCTTAGTCTTAGTGTCAAAAAGGTTATTTAAATTAATCATTATAATTAATTATATTATAATTCTAATTAGTTACTTAATTAATTAATATGGTGGAGTTCTTGTGTCAAATTAGTGTTTGGAATGTTTTTGCTAAATGGTATTAGCCATTGTGTGAATAGAATAAATTAGTCATCATGTGAGATATAGACTTCTTTAGTGACTCTTTAGTCTTCTTTAGTGACTCTGTGGCTCTGCTACTTTTGTAGCTCCAGCTTGTCTTAACATGATCCCCAGCTTGTCATAACATGATCCCCAGCTTGTCATAACATGATCCCCAGCTTGTCTTAACATGATCCCCAGCTTGTCATAACATGATCCCCAGCTTGTTAACATGATCCCCAGCTTGTCATAACATGATCCCCAGCTTGTCTTAACATGATCCCCAGCTTTTCTTAACATGATCCCCAGCTTTTCTTAACATGATCCCCAGCTTGTTAACATGATCCCCAGCTTGTCTTAACATGATCCCCAGCTTGTCTTAACATGATCCCCAGCTTGTCATAACATGATCCCCAGCTTGCCGTAACATGATCCCCAGCTTTTCTTAACATGATCCCCAGCTTGTTAACATGATCCCCAGCTTGTCATAACGTGATCCCCAGCCTGTCTTAACATGATCCCCAGCTTTTCATAACATGATCCCCAGCTTCTTAACATGATCCCCAGCTCATCATAACATGATCCCCAGCTTTTCATAACATGATCCCCAGCTTTTCATAACATGATCCCCAGCTTGTTAACATGTTCCCCAGCTTGTTAACATGTTCCCCAGCTTGTTAACATGATCCCCAGCTTGTTAACATGTTCCCCAGCTTGTTAACATGTTCCCCAGCTTGTTAACATGATCCCCAGCTTGTCTTAACATGATCCCCAGCTTGTCTTAACATGATCCCCAGGTTGTTAACATGATCCCCAGCTTGTCTTAACATGATCCCCAGCTTGTTAACATGATCCGCCAGCTTGTCGTAACATGATCCCCAGCTCATCATAACATGATCCCCAGCTTTTCATAACATGATCCCCAGCTTGTCTTAACATGATCCCTAGCTTGTTAACATGATCCCCAGCTCGTCATAACGTGATCCCCAGCTTATTAACATGATCCCCAGCTTGTCTTAACATGATTCCCAGCTTGTCTTAACATGATCCCCAGCTTGTTAACATGATCCCCAGCTTGTCTTAACATGATCCCCAGCTTGTTAACATGATCCCCAGCTTGTCTTAACATGATTCCCAGCTTGTCGTAACATGATCCCCAGCTTGTCAAAGCATGTATGCCTACATGAAGGAGCATGATATTGTCAGGGTCCTGCGTTTTTAAAAAAGGATAAAGTTGTCAGTATGTTCCTAGGCAATTCTTATGCCTTGAAGAGAATTTATTATTCTACAAAGATTTTTTTTGATTGTTCACAATTATATGTACATGGATACTTTCATACAATGACTCTTTATTCTCTCTGAAAATCACAAAACCTTTGTTGATTGACACCTAGATCATCTGTTATAACTGTTAAATGCTGATAATTGTCTAACTGTTACTTTTATGTTCTACTGTTATATACAGTAAATTTATCTGCTACTGTTATACACCGATCAGCCATAACATTATGACCACTGACAGGTGAAGTGAACAATATTGATTATCTTGTTACAGTAGCACCTGTCAAGGGGTGAGATATATTAGGCAGCAAGTGACCAGTCGGTTCTCAAAGTTGATGTGTTGAAAACAGGAAAAATGGGCAAGCGTAAGGATTAGAGAGACTTTGACAACGGCCAAATTGTGATAGCAAGACGACTGGGTCATAGCATCTTTAAAACAGCAGGTCTTGTGGGGTGTTCCCGGTAAGCAGTGGTTAGTACCTACCAAAAGTGGTCCAAGGAAGGATAACCAGTGACCCTGCGACAGGGTCATTGGTGCTCAAGGCTCACTGATGTGCGTGGGGAGCGAAGGCCCGTCTGGTCCGATCCCACAGAAGAGCTACTGTAGCACTAATTGCTGAAAAGTTAAAGCTGGCTCAGATAGAAAGGTGTCAGAAAACACAGTACACCGCAGCTTGCTGCGTATGGAGCTGTGTAACCGCAGACCTGTCAGAGTGCCCATGCTGACCCTGTCCACTGCCAAAAGTGCCTACAGCGGACAGGTGAGCATCAGAACTGGACCATGGAGCAATGGAACTTTTACATCATGTGAAAGGAAGGGTGCATGTGCATCGTTTACCTGGGGGAGAGATGGCACCAGGATGCACTATGGGAAGACCGCAAGCTGGTGGAGCCAGTGTGATGCTCTGGGCAATGTTCTGCTGGGAAACTTTGGGTCCTGGCATTCATGTGGATGTTACTTTTGACACATACCACCTACCTAACATTGTTGCAGACCAGCTACACCCCTTCATGGCAACGGTATTCCCTAATGGAAGTGCCCTTTTTTGGCAGGATAATGCACCCTGCAACACTGTAAAAAATTTTCAGGAATGGTTCGAGGAACATGACAGAGCTCAAGGTGTTGACTTGGCCTCCAAATTCCCCAGATCTCAATCTGATCAAGCATCTGTGGGATGTGCTGGCCATCAAGTCTGATCCATGGAGGCCCCACCTCGTAACTTAAAGGACTTAAAGGATCTGCTGTTAACGTCTTTGTGCCAGATACCACAGCACACCTTCAGGGATCTAGTGGAGTCCATGCCTCGACGGGTCAGAGCTGTTTTGGCAGCAAAAGGGGGACCAACACAATATTAGGCAGGTGGTCATAATGTTATGGCTGATCGGTGTATTTATATCTTTTATATGAAACTTCTTGCCAGTTCATAAATGTTTTTTTTTTCTCAACAGTTAAGCCTAAAAAACCATTCATTGTGTCAGTCAATCAGACAAAGAATGGAGACTTTCTTGTTGTCTGGGACTCCGTATATAGGACTGAAGACTCTACATTCAGCAGTGATCTGATTACGGAGCTCATTTACTATGTCGAAGGAAACAAAGGAAGCATAAAAAATGTAAGTTAGCTATGTGTAATGAACAACAGTACATCATTCCACGCATCCGACATTGTCATGCTGTGCGAAAATTATTAGGTGAATAGCAGAACTTTACTTATTTTCATACAGGTGACAGTGACAAAAGAACAGCAGGAATATAGGCTTTTAGGCAGAAACCTTGAGTCAAATTCCAACTATATTGTGATGGCAAGAGTGAGATCACGCTTAAATTCAAGATTCAGTGACTACAGTGATCCATATAGGTTTACCACACGTACGTTTTATTATTATTATTATTACTATTATTATTATTATTATTATTATTAAATATGTTGAACCATTTCCTTTAAAAAAACTGTATTACCTGTATCTGTGTCCTCAGCCTCCTCTCCAAAGGACGTTCTCAAGATAATAATTCCCATCCTATGTATAATTCTGATCATCTGCATATTCACCAGCTACTACTCTTACAACAAGTAAGACTGCTTCCATTTTAGTTACTTTAGATAGTTTAGTTACAGTTAGTACCGTAAGTTGGATGTAGAACTACTGTCAGTATTAAAAAGGGTGATTTAGCACACACGTGCCCCATGCTACTGTATCTTTTCAGTTGGGTATCATTGTCTACCCATGGCGTAGCTCTGTATCTAACCTGAATCACAGTACTAGGGGCTTCCTCTTCATTTTATTTTATTTTATTTTTGTAGCGCCTTTAGCAGTAGACATTGTCACCAAGTTTGTTACTTTCACATTGTTTTTCAGTAAGCAAATATACGCATTTGCAGCAATTGTTTAAACAATTTTATGGTCAGACACATACAGTAGGTTATAAGTAAATTGTCAGTTTTTAATTGTAAACTTCTTAATTGCAGAATTCTGACAGAGTGGTGGGACAAGATTCCTACTCCGAAAATAGCTACTAGTTTTGTAAAACAGGTAGGCAGTGTTTCTGTTCCTGTCAGTTGTTGCCTTGTTTTAACACATGACTTAAATTACACCATGCATCTACAATTCAAGACACTTTACTGTCAGTTAAATTACGGGTTTATGATCAATTTTTGCACATGGCATGAAATTCAGTAATAACTCCTTATATATATATGCATTTGTGTGTGTGTGTGTGTGGAGGGGGGGACTGAAAAAAACAAAAATAGCCACTTTTTTCTCTAAATTATATAACTTATACTGCTGATAGCAAGGGTTGTCACGACGCATAAGCAGGAAAATTGATTGCTCAAGTGCTGCAATTTTCATCTGAACTTCCTGTCATTTTTTTTCATATCTTATACTGAGGACCAGATTTGTATCGTAGCTGTATAAAACCCAATCCTTTCTTGTCCGTGTAAAATAGCTCGAGTCACACTGAGCAATAGTGACCTATTAAACACACACATACACACACACACATACACACACACACACACACACACACACACACACACACACACACATAGCATTATGGCAATATTATTTCCAAAAGAAATGCCCTGCAATTCATCCTGCCCTGCATATATTTCATGTTAATCAGGTCCCAAACTTGCTGTTGTTTCAAAATGACTTCTCGTCTGTCCGTCTTGACTCTTCGAAACTGGTCCAACCTGGGGAGAAGACACGGTGATTCTTTTTGTTTTATGCATTTAAAATGTATTAAAAGAAAAGCAACGTCCTAATATTGTTAAGAGCTCTTCTAAAGTGCCTCTATTTTCTGACAACAGGCCAGCGTCTTCTCTGGTAGACGTCAGAGGTGAAAATAGCCTCAACAGCCTTGGTAAGAATGGCAGTTCAGCTGAAGTGATTTATGGCCAAACAGGCAATGAGAGTTCAGAAGAAAACAGCAATGAAAATAACACTCAATGGGAACTTGTCAGAGCATCTCAATCAACAAATCTTTGTCAAATGCCAATGTCGAACAAATACTATAAAAACCTGAACTCAAACAGTGACGATTGTAATGTCCAAAGTGAGTGTGGGAATAGCTCTGGTGTCAGTAACAAGTTCTATATGTTTTCAGTCTCTGATAAGTTTCACAACCCAGCTATTAGTCACTTTATGAATGACTTTAATGAGAGTGAGAATGTGTTTCCTGGTCTGGCTAAAAACCTGGACCCAGTGATCCCGACAGACTTTGAGTACGGCCCGTGTACTGGTTGCTCAGGATCTGAAAACGCCAGCCCGACTCAGTTCACACCCTCCAGCAACGACATTGCTGTGGTTCCTGGATATCAGAGCATCAATGAGGTCATAGATTGTGCATCTACAGACCACGCATTTATCAGCTCTCATAATGACATTAATCTAATCATGGAAAAACTAATCTGCAGCAAGATCCCACAGAATACTTCCTGTCAAACCACCATCATCCCAGTCGAGAATGGATATAAAGATTTTCAAAGCTTGCTCAGAAATTCGGAAGAACAACAGAGCCTCACCACTGAACCTGAATTAAAACATCTTTGTGGCCCGGCTTTGCATATCTCTCCAGGTATTCAAATCGACTCTTCCTATCACAGGGTTTAAGGTCACAGCTTAGGACAGAATTTCCGTAATTGTATTTACAGGAAAGACATAGAAGGTATAAGCATAATTTTTTTATCCACTACCAATTAAGCAGTGAACTCATGCTGAAAAAAAAAGAGGTGTGTTTTCTTACGACACACTTGCGTACTACTCAGTTAGCACAGCAGCATTATTATCCATTTATCGAGGTCTGCTGTTTAAGCTTCCATTAAATCCATAAGCATGAGCATTAGCAAGATGACTTTGTTGGAAGTATGCCAAGTACAGATATGTTTGCAAACTATGGGCATATAACTAATATAAATTTAAGTGTTACACTTTACTTCATGGTTATTGATGTTTTTTTTACTGCAGCCTTTGGCATGACATTTAGGCAATACAGTAATTTGCATCTATGTAATGAATGACTCAGTAAAATAAAACACGCTTGCCAGTAAAAAGGTTAAATGTCTACTATCAAAAAGCAGAAGTATGGCTGATGATTTGTTGTTTTTATTCTATCTTGTATTATATGGTATGGTCAGTAATGCAACAAGATAAGGTTAGGTTTGGATAATAATACATTTAGACATGGGAAATTAAAACTTCAGTAAGGTTTAGGAAAAAGGAAGACATGTAGTATTGTGGTGTGTAATTACAGAACTTGTGAATGCAAGTGTAGACCAAACTGCCTTACCACACTTCCTTGGTGTCTCTCACTTAAAAATAGTGATCTGCTATCATGTACTTACATCGCAGTTTAATGTGAGAGTGTGATCTTCGATAAGACAGCACACATTGGAGCCTGCAGATCTATTTGGTATTGATAAAGAACCACAAGAGCAGAAATTTCAGCCAAATATAGTAAAGTGATAGGCCGTGTTTATTATTATATAGTCTACTGGAGGCCATAAAACTGAAAAGAAAACGTTTCATCAGAAGCGTCATGGGAATAGTATGCATGATGAAATGTCGCGTAGTTGTTCTGCCTCTGAGAAGACCTGACCAAACTAGTCCGAGCTGTTTGTTCCTCTGAATGTAAAGTTACCCTGTTAAGGAAAGACATGGTCATGGAATGTACGCCTTTATTAAACTGTACCTGGGGAAATCTTTCGAGATTTTATACATGCTGCCATATGTAAATAATGTACACTATATAATACAACTAGTTTGTGCCTTTAAATATTCAATTTCCTTTCAGAGTTGCTTTTGGTGGCAGAGATGTTCATTTTTTCTTCAATGCACAGTTCAGAATGCTTTTATGTAGCTTGAGTTAGTCTTCCCAAACACTAAGAGTGAGTGTAGAGTAGGGATTGTTATGATCTGTTCAATGTCACCACCACTGTGGACAAGATAGGGACATATTTGGACTGACTGAATAATCACAAGTGGGTTCAGTAGAGGTCAAAGCACATGCTAAGCAAAGCACAGACATAAAGAACTAGAAGACAGTGAGCACAGTTTAAGATTACTGAATAAGCATCAGCAATACAAGATCACACAAGACAAGCGGGGAATGTATACACAAGCTCACAAGGAAGCGCTGCAAACAGAGCGGACAGACATGCTAAATCGTTAGGGACGAATCAGGGTGGAGCTGGAACAGGGCCTGAGAAAATGACACCTGTAAAGAAGTACAGGACCACAATGATTTTCTCTACGAGTCTCTTGAATGGTTTCAGTAAAGTGAGGTAGAGTGGTATAGCAGGGAGCGCTACTGCCTCAGAGCTCCAGGGTCTTCGGGTCGACCCTCTGCTCAGGTTACTGGGGCTCATTGTTCAAGCTGGATACAAGCAGATGTATCTGTAAAAATAGTTTGTAGGTGCATTTACATAAGAAATTTGGTATTCATGAAAATTCTGTAAGTTTCGAAAAAACATTTGTGTCCTGCTCGTGCTCCTGAGTGTGTGTAAATTTGTTTATAAGAAAACTATCTAATGTAAAACTCAATCGATCAGCTTCAAATCATCATTCGCAATGAGTTACTGCGATTTTATATATACAGATTTTATAGACGGATATAGTATCTTACAATGTCAAGTTTAAATAGCTTATGTATTTCAAATACACACACATTTTGTGAAACCCAGTCCAGAGCCAGCGCTAAGTGTCCGATAAGTGACCTATCTGGCATGTCTCAAGCTGCTGTGTGCTAAAATTGTATAATACAGGCTTCCTGCTTTTCCATCACGGTGTCAGGGAAAGTGAACTGGTATGCGAGGGAGATCTAGCTGACAGTCACCAAGACACTTTGCTTTGAATTTAAAAAAAAATAAAAAATAGCAGTTTCTCTGTGTGATGTGCTTGGTGATATAAATAGTCTATTTTTCCTCTGTTTTTAATTGTCCAACCTTTTTCTTTTCACCTTTTCTGTAATTTGCCTCCAGATTTTGGCCTTTTCTTGTGCTGTTACATTGTTAAATAATATATTTTTTAATTGGTATAGATGTGAGTCAAAATAACTTTCATGTCTACTGCTGAGAAAGTCTTTTCCTGCCATTCACTTGTCATTTCAGCTCTGTGAGTTTTACCTTTTATGGAGTTTTTGGTCGTGAACAAATACAAATTAGCTGATTGGCGTTCATCAACATACGCACATGAGTTTGAAGAAAATCAGCATTTCCAAAACTTTTACAAACCCTGCACATATTTTTAGTCTGGTTTGGCTTATGCAAATATTTACATGCAACTTTACTTAAATATTTATAAATGTGGCCCACTGTATATGTAGAGCTTTGCATGTTTTTCCTAAGTTTCTCTGGCTTCTTCAGATTTCCTTGCACCCCATGCCAACCTCATTTCCTTGCACTTAAAACATGTCAGGACATGTCTGTGATCTACTGGCATCTCATATAGGGTGTATTCCCACCGCGCACCCAATTTGTGCCCAAGTGACAGGCTCTCGAATCAGAAATGTTACATCCTGAATATAGAGAAATCAACCGTTCATTGCCTGTATGTGAGTGCAAAACATTTATCAGACAAATAAACCCTTTCTGGTTCTTCTGTTACTTACTCTGACACGGCACACATCGTCTTGCCTCATATTAAGATGCATGAGGGGTCCATTTGCTGGACAATGCAGACTCATATTTCACCTTAATCACAGACAGGAAGAGATGCAAGTAGAAAGAAAAGAGGGAAATGAGTATGCAGGAATGTTTCTAGATTGACTGTGATACTCGACACAGGCACAGTTCTTTTCAGGCAGGAAAAGGGGGTGGGGGGGCGAGTACGTTTTATTGTATATTGTGTACACAGCTGTGTGTCACATTTGGCCAAAAAAAAAAAAAAATCTTTAAAAAAACTTTATCTTTGTAATGTGAATGTATCCTTTCATGTGTTCCTATCAGATACCATATCAAATATATGACCACGATGAGATCCGTCAGATCTGTTTCCAGGTTTTGACTGTACATGTGCAGTGCATGTTATGATGTTCATGATGTTTTTTGCAAAAACGAATTGAATTGAAACTGAAGTAATCTTTTGTTATTCATTTATGTTGATTTGTGCTGTAAGAATGACCGTTTGTGCTGGTTTGGTTTCTGATCTAATTTGTTTGTGCTAATCTGAGTTGTACGAACCTTTTTTTTTAGTTTACACATCGCTACAGAACAATGATTAACTCACAAATATGACATTTGCTGTTGCTTATGATGCACATGAGGCATTGTGCAAGTCTTTTCAAAATGTGTGCATGTAACACATGGACCACACGAATGTCTACTGAAGTGTCAAGGTAGAAAGATCAGATCTGAGCAAAACAAAACAAAACAAAAAAGTAGACAGACAATTTCGACATAAGGCTTTTAATTTCATTTATGAAAATGAACAGTGGCTTTTTACCATGGTTCTCTCTCTCTCTCTCTCTCTCTCTCTCTCTCTCTCTCTCTCTCATTACCATGATTTTACAATATTTACTATGGCTTACCCATGATTTTCAAATAGTAATCATGATTCTACAATTTCCATTGAATGTACAGTTTACATGCTCATAGTTCTTGTGTATTAATTAATACTGATAAAGGAAAACAATATCCAGGAGATATTTTCAGCTATGCTACTAGTGTGAGTAAAATAATATATTCAAAAATATCATTTAAAAAAAAAACAACCTGAGCATCAGTAAAAGACAATGTAGTGCACTCTAGTTACTGTGTTGTCACTGTCTTGTGACAGGGTTTTGTTGTCTTATGTAATTATAAGGCAATGGCTTTCCAGCATAAATGTTACAGTAAAGAACTAAATGGACCGATGGCATTTCTTCTAGAGTTCCTTAGTGTTAGATTTAATACGACATTCTTTAGAGCTAGTTTTTATTGTAAATTCATCAGAATACAACTGAATGTGGACATCATGAAAAAAATCATGAAACATGTTGAGAGAAGACTTTATTGAGCCTTTGTTTACCTATTTGAAAAGTACTTTTTTACTATTATATTTCATAACTGAAAAGAAGATGTTATTTTGAGATGTATTGCTTAATTTCATGCAGTTCTTTTATGCATTCTGTTATGTATTGCATACTCAGTCCAAATAAAGATCTCACAAAATAATAATAATAAAAAAAATTCATACAAAATGTTCAAGTCTGGCCTTTGTATCTATCCTAGAGTAAGAATGGGGTCCAAAAAGAAATAAGGTTTTTCTTTCAACTATAAATATAAATATGATTGAACAACCAATTTAACAAAGGTGATGCAGAAATCTTTTATTGATAAAGGTCCGACTAAAAAAAAAAAAAGTGTAACATCAAAGTAGCACTTGCATATCTACTACACCTAAAATTAGGAGAGAGCTTTAAAAATAGCAGACTGACCTACAGTTGTTTCTGCCACCAGTTGGAAAGGTTTATTGCACTCTGTCTACTTGTTTCTGAATCCATTACTTGGAAGCATAAATACAATAATTACTCTAAATTTTAGTGCAGCACTTTAATGTGAATGTTTTAACTGCACTCCAGTGCAGAATGGATTAAGGAAACGCAGCTTTTATGGCCTGACTACAGAGAAATCAATACTCCATTATCTATTTGTGACTGCAGGACGCTTATCTGATCAACACAATGTAAAACGTTTCCGCTTCTTCATGAGTTTAACTTGCAACACTCAAATTGTATCTTGCCTCATATTATAAAGACTGATCTGCTATAATCCATTTAAAATGGCCAGACAAGCATGCAGCATGGTTTACTCTGTGAAGTCTAATGCTTGTTTTAGAAGATTTATTTAATTCTTACACCACTTCCTGGCCACGTTTGCTAGTGGATCTCTCAACACGAAAACAGCCCTGAGGATGTCTAGTTACTTACCTAAGAAATTCTCATGCGTTGATGTTGGTCAGAAACGCAACAGTTTATGTGAGTGGACAGGATATGATGAAATTTCCTTTAATGAGGTTATACGCTTTTCTGTGATTAAGTAAAAAACAATGAGACCGTCTGCTTTGCAATGGCACTTCTTTATTAAACTTGAGAGCACAAATCTAAGAAAATACATTATATGACAACAGTGAAATATATTCCTGTCACAATCATAGACAGTATACAGTATATTTGTTATTATAAAAGACAAAAAACTCAACCTGCATGATTGTCAGCTAAATATAAAAAGCAAAATATACAGTATATTAAAAATAAAAAGACATGTTTACACTAAAAAACAAATAATTAATTATTGTATAGCTATTATTCAGATTCGGCACATTCGGCCTTTAGTTACTGATACTTCACCAGCACTCAGTCACAATCCTGCAGATTAGTGACAGTATAAACTGACACCATGTTAACAAAGCCAGCAAGATACATATAAATAAATTGACATTAAAATGAATTTTTTAAAAAATTAATAGACTGGAATACTGAATTATTTTGTATTTGGCGCAATATGGAACTGGAAATGTGATAAAGTCATCCATTTTGTTATACCAAGGCAATATTATACATCAATATTATACATTTTTTTGTCTTTGGTAGTTTACAACACTGTATATCAGTTGCTGATGCTGATATAAGGCACTTTTCAAAATAAAACAGCTGCATTTGAACAATCATTAAAGAGTAAAACATTGGCTGGATATGTAAACATAAAGACAAAACCGATCGCTCTTATGTATCAAATTCATACGCACTGCATGAGCACAAGAATGACAAAACATTGTGGAAAAATTACAGCGGAAATAATGAGAACCCTGAGAGAGCGAGGGACAGCTCTCTGAAAACATAATGTGCTCGTCCTTGTGCACCTAATCATCAAAAGGACAAAAATCTATGTGATGAATCCTTCACAAAGAGAAAATTAGTGTCTAACATAATTAATAAGGCCCACTCCCTGATATCCAATACCCCATATGGTTATTTTCACAACTGGCAGATGAAAGTAAACCTATTGTGCTTAACAAATAAGAAAATGAAGACAAAGACAGGCATTCAACTGGTTATGAACACCAAAATCTCAATCATACCATAACAAGTACACAGCATAGCTAACTATTGGTCTGAAGCATATTTTAGGAGAACTAACAACAACCCAGAAAAGGAGACACAAAAAAACACTTATTTGTAGTAAGAAGCTCTTAGTGCATGTTAGGATGATATCTTACACATCTTAATGAGACTATTTTTAACTCTTTTTCTTTTGAGAAATTGATAGCACTGTTAGGACATGTATGAGGTTATGAATGAAGTCATAACAAGGCCTCTAACCACAACCTTCGTAACTTTCATACGAATTCAGTTGTGCAAACAGTTACAAAATTTAATATGTAAGTCCAAGTTGGTCTTAATTCCTCTCTACTGATGATTATTTTACCTCAAAACAAATTAAACATACAGTAAGGAGAAATCATACACTATGTGGCCAAAAGTATGTGGACACCTGACCATCACAACCATATGTGGTTCTTCCCAAAACTGGTGCCACAAAGTTGGAAGCACAGAGTTGTACAGAATGTCTTTGTGTGCTGTAGCATTACAGTTTCCCTTCACTGGAACTCAAACCTGTTCCAGCATGACAACGCCCCTGTGCACAAAGCGAGCTCCATGAAGACATGGTGTGTGAAGGTTGGAGTGGAAGAACTTGAGTGTCCTGCACAGAGCCCTGACCTCAACCCCACTGAACACCTTTGGGATCAACTGGAACACCGACTGAACCCCAAACCTCCTCACCAACATCAGCGCCTGATCTCACTAATGCTCTTGTAGCTGAATGAACACAAATCCCCACAGCCACACTCCAACATCTAGTGGAAAGACTTCCCAAAAGATTGGAGCTTATTATAACAGCAAACACAGGGGGAATAAATCTGGAATGAGATGTTCAATAAGCACATATGGGTGTGATGGTCAGGGGTGCACATACTTTTGGCCATATAGTGTATTTTACCAACTTCCCTACCAATAAAATGACTGCTTATGTCTCTCAACACCATATATTTTAACTGAATCATAAAATGAACTGTCACTAATCAAGCAGAGCATCTATATTAGAATTAAATAATAATAATAATAATAATAACATAGGCCAATCTGCCTTGAAACCTCTGGGACCAATCACAACTAAGTTTTGCCAAAATGACCACAAGCTAAAAAAGATAACATATAAATTATAACATTGTAGTGTTTCCCATAACAATCAGCAATACAACATGTTCAACCAACACCACTGGGGGCAAAGGTCAAACACCACAAATGTGTTAGTACTCATTAGAAATAAGACTGTATTATTGCTAAATGCTAGTAGTGGGAGCATGGCATATACAATGCGAATGCAGTGCAAGTTTAGCATGATTGCAAATACTAAACCTGAGTGGACATTGGTGTAATGAGAAGAGCTAGTATTCTGACAGATCGGCTGAGACGCTCAGCATCCGCTCCACCACGAAGAAGCACAGCGTTCCCATGAAGCCCAGGATGACCATGATGAGGAGCTGCCAGCACAGCAGCAGGTAGCCACTGTAGAAAAACGCCACTGCTGCAAAGATAGACTGACAGACAGAGCGGTTTGTTATTGGCAACATAATAAAGCTATAGATTATAAGTAACCATAAACCATATTCAATATTTTGTATTCCACTGTTCAGGGTTCACACACAACACTGACAATTATGTTGCTTTGCTATTCCCATTATTATTAATGTCATTTATATGCATTATGATTAAAATCTTTATTTATTACTTTGCAAGTCGTTATCTGCCTCGTAGTTGATTTGATACCATATTGACTTTATTTTAGCAAGATAAAAATAAATAGGATGAACTATGAACAAATTTTGGGAACGCGCCATAAAAAAATATTTAGATATTTGTTTACTAATCACTGTAACAGATTAGGACATTTCTGCTCATACAACATGATATTAATATACTAATATGATTATTTTCAAGATGTTAGACAACACAGAAAAGCTACCATGCTCCTGAATTAGGAAATTAGCTACAAATGAAATGTTCTGCACCTTCATGGATCATAACCCTTTCATGGTGAAGAGGTGATTGTGTACTTTGGTGCACCTCATGGATATGTTACCAGGAGCATAATGCTCTCAGTAGGGTCACCCTATATGAACAGATCTGATTTGAATTGAATTCAGACAAAGATTAAATGCACCCTGCTTGGTTTAGAGGCCCCTGGAGTCAAGCCCGCAGGTGAGCCGGCAAGTCTGGCTCAGCCCGAAGTGGCGACTTGGAGCCATCTTGTGGGCTCACCAGCTTCAAAACGAAGGGTAGAGGTCAGTTTAAATGCGAGTCAGGTGGCAAGCATGTGATGGACTAGACTTAGATGGATTAGACCACCTTTGGGAACATGGAATATCATTGTTCTGGCAGGGAAAGAGCCCAAGTTACTGTGTTAGATAAAAAGGTATGGACTAGATATAGTCCGCATTTGGGCCTCTGCTACCAAACTTCATGATCAGGTGGTCTGTATGCTCATCCAGCGTTCATGTACGAGATTGGCTTCATGTGGGTGTGGGATAAGTCCAGTCTCAGCCTCAGGCTGAGGGCTCCACAGCTGGAGCTCTTCCTCAGCGGAAAGTTTGCCTCTATGAGGTTTCAAGTCTCAGACAGGAAAATCTGCTACTTATATATTTAACTTTCTAGCCTCAGATTAGAATATTTTCCCTTCATGGAGGCCTCCTAGATCTGAACCCAAGAAATGTGCAAGCCACGGATTGGATTGCGCCTAAGTATATTTAATACCGAATTGGGAGGATGCCATTGAGGTGGTTCAGGCATCTTATAACGATGCCCTCTGATTGGCTCCTGCATCAGGCAGCAGCATTATACACTATATGGCCAAAAGTATGTGACACCTGACCATCACAGCCCTATGTGCTTGTTGCACATCCCTTTCTAAAACCATGGGAATTAACATGGATTTGGTCCCCCCTTTGTTCCTACAACGGCCTCCACTCTTCTGGAAAGGCTTTCCACTAGATGTTGGAGCGTGGCTGTGGGGATTTGTGTTCATTCAGCTACAAGAGCATTAGTGAGATCAGGCACTGATGGTTGGTGAGGAGGTCTAGGGTTCAGTTCCAGTTCATCCCAAAGGTGTTCAGTGGGGTTGAGGTCAGGGCTCTGTGCAGGACACTTGAGTTCTTCCACTCCAACCTTCACACACCATGTCTTCATGGAGCTCGCTTTGTGCACAGGGGAATGGTCATGCTGGAACAGGTTTGAGTTCCAGTGAAGGGAAATTGCATTGTTACAGGCAGGGCTGGGAGGGTTACTTTAAAAATGTATTCCTTTACAGTTTCAAATTACTTCATAAGAAATGTAATCAGTAACATGATCCAACTATGACAATATGAAAGTAATGTAATCTGATTACTTTTGGATTACTTCAAGGCCACATATGTAAATAAAGTCAAGAGAAAAGCAACATGAACAACATCAGCAACATCACAAAAGCATTTCAGAGAACAACTTTAGAGTTTCAACTGAAGTTATGATGGAAATGAGAAGTGACAGTGGAGCACATACTGCAAGGGCAGTGACCAATCTAAAAATTTGAAGACAGATAATTATTAATTTTCATAATTTTGCAACATGATCTTAGAAGCTTTGTTATTCAGTATGTCCTTACTAAACACTTTACTATTTGTTAAAAGTTTGATTCTGCAAAATTTCCAGTTTTTGTACATTCTTTTGTACATTTTGTTCTTATACATTCACATTTCATTAACTAATGTTAACAAGTACAAGGAAAAATGTCACTACCATCACACACAACATTAAAAAAAAAGTCTACACCATCTACTTCAAAGGCTATTTCAAAATACATGCTGATCAAGGCTGTGATCTTTCTTCATTTCACTGTTGGACTTTGGGGCGTTGTCAGGAGTTCGACAGCAGGCATCCCGTGTAGCGGGATTAGATGGAGTGGGGTGATCGGGGGGGTCAAAATACAGGACGTTCCCAGCTAATTCAGCACAGCTGGCAACATCATCCACAACTGTGATCATGCAAACCAGGGAATTTTCAAAGCACTAACTAACACTAAATAATTTTAGCTAACCTAGCTAGCATAATTTCCGTGCTTAAATACTTCTTTAAATTAGATGGCGAGTGTTTCGATAAAACCAGCGTCTTCACATTTCGAAGGCATAGTTTGCACTTTACCGTTCTGTTTTCTCCTTTATAGATAAAATAATTTCGAAATTTCCACAACTGTAATGCATTTTTTCCAGCGGGCATCATCGTGATAAACAGCTGTTTCAACAGAGCAGGATGATTAGAGACAGATGTTAATTGCGTACACAATTACGTGAATCACGACTGGCAAGAGAGAACCAGAACCATAATCAAGCAGCTGTCTATACTGCGTTATGTCAAAAGATCAATTTCTTTTGTTTTAAATGAAAAAATTGTCATCCTGATAGTATTTTCTATCCATTTTTACAAATGTATCCGATTACTTTTTTTGACGCAACTGTAACGGATTACAGTTACCAGTTTTTTGTATCCTGATTGCGTAACGCTGTTACATGTATTCCGTTACACCCCAAGCCTGGTTACAAAGACATTGTATACAATTGTGTGCTTCCAACTTTGTGGCAACAGTTTGGGGAAGAACCACATATGTGTGTGATGGTCAGGTGTCCACATACTTTTGGCCATATAGTGAATTTCACAGTGGCTTGGGAACATCTGGAGAAGTGGAATGTGTAGCCAGGAACAGAGAGATCTGGGCTGACCCATTCAGTTTTGAAAGCAAATCGAATTAATTAAATGTTTTAATAGTGTGATGCAGTGACAGCGTAATGGTAGACAAATCTATTAGCTCATTTCAATATTATTTTTTCTTGTAGTATTACTGGACTAATCAAAAATCAAACAACAGATGAAATTTGTGTTATATTTATGTGCTATGCTTAAATGTGCCAGTTTCCACTGCTGGGGTAATATCGTCACAGATTGGCTTTTGTATGAGTGACACATTTCAGGTGCATCATAGAGATTTATGCTACGTCAAATAATCGAATTACGATTGAAATCAACATCATTATTTCTTATGTTCTCTCTCTCTCTCTCTCTCTATCTCAACACTCATATCCCCATCCTGTGCATTCTTTTGAACTTTTTCGTAAATAGGAACGTATCATCACCCGTTTTACTCTTTTTAAACTGATTTTAAAATTTTATTATATGTTTTAAGAGCCTTAAACCCATCTCTCTGACCTGCTGAGCATTACTTCACATGTCAGACGGTTGAGATCATCTGACCAGAGACTTCTGATGGCCCCTAAATCTAGTTTAAAGTCAAAGGGTGATCGTGCTTTTGCAATAGCAGGCCCAAAATTGTGGAACAGTTTTTTGGCATCTCTTCAGATGTAATCATATCATCAGAGTCAGAATTTAAATCTAAGTGGAAAACTTATCTTTTTGATCTGGCCTATAACTAAACCCAGAGCATGTCCTTGGTGGGTTTCGCTTAGAGTTTATTACTATGTGTAATGATGTCTTTTCATTTCTGTGGGGTTGTACCTAGATGGTCTCTTTCTTTTTTATAATTTGTATTTATTTGTAGTTGGTTGTACAGCACAACGGTCAGCTAGTGTTGTTTTTCTTGTGCTTTATAAATAAAGTGATTGATTGATTTAACTGACATTTCATGAACCTAGTATTATAAAGTTCTATCGTTTTGAAGACAGATTGCCAAATAGAACATTATAATAGTAAAGTCACGATCGGTTCATGGAAGCTGTGCTGTTTTTTGCTGACAGATCAGTTGCCGTAGTCAGCTTCACATGTTGTACATGTTTTAATTAGTGCAGATTAGCTCATATTACAAGCTTTTGTGCATAATAATTAGCTCATATTGCAGGCATGTGTGCATAACAGATGTTAAAGCATGTCCTGCTCTAAACAGAGCTGCACAGTGGAGGCTACTGATGCTAGAACACTTCAGCATAATCATAATGTACTGTAAGTACGCATTCACATTTATCCAGGCCTTTCTGGCTACGCCAGTGATGTGGCACTCAAGAACGTGAAGAATTATTTTTGTATGGAAGGAAAGGAATCCATGTCAGAGCAGAAGGAACCCTACTGAGGATTAAACTAGTGTGCAGGCAGTGTTATATGTTGTTTGGTCATTCTAATTATGAACAATTCTTTCTTTGTTTCTTGTCAGAAGTCTGAATCAATCTGAGCTTTACCTGAACAAACTTGAAGATAGCGAAGGCTGGAATGCTTTGTTCAGTGTAAACACAACCCAGAAAGCTGTAAAGCTGAGTATTAAAACAGCTGTCCCCAAGCCCGAGCAGGAAACTGCACAGCAAGGCGATGGACACACTGAAAGAAAACAGAACACATTCATAACAAAGCAGCCAGCAAATACACACTGTAAGGTCAGAGTCTGTCATTACAGAACCTCGGAGACAGATAAGGGTTGTGCTGTGTGCTGGTTTCAAAGACCACTGGAGCATCATTTGGGATGTTGAGAAAGATCAGGTAGAAGGCCACAAAATGCACCACCATTCCGAGGAAGACAACTGACGTGCGTCTGAAGTGGTTGTTCTTCAACACAAGGCCGAACAGCCCTCCACCTGAAAGCAACCCGCCAAGAAACACACTCAGTCCAGCTATGTCCATGATCCAGGTTCAGTCCAGATTAGCTTCATATCATCTTAGTTATTCTCTATATAATAAAGGAATAACTGTAAATAACTTAAAACATCTATTTTACTAAGAACAACTTTCTACACTGCAATATCACAGTCGTTTCAGGGCAACTATAACGTCAGACATTTCAACAAATAAAGGATGCTCTTTTTTTCTTGTAGCTTATTTATTCTAATAAATAATGAACTACTTTGCAAATTTCTTTTTTCTTTTTACATGCTTTTAAATGTCTTTCATTCCCTCTATTGTCATTTATTTAATTAATGTTTGTTTCACTTTTATTTTCAGGATTAATGTTTGACAGATCTTGTTCTGTTTGGTACTCACTTGTGCATATAATGTAAAGCTGCCATGATAACAACAATCATATTATTATTATTATTATTATTATTATTATTATTATTATTATTATTGTTATTATGCTGAACTATAAAATGGCTCCCAACCCTAGATTTACTCTCCATGGATTCCTAAACCATCCAAGAGAACACATAAGCAGTTAAAATACCATTTACCACAGTCATTTTTTAACAATAATTAAAAAACAGAAACATCTGGAACTGTTTTCTCTGGAAGTGGAAACACTGGACAGTGAAACAGAAGACCACAAAAAAGATTAAGAACAATTAAGAATTTGTAATTCCGGCCCTCGCTAGTAAAAAAGAAATAATAAAAAATAAAGCTATTGCACGTTGCTTGTGTAACAATGTTCTGTTGCGCTTGTCGTCGTCTGCTTTGCACGTTAATCTCACAGCTGCGAGTCTGGGATATGGCCCAAGAGTTTTTGACTTTGAGGATATAATAACATACTGCTGTTTTCTCAGTATTACATAAGTATTATGACAAGCAATTACATTTATTATTTTTGTAATATATCAATATGCAGTCAATTTTGATTGCATATCAACGTGTATACATACACACACACATGTGCAAACTATATATATATATATATATATATATATATATATATATATATATATATATATATATATATATATATAGTTCCAAATTTGAGGGGAAAAAGGATTTGCATCCAAGTATTAAAAATAATTCTAACATTTGAGCCTGTGACTAAACAGTTAATGCAATATTTTTGTTAATCCCCTTGATTTAAAGCTGAAAGTCTACACTTCAATCACTTGAATTAAAGTCTACACTTCACTCACATCTTCATTGCTTCATTTCAAATCCACTGTGGTGGTGTGCAGAAGCAAAATTACAAAAATTGCAAAAATCACTGTCCAAATACTTATGGACCTGACTGTATGTATATATATATATATATATATATATATATATATATATATATATATATATATATATCCATCCATCCATTCTCTGTACTGATTATTCTACACAGGGTCACGGGGAGCCTGGAGCTTATCCCAGGGGACTCGGGGCACAAGGCGGGGGGCCCCCTGGAGGGGTGCCAACCCATCACAAGGCACTCACTCACACACTACAGACTATTTATAAATCAGCCAATCAGCCTACAACGCATGTCTTTGAACTGAGGGAGGAAACTGGAAACCCCCGAAGCACAGGGAGAACAGGCAAACTCGGCACACACACAGTCTTAGATGCCCTGTTTTTGTCACAAACTTTATCGATTCAGTACAAAAACATTTTAGATTCCAAACAGTTTTTCAGCAGAAAATTAAATGCTATAGAAAAATGTTTGTATGACAGTAAAGAAAGCAGCAGATTCCATAAGAGACGCTTTTCAGATAAAAAAAAAACATAATGAAGGCTGCTGGGTTTCGCTGCAAAAATAAGAAGTAAGAGCGACAGTCGAAGTCTCCAGAAGAACTGTGGCTGCTTCTGCAATACGCTCAGTAACACTTCCAGCTCATTTCCTTATAAAACCACACACATATCTGGGCCTGCAATTTTATTTTTAAACCAAAGTTTCATCACGCCAAACTGAGTTTGTTTCATTTATTACTGTTTACTGCTTATTATAGATTTTTTTAAAATGTAGAAACATTTAATTTCATTATTTTTGACGGTATCTTTGCTCTACAGCATTTCTTTGCATGTAAGACTTTCACACAGCACTGTGTGTGTATTATATATATATATATATATATATATCTATATATATATATATATATATATATATATATATATATCTTAACTCTTAGCATATCTATTAGCTGTCCAGTCAGCCTCTAAATAAAATATTTCTGACACATCTGAGTTTGATTTCAGGGTTGGTTCCTTTGTATGTAAGGGTAGTGTTTTTAATCATGATTTACAATTTAAAGTTAACATCAGTTAGCTAATGAGCATGCTGAGCTAGCTTTATGAACAAACAGCTCGCCCACTGTAGCATACAATGTAGTCTCATTTTGGAGATAATACATTTATAATGAACAAAACAAGCAGCAAAGAAAAGCAAAATGGATTTATTCTGTAGAAGCACTGCTCCAATTTTCATCTTTTGGTTTCAGAATAATGTAGTAATTAATGTAGGACGGTCCTTGGCAAGCGTGTGTAATTGTGTATTATGCTCTGTCAGGTCTCACTGTGTTCAAGCAAACGCATGTGAACAGGCTTAGAGCCTGAATGAATGACTATTTCAATAGTGCCGAGCATCAGGAAGGGGGCGATGACAAATAGCAGTCTATTCGCTGGAAGAAACTGCAGAGTTTTTGGGGAATTCATTACTTTTGTACCATGCAGGCTAAGTGACTGTGAATACTACATTACTGTTAATGCTGTGTTGTTAAAAAGTATATTGGGCATTAACATTTAGTTATGCATTAAATATGAATTAATAGATAGAAAATTTGAAAGAAAAGTTGAAAGAAATATAAGTTTTGGTGCATCATGTGACAACAGAATTACTGTTAATGCTAAAAATGTATATATACTAACTTTACCAAATTATATATTACATATACAGGACAGTACAATAATCAGGGCAGCATTTCTGAGAAAGACAGACGTTTCATTGGCAAACTGTGAAGCAATGACAACCCCTGATGCAGTCAACCTCTTTTTAAAAAAATTCATTATTTGAGCAGTTCTTTTACTATCCATCTCACTATGGGGTGCAAATTTAAAACCACAAAAAACATGCCATGAGACTGCAGCTCCTGTTTTCTCTCCCATGTTTACGTCAGTTATTACACTGCTTGCTGCTAGGAGGCGAAAACTTAATACCACGGTATGTCCCGAAACTGCATGCCCAGAAGCGCAGCTGGCGCCTCTGCAGAGGGAGGAAGTTGGCCCAACTGAGTAACGCTACAAATTCCAACACGAAGATAAATCGCCTGACTGTCATGCACTAGCTTCCTACAAAATTAGAAAACAAATAAATGCCTTAGCTTTTCACCAAGAAACTCTGCCATCTCTGAATCCTTTTTAACTTATAGTGTAATATCACTCTCTCACTCCTGTCTGCTTGCACTCTCTCACTCTCACACTCGCTCTCTCCTGATTGGCTGCTGCCTCTGTCCATCACTGTGCTGTCACTTCTTTCATGACTAAAGTTGGGTTTGTTGTATCTGTGCTGCCGTATGACATATGCCTACAAATTTCCCATGATTCTGATCCCACACTCCTGATTCAGCACTGGCTGGGAATTACTATAACAGCATGACATAGTGACTCACATCAGCTCAGAGCATTTTCACCCACGGTTCAACAATCGCGTGGGGTGTTTTTCTAAACAAGAAATAATCCTACACATCATCTTCCTACACAAGATGATACCAAAATTAAACATTTTTGGATACTGCACACCATCTTCAGATCCAAAATCAACAAATAAAAATGACTGTGGGCCACAAAATCAAATGTTTTTGCACAGACCATATTAGAGTTCATATTTGAGCTCTACTGAAAACTCTTTTGAATTATATTCTAAATATTAGAATATAAAGGCACTTGAAATGTTGCATGGAACAATCTCAAAGATCGTCTACGTATGTCTACAACCATGGTCAACATTACAGGGAAAGGCTTTGTGTTGTTATTCTCTCTTCACTATATATCCTATTAATTGTATGGGTTGCCAAACGGTGCATTAAAACTTGTTAATAATCAATCTCCCTCGATCAGGGAATAAATGTATGCTTACCAACTATCTCTCCGATTCCCACCACAATGCCTGAAATGCCTATCAAGGCTTTGGAGCTGTCTCCAAAATGACTCGTGGCTCCAATGCAAGTTCCATACACACCACTATAAAAAGACAGCTCCAGACCTAAGAGGAAGGAACACTGCTATCAATAATTATGACAAGCCATGTATGACTAATGAAAGGAAGAATGTAACATAATATATTGTAAATATATCAAACTTACCACTGTAAGCCATGGAGAAGCTTAACAGTAATATAGTTTTTGTGCCAAAAAGGTGCAAAATTGCCTCTTGAAAAATAAAACAGAAATAGTCAAAGGTTGCAAACACACACATTATAAAACACACACATTGTCACTGGCACATGAATTATAATTTCCAGGTGGGACTTCAGCTTTTTTTTTTTTTTTTAAAGCAAGAATTAAATTCTTTTAATGGGATAGAAATTGTGATGATTTGTAAACTCTTGGAAGAGTTTTATGATGAGTAGGCGAACTCAGCGCAGTACACATGAGACCAGTAACACCCAATATCCTTAGTTTCACATTTGAATGGCTGTTTGGTTTCTGAGTCACTGTGTAATTTATTCCAGATTTACTCAGTTCCCAGAAACGCAGTAGTTCCCAGAAAACACAAGATTGTTTGTCTTTTTACACATGCTGGTTATCAGAGAATGCAAGTCTTTCTTATTTTATTATAGAATATCGCACTGATAAGATAAGGTGCATGATGCCAGAATGGTTTCTGCACTCACTGAAATCTGTTTTGGCCTCTTTTATGGCAGAGCTGGCTCGCTGTTTAAATCTGAAATAACATGAGGAAGTATTAAAATCTTTCGACAGTGACACCTAAAAATAGCCCCATCTCTAACCTTAACCTTATGAATAATCATAAGACAAATTATAGACAAACTGAAAAAGTGTTTATAAGGGGATTTACTGTACATTAGTCTGGATGAGAGCAGGGACTGGCCTTCTTCTTCAGACAGAATGTCCTCTTCCTCCAGCTGACTTGACTTTCGCAGAAAGAGGAAACTTAGTGTTCCAAGCACAGACGTGACCAGCAGAGCGATAAACATTGTCTTTCTGTCTCCGTCTGTGAGGCCAGGAAGAAATCAAATAAAACACTAATTTCTGCAATAAAAGACATGATGAAATTATTTCTGAACATGTGAGCATCAGTCATTTTGTGACTTTTGTCATTTTCATGTTCCTCATAATGGACTGACAGCTACAACGAAACCATTTTGGTTCCGTTATTTTATAGATGTTGACTCCTGATATCGTAAACCTGATTTGCTGATACTCCCAGACTGGATATGTGTACAATGATCAATTAACATGCTCTAAAAAGCCACATGACTTGGCCTTTAATAGTGGATATATCTTGAAAATTGTACAATGTCTAGAATGAGATTTAACGTACAGTTGTGGTCATAAGTTTACATACGCCTTGCAGAATCTGCAAAATGGTAATTATTTTAAAAAATATATCAGGGATCATAAAAATTGCATTTTGTTTTTTTATTTAGTACTGCCCTGAATAAGCTGTTCCACAGATGTTTCCATATAATCCACAAGACACAAATAAAAATTCACATAATGAAAAGGTAAGGGAAAGCAAGCTTCCTGAAATAAACCGTACGCTAAAGTAATAATGCGGCTTTTTTTTTAATCTACCAATTACGTACCACTCTTTAGCTCACAGAAACAACAAGTAGGGGATTCTTGCCTGTAGAAAGAAAGTAGCTATAACTTTTATTTGGCTCTATATAAATGTAAGGTAAGTAAAAGTTCCCTATAACTCTCCATTAAAATGCCATGTTTAGATCCAAGAGCTTTAGACATGATTTCAGACACAGTGGTGAAGCCCATGGTAAATGGCTGCTGTTAAAAATCACAGCCCTGTGTTCTTCTTGTCTTTTGAAAATGACATAAGTAAAAAAAAAAAAGTAAATACGTAAAAAAAAAATACAAGTTACCTGATATGTCAGTTTTTCCTTTCCAGTCTATATAGACATAAAGATTGCCAAACAACATACTGAAAGAAAAAGAATGAAAGTTACTACAGCGAAACCAAAATCCAACAAAAATAATTGAACAATAAGGTTATGAAATGTGCTGGTGAATAATTCCCTAGAAAAGATAACATTTCTAGGTTTTGCTGAATGGATTATTTTGCACATTACTTCTTACGGTATGATCGATTTGATTCTAATGCTAATGATTAAAGTCTCAGCACTGGCCTTATTACCTGCATTGCAACAAAGCCCAGAACATTGCTGTGTTCCTGTTAATTGTGGAGGCATCCGAATTCCCCACCAGAAAGCGACCTTGAGCCGTCCAAAGCACTGTGCAAACAAATCAAGGTTTTACTTTAATCCATGTGTGTCAAAAACCTGAGAACTCTGAATGAATGTTAAAAATTTCGCTCCAGTCCTGACCAAACAAATTTGAGACTGTATCGGATTATCCTTATCCATTCTTATTATTCTTTAATAACTTATTAAATGTCACAAATCTAGACCTGGCAATGTGGCAGTATTGCTATATTTATCCACAAAGAGGATCTATAACGAAGGTCAAATGATATTCTCAGCGCATTACTTGCAGCGCTGAATGAAACACAAGCATGAAAAACCTGAGAAGACTGAATACTTACAGGCTGCTGCCATCCCAATCAGTACTGAGGTCAAATAAAAGGACCAGGTCGATGGAATAATAAATACAGCTATGTAACCACTAAAAGACATACAACAGGGTTGGAGAAACATTACAGTACTTAATTAAATATCCACTAAATATTCACTAAATAAACGGGACATGTTCGGTAATTTGTGATACTTGCCTGTAAAGAATTCCGCTGAAGAACATGGTAAACTGTGGTCCGATTACTGCCACCACAGAGGGGGCAAATAAATTAGCAAACGAAAAAACTCCATATATTATACCAAGGCTGAAAAAGCAAAAGGAAAATGTGTTAATATGCACATCTCAGAGACATGAAATATTTCCATAAATGATAATAAAAAGGATAGGATGTATATACTTCAGACCGAGATCATATTTTTCAGGTTGTTGACCTACTGTTTTCTACAGAAACACTTATTTAAGTGATGTAGACAGTACAAGTTAAAGGAATACCTCCTTCTGAAGAAGCGAAAACAACAAACACTGAATTAAAGCTGTCTTGTACAGAACCCAGGTCCTTACCTGTGATACCCACTTCCACTGAAAGTAGCATTATCCAGACTTTTCACCACAGTTTGCTGAAGAGAAAGAAATCATATTAATTATGTAATAAAATCAGTGTGATGGTATACGGACTTCCAAATTAATCCCACCAAGATAATAATTTCTCCAAACCCTTCTAACAATACTCCACCCAAAGAAATCAACCAAAGACATGAGTGCGTCAAACTCCTTGAGACAATCATCTCATAACACACCAAATACGAGCATCACGTGTATAAGATACACTCTATGGCCAAAAGTTTGTGGACACCTGACCATCAAACTCATACATGGTTCTTCCCCAAAACTGTTCCCCAAAACCCCACAAAGTTATAAGCACACGATTGTATAGAACGTCTCTGTGTGCTGTAGCATTACAATTTCTCTTCACTGGAACTCAAACCTGTTCCAGCATGACAATGCCCCTGTGCACAAAGCGAGCTCCATGAAGACATGGTGTGTGAAGGTTGGAGTGGAAGAACTCGAGGGTCCTGCACAGAGCCCTGACCTCAACCCCACTGAACACCTTTGGGATGAACTGGAACACCGACTGAACCCCAGACCTCCTCACCAACATCAGCGCCTGATCTCACTAATGCTCTTGTAGCTGAATGAACACAAATCCCCACAGCCACGCTCCAACATCTAGTGGAAAGCTTCCCAGAAGAGTGGAGCTTATTAAAAAAGGGAATGAGATGTTCAGCAAGTACATATGGGTGTGATGGTCAGGTGTCCACATACTTTACATAAAAAAGTTATCCATCTTTACGCATGGTGTCACAACCATCATTGCCTGGTTTGGCATGATAACTATCTAGTCCAAGAGTAAAACACACCACTTTGCCCTGTTCACAGAGAAAAGTCAGAAGACACACTCTGGAATAACAACATGACCCCAGAGACTGCACTGCACACTAAGATACATTTAAGGAAATTTGACTGACTGTCCTGTATTTCTTAAGAGACTTGATGCAAAGATGGTAGATGTTTTATAAGTTGTTAAAGACTATTTAAGGACATTCATGCTTGGGAATTCTCCCTAATTACTGACAGGGGCCTATCTTCAAAGCTGTGGCTCCAAATCTTTCTATTTTCGATCCAATACTGACCACTACAGGCATCCTCTCTACGAGTGTCTGCTGTAAAGTTATGCAAAACCTCACAGATGCTACAGAAGTTCAGAAAGGCCATGAGTTATTTGTTTTTCTCTGTACTGTTATCTTGAGATAACAACTCAAAAGTCACAACTCAAGATAACAAACATGGTTTTCTCAAGATCACAACTTATTTTTCTCATGATGTTGTAATGCATGATTAGGCATACATGCTGTACATTATGTATGAGTGCATCTGGTTTTATTGTAATCAAGGAATGACACAAAAGGAAGTGTTTGATAGTGCTAGACAATTTCCAAATTAGTGTCCATCACCTGAGATGATGACTCAGAAATCTGTAACTAAACCATTGTGGACACTATAGTGACCCTGGACGGCATCATGTTTGAGACATAATTACTGCAGAATCTCCATAACACCAATATATGACAATGTGCCACTGGCCACCATGATGCAACGCTAGTATGCCTCTGCTACATGATCTCGGAAAACAAGATTTATTATCCTGAGATCATGAGAAGAATAAGTTGTGACCTCAAGGAAACAATACAGACAAACGTAAATAACTCATGGCCTTTCTGTAGACCTCCGTCGATCCTAGAAGCAATGGCATTCTGCTTTAAGATAAGTTGTGTCCTGTGCTCGCATACGTGATCTCATGATCTGTGTTGCATCGACAAGTTGCAACATAACATGCATTTAATGCTGATCTGATTTAACTTTAAATCGGATCTGATAGTGGAGTGTTTTTTACTCAGTATTGGACATTTACATTTGCAGCATTTTGGCAAAAATCCACAAACTTTACATTTTGCACATTTCCTTTTGGGAAACTCAGATCTAATTAGTCTACAATCTATGAAACATAACATGCTTAACTGGCTTTTTTTAATCTCTATAACCATCATGAAACTGGAAACTGGTGAGAAACTGGTGAGAAACTGGTGGGAAACTGGTGGGAAACTGGTGGGAATGCAGTGCATCTGCTGTGATATTCACCCAGTGCTCTTGTTAGACACCTCTGACATTATAATCTTCCAGATTGCGAACATGAGATGCGCCTGACTCGGATTTGCTAAACAATGAACAATTATACACTCTGCAAGCTACCACCATCTGTCTGCTTATTTATTTGTTTATTTACTATAATTTTTTAAATAATATTTAATATAGAATTATATACAATACTATAGAATAATATATTATATAATATATATTAAATATTTAAATAATATTTCATATTTCATATATTTATTTTTATTTCACTTTCCTATTACGACTTAATCCGTTTTTAACAAACCCACTCATTCTATCAAACATTTTTCTCAACAAATTACCTGATAGACGAACAAACATCCACATGGAGCCAGGTGCAGTGTATCAGTGTGTATATTTAAGAATGTGTTTGAGAAAGTTTGAGAACATAGATCTTACTCACTTCTATATTTCCACAGGTGGTGAAGGCTGTAAAAACGAGTAAAAACGCCATTCCCAGAATCACCACATTATATGTCCTGATGTCAGCCATCTCTCTCTCTCTCTCTCTCTCTCTCGCTCTCTCTCTCTCCTTCTTTCTGTCTCTCTCTGTCTCTCTCTCCTTCTCTCTCTCTCTCTCTCTCTCCTTCTCTCTGTCTCTCTCTCTCTCTCTCCTTCTTTCTGTCTCTCTCTCTCTCTCTCTCTCGCTCTCTCTCTCTCCTTCTCTCTGTCTCTCTCTCCTTCTCTCTCTCTCCAGAGTTTTTAGAGTTTTTTCTGAACAATCTTAGCAAAAACTGAGATCCATTGCAGGAAAACAATAAACTCTAACCAGTGTTACATATTATAAAGTGGAGTTTTAGCTGGAAACCATCCAAATGAGTCCACACACACACACACACACACACACACACACACACTCCTGGTGTGTGACCACTGCAGGAATGTCAGATCTAACCAGCATGTGATCACTTGGGTCCTCTCCACGGGATCTTTTGGAAATGATCCCAGGATCCAATTAAATGTGAAGGTTTAAGACTGTAGTTAGACAGAAACAGCAAAATAAAGAATAAATCAAATAAAAATAAATAATAATAATAACTATAACTAACAGCTATAGGCTATGACGATACATGAAGATCAAATTTAACTTTTTTAACTCTAAAACAATCAGACATGCATTTTTTTTTAAAAAAAAAGACAGTATTTCCAGCCTGTGTTTAATTAATTAGAGTGTTAATTATCTGTCTCATTATAACTGTTTATAATTAAGTTACAACGTCACCTTTCAGCTCTGAAGTGTTTTAGCTAGTAAATGTTTATAAAAAATATAATATATAACCCTGCATGCTCAAGTAAAGCTTGTCTGTTATGTCCTGGTTTAGTTTCTGGATTAAAAATGGATTAAAAGTCAGCAGCTTTTAGTTGAAGCACCTCGACAGCCAGAAGAACAAAAATAAATAAACAAATCGCTTTTCCAGATTTTTAGAATCGCAAAAGCAGCAGCTACGGAAGCCCGTCCGGTCCAAGCGGTGACAGCGCGTTCTTTCCCAGCAGGCATTCCTCATATTGTACACAATCATCATGGCGGCTCAGGATGGTAGGTTCATGCACAAAACCTGCTTCTGTTCTCTTCTCGACAGACCTTTCCGCTTTTCAGAGTATTAAACCGACTCCTGGAACGTCTCTGTAAGAAGATATCAACGTGTCAGGACTCTTTTTTTTGTAGATATGTTGTACTTAGCTAGCTAACTCGCCTCGGCCAAAAGTGTTGGCGAACTTAAGAAGCTGTGTTAGCTGTTGTGCTGCGTGTGCCAAGTCTGGCTAAAAATATAAAAAATAGATAAAAATACAAAAAATACAAACACTTAGCTAGTAAAAGTAAACCGTGGCACCTAGTGAGTGACCAGTGTTGTGTTATTTAAGGCTGTAAAACTAGCCAAGTTCCCATGGAGACTTTTCTAGATGGTTCGCCAACGTCAGCTAGCTAGCTAACAAGCTAATCATTTAGCATCATCATCATCATCACCATCACCAACATCATCTTTGTGGCTTTGAATAAGAGTGCTTGTGTAGAATTAGTCACTGGTTTAATGTAAACTATTCTGAGCACATGACTGTAAATGAGTGTAAGTGTGTTCAGTTGTTTTAGTGGCATGACAGTGCATGTGATTATACACAAGACATAAGGAGAAGTGTTATAAGTGTTTATTTTTAATAGTACACTCTTATAGATAGTCATGATCAATGATCAGTCCAAGAGTAATCACTTTCAAGCTCTTTCTGAATCCAAGCTTTTGACATGTCCACATATTACTGGTACATTTGAATCTTTTATGGCAAGAAGTGCTCCTGAGTAATTGGTTGTGTGTGAAAGTCATGTGTTTCGCTGTCCTAATGCGACCGTCTGTCTTCGATCGTGCAGGAAGCGAGGGAGTGGAAATGGAAACCGAAGTCAGCCTGAAAGCATCAGAAGTGTCGTCTGACGAGGGCAGTAAAGGAGACGCAGCAGGGGTTGAGCAAGCCGTCCTCGCCGATGGAGAGAACGCCTCGCTGTCTCAGGTCTCCGCCGTCAGCAACGGAGACGACGGCGAGGAGGGGAAGGAGATGGTGGAACTGAAAATTATTTGGAACAAGAACAAATATGATCTTAAAATACCTTTAGATGGAACTGGAGCTAAACTGAAAGAGAGAATTCACACACTTACTGGTGAGAAATGTCTTTAGGCCAGGGTGTAGCAGTTCTCATACTCATACACAATTTAAAAATACTATTATTATTATTCTCACTGTAAAATAACAAAATACTCTTTATTTGATCTTTAATTGTACGCATACAGAAGTATTTTGCGCCTGTACCACTCTGTGGTCTCTGCAGCCACACACACACACACACACACACACACACACATTAAAAACTCGGTGCTAATTACCACACACTCTTTCAGCATGATGGTTTATGATTATATGATGATTGTTTTAAAATAGCAATAACTGTGTTTCACTTCAGATTAACGTAAGAGTTTTTTTTGGTATTTTATAGAAAGTAGCATAAGCTACCCAACTGCTAGAGAGGTCTGTGTTGCTGCCCAGCATTTAGTGAAGTGACAAATTGTGCAAATTGTCAGAAAGAGGTTATAATACGTCGCATATTATATTTTATCTACACTATATGGCCAAAAGTATGTGGACACCTGACCTTCAAACCCATATGTGGTTCTTCCCCAAATTGTTGGCAAAAAGGTTGAAGCACACGATTGTATAGAACGTCTCTGTGTGCTGTAGCTTTACAGTTTCCCTTCACTGGAACTAAAAGGTCCAAACCTGTTCCAGCATGACAATGCCCCTGTGCACAAAGCGAGCTCCATGAAGACATGGTGTGTGAAGGTTGGAGTGGAAGAACTCGAGTGTCCTGCACAGAGCCCTGACCTCAACCCCACTGAACACCTTTGGGATGAACTGGAACACCGACTGAACCCCAGACCTCCTCACCAACATCAGCGCCTGATCTCACTAATGCTCTTGTAGCTGAATGAACACAAATCCCCACAGCCACGCTCCAACATCTAGTGGAAAGCTTCCCAGAAGAGTGGAGCTCATTATAACAGCAAACTGGGGAGTAGATCGTGGATGGGTTGTTCAAAAAGCACATGAGCGTGATGGTCAGGTGTCCACATACTTTTGGCCCTGTAGTGTGAGATGTCTGTGGTGTTTGGGTTTGTAATGGCTGCCGTCACTCTTCAGAAACGTTTCCGATTAACTCTGTGAATGCTCTTGTGTAGGTCTTCCACCCGCTATGCAGAAGGTGATGTACAAAGGACTGCTACCAGAGGACAAAACGCTTCGTGAAATTAAAGTCACAAACGGTGCGAAAATAATGGTGGTCGGGTCTACAATAAATGACGTCCTGGCTGTAAATACACCGAAGGAAGTAATTCAACAAGAAGTTAAAGCTGAGGAAAATAAAAAAGAGCCGTTGTGCAGACAAAAGGTGGGAATCCTCGTTTTATTCTTTTCCACACCACAGTGTTTCCTAGTGAACAAAGGGATATACATATCCATATAAAACTTAGCTTTGGTTGCTTTAGTAATATTATTGTCCTTATAAATAATTTTCTGTTGTAGCAACATAGAAAAGTGTTGGACAAAGGAAAACCTGAGGATGTTATGCCGTCAATAAAAGGAGCTAAGGTAATAAATCTTGATTGTTGAATCGTTGATTGTTTATGAAACGTTTATTCATTATGTGCAGTGCTATTATACTATCAAGTGTTAATGTATCAAATATTAAAGTTAGATATTAAATATTATATGAAATTTAAAATGTGATTAGCCTTTGCAAGGACCTTTAGATGGTTAAATAACATATTACTCTAATCTTTAGTCATTCATTAATTTTTTCATATTCATACGTATAGGAGCGTTTACCAACAGTGCCTTTATCTGGAATGTACAACAAATCTGGCGGAAAAGTAAGGCTCACTTTCAAACTGGAACAGGATCAGCTGTGGATTGGAACAAAGGGTGCCGATTTCTTTCTTCTTATTATTCTTTCTCCTTACATTTTGGATTTTTTTTTTCTTCTTTGTTAACCTCTGTGATTTTGGTTTACAGAAAGGACAGAAAAAATCCCAATGGGATCCATCAAAAATGTTGTGACTGAGCCTATAGAAGGTCATGAGGACTACCATATGATGGTATGTTTGCTTTTCTATATTTTTAATTCCAGAAAACCTCATGAGGTTTGGCCAGATTGCATAAAAAGTCCAGTTTAATCACAAAATCTTTGATTTAACACTTAACACTGTTGACACTTAATCATGTTGCTGCAGTGCAGTGCACAAAATCATGCAGACACAGGCCAGGAGCTTCAGTTAATGTTCACATCAAAGATCAGAACGTGGAAAAAATGTGACCTCGGAGACTTTGACCGTGGCCTGGCTGTTGGTGTCAGAGGGTCTGGGTTGAGTATTTCAGAAACTGCTGATTTTCACACACAGCACTCTCTAGAGTTTACTGGTTCAAGCTGACAGGAAGTCTATAGTAACTCACATAAGCACTCTTTACAACCGTGGCAAGCAGAAAAGCATCTCAGAGCACAGAACACGTCTGAGATGCTTTTCAAGCTCTAGGTGGATGGACTACAACAGCAGAAGACCAGATCAGGTTCCACTTCTGTCAGCCAAGAACAGGAAGCTGAGGCTACAGTGGGCACTGGCTCACTAAAACTGGACAGTTTAGGAGTGGAAAAACGTCTCCTGGTCTGATGAATCTCGATTTCTGCTGAAGCTCACAGATGGTAAGGTCAGATTTTGGCACCAACAGCATGAATCCATGGACCCAGCTGCTGCTTTGTGTCAACAGTCCAGGCTGGTGGAGGTGGTGTGATGGTGTGGGGAATGTTTTCTTGGCACCCTTTGAGCCCGTTAATACCAATCAATCATTGCTTGAATGCCACAGTGTATTTGAGCGTTGTTCCTGACCATGTGCATCCCTTCATGGTCACGACTTACCATCTTTTGATGGCTGCTTCCAGCATGATAGTGCGCCATGATCATCACAAAGCACAAGTCGTCTCAGACTGGTTTCAGTGTACTTCAGTGGCCTCCTCAGTCATCGGATCTGAATCCAGTAGAACACCTTTGGGATGTGATAGAACAGGTGATTCACAGCATAAACGTGCAGCTGGGAAATCTGCGATTATGTGACGCAAGCATGTGAACATGGACCAGAATCTCCAGAGAATCCAAGCCATTAAGAATCGAGATTGTTCTGAGCGCAAGACAGAAAAGGGTGGTGGGGGAACGTGGGTTGGTTCCAGGAGTGGAACCCTGATGTGGTCTTCTGCTGCTGTAGCCCATCCAACTTAAGTTTTGAGATGTTGTGAGTTCTGAGATGCTTTTCTGCTCACCACGGTTGTAAAGAGTGGTTATTTGAGTTGCTGTAGCCTTCCTGGCAGCTCAAACCAGTCTGGCCGTTCTCCTCTGATCTCTCTCATCAGCAAGTTGAAGTGTTTCATCCTGCAGGAGTTGTGAACTGCCACTCACAGGATGTTTTCATGTTGTACATCCATACATACATCCTTCTGAGATTCTCATTAGTGAGATATCTCAAGCACAAGTAGTTGAATGTTTGTATTTTATATGGAATTTATATGGAACTGATTAGACTTTGGATTTGAGCCATGATCAAGGTCACAGCAAGGTCAAATGTCTGAAATAGTTTTTCTTCAGTCGCTTCTATCCTGTTTGTCATACAGAGACGTTACTTACACCTTCATGTTCAGGAACTCAAGACCAATTCTTTGGTCTTGTACAAGGACCATATTTATTGACCAACATAAATATATATTTAAATATAACTCCCTAGCTAAAATGCAGAGTAATAAATATACACCCAGGGCAAACTTATGCCCCAGATGACTCATTCCTGAAACTAAAAAATACAGAGGAACTAAATAACATCTCCTGTTAGTCACTAGCTGGCTATTATTAGTTCTGCTGCTAAACAACTTTACAGCTGTGTAACGATACAAACTCCGCAACGAGGATGACTGTTGTTCACTAGCGACCAAATTGGAGAACAAATAAATGACTTACCTGTTCAGAAAGATAAAATCTATCACCCCTGAATCCATTTTCCTCTTATAGTAAAGTATCAGATACTCGCTCTCTGACTCCCGTTCAGTTTGTTTTCTCTCTCAAGCTGGCATATGGCATACGTGTAAAAGATTTCCTGTGAGCTTCGACCGGACACAGCTCTGAGAATTACTATAGCAGGACTGTCATGGTTTATGCAAACACAGTGTAGCACTGATGTTTGCTTAGCCTGATGTAGTTGAAAGCTAATTAATATTTAAGTGCAAGAACTAAAACTTTTGTGTAATTATAATTCTTTACCATTCCTTACTCAAGTTGTTATTTGGGCTACTTAAGGTTTTTGGTTGTTAAAACATCAGGACGCATCGAGCGATTTGAGCGCTTGGATCACAGATGTGTCTCTGACAAGCATCGCATCCTGTCTGCACTCGTACTTGGCTCTTCGCTTTTAATCAGATCGCACAAGACAGCTACCACATTTGAATAGAAACATGGTACCAATGTGGATCGAGGCTTTTGTCCTATCCGAGCGCTTAAATACTCACATAACGAGATTTGGTGAAGTCTACCCTGATTGAATTGGTAGAATTACAGTGGATATAAAAATCATGCTGGAAAGTGAAAATGTTTCTTCATCTTCAGCTGTCTAACAGAGGCCTGCAGGTTTTCTGCCAAAGTAGATGGTATTTGGAGTGATCTATGATTCCCCCTTGACTAAAGTCTCAGTCCCAGCTAAAGAGAAGCAGCCCCATAGCATGATGCTGCCACCACCATGCTTCACCGTTGGTATGGTGCTCTTTGGGTGATAAGCTGTCTTGTTTTTGCACAATCATATCTTTTAGAATTATGCCCAAAAAGTTCTACCTTGGTCTTATCAGACTATAACACATTTTGTCACATGGTTTGGGGTGATTTAGGTGGATTTTTTTTTTCTTCTGTGAGAAAGGGCTTCATCTTACCACCCTACCCCATAGCCCAGACATGTGAAGAATACAAGAGATTGCTGTCACATGCAGGTAGTGATCAGCACTCATCAGATATTCCTGCAGCTCCTTTAATGTTGCTGTAGGTCTCCTGGCAGCCTCCCTGATAACTTTCCATCTTGTCCTTTCTTCTATTTTGGAGAGATGTCCTGTTCTCTGTAATGTCACTGTGGTGCCCCGTTTTCTCCACTTGCTGATGATGGCCTTCGCAGTGCTCCATGGTACTGATCTGATGTTTTGGAAATTCTTTCGTACCCCTCTCCTGATTGATACCTTTCAACAGTGAGATCCTGTACGTGCTTTGTAAACTCTTTGAGGCCCATGGCTTCAGCAGTCTGATGAAACCAAGATGATGTCAAGAAAATCCTACAGAAACAGCTGATCTTTATTTGGAGTTAATCAGAATCACTTCATTGCTTTATTGATGACAGGTGTATGATAATTACTTTTGAACATGAGACTGAATGTGAATGGTTAATGTTTAATGGATAATTCTGAGCACAGTCACATGCCCCGTTATAAAAGGGTGTACACACTTATGCAACCAGGTTGTGAAGTTTTTTTTCCCCTTCTTTTTTCACTTGAATCGTGTTGGTTGCTTTATCAAACTAAAGATGGAAAAACATCTGACATACTTTACCTTAGTTACATTTTTTTTACATCACAAAAACCTGCCGTTTTTACAGGAGTGCGTAGACTTTTTATATCCGCTGTAGCCAGTAGAGCCGCATCGTGGCTGCATCACAAACCTGCACTCCGGTATCACTTAGAAGCGAACAGCACCTGCAGCAAAACTCTGGCAAACATCTGCATCTGCATTTTTTTTTTTTTTTGTCTTGTGAACAAATTCGTTTCCTTTGTGGGTTTCCTTTTCTTTTATTTTCTTGCTCTGTTTTGTATTGTTAACTACAGTGTTATCAGTAAAGCCGGTACCTTAACCTTTGGTTACACGTCAGCCTTCTTTTTAAAATGAATAACTCTGCCATAATCCTAAGCTTGCCTCATAAACCTTCAAGCGAGTGCTTTATTTTCTGCTCGTTTTAGATCATTCTCATGAAATCAAAGGTATGCTGCGGCAGTGATGTATTAAATGTTTAAAACACAAAATAACAAAATGAAAACCTTAAACGAGCATTATTTTGCCTTTCTGGCACATGTTTGTAATTCATCCCAGTTAGGCTGATGAGTCTGACGTTTTTAATATCTGTTTGGACAATGACAGAGTTTTTTGTGATTTTGCCTTTATAACACCACCACAATGGATTTGTAATGAATTAATCAAGATGGGATTAAAGTGTAGACTCTCAGCTTTAATTCAAGGGGTTTAACAGAAATATTTCATTAACAGCCATTTTCCCAGGCTCAGAAGTAATTGGACAAACTAACATAATTATAAATATAAGGATTATTTTTAATACTTGACTGCCTGAAGTCTGGAACCCATGGACATCACCAAATGCAGAGTTTCCTCCCTTGAGATGCTCTGCCAGGTTTTTACAGCAGCCGCATTGACTGCAAAGGATTTGAATCCAAGTATTAATAATAATCCTTATGTGTATAATTATGTTAGTTACTTTTGAGCCTGTGCAAATGGAGGGACTGTGTAAAAAATGATTTGATTGCTTCATTTCAAATCCATTGTGGTGTACAGAGGCAAAAATCACAAAAATTGTGTCCCTGTCCAAATACTTATGGCCCTGACTGTATATAATGGGCATAAAGCTGTATAGGATAGAGTTTATCCAGCTTACTTAATACAGTTTATCCACTTTACTTAGTACTTTAATCATTTAGGCATTTAGGATACATGAGTTTTTAAATGTTAATTCTAAATATTCTTACTAAATTTACCCGGAAACATTTTTTTTTAATTAACACACTACTTTAGTCTGATCAATGCCAAAAAAATTTTGCTTTGATGTAAGCTTGTATATTTTGGTAATGAGAGAAGTGGTGAATATTTGCATCAATTAATAATTCATAACTTAAAGGTCTTTTAGTAAACATACATGTGAAATGTTAAAAGTTTTATGTTTTTTAAAGTAAACAATCCACTTTACCTTTTTTGTCACATTTTTCAGTTGCTGTAATGAGATTTTATTAAAAAAAAAAAGTCTACATAATGTAACTCTAACTACAATTTCAGACCCAACTGTTTATGTTCCAAAGCAAAAGACCTCAAATAAATTATTTCAAATTCGAATAAAATCACTATTTCTTGAGAATTACACATTTACAGCTTATAGGCTTTTTTTTTTTTTTTACACTTTCAAAAGCGACACAAAGGGAATGTTTTGAAAATTTTAGTTCATCTTTTTTTAGTAGATTACCAAACCCTGGACTTTTTCGTCCCCGAGCATCTATTTTAGTGATTTTAGCTATCAGGATTGACAAGCATCGCATCCTTTTTGCACTCGTACTTCACTTTTAATCAGATCACATGAGACAGATGCCACATTTGAATAAAACCATGGTACCAATGTGGATCGAGGCTTTTGTTCTATAAAAATCGTGCTGGAAAGTGAAAATGTTTCTTCATCTTCAGCCATCTAACAGAGGCCTGCAGGTTTTCTGCCAAAATATATTGGTATTTGGAGCGATCCATGATTCCTTCTATTTTGACTAAAGCCTCAGTCCCAGCTAAAGAGAAGCAGCACCACAGCATGATGCTGCCACCACCATGTTTCTCCAGTCTCCATGTCATCACCAGGTTTCTTCCTCATATCGTCTTAGGCAGTTTTTCCTTGCTACCCTCACCACTGGCTTGCTCATTAGGGATAAATTCATATATTTTACAATTTATTTTTGGTTTAATCTAATTTGAATCTATTTATTTCTGGAAAGCTGCTTTGTGACAAACCCCATTTTTAAAAGCGCTAAAACAAATAAAATTGAATTGAATTGAATTGAACCATGCTTCACTGTGGGTATGGTGTTCTTTGGGTGATAAGTTGTCTAGTTTTTGCACCATCATATCTTTTAAAACTATGCCCAAAAAAGTTCAGACTACAGCACATTTAGCCACATGGTTTGGGCTGATTCAGATGGGCTTGGATTTTTTATTTTTTCCCCTGTGAGAAATGGCTTCATCTAGCCACCCTACCCCATAGAATACAAGAGATTGTTGTCACATGCTGGTAGTGACTTTTTTTCCCCCCCAAGTATCTATTTTAGTGATTTTTCCCTATCAGGATTTGGCCAAAGTGTTCTTAAAAGAAATTTCTTAAAGCAGCTTTAAGTTAAACTCTAAGATAAGATATCATTTATAAGAATTCCACTACACAATTTAATCTGATGGTTGCTATCTCAAGTGTGTAATGTGAAGTCACATTACTTCTTAATATCACCACTGTGTTGTTTAATGTTTTTGTTTGCTCTCCTAGGCGTTTCAGCTGGGTCCGACGGAAGCCTCTCAATACTGGGTTTACTGGGTGCCTGCACAGTATGTTGATGCAATCAAAGACACAGTCCTCGGGAAGTGGCAGTATTTTTAACGTGCCTCCTCTATTGACACTGAAGAATTGGGATTTAGAGCAAAACAACACCCTTAACTGGACCCTGTGTAATGATTTGAGGAACTTTTGATTTTTTTTTCAACCATATAAAAACTGAAGGAATTCTGGCGGACAATTTTTTTCCTGGGTTTTAAGTGCACTAAATGGCATAATCCCATTTTTTTTTTTCAACCCGTCTCACCTATTTTTTAAGCAACCCCAAGGATAAACAAAGAATTGTACAGAACTTACAAATACATGTGAAAGAAATAAAATATTATTTAAGGAAAAATGATTGATGGACCAGGGAGATTTTTATCTTGTACAGTTTGTTGGTGTACCATCATACAGTTCAATCAAGCCAAAGTTCATAACAACTCCATTGTACTGAGGGGAATGCTTTTTGTTGGTCATTGTTTAAAAATTATTTGCCATGCAATGGTACCACACATAATTAAAGTTAATTTAAATAAATTGACATAAGCCACTTTAAACGCAGTGAATACGTTGAGATCTCTGCTATTAAAGAATTAACAATGGATTAAGAGTTGATGATGTACAGTATATGTACTGGAGGCAAATGAAAAAATGGAAACACCAGAGAAAGCATATAAAAGCCTCATCAATTTAATACATATTCAACTATGCTTCTGTTATACAAGGCATTTTTACTAAACTTATTATCAGCATCTATAATGATATGAGACAAATACGTATAAAAAAACATAATTCAGTGTTCAAATCGCAAATATACAATGCATCAGAAGTGGAAATGCTACCTGATGAATAAATAAGTATAGCTGAAGATCTTTGAAGGATGTATATGTGGACACAATTGGTTGAAAATGGACACAGAAGTCGATTAAAACTCTTCACATAAGTGACGTTTAACATCTTCCAAACCTTTAACTGTTGCATTTTGGGGAGGAAATAAATATTCGATTCCCAAAGAAAAAAAAAGTTCTTCATGTATAACAAATTTGAACTTTTAAATTCAGTACATGATACTGAAATGATACAGTCAAAAAAAAAAAAAAAACTTTAAAGACCAAATTCAGCTCCTGGTTATAAATTATAGCCCAATTTTGCCGAGGTGTTTCCATTGTTTTGTGAGCGTCCTGTATGTTACCAGCTGTGCTATGTACCGCTCTCTAAGCCACGATGTTAAATTTCCACCCTTGCCTCTGTGTTTTCATGACAACCTGTGACATTAAGCTGTGCATCCTCTGCAATTTTGCTGCCTGGCTAGCAACCTCAAATAGGATGTATGAAAGAAAATATTGTTCAACACACTTTAATGCCATATTTTCTCATCTGGAACAGTGCTACTGTTCTTGTTCTTTGATTGCTTTATACAACCAGGTCACACTTGTGCAATGTCAATTATGGTGCTAACCAGTAATAAGCATTTTATTTTACAATTAAGCGTAAGCAGCTCAACAAAGATATCCTCATGACAGTATTTAATTGAAACAGACAGTGCTGACTCAGTGACAATTTCTGTTCTAACACCAACATGTGCCACTTATAGGCATCTTGACAAATCAGATGGATCCATGCAGCCTGACTATGACTGATTATGTAAATAAAGAACATGAGTTAATCCAATCCTGTCTTCTGCCATCCAAAATGTATGGATTTGAACAGAAAATAACGTGATACAAGTTTTTTTTTCTTTTTTCACCATTATAAAGTATGACCCTGATGACTGATGAATGGCTGTACGTAATCAGTACAGGCACATAATCTCAAACAGGCAATAAAAAAGTTTGTTTTTTCCTCAGTTACTTACAGCTTTGAATAATTTACCGTCGTGTATCCTCACATAACAGTAAACAAAACTTCCATGAATGTCCAAATGGATGTTAAGGCCAAGAAGATGATATACTTTAACCCTATTTGTCATGAAATTCAAAATGGTGAAGCACAAAACAGCCAGTGTGTGCATCCTTGTGTGCATGTGCATGCATGCAGATATCTTCCAGCAAAAGAGTGATGTATGACTCAGTATTTGCAATAAATTCCATGATTATACAGCAGTCACTCCCTTTCTCCTTCTCACCTCATGTCACACTATATGAAAATGACATAGAGCTGCTCTCTGGTCATTATATTCTACTTTGGTGTATGTTTTTTTCTACACTATACGGACACCTGACCATCACACCCATATGTGAGCTTTCCCCAAACTGTTGTTCAATCTGTTGTTCTCCAAACAAGGTTGATAGCACATAATTGTCTAGAATGTCTTTGTATGCTATAGCTTTAAGATTTTCCCTTTACTGGAACTAAGGGACTGAAACCTGGTCCAGCTCAGCAGTGTCCCTATACACAAAGCAACATCCATGAAGGCATGGTTTGCCAAGGTTGGTGTAGAAGAACTCGAGTGTCCTGCACAGAGCCCTGACCTCAACCCTGAACACCTTTTGGATAAACTGGAACACCGACTGCACCCCAGACCTCCTCGACATCAGCGCCTGATCTCACTAATGCTCTTGTGACGTAATAGGCAGAAACTCCCACAGCTAAGTGGAAAGCCTTCCCAGAAGAGTGATGGCTGTTATAGCAGTTGGGGGACCAACACTGGATGTTGATGATCAGGTGTCCACTTACCTTTGACCATACAGTGTATATTACAAGTATCTTTCATATTTTCCATATGGGGCTCTGTAGTGTCCTTTAGGTTTGTCACTTTTCCCTTGTAGCTAGTCAGTGGCTGCCCTCTGATTGCAGACGTGTGTCTATTTTCCTGTTCTGTTCTTCTTCAAAAATTATACATTCCCTGCTAACTACCTGATAAGCACAGCTTGAGATTAACGCATTGCTAGCATGGTTGAGAGTCTGGCCCTACATTTGGCAGAGAACCCTTATCCAGAGTGACTTACATTTATCTCATTTATACAACTGAGCAGTCGAGGCTTTGCTCAAGAGCTTGGCGGTGCTGGGGTTTGAACTCATGACCTTCCGATCAGTAGCATTGGGGAGGGGCTGGTTTGGCTACAACAAGCTTACATGCTTCATCTGATCCAGTGCACCCCAGGCCACGACTACATGCTACATGTTTATGGAGGGCGGGACATAGGCACGCTAGAGCATTTAAGTCGACGCAGTTTGGATGAGTGCCGAATGAGTCATTCATTTTTTCACCATTTCCCCAGAAACTCTAAAATTAAAATTAGACATAGTCCAAGGAAGTGTCTCATACTAGAGGTGTGCCCATGCCAATGCCCTGAAGGTGATTGAATGAGCGTGTCGCTGAGCAACACGTTACATCAGATACGTTCACATGTTAATCAACATGGCCTTTCTGTGTTTCACAAGATTAAGATGACAGCCCACATGAAAATACAACCATGACTACCACGACTGTTGGATCTCACATGAGACTGCCCTGAAATGCCTATTTTAATTTACAGGGTGTTCTAAAAGTCTCCATAGCGACAAAGGGGAAATTAACACTTTTTAGAAAAAAGTAACTTTATTTACATAAATAAATAATGTGGGGACGGCCTCACACGGACAGCCTGAAGATCACTGAGATTAAAACCATGAAGATGGCTTTGGACCACTATTGCTATGATAGCTTTAGGACTGCAACTGCCATGAACAGTTTTGCACTCAAGTCTCCATCAGTGAACAGTTCATAACTTCAACAAAATAGACTTCATGTGAGAACTGTAATGAATTTACTGGTTACACAGTTGCACTATTTGACCATGTAGAACACAAGATGTGCTTGTGCTGTTTCCTGCGTTACATTAACACACACAGCTCAGACTGCTATACTGCACCTTCTTACTTCAAACTGTGAGCTTTTGCACTGGTCCACTTCTGCACATCCTGCACTAATGTACAGGTAATGTCTCTATTTTTATTTTCCTCAATTTTTATATTTTTATATATATGCTCATAGTTTTTCATAGCTTTATAGTTTCTTTATATTTAGGCTTCTCATTTCATAAATTTCTCTCTGTGAAATGTTTAACCTTTTTAATATTATTTTTATTTCTTGTATTTTACTGTTATTGTGAGCACCAGTACACCAAGACAAATTCCTTGTACATGTGAACCCACGGTACTTGGCAGTAAAGGTGATTATGATTCTGTTAAAGTCCATGGCGACCTTGCGACAGCTTCCTGCATTCAGCCAAATGCTACAAAACTGATAGGACGCCGCTTCACAGTGCAGGTGGATAATGACCCTAAACATACTGCGAAAGCAACTCAAGACTTTTTGAAGGCAAAGAAATGGAATATTCTTCAATGGCCAAGTCAGTCGCCTGATCTCAACCCAATAGAGCTGCTTTTCACTTACTGAAGACAAGACTGAAGGCAGAAAGACCCACAAACAAGCAGCAACTGAAGGTCATTCAGTGAAGGCCTGGCAAAACATCTCCAGGGAGGAAACTCAGAATCTGAGTCTCCAGACTTCAGGCAGTCATTGACTTTTTGGATTTTCATCCAAGTATTAAAATTATGGTTATATTTACAATTATGTCACTTTGTACAAATACCTTTGGGCCCCTGAAAATGGAGGTACTTTGCTGAAAATGGCTGTAATTCCTAAATGTATTTGGTCCGGAAGACCAAATACTTCCGGACCTGACTGTATATATTTATATATATGAAAAATTTTGGAAGACATTTTGCTAAAAAGTGTTAATGTCCCCTGTGTATGGAGACCTTTGAGAAACCCTGTATATATATGGTAGTGGACCGCTATAAATATATATATATATATATATATATATATATATATATATATATATATATATATATATATATATATAAAAGCTTGTTTTATTCTGACAAATGCACAAGTGTCATTATAATGGATTATTTCATTTAATGACCAAAACCAGACTGACAAGGAGAAGATTAAACTTCTTATTCATGCATATAAAGGAACAAATAAGTCCATCTTGTTTGCAAGTGATAAAGGCTGATTTCCTTGAGTTTTGAGTTTTCCTTTTTATCCTGAGAAAAACACTTGGTACGTGTGTGTTTCAATTATGAACCTTTATTTTGAAATGAAAGTAGCCAATTGGTAGTATCCAATCAGGAAGCGTTTTGTTGTTTTTTTTTTTGTTTTTAAGAATGCGCGCTGGGATTGGCTGGCTGTCTTTCTCTGCTCTCTGATTGGCTAAGGCTAAATACTCACAACTAAAGTAGCGCCCGCGTTTTTGTTTTGTTTTCCGGCTGCAGTCTGGTGGTTGTTGTGTTTTCCTCCAGATGTAGTCTGGTGGTAGGAGGATGATAGCGGCGAATGTATCGAGTAGTCATGGAGAAAAGCTGAGAAAGCCTCCAGTGAAGGTGCTGTCCAGCCAGCTGAGAGAGGGGAAGGGGAGCGCTGTGGGAGGCGGGAAGCCGGAGGTGACTATCCGGAGGCTGGGCAGCAGGAGGCCGGGCAGCAGCGGCGGCAGCAGCGGGTCGTTAGCGGTGTCGGTGGTGTGGATGCAGGGCACAGTGCTGGAAGCGCACACTGACCAAAACTCTGCACTGCTTCTGGACGAGACAGGCAACTTTCACATCACCGGTGTCAACAACATCCCGAGAGGAAAACCCTGCCTCAGCCCTGGTTAGTAATCCCTGCTTCAGGTCATGACTCCTACTCAACAACTCTCCTGAACCCCGAGTTCAGCAAGTGACGTCAAATCAACATGGCTGCTCACAGCATGAACAGTAACCACACTAGCACCTCTTACCTCTTACATGAGTCACACTGTGCACTGTATACAAGGATTTCCTTATTAAGATCAATCAGCATACAGACATGTTCTCATCTGGATGTTAAATCTACAGGGTGTCCCAGAAGTCTCCATACACACACACATATATATATATAGTGTGTGTATATACAGTCAGGTCTGGAAGTATTTGAACAATGACAGAGTTTTTGTGATTTTGCCTTTATACACCACCACAATGGAGTTGAAATAAAATAATCAAGATGTGATGGAAGTGTAGACTTTCAGCTTTATTTTAAGAGGTTCCACAAAAATATGGCATTTACCATTTAGGAATTACAGCCATTTTAAGCAAAGTACCTCCATTTTCAGGGGCTCAAAGGTATTTGGACAAAGTGACATAATTGTAAATATAACCATAATTTTAATACTTGGATGAAAATCCTTTGCAGTCAATGACTGCCTGAAGTCTGGAGCTCATGTTCTCAAAAATCAAATGTCTGAGTTTCCTCCCTGGAGATGTTTTGCCAGGCCTTCACTGAATGACCTTCAGTTGCTGCTTGTTTGTGGGTCTTTCTGCCTTCAGTCTTGTCTTCAGTAAGTGAAAAGCAGCTCTATTGGGTTGAGATCAGGCGACTGACTTGGCCATTGAAGAATATTCCATTTCTTTGCCTTCAAAAAGTCTTGAGTTGCTTTCGCAGTATGTTTAGGGTCATTATCCACCTGCACTGTGAAGTGGATCCTATCAGTTTTGTAGCATTTGGCTGAATGTGAGCAGAGAGTAAAGCCCTATACACCTCAGAATTCATCTCGCTACTTCTGTCAGCAGTCACATCATCAATAAACACCAGTGAGCCCGTTCAATTGGCAGCCATACACGCCCATGCCATAACACTGCCTCCACCATGTTTGACACATAAGGGCCTTTCGCACCGCAGAAACCTTTTCATAGTACCTGAACTAATTGTGGAACTACCCACTTTTTGGCGTTTTCGCACCTCCGGAACTGGGTGCGATTTTAGTACCGACTGCCTTTTTTGAGAACCAAAATAGCTCCTACTCCGGAGCAGGGTCTAACCAGCACAACTGGTACTATCCGTGATGTAAGTAGACGTTGATTGGCCAAACGCGTACGAAAACGCCCTCACCCGCCATGATTTAAAACGCCGTGTAAACACACTGTAGTGTCAACTTATTTCTCAAGTATGGTGAACAGCGATAGATGGACGCGAGACACAACAAAAACACAGCTCCGATCACAGCGTCCTCCATCCTCCGGTTGTTTACGTTGTTCTTCTTTGTTTCCGTCATTGAACGCTGCGCACAAATGACGTCGCTGTCGACCGGCTTACGTCACTTCCTAGTGCCCGCTGTCGGTGCGAATGCAACCCTTTAAACGGTACTGGGAAATAGTTCGAGCAAAATCGCCCAGTACTTTAGTACTGTAAATTTACTTCTGGAACTAAAGCGGTGCGAAAGGCCCTATAATGTGGTATACTTTGGATAATGAGCTCTTCCTTTCTTTCGCCATACTTTTCTCTTTCCATCATTCTGGTACAAGTTAATCTTGGTTTCATCAGTCCAAAGAATCTTATTCCAGAAAATGGGAGGCTTTTTTTTAGAAGCTTTTTTAGATGTTTTCTGGCAAAGTCTAATCTGGCTTTCCTGTTCTTGAATGTTACCAGTGGTTTGCACCTTGTTGTAAACCCTCTGTATTTACATTCATGAAGGCGTCTCTTGACAATAGATTTTGACAATGATACGCCTACCTTCTCCAGAGTATTAGTACTAAGGTTTTTTCTATCTCTCTTATAGATTTATGTTGTTTTTTCAGCCTAATGATGGCCTCCTTCACTTGCATTGAGATCTCCTTGGACTTCATATTGGTAGCTCCAGTCGAACAGCTGCCAAATGCCAACTCAATACCTGATATCAACTCCAGACCTTTTATCTGCTTCATTCGTCTTGAAGTAACGAGAGAATGGACCACACCTGGTCAATTAACTTCTTGTCAGTCAATTGTCCAAATACCTTTGAGAAACCCTGAAAATGGAGGTACTTTGTTGAAAAATTCCTAAATGGTAAATGCCATATTTTTGTGGAACCTCTTAAAATAAAGCTGAAAGTCTACACTTCCATCACATCTTGATTGTTTTATTTTAAATTCATTGTGGTGGTGTATAAAGGCAAAATCACAAAAACTCTGTCATTGTCCAAATACTTCCAGACCTGACTGTGTGTGTGTGTGTGTGTGTGTGTGTATGTATATATATATATATATATATATATATATATATATATATATATATATATATATATATATATATATATATATATATATATATACATACATACATACATACATATATATATACATATATATATGTATATATTTATATATATAAAAAATTTTCCCAGATAGTCTTTAAGAATGCCTTTGACAAAAGTATTGAAATCATTCTCATGGCTGGATCAGGAAGCTGTCGCAAGGTTGCGATGGACTTTAACAGGAAACATGGTGAGCACATCACACACCACACTGTCGCCAAACTTATTAACAAATTCAAAAAGACTGGAAGTGTTGCGGACCAACCAAGAAGCAGACGTCCACGAACATCCACTGATGAAGACACAACCATCGTGGTCCCTTATGTCTGGAGACTTTTGGGACACCCTGTATAGTACACATTATATACCCAAAGTTTTGTGGACACCTGACCATCATACCCATATGTGGTTCTTCCCCAAACCATAGTTGGAAGCACACAATTGTATAGAGTGTGTTTGTAAGCTGTAGCTTTAAAATTTCTCTTCACTGGCCGAAACCTGTTCCACCATGACAATGCCCCTGTGCACAAAGCGAGCTCCATGAAGACATGGTGTGTGAAGGTTGGAGTGGAAGAACTCGAGTGTCCTGCACAGAGTCCTGACCTCAACCCCACTGAACACCTTTGGGATGAACTGGAACACCGACTGAACCCCAGACCTCCTCACCAACATCAGCGCCTGATCTCACTAATGCTCTTGTAGCTGAATGAACACAAATCCCCACAGCCACGCTCCAAAATCTAGTGGAAAGCTTCCCAGAAGAGTGGAGCTTATTATAACAGCAAACACAGAGGGGGAATAAATCTGGAATGAGATGTTCAGCAAACACATGTGGATGAGATGGTCAGGTGTCCACATACTTTTGGCAGTAAAGTCTAATTCTGAGTGCTAAGTGCTGAGTTCGGGTAAGTCAAATGCAGCATATGTACTTGGCTTTGTGGCTGTTGTTGTATTTTGGTGTCTACACTCACAAAATAACCAAATGAATATTCCAGATCGCACAGTAAGCATTTTGTCCCTTCTATCAGAATTAACCCATCTTTCTGATAGGAAATTTTTGAAACTGATGCAGTTTTAGAGTAATGGCCATGAGAACTACTTGTTTAAAGTGTAGTAAGAACTATTTTCAACAGCGCAGATGATACAAATCATGCTGGAATCCTTTTGTTACCTGTGATGATGAACAGACCACTAGAATGGTGTGATGGCATGAATTAAATTTGATTACAAAGTACAAACTTTTGCAATTAACTATTATATATTCTGAGACGGCTACATTATGTCCATAACGTATGCATTATCAATTTCGTTCTTTCTGAGCAGCTAAACCTCATCTAATGTACACTGTCACTACAACCTGCATTATGAATTTGTAATACAGGTTTCAATCCAGACCACTCAAAAGGTTGTGTTTTTGGAATGACTAACCCCAATATGACACAAAGGAACAGGATCCTACCTTTTTTGAGACCACTGGGAATCATAATTTCTTCTAAGATTATAACACTATTATAAAGATTGTACACGTGGTGGTGTTTTCATAATCATTGCTGAGTTTCTGACTTGTTTGTATTGTAGTTTTGAACAAAAAAAAAAAAAAAGCAGGATGAATATAGAACCACAGCATGATAAGAATCTCCGTTTGTACATTTTCACCCACAGGGAAATACGTGATGGTTATGGGCGTCATCCAGTCACATAGTCCCGAGCCAGTGCTTCGTGCAGTGAAGATGGCAGACCTTTCAGATAATGCAGCCATGCACAGGAAAATGTGGAAGTATGAAGTTGAAGACCTCCAACAAACTTTGCCATAATGAACTGTAATATTTGATAGAACTTCAACACTATGCTACGATGGCATGTTTTTATTTCGGCATTTCTGAAAGAAACATCAATACCAATGTGTTGTTTTTTTTTTAATAATATACTTCATTTATTAATCTTGTGTGTGACATTTATATTAGATATTGACAATAAAAGAACATGTATAAAACTTTCAGATTGAGTAAACATATTGCGTAACAATGTGCCAAACACTTTTATAAGAGGGAAGTGAAAAAGAGAGAGAAAAATAAGTGTTTTGAATAGAAGTGCTGCAAGACACTGATTTATCTTTACTTATACACGAGAAGAAAAGATGATAAGGCACTTCAGAAGTTTGTTCACCTTTCACAGAGGGGTAACTTTTTGGCAGGAGTGATCGGTCTAGGAGTGCAGTTTAACGTATTCAGTGCACAGGTAACGCCAATATGAATACATAACTAAGCTAAATAATCGAGCTATTCCTCAGGTGCATTAAACATCATTTAGCTGTTTTCTAGCAACAAACATTTGTTTTTAAACAAATAAGTACTTTAATGATATTTTAGCTTGAGCTAAGGTGCTACGCATGGAGTAAAACTTTACAGCTCATCATTTTTCGTATTATTGTAAAGACGCACAGTGCAAAGAAAGTAGAAGCTATAGATTAAATTATGCTTAATAAAATTTGATATACATGGCCTTCTAGCAGAATTGAGTAAAATTATGAAGTAAATTATACGTTTGCAGTAACAAGGAACACAAGGAATGCTGAAAGTACAAAAGGTACAGTGGATATGTGCTCAGTTCCTGTTAGAACATCAGAGCCGTTTGAACACACCGATAGAATTGTTGCAGTTTGGGCAAACGTGCGTCACATCCTTCAGGCCGTCCACACAGAAGGGGATCAGGCAACAGCCATACATACAGCTGTAATTAAAGACACAAAGAGCACAGGAACATTAAAATCTTACATCCTGAGCAAAGCAGATGCCACACCTGCCTGAAAGACATTATTTATCTGCAGATGTATCTTACCCAATAATGCACAGGCCTGCACAGACCAGCCAGGCCATGGTGCCTGAACTGTAATCCAGTCGAGTTACCACAGTCTGAGAACACACAGGGCAGCATGTCTGCACGGGAACATCTCCAAACACAGCCGGCTGCACGTACACCGTCTGCACTGAAACTAACCAACAAGACCAGTGTCAGAACCAGCAAAATACAGCACTGATAAATCATCAGGTTTTCTTATTTATTCGAGGTGTTTGTTTAATAGAGTCCAGTAAAACTAAGCAACAGCAGGCCTAAGTTTTGGTTCAGCAAAGCTATTTGAAGCAGTTACCACTACAGCAGCTGCACTGAAAGCCACAACCAAAAAAAAAGATTTCATGGTCAAACACTGAGATATTGAGATAGTGAGTGAGAGAGAGAGAGAGAGAGAGAGAGAGAGAGAAAGTGAGAGGGTTTTGAAAAGACAGCTCAAAAGTCTAAGCTGAAAATGAGTTATTAGCTCCTACACTATACGGCCAAAATTACAGAAGTTTGCCTAACACTGAAGACGATTTGGATTTGAAAGATTTTAAACTGTCGAATCAAAAATCACAGGAAGTGCGCAGTGAGAAAGTCATACACACCATGGCATGTTCCTCTACTGTGGTGAGGTGAACCGCAACACAACACGACACAGAGTGATTCATTTCACAAGTCAGAAACTAAATGAATAGAAATAGCTGATAATATTTTCCACTTATACACACAACCCTTTCACACTTTGTACTTGCACAGACGCTGAGGTTACGCTCATTAATAATCACAGTCACAGATTATTTGTAAAGAAATAATATACGATATACTGTGTGCACCTCAGTATCATGTGTTGTGTCCAACTGCTCTTTATGTTACACTTAGACTGACTTCCAAAAAAACTTACAGCTGAAATGGCAAAGGGACAAAATACTCTGAGAACTTGTCAGGATTCAGAATCTGAAAGAATACAGACTAAAGCCCTATTTACACAGGATTCTGGGGTAATTTCCTATTTCACATGAGCTCCTCAGTGATGTATTTCCTGCTCAGATCAGCCATGTCTGTGTTTTAATCCTTCCTCCTCGAAGAAAATTACAGGCTGGATTATCTACTGTTTTTCGCCAAACTCATCTGATAATTTTAGTCCTGTTGAGTTTAGTCCCTCCCCTAGATGTTAAACACTACGTGAAACACAAAACAAAAAAAAAAGGATGCATTTTGATATTTTGTAATTATGAACTGTGTTTTCAAATTGTTGCTGGAACATTTGTTCAGCCCAAACAGAAATACGAGTCGTGTCTTTTCTCTACTCCAGCGCCTCTTTGGCCGCATGGACGCTGTGGTGTGAGTGGAGCGCGATCATATGACCAGGTGATGCAAATATCTGGGTTAGTAGAAAATATAACCTGCTAGAAACCCACTCCTGTGGTCATTTTATTGCAGGCCGGATGTGAGGTTTATCACTGAGAGGACACAAAAATTTATCACAGACGTCCTTCTGATAAACTAATCCGATCCGAATAGGGCTTAATACTGGTTTGTACAATTGCAATAATTATAATCTGTGTAGCTGTTTGTACGTGAAGGAAAAAACACGGCATGCAATACAGTCCCTGTGTACAAACAGACATCTGTAAGCACATTGTAAAGGTGCACAATGCGACAAAAATGTACACAAGGCTGTTATCAATTCCTCACACAGACCCAAAGAAAGAGTAATTGATTTCTGTAAACACACAGACACCTCATTTCATTTTAAAGATCTGAAATACTATTCAGCTGGTCCGGAAACATGGGTCTCACGGGCACACCAACACCTCAAAGAGTCTATTATCGGATCGTTAATGGTAATAGATAGCAGCACTGGCCATATTTCATAATGGATTTATGTTACATCCTGTGTAACAGGATGTTCATGTGAAGCAAACATGAACGTGCGTCAACAAATCCACACCTGAAACCACACCTGCACTTTCTGACTGAAATTCACAGTTTTAAAAAAATGCTGAAAAAAATCTGTATCTGAGGATCAGAGAGACGATGATTGACCAGGGGCCTTATAAAATATAAATAAATAAAAAAACCACAATGCTTGAATTTCAATGTGAATGTGTTCTTAAGAAAAGATCTCAGTAATTGCGTACAGATGAGACAAGCATATAAAAACGCATGAACAGCTGAACAAATGATGCACAACTTAGTTTTGCATTGGAGTAATTCACAAATAAAACATTTCTGTGACTGCGAGTGAACTAGTTTCACCACTCCAGCTATCACTGAAGTAATCTGCATAGGAGTGTTGCCAGCAACAGACGCTCACAGATTTAAGATAAAAAAAAATAGCTCAAGGCAACAAAGGAGAGAAATTTCAGGGAGTGTGAAACTGATGTTCGCGTAACAGAAGTGCAGTCAATAGCAGAAGTGTACCTGTAGCCGGAAACCACAATGTAGAGAGGTCTCTTCTCTAAATCTGCCACTACCTGGTCGCGCAGGATTATTAAAAGTCTAATATCGGCAGATACTCTACGTTCTTCCGTCAGTGCTCGAGTTGCCAGGTCCTCAAGAAGCACTAAAGCAGCCATTATTTATCTTTTAGTAAAATGTCTGGATCATGTACAACATAATCCTTAATAAACAACAGATTTTAATTTGTTGTTATGGCAACGGAAGCATTACACCTGCTACATTAAATAAAATTTCGGTACAGTTTACAGTTCTCTCAAATCGCACGCTCGAACTATTGCACAGCTTCTATGAAAAGTTCGTACGTCAGGTCAGAAACTTTTGTGCATTTTCAAGGCACATTCTCCTTTTATAAATTGTTAGATGTGAATTTCTATGTATGAACATTTTTTTTTTAAATGGTTGGCCGTGATTGGCTAGTGTCACTGTGATTGACAGGGCAGAGAGATTATGCCCCTCCCACCCGTGCCACAGATGTCTGTGGCGTTCTCTGACTTGGAACTTGTGATCTCTGGATGTTCAGGTGAAAGTACGGCCATTTTAAGATCATATTCGTGTAGGAATGTTTTTATAAAGGAGTTCCCAGGTCTACTGCTGTAATTATTGTATTATATTTGTACTATAATTATCTTATCAATCTTATCAGTGTTTAACAGACTTTATAACCTAAGCTTTGGTAATGATATAAATGTACAGTACATCTCAATGTTCACACACCTGGGAATTCAAAGTGAGTTAGAAAGAGAAAGTAAGTGAGTGAATGATGGCGTGATTGGAGTGAGCGACTGAGGCACTGAATGAATGACGTGAGTGAATGAGGTAGTGAGCAAGTGTGTGTGTGTGAAACAGACAGATAGATAGATAGATAGATAGAGACAGAGAGAGATAGAGAAATAGAGAGAAAGATAGATAGATAGACAGAGAGAGAGAGAGAGAGAGACAGAACGAGCTAGAGAGAGAGCGATAGATAGATAGAGAGAGAGAGAGAGAGAGAGAGAGAGAGACAAAGCGAGCTAGATAGAGAGACAGCGACAGAGATAGATAGATAGATGGAGAGAGAGAGAGAGAGAGAGAGACAGAGCGAGACAGAGCGAGTTAGAGAGAGAGACAGAGACAGAGATAGATAGATAGATAGATAGATAGATAGATAGATAGATGGAGAGAGAGAGAGAGAAAGAGAGACAAAGCGAGCTAGAGACAGAGACAGAGATAGATAGATGGAGAGAGAGAGAGACAAAGTGAGCGAGAGACAGAGAGACAGAGATAGATAGATAGATGGAGAGAGAGAGAGACAGACAGAGCGAGCCAGATAGATAGATAGATAGATAGAGAGTCTCCTCACCCACAGGTGGGACGGTCACATGGGATACAGGTTGAGGGGGCGGGTACATTTGTGTATAAGTCTGTGCTGGATAAGGAGCTGCAGCTTTGTTGACGGGAGGAGGAGCCGCAGGGCCTTGTGGGTAATGGCCTCCTGAGCCCATAACTTCATCATAAGACGGCGGTGGAGCTGCAAAGCCCACTGGCACAGAGGAGTCCAGCGGAGGAGCACTGGCCATCGGGACAGTCTACACACACACACACACACACACACACACACACACACACAGTGGCTGGCATCATATATTTTACATATGAACCGAAATGACTCATAAATCTCATCATTCATTCGAGTGTTTATGTTTTATTCACACATCGCCATTATTTCTGCCACCAACACAAATTAGTCAAAACGAAACTTAACCCATTTCAGCGGTAATTATCACAAAACGTCTGATAACGTCATTCTAATAATAAGCATTTGTACTTACGGTGTTTGTATTTAAATCGCAGGACGGATCAGAGACGGTTTCAGACGAACTGCAGGCTAAAGCGACATTTCCAAGCCTTCTGGCGTTTACTGAACTTCCGCGTTGAGTCACGTGGTTTCCAGGAAAGCCACTGAGGCTCCTCCCTCTAAATAAAACAGTACTGTCTGCACTGCATCATACCACAACAATTATTCATTATACAGTCATTATAATCACTACCATTATTAACATCATACAGTTATCATTATCATACAGTTATTATCATCATACAGTTATCATTATCATACAGTTATTATCATCATACAGTTATCATTATCATACAGTTATTATTATCATACAGTTATTATCATCATACAGTTATCATTATCATACAGTTATTATCATCATACAGTTATTATTATCATACAGTTATCATCACCATTATTATCATTATCATACAGTTATTATTATCATACATACAATTATTCATTATACAGTCATTATAATCACTACCATTATTAACATCATACAGTTATCATTATCATACAGTTATCATTATCATACAGTTATTATCATCATACAGTTATCATTATCATACAGTTATTATCATCATACAGTTATCATTATCATACAGTTATTATCATCATACAGTTATTATCATCATACAGTTATCATTATCATACAGTTATTATTATCATACATACAATTATTCATTATACAGTCATTATAATCACTACCATTATTAACATCATACAGTTATCATTATCATACAGTTATTATTATCATACAGTTATTATTATCATACATACAATTATTCATTATACAGTCATTATAATCACTACCATTATTAACATCATACAGTTATCATTATCATACAGTTATTATCATCATACAGTTATTATCATCATACAGTTATCATTATCATACAGTTATTATCATCATACAGTTATTATCATCACCATTATTATCATCATACATACAATTATTCATTATACAGTCATTATAATCACTACCATTATTAACATCATACAGTTATTATTATCATACAGTTATTATCATCATACAGTTATTATCATCATACAGTTATTATCATCACCATTATTATCATTATCATACAGTTATTATTATCATACAGTTATTATCACCATTATTATCATTATCATACAGTTATTATTATCATACAGTTATTATTATACAGTTATTATTATCATACAGTTATTATCATCATTATTATCATTATCATACAGTTATCATTATCATACAGTTATTATCATCATACATACAATTATTCATTATACAGTCATTATAATCACTACCATTATTAACATCATACAGTTATTATTATCATACAGTTATTATCATCACCATTATTATCATTATCATACAGTTATTATTATCATACAGTTATTATTATCATACAGTTATCATCACCATTATTATTATTATCATACAGTTATTATCATCACCATTATTATCATTATCATACAGTTATTATTATCATACAGTTATCATCACCATTATTATTATTATCATACAGTTATTATTATCATACAGTTATCATCACCATTATTATCATTATCATACAGTTATTATCATCATACAGTTATTATTATCATACAGTTATTATTATCATACAGTTATTATCATCATACAGTTATTATTATCATACAGTTATTATCATCATACAGTTATTATTATCATACAGTTATTATTATCATACAGTTATTATTATCATACAGTTATTATACTCATCATCATCATCATACAGTTATTATTATCATACAGTTATCATCATCACCATTATTATCATCATACAGTTATCATTATCATACAGTTATTATCATCATACAGTTATTATTATCATAGTTATTATTATCATACAGTTATTATCATCATACAGTTATTATTATCATACAGTTATTATTATCATACAGTTATCATCATCACCATTATTATCATCATACAGTTATTATAATCATACAGTTATTATAATCATACAGTTATTATAATCATACAGTTATTATAATCAGCTCTATGGCTTTAATAAGCAGACAAAATACTATTGTGCACATTAAAACAATGTTCGTGAAATAAATCTGTGCTGGGGTTTATTTTACAGTTCACCCAGCCTACAGAAAGTTTAGATTGATTAGATTATAAACTGCACTGTTGTTGTCTTGTAACTGTAAATTTATATATATATATATATATTTCACTGCTGTTTGTGCTGTCCTCAGACATCTTTGAGAACCAATAGCGAATATTTAACAATTTTACAAGACAACAGTCATTTAATAATCTAATTTGTTCACTTTTAAAATATTATAATATTCGTTCCTAAACTATATGGCCAAAAGTATGTGGACGCCTGACGTATACATACATACATACATACATACGTGGATCTTCCCCCAAACTGTGGAAGTGTCTTTGTTTACTGTAGCATTACAATTTCCCTTCACTGAAGACCAAGAAGGAACCAAATCAGTCGACAGATATCGATAACAATATGGTATAGAACGAAAGGGTCAACAGTATGTGGACACCTGACCATCACACCGATTATTTTTTAGCATCCCTGTTATTTTTAGCTTGCTGTTATAATAAGCTCCACTCTTCTGGGAAGCTTTCCACTAGAGTTTGGAGCGTGGCTGTGGGGATTTGTGTTCATTCAGCTACAAGAGCATTAGTGAGATCAGGCGCTGATGTTGGTGAGGAGGTCTGGGGTTCAGTCGGTGTTCCAGTTCATCCCAAAGGTGTTCAGTGGGGTTGAGGTCAGGGCTCTGTGCAGGACACTCGAGTTCTTCCACTCCAACCTTCACACACCATGTCTTCATGGAGCTCGCTTTGTGCACAGGGGCATTGTCATGCTGGAACGGGTTTGTTAGTTCCAGTGAAGGGAAACTGTAAAGCTACAGCACACAGAGACATTCTATACAATCTTGTGCTTCCAACTTTGTGATAACAGTTTGATGAAGAACCACATATGGGTGTCATGATCAGGGGTGCACATACTTTTGGACATATAGTGTACAGCTATATTTTAACCAGAACCACAGGAGAACACATGAACAATCAGCTTGACTAACTGATAGGCACACGTGTATACAAAACCATAGATATATAAATACATAAATATGCCGCAATGGCCGCTGGATCGAACGTCAACGTTGCCGCCATATTGGACCGAGCGACTTGCCATAACTCTGAAAAGTGGCCTGGAGAAAAGATGTCTGACTTTTATTGACTAAATTATACTACTGTTTATACTACATGTACTATCTGCTATTATGAATCTGTTATCATCATCATCATCATCATTATTATTATTATTATTGTTATCATTATTATTATTATTATTATTATCATCACATAAATGTTTACCACTGTAACTGTAACTGTAAATGTTTTTGTACTTGTCTGTTTTGGAGTATATCTGTATCTTTTTATTGCTATAAAATACAGAAAGCAGACTGACTGCCAGAGTTTCTGTCTGATTTGTATTTTATCCCATTTTCTCAGTGATGATCATTTATTAGTGCTTAAAGAAAGTTCTGGACCTGGAGCACAAGAAAAGCTCACATGATGGGGTTGAAGACAGAAAAAGCCATTTCCACAAGGAAAAAACTTTATGCATATTTCATGTGCATTCAGTTATCTTACATTATCACAATGTTATCTTTCATTATCATTACATTATCCACAATTATTAAGCAAGAAAAAGAAGCCGGATCTATGCTTGACAAGAGTGACTTTTCACAGTGAATCATTTTCCAAGTCTAACTATCGAGATTCTAAGTAACTTTTTTTACACACCACGGAAATCATAAACCAGTGAAATCGGGTGAGAAATTTATATATTTTATATTTATCTCTAGGGCAGACTTGACCGCTCCAATATGGCGGACGCGTTGACGTATCGCACTCTATGTATTTATGCGTCTATGTGCAAACCATTCAACCCACATGTAATCTCTTCTGCAGTTGGTCTAAGAGCATTCCAGTATTTGATTGGCTTGGGTGCAGATTGGCAGCTGTGATCTCATTTCCGGTTAAGCCACGGCTCCCTCACGCGCTTCCGTTTCTGTTTTGTGAGGGGGAAATGTGTTGGGTGTTGTTGGGTTTTTCCAGGGTGCAGTTTGCTCCATGAGATCACTCGACGGAAACAGTGGCTCAGGTTGGGATCATGACTTGCTCAGCATCTGCACGTGCTTCATGAGGCTTGGTGACCTGGTGAGTGGCTGTGTGATGAGATGAGATGAGATGTGATGTGATGAGATGTGTGCATTGCATTAAAGGGCCATTCTGCAGCAGCTGCATGTGTAAATGAGTTTCTGTTCTTCTTCTGCATGAAATATTGGCCTTTTCCTGTTTCTACATGTGACCTGTCACGAGCGAGCTGCAGCTCTGAACCATATAAATAACGCCTCCATAACCATCTGATGGATTTTACTTAAGAGCCAGTTTTAATTGTTGTTGTTATTGTTATTATTGTTGTTGTCATTTTGCTTGTTGTTGTTATTGTTATTTTGATTATTGTTGTTGTCATTTTGGTTGTTGTTGTTATTGTTATTTTGATTATTGTTGTTGTCATTTTGGTTGTTGTTGTTATTGTTGTTATTTTGATTGTTGTTGTCATTTTGGTTGTTGTTGTTATTGTTATTTTGATTATTGTTGTTGTCATTTTGGTTGTTGTTGTTATTGTTGTTATTTTGATTATTGTTGTTGTCATTTTGGTTGTTGTTGTTGTTATTTTGATTATTGTTGTTGTCATTTTGCTTGTTGTTGTTATTGTTATTTTGATTATTGTTGTTGTCATTTTGGTTGTTGTTGTTATTGTTATTTTGATTATTGTTGTTGTCATTTTGGTTGTTGTTGTTATTGTTGTTATTTCGATTATTGTTGTTATTTTGATTATTGTTGTCATTTTGGTGGTTGTTGTTATTTTGATTATTGTTGTCATTTTGGTTGTTGTTGATGTTATTGTTATTGTTGTTGTCATCTTGGATGTTGTTATTTTGGTTGTTGTTATTGTTGTTATTGTTATTTTGGTTGTTGTTATTTTGATTATTGTTGTTGTTTTTATTGTTATTGTTGTTGTTGTAAGCACTACTGACGTTGTGATTTCTTCTAAAGTCTTTCCTAAAGGTGCATGTATGATGTCCCTGCTGAAAAAAACAGTAGAAACCATCACAGAATTTCTAATGGTTTCCACTACGAACACCATTACAACCCATCAGCTGTTAACCATTAAAACCATCAGCATTACTGGTCCTTAATGGTATCCACTAGACGTAACATGCCACCAATAAAAGGCAACAGATTATCAGTAGAGACCCAAGAGGACCATTAAAGCCAGTACAATCCCCAATAAATCCATTAAAACCATTAAAAATACAGTGAGGTTTTCTGTTGTTGTTTTCAGCAGGGGTTCTTGTGCTGCATTCGACTAGTAATTCCTGACCTCCGTTTATTTAAAAAAAAAAAAAAAAAAAAACACCAGAAAAAGCCCCCTTAGGAACTCTGAGTCGTCTCTTGAACTTCTCCGAGTTCAACTTGTGACGTCAAACCAACATGGCTTCTCACAGCATCAACAGCAAACAAAAGTTTGTGCCCCTGACCATCACACCCATATGTGGATCTTCACTACAAAGTCGGAAGCACATGATTGTATAGAATGTCTCTGTGTGCTGTAGCATTACAGTTTCCCTTCACTGGAGCTAAGAGGCTCAAACCTGTTCCAGCGTGACAATGCCCCTGTGCACAAAGCGAGCTCCATGAAGACATGGTGTGTGAAGGTTGGAGTGGAAGAACTCGAGTGTCCTGCACAGAGCCCTGACCTCAACCCCACTGAACACCTTTGGGATGAACTGGAACACCGACTGAACCCCAGACCTCCTCACCAACATCAGCGCCTGATCTCACTAATGCTCTTGTAGCTGAATGAACACAAATCCCCACAGCCTCGCTCCAACATCTAGTGGAAAGCTTCCCAGAAGAGTGGAGCTTATTATAACAGCAAACACGGGGGGAATAAATCTGGAATGAGACGTTCAACAAGCACAAATGGGTGTGATGGTCAGGGGTGCACAAACTTTTGGCCATATAGTGCAGCACTTCTTACTGTTAAATTATTTTAGCTGTATATTACTTTACATATTAGCTTGTTAAATCCATAACATTAACGAACAAAGACGAACAACTTCTGTGTAAATAAAGGGATGCTGTGATGTTAGCTAGAATAAACTACACGTCATTATGCTGTTGTAACTGCAATATGAGATACAGAAAAGAAAAAAAAAAAAAAAAAAAAAAAAAGAGAAATGACAAATTGCCTTTGTACTTCATTATGCATGCTGGTGCAGCTTCACTCAGTAACACTGTCATTTTGCTTTCCTTTCCTAAAAATCAGATTCTTTAGGACCTGTAGACCAGGAAGACCACGCAGACCACGCTCCACCGGGACCGATCCCAGGAATCTTAAAGATCGGGCGCGACTGAATTCTCTACACGCAAGATGTCGATAATGGACCACAGCCCCACCACTGGCGTTGTGACGATCATAGTGACCCTGATTGCCATTGCCGCTCTGGGAGCGCTGATCTTCGGCTGCTGGTGCTACTTGCGTCTGCAACGCTTCACTCAGTCCGAGGATGAGGAGAGCATCGTCGGCGAGGGCGAAACCAAAGAGCCTTTCCTCCTGGTGCAGTACTCGGCCCGCGTTCCTCGCACAGATCACAAGAGCAAACTCGCTCCTGCCGGCACGGAGAGCCACAGCTAACTGCTCTCTTTCGAAAATCCTGTGCTGGCGGTGATCCGTGGAGGAATCAGATTTGTTTGTTCCTTTTCTATATTCCAAAACATATAGCATTACGTTAACATCCTGTTGTAATGAGAAATGGTTTCAGGTCAAACGCAGAACAAAGCTAACGCATGTATTTGTCCAGCTGCTTCTAAAGTCTCCTTAATTTGAATGATTTGTGCACTTTGTGGTTGTCCAGTGGAACCCTGTTATAATGTGAAACTGATACTGTCTTTTTATTATTATTATTATTATTTTTTTTTTTTTACAACTAGCTGACGTTTATTTATCTGATAAATTATGTCCTTGGGTACAGATACTTCTTCTGTTGTGCTATATGAGGAGAACTCTAGTTTCAGCCAGAGCTGGCTCTGGTCTAAAAGCCAGTATGTGCAATGAGTGCACATGCGTGATGGAAAATTAATTCAACAATCCATTTAATATGTCAATTAAAGCAGTCATGTGTAGTTGTAGTTAGTGACTCAACAGCCTTCGATTACACATTCTGTCTCTGCCATGCCATCGGAAAGCTTTGTGTGCAGATGAAATCTTTCGTTCATGGTACAGGGTCAGGGTCAATGCTCCCTCCTGTCTAACTTTTTTAGCATGGAAAGTAGATTTGTATTAATTTCTACATACATGTCACTTGACACACGGCATTAGATGCTGTTGTAGCTCTGATCTGCTAAGAAGCCATCATGAATGAAAGCCAGTGACTGGGTCTCGGGGTGTGGAGGTACAACAGGAAGATCCCAGAGGTGATCATTATGGTGGCTGAGCACCTTTCTGTATGGAATTAGATGAGGACACTTGAAGGATATGTAAATATTTTTTATAGGTCTTTCACTGTTTGTCATGCTGAAAATGACTGATGTATAAATGTGAGGGAAAAAAAAGTGTCTGATTTCCTGTACGAATGAATAAAGTGTGATTTGATCTTAATTATAGGTCTTATTTATACATTGCATAAATGTATTTTTGGGGATCGGTTCATGTTCAGATTTCATTTGACAGTTTGATCGGATTTTGCGATCGGATTACGATCGAATCACTCGAACCACGTTCGGTGGTGGTCAGAGGTGTACCTGTATGTGGCCACGTTGTCTTTGTAATGTAAATGCTAATGTGTCTGAGTGTGTCTCAGACAACACTGAAGGACCTGTGTAATGGGACTGGGATCTCACGAGACCTGACAGAAAAGTTTTAACTTTCATTCAGTCAGATATGAAGCTGGCAGGACAAAGAAAGGCCATGTTTATTAACTTAAGAGCACACTGATTAAGGTGGGTTGCTTACCGTGGTCATCCTTTCATCTCATTAATAAACGCTTTCTCCTTAGAGGCTTAGTTTACTAATTTCTAAATATTATACAAGCTAGTTAAGTCCATTTCTAAGTTTATTAGACGATACTGTGGGGAGTACAAACACGTGAGAGCAGGCAGGATTGCTCAGTGTTTGATGGAGTGGGCAAGAGAAAAAAAAAAAAACAGCCTTCTGCACATTTCTACCATCCCGTGTTTCCAGGTTTGCGGTTTTCACACAGAATCGAGCTCCTTATGAAAAGCACTACCAGCCACGTACGAAGGCTGAAGTCTGGGCTTCTTCTAACCATTCTGGTAATTATTCTTTATAAATGTCATATCTAGGCCAACAAGCCCATTTTAGGATTGTGACAGAGTAGCTATTTAGGGAAAACTATTTAGAACTGCTTACATTACAATTTGCAACAACATTCTTGGTGCTTGAAGGGGGATATTTTCAGATCGGCTGTAAACTAGACAGTACTGTTATAGAAAAGTGTATTAAACCATTTGATAGTGTTTCTAATTGAATCTAAGTTATAAGTTATATACCATGGCGCTGTTGAATTGTTTCTGATTGGTCAGTGTGGATTAACTTCTTAAACTTGTACAGGGACTTGCCTGGTGGACTCACCACATAAAACATGTTTAATTGTTGATAAGGCTAGTAATCAAGCCAATAATGATTTCTCATTATTAGAATTAAGCACTGATTCATTCATTTTCAGTAAATGCTTATAATGCCTCATCGTGGTGACAGTGGATTCAGGGATTATACTGGGAAACACTGGCCAGGAACACACTAGTGGGACACCAATCCATGCACACACACATTCACACCTGGGGCAATTTACTATCGCCAATCCAGCTACTGGCATGTTTGAAAGGTGGGAGGAAACCGGAGAACATGGACATGGGAAGAACATGCACAGATACTTTGGAGACATTAATCCAAGTAGCTCAGGATTGAACTGGGATGAAGCCTGGGGCTTGGTGTGGATCATTTCACGTGCAAAGTGACCATCTCATCAGAACAATGATCAGTTACAGATGCTGTCTTAAAGACAGAGTAAAATAACAGGGTGTTTAATTCTGAGTGATAAAGAGAGGCTGGAATATATTCATGTAAATGATTATATCTATTCTGTGTAAATTCAAAAACTTGGCCACGTAATGTCAAAGTTTTAAGGTTGCAAGTTGTTTCTCAAAAGATGCTTCAGTGACTAGATTAAGGTCTAATGTTAGAAAAAAGACGACTAAACAAATAGCTGAATTCAGGAAAAAAAGAGAACTAAAATTTATGAACATGTTTTGTTTTATTCACCCATTAGATTGGATCAGTCAAGCAGAGAGGCAAAAGGCACAAAACAAATAAAATAAAATAAAATCAAACTCCCAGTTGCTGTGGCTCTGTGGTTAAGATTCTAACCTCATGATCAGAAGGTGTTGAGTTCAGATCTTCAGCCTGCCAGGCACTGATGTGTCTTTCAGCAAGGACCTCGACTCTCAGTGTGCTCGATGAATAAAACTGTAAATGTAATAAGACCTGAAATAATCTTATTGAAAGACAAAAATGTATTTGGATCTGAAAGAAAACAGTGATCATGAACTGAAAGTGAAAAGAATGACAGCCATTTTAGAAACAATTGTCCCGTGTGAGGCGGGAAAACATACGTAACTGGACAAATGCTGCTCAGCAGGAGGCCCAAGAGAGAGACAATACCAGTAAAGTCAGCGATTCAGCGATAACTCCTCGACACACAGTCTATACAAGACCCAAGGTCATTCAAGGACATCAGTTATAATCTCAGATATAACCAAAATAATATCAATGATCTGATCAAACAAGCAGAATGAGGTGCTCCTGCCTGGCTGCAGTGAAAAGCCAAACACACACTGGCACTTTTCTACTTCCTGGATTTTAGCAGTAACACTTTCTTACACATGGGTACGGCTTATAACTGACATACCTAATGTATCATTCTTAAAAAAATAAGCAATTCTTTATTTTTTTTTTTTTTTTTTTTTAAGACATTATTAAAACATGCTTTAAACATGCAAAAACAATTCTGTTTTTCGGTGTTGCTCCCCCTGTGTGTGTGTGTGTGTGTGTGTCCCCCGGCTAAAGGACATAGGAAGGACGTTAAACAGGATGTTAATATTAAATACTGAGAACTATAGAGAAGCATATCATTTATTCACACCATCTCGAGTGTTGAGTGACTTCTTTCACTTTATAGCAGGATGAAGCATTTATGAGTTTTATGTGGCCTTTACACTACCGGTAAAGGGGGTTGGGGAAGGAATATCGTGTTTAAAACACTACTCAAAGGTCAGAAAAACAAGGCAGTAAAATATGCTTTTCTACAATGAGACTCATTAGTTCGGTTTGCCGAGTGAAACATACACTGCCTGTGTGTTTACACACCAATAATAAAGACTAAAAGAAGGAGGAAACTGCAGTACCCTGGTTCAAGTTTAGCAAACTTAGGCTCTTATGCATCTGTCACAGATGTTTCAATAATGTAAATAGGATGAACAGCACTGGTGCTTTTCCAAATACTGTTGCTTGTGATTAAATCAGAACATAAAATATGCAGAATGGGAACTTAGTAAAGCTAGAAAACATAAAATTTTTTTTTTAAACAAGGCTGGAAATGACAAAAAAGTGCCAAGAAGAAAGTGCTGAGAGCATATTTCAGCTTATCTCACAGCAATGAGACAACTAAACTCCAACTATCCAACAAAACGTAACCAAAACCATCCCTGTTTAAATTACCCTCAACTTATTTATCACATACGGCTTAAGGTTGACTTCTCATGCTCCTGTCGCACGACAGATGTGTAATATACTACCGGGAATGGCATATATTACCATTAGAAACAGGCCAACTCAACACTAACAACAGGGAATATAAAATAAAGCTGAAGCCAGGAAGTTAAGGAAAGTTACATAACAGAAAACGTAAAAGGAGAAAAATGTAAACAACCAACCAAAAAAAAAAATCACTGCAAATTAAAATATGTGAAGAAAACCAACCCAACAAATTCTCATAAGTCTGTTGTGATCATGTGACCAAATATTAATCTATCATTTATACTGTATTCTTTCTTTCTTTGGTGTCTTTGGCCTTGATTTGTAGTCAGGAATCTGAAAAGAGGCCCATTGTGTAACACTTACTGAGCTGGAACATTAAACATGATTTTTTTTTTCCCCTCTGTGTTAAACTTAACGAAGCCATAATTTAGCAGAACGCAGCTCCAGCTCCGTGTTTTCCATTAACATCAACCAGAGAGAAAAAAAAAAAAAAAAAAAAGAGGGCTATTTGCTCTCTTGAACTGTAGGGAGCTTCAGTGGAGCTCGTCCACTTCAATACTGTATTCAGTACTGACACATACTTTTCAAACATCTCTGGCACATTTTTGAATTAATTAAAGTTTACTTAATGTCTTTAAGCAGAAAACTATATTTGCCAAAGTCGTTATCGTTTGGCGCTATCAAGTGATCGTTTCGGGCTTTGGCAAGTTTCATCAAAAGAAATTCTCTGCGGTCCATCCACTCCTTCAGCTCCTCCTCGCCGTGGGCCATAGTACACTTCTCTCCATCGGGGCACGTGCCCTTGCGGAACCTGCAGCCAGGAAAGGTACATTTATCAAACCCATGTCAGTGTTTGTAACGGCACTTCGATGCTGTAGATTCAAACCGAACTCACCGCTCACAGACTTTGAAAACCCCCGTGGGGAAGCGATACTGCCAGCCGTTCTGGTCATCCTCAGAGTTGAACATGCGGTCCTTATGCTTTTCCGAGGTGATGTGCTGCTGCCACTGTTTGTCACTATTGCAGTTCTTCCCACACAGCCAGCAGTGGTTTCCAGCCTAGCGAAGAAGACAGATGTTCATCGTGAGCTGTGACACGACTGATGAACGTGTGGTAAAAAAAAGATGCCTGGTACAGAAATGACTATTTATGACTACTTATTAACATGGTTTTACTTAGTGCAGGGAATTGCAGTTTCCTTCAACTGTGGTGCATCATATTTAGAAATAATTGGTGGAACAACAAAGAAAATGTACCATATACACTATATTACCAAAAGTATTCGGTCACCCATCCAAATGATCAGAATCAGGTGTCCTAATCACTTGGCCCGGCCACAGGTGTATAAAATCAAGCACTTAGGCATGCAGACTGTTTTTACAAACATTTGTGAAAGAATGGGCCGCTCTCAGGAGCTCAGTGAATTCCAGCGTGGAACTGTCATAGGATGCCACCTGTGCAACAAATCCAGTCGTGAAATTTCCTCGCTCCTAAATATTCCACAGTCAACTGTCAGCTTTATCATAACAAAATGGAAGAGTTTGGGAACAACAGCAACTCAGCCACGAAGTGGTAGGCCACGTAAACTGACGGAGAGGGGTCAGCGGATGCTGAAGCGCATAGTGCAAAGAGGTCGTCGACTTTCTTCACAGTCAATTGCTCCAGAGCTCCAAACTTCATGTGACCTTCAGATTAGCCCAAGTACAGTACGCAGAGAGCTTCATGGAATGGGTTTCCATGGCCGAGCAGCTGCATCCAAGCCACACATCACCAAGTGTAATGCAAAGCGTCGGATGCAGTGGTGTAAAGCACGCCGCCACTGGACTCTAGAGCAGTGGAGACGCGTTCTCTGGAGTGATGAATCACGCTTTTCCATCTGGCAATCTGATGGACGAGTCTGGGTTTGGAGGTTGCCAGGAGAACGGTACATTTCGGACTGCATTGAGCCGAGTGTGAAATTTGGTGGAGGAGGAATTATGGTGTGGGGTTGTTTTTCAGGAGTTGGGCTTGGCCCCTTAGTTCCAGTGAAAGGAACTTTGAATGCTTCAGGATACCAAAACATTCTGGACAATTCCATGCTCCCAACCTTGTGGGAACAGTTTGGAGCGGGCCCCTTCCTCTTTCAACATGACTGTGCACCAGTGCACAAAGCAAGGTCCATAAAGACATGGATGACAGAGTCTGGTGTGGATGAACTTGACTGGCCTGCACAGAGTCCTGACCTGAACCCGATAGAACACCTTTGGGATGAATTAGAGCGGAGACTGAGAGCCAGGCCTTCTCGACCAACATCAGTGTGTGACCTCACCAATGCGCTTTTGGAAGAATGGTCAAAAATTCCTATAAACATACTCCTCAACCTTGTGGACAGCCTTCCCAGAAGAGTTGAAGCTGTAATAGCTGCAAAAGGTGGACCGACATCATATTGAACCCTATGGGTTAGGAATGGGATGGCACTTAAGTTCATATGTGAGTCAAGGCAGGTGACCGAATACTTTTGGTAATATAGTGTATCTCTATCTATCTATCTATCTATCTATCTGTCTAATATACACACACACACACACTTACAGGGTTTGAAATTAACACCACGGGAAAAAATCAGCTGTGGCGGGTTACTTTTTATAAATAATGTTCACTGGTTAATTTCCTGGTAAAGCTCATGTAAGCCAAATCTGCGCAGTTTTAGCGCAAGTCCTCAACTCGTGAGCCATAATGGTACACTAAATACAGCATTATTGCGCAGAATGTGCGCATGTCTGGCTTACGTGAACACACCCCTCACTATGCAACAAATAAGGGCGCGCTAGATTCGATACATCTCTCGATACAACTCTGGACTCGAACATACGGTAATAATGTGGCGATACTTATTTTAAGAGAAATTCAGATTTTATAATAAATAATAATAAAATAAATATTTATAAATAAAGATGTGACATAGTTAATCTGGTTATTTCCTTTCTTTCTTTCTTTTTTGTCTATTAGAAGTTCTGAATGGCCGGTAACTTAAAAATTTAAGTTATATATATAAAAAGAGAGAGAGAGAGACAGCCGTTCCATTACCACTTCCTCTGCGTAGTCTGTGGGCATGTGAATTTGCTTTCCGTTCTCCTTAGCAGCACTGCTTGAGCTCTCTTCACTATTGCCTGGCTTCTGAAACTGAAGCCAATTCTCATAAAGCTGCTCCATATCTGCAACTAGACACACACACACACAAAATGGGTCTCATTTATCAAGCTGGATACCAACGGATTCATAAGTAAATCGTTCATGCGAGCGTTTACACAAGCAATTCAGACTTCATGAAAATCCTGTAAATTCGTAAACGTTTCGTATCCTACTCGTGCTCCTGAGGGTGTGCAAATTTACACACACGAAGACTAACTGATGTAAAAACCACGACTTGATCAAATTCAAATCATATAATTTAAATAGATTACTGCACTTTTGTATGTGGAGTATACTGTCGAGATTAAACTGCTTATTTTTATTACGTTTACAGCGTTTAAGCAGACGCCCTTATCTAGAGCGACTTACAGAAGAACTCTGGAGTCTCGATCAAAAACACATCCTCATGCTAGTTCACTAGATCAGGGAGTAGAAAGAGAAAATTTTGTGAAAGCCAGTCGTTTTATATTATTGACAATAATTAAAGAATGTTAAAAATAAAGAAAGCGAGCTGACACAAACCCAAAAATGAAGACGAATAAAACTAATCATTCAATTATGACAAAAGAAATGTCGGTGTGTAAACAGAGGACGGGTCGGTCTGTCTGCGCAGAGCCGTAAGCCGTAAACAAACGACTCAGCTGACGGAGGATTTAGTGCTCGCTTATTATTATTCACATTATATATTATTAAATATTTTATTGGCATAGAAGCGAGTCAAAATAATTTCTAATTCTGTTTTTCAGCCTTTACTCTGGTCGCTCATTTCGTGCTCCCAGCTGTCTGCGCACTTTACCTTTTATGGAGTTTTGTGGGCGTCACTATATGCAAATGAGCTGTGTCAGGAACGTGCTTTGCACTTTATGGGTGATCAACATGCGCAGACATTTACAAACGAAACCAGCGTTTCAAAACTTTTGTAAATCCGATTTTTAGTTCGGTTTGGCTCACACAAACATTTACACACAACTTTACTAAAAGGCAGATTGCACAGTTTAAACTCTGGACCACTGGATGAACACGTGGCAGAAACATCATGGAGATAACATCACATCTGTGGACTTACTATTGTTATCTTTCATATACGTCCAAAGATCTTTCTCCTCCACGCTGTGGGCAAAAGTGCAGTTCCCGATATACTGACATTTCTTGCCAGCAGCCACGTGCAAGCAAATCTGACGATGGAAAAGTACAAGTCATGATAAATAATGATAAATAAGGTCATAATTCATTACGTGTTGTATCTTGTGCTCATCACCACTTTAAAGCTCACCTCAAACTGAGCAGGTGCAGGCTTTCTTGTTGGGAGAGGGCGAACTTCTGTCCACTTCCTCCGTTCGACTGAGCTAACCAGGACCACTCGTCTGTCTTTGGACCAGCTGGATAGTTTTAAAAAAAACAAAACCATGACTTCACTGAAGCTAAAACTTCACTCATTACATAAAGCCAACTGCTATTCAGTCAGGCAATATGGCGAAGTCAAAAACTCACAGGTGTCTGGCTTTAGCGCTGCAGTACTTCTTGTACTTGTCAGGCTCAGTGAGTTGCCCATTCCTCCAGCACTGCCCACACACAAACTGCATTTTAAGATTAGGTGGCCCAAACTTCTTCAAGACGGCGTGGAGCTCCTAAGGGAACACGACACGCAGGAAAATCCAGGGGTGACTACAAACACGTTCCATTTATCAGGTTTAATCGGCATGAAAGTAGTGTTGAGAAGGTCTAGGCACCTGTTCTCGCGAGCTGTGCTCGATATTCCAAAACTTCTTTGCCTCCTGGACAATGGCTTCATGTGTAATACCTGAAAAGTTGCCAATATGAATTAATTAGAGCTCGAAACGGGCAGGTTTTCTCGCCTACGTCCTACTACTGCAGTTGAGCTGCGGGCCCACCTTGCTCACGCTGCATCATCCATACTTGGAGCTCGACGAAGCTGTGGGCAAAGAAACAGTAATCCTCTCGCTGGCAGCCGTAGCGCACTGCGTGCCTACACACATCCAGCTGGCACTGTGAACTGTATGGGCGAATTTTGGAGTACTTCAGCGTAGGGTTCTTCACTAAATGGACGAGGCACCTGATGAAAACATGAAGGCAGTGTTCAGGGGGGTTTTACAGCTTCAGTGCCTGTGTGTCTTTGCCATGAGTCATGGCAGACGTCACTCATCAATCACCACCAAAACTATGAGAAGAGATGCTTACTTATTCTGATCAAACCCATGCTGTTTCACTTGATGAGAGCAGATACCGGGTTTGCTGATTTTTCTGGGTTTGTGATCAAAGCACACCTACAAATCAGGTCACACTTATTAGAGGTTTTCATAACATCAGACACATGCTTTACTGTGGCAATAGAGCACAAACTCTACAACACTGTCGTTCTGGTTTCAAGTCATTTCCGCTGGAATGCAATAGAGATGCACAAGGTATCGAACGTTTGATGCCTTTTCAATACAACGATGCAGGAAATGATTAGATATCTATAACTTTTGTTACTTTCAGTGCTCAACTTAAAAGCAGACTCGGCCAACTGCACATGCTGACATGAACTGGATGAGTCGAGACACGGTCAGTAGCTCGAGCAACAAATGCACGGATAAAGAAGAGTAATGTATGATCATTTTTTTTTTTTAACTTATGGATGATGATGATGATGATGGGCAGCAAACAGAGACAAAGACAGTATGCAGAGGATGTTTAAAAAAAAAAAAAAACCCTCCACAAGCGACTTGGTGAGAAACCTGATCGACAAGCATCATGACGTCAACTTGGCAGGTTAGATGGCTAAATGCTTAATTCAGGCAAATTATCATCTGCTTTTAACAAATTCACTAATAAATCTGTAAGTAGACTAATTTTGAAGGCGCGTGATAAAATATTGGTGTTTATCCCACATACCGCTGTTGCATTCTTAAATCATCAGTTGATTAATCAGTTGATTAATTCTCTATAATTCAGACGAGAGGTTTCTGTCAACGCGCTTGTTCTAGCATGTTATCATTTCTTAAGACTCATTCCCAGGGACTTTGGGGATTACATACAATCATCGATACAGTGATGCTTGTTTGTTTAACATTTATGGAAAGAGTCTCCAGGGTCAGCAGACTTTAAGTCTTCAGAAGTCTTTTTTTTTGTCTAATTACAACTTCAATACAGAGAAATGAAGACAAGCTGGTACGGGAACGACTGTTTATAGCTTTACCGTCATGAGTAATAACAGGAAATAACTTGTCTTGTGGATGTTTCACAACATTAAACATTAACTATAAATGGTTAAAGAGTAAATGTGGTGTTCATTAATTAAAAAACAAGTAATAATTTGCAAATTGCAAAACCCAAAATCCCTTTGGGGTAGAATCACATGACGCCACAGTCACGGATTATTTCCTGTAACAGTACGCCATCATGGTTTATTTCTTAGTTGAAACAGAGATTGGTGTTAAACATAAAACCACCATAACTTCATGAACTGATGCGGTTTAACGGTACATGCACAGTGCCTGTGGCGTGAACGTCTCCTGCTGATCCCTGTGCTTGACTGGCTGCTTGACAGGTGCCATTTTTAGCTTAATAACACAACAGTTTGGCATCGCTGAGTACCGGGATATAAATATCACCTGCTGGAGTTGTTCATTTTTAGGGGAGAATCTACGATCTTAAGTCCTGATTAGTCAGTACTATGTGTCTCTCAACACGTGATCTCGGAACATATTAAATGAAACCTTGTTTGAATTATTTATTTAATTATTTGTTTTTATGGAGACCCTTCTATTCCCAAAAAGGAGGAAATTGAAATTTAGTGGAAAAATGAATTTTTGGTGTTGAATTACGTCTGTGCCGGCCCCCGCGATTTTAATTTTATTTATTTTATTTTTGGCAAAGGATCGAGAATCATGAGACTACACCTGGTACTGGTATCAAACTCAAAATTCTGGCATAGTATCAACTCTACTAAAAGCAAATTAAGTGTGTAGCTTTCAGTGGAACCACATTTAATACTGTTAATATTGAAGAGTTAAAAAAAATAATAAAAAAATTAGAAAGACTTTCAAACTTGTAGTTAATTGCACTCATGCAAGCCAATCACATGAATGATCTCACCTCACACAGGAACAGAAATATCCCTTGGTGCTCCTGTAGGATTTTGGAAACGGTCAAATTAATCTTGGCTCGGCTTCCACTTGGATCACACAGCAGGTCTCTGGAGAAGAAGCCCTTGCGCTCCAGGGTCCAAACATCAATTTCTTCTTGGCAGTAAGCAAATGTACAGTGACCAGGGTACTTACACTCTTCTCCATTAGCGACATCTTTAAATTATTAAGCAGAAGAGGAGATGATAAAACAAATCATTAGAACTGCAGACTTACAAAAGAACATGACAGGAACATGCAAAGTATATATATATATATATATATATATATATATATATATATATATCCATCCATCCATCCATCATCCATATCGAGATTACAAATCAGATTCCGTATGCACTAAATGGCCAAAAGTATGTGGACACCTGACAATTACACCCATATGTGGTTCTTCGCCAAACTGTCGCTACAAAGTTATAAGCACACGATTGTACAGAATGTCTCTGTGTGCGGTAGCATTACAATTTCCTTTCACTGGAACTCAAACCTGTTCCAGCATGACAATGCCCCTGTGCACAAAGCGAGCTCCATGAAGACATGGTGTGTGAAGGTTGGAGTGGAAGAACTTGAGTGTCCTGCACAGAGCCCTGACCTCAACCCCACTGAACACCTTTGGGATGAACTGGAACACCGACTGAACCCCAGACCTCCTCACCAACATCAGCGCCTGATCTCACTAATGTTCTTGTAGCTGAATGAACACAAATCCCCACAGCCACGCTCCAAAATCTAGTGGAAAGCTTCCCAGAAGAGTGGAGCTTATTATAACAGCAAACACAGGGGGAATAAATCTGGAATGAGATGTTCAATAGGCACATACGGGTGTAAAGGTCAGGTCTCCACAAATCTTTTCTTCGCTGTCTTGGGCTCTAATCTGCAACTAAACTTTATACCAAATTCCGTCTGTATTAACCAATCATTCAGCAGAATCCTCTGCACGTACATTAGGCTGCACATACAGAAGATAAGTGGTGGAGTAGAAGAAACAGAAGAAAAGAAGGCTTTCAGAAAAGAATGGGACTGTGCACGAAGGAACATCAGTCCACGGTTTACTGGAGCTGGAGAGATACGAAGCCCCTGAAACCTGTTGCTTTGCTTCTTCTTAAGACTTTCTCGTGTTGCATGATAGGATGTAGTTAGAATGTTTGTTCAGTTATTCGGGAGTTTTAGCTTTAAGTGTGGTTTGCTTGCATGTATCCAGCAGAAGTATTGTTCTGGGTGAAGACGTTTGATTCAAATCGGCAATGCCAACTTGTAGAGTTAAGCAAGTATCTTGACATGGAATCAGCTGTGTAACTGGTTGAACGCATGTGCGTGGAAAGCATGGGACTGAGGGCAGGGGTTGGACTTCTCTGGTGGCTATGTTGTCATGACAACACATGTACATCGTCAGTAAAAAACAGGCTCTCGTGATCATCACTCTAGAATGATATTAATACAGAAACGAATGCATCCATCCTACTCAGTGTAGTAATGAATGAATCCCGGCAAATACTATTTTCAAAAACAAACCCTGGACAATGTGTAACTAATGTGTAAACATTTTAAATATTCAGCTACAACCAAAAAAAAATTATGTACGGTTATCAAATGGTATGAACAAAACGCATTAACAGTTAACTCACCTTTGCAAATATAATACAGCCCCATGTACTGATTTTTGGTGGGCCTTGGCCGAATCAATTTCCATGTAGGAATCTCCACGTGTTTGATTCTTCCAATCAACAAGTCTTTTTTACATTTATGGTCCTCAGAATGATAGCTGTAGTCTAGTACCCCAGGCCCTGCAGGTAAAAAAAACAACAAAAAAAAACAAACAGCTATGAGAGTGGCGTGTCCTATGAAACCACAGCAAACAAAGGAAGCGTACATCTGTACTGCATGACTGCCTCTTACCGGTTTTAACAAAGCACACAGCACAGGCTTGTTTAAACTCATGGCTTTCAGCAAGTGGATTCTTGGCAAAGTCCACCTGCTGTGGAAGCTCCTGTGCATAACCAGCGCTTTCTGGCATGCCGAACATCATTCCCACGGGTGGCACCGCGGGCAAGGTTCTTTCACTGGTGCCCATCTACATGCAAGAATGTTCAAAGTACATGCCAACGTCATTAAACAAACTTCATGACAGAGGAAAAAAAAAAAAAAAAAAAAAAAAAAACGCAGAAAGCACTCACCATAAAAGAATGCTGGCCATAACCCGTTTCCAGTGGAAAAGTTTTTTCTGATGCGGTTTTGGAAATAAGATGAGATAAGATAATTAAAACATGACATTTAAGAATTGTAAACAGTCAAAAGAGGACATTAAAATGGTTGAGAACTGTATATAGAAGTTAGTGAAATTCCAGTAAATTTCCATCGCAAGATCCTAATCTACATGGTGTCCGAATAGTCAGGAGCCAAAGGGAATATGTGGAGGAAAATCCGAAGGGAAAAAAAAAAAAAAAAAAAAAAAAAAAAGGATACAGTGGCCAAGAAAATGAGTGGAGCTTACCAATATTTAAGAAAGAAAAAAAAAAATTTTATAAATTATTTTGATGCAAGTATGCTTGCGTGATATAACGATATTAGTGACATTTATCGCTAACTATATTATATTACAAGACCCTAGAGAGTAAAGTGTTAATGATTAGGTGCACTGCATTATGGGTAGTGTAGTTAGGGGTGGGGGTTGAGGCTGGGCACGTGAGAGCCACCGAGAGAAGGTTTTTTTATTTTCTTTTTAATGTCCACTATTATATTGAAATGTTTTTTTTTTTAAACTGGTTACTACACTTTACTGCAGAATGACTTAAAAATCAACCTGAGGTTTCATGACTTCACAGCGATTATATATTTATACCCTCCCTTCCTCTCCTTAAACTGGAAATGGTAGAAATGCTAACAGGTTAAATCGTTAACTGTGATATGTATTAAAAAAAAAAATCAATATCGCGCAAGCCTAAACGCAAGTGATTTGGTTTGCGGTTGTGGTCTGTACTCGCAAAAAGTGGCTTAAAATACAGATCAACAAAACAACAGGACCAACAACGGTTGTCTTGACCATTATAAATAGCAACTGGAATATGAGATCCCACTCCAGACGTGTAACACTGACACTTCAGAGATGAAGCAACACACCTGGCTGAGACTCTGAAAGAGACAAGCTATCCAGTGAATCCAGCTGCGAGGGGAATGAGTCCAGGCCGAAGGAGTAGGTCGACGCGCCGGGTTTGTGATAAGGTGCAGGCAGAGTCACGGTGCACGGTTGTGTCATGAGCATTGTGTGGCTCATGTAGGAGTGCGGCTGAAGAGGAGCAGCCAGGGAACACGGGGTACCAATACTGCTTGTTAAGGGAAGAGGACCAGTCACTGTAGGAATGACCTTAAGGGGTAACAGATAGTATGATACAAACATTATTTATTATTATTATTTTTATATATATATAAAGATATAAATTATCATCAAAACCAAATCTGACACAATAAATACTGGACATTCACTTCCTGTCAGATTCCATGCAAGATAAGTAAGGAGTAACACAGACTGTACGGTTATACGAAAACCGGGGTGGTGTGATACGGCACAACGCGGAGCAGAGTGATACTACAGCGATTTGCCAATGATTACGATGTTTGATTTATTAATGAATGACACGTCGCACATTTTAATAGTTTTTTAGTTAGATTTTGCCTAATGTTGTGGACCTTCTGACAGCCGAGATTTTACCTCTCTCTCTCTCTCTCCCTCCCTCTCTCTCTCTCCCTCCCTCTCTCTCTCTCTCTCTCTCTCTCTTTCTCAAACCACAGCTTGCCATTTTACCATGAACCCAGAAATTATAAGCTCCTCTGTCCTGAAAACGTTACTGCGCAGGGAATCTTTAAAAACCACCGTGACGTACAAAGCGCTGACACTGGAGACTCTTTCCATAAATGGTAAATAAACATTAAAGTTTATACATTTATCTTTGTTAAATCTATCTATTATTAGTCTTAGATTATGTGGCATGTCTGCTGTACAAGTCCTTGCGTATGAGCTGTTACTATAGCAACAATAACGTATTAGAACGAGCGCACGAATATACAGTAAACCTGTAATTCGTGTTACAGACGGAACTACTGTCTGAGCCGTGATGTTATGGAAAAATGATGCACACCTTCTGACCAATCAGATTCAAGAATTTGGTGTAATTTCAAGATAAGATGAAGCATGATGCAATTTAACAAATATGCTCAAAGCAGTTACAGAGATGTTGGAAAGTCTTTCTGCTTTCTATTCTCCCACATGTAGTGAACAGAAAACAAGTTTGGTGAAAGACTGACTGTGTTTTACATCCTAATCTTAGAAGCTGTGTTATATGACGACACGTGTTTATCAGGCTGATATTCTCGCGCATCAGGGAACATCTACGTAACCAGTAACATGACTCCAAGTTTGTTTCCTGCCAAAACAGTGCGAGTGTCTATGGATACTCTTACTTGTGGCAAACTCAAGAGATGCCTCTGTGATTACAAATCAGCAGATAATGATAGGTCTGGTATTCTCAAGGTTACACTTCGCCACACTTCCTCTGACATCTCAGCTGTGGAAGACTATACGCAAAATACTCTTCCTCCACATAGCAGCATGAGCAAGTGTGGGAATTCCTAGCCACACCACGTCATGTCACGTCTTGATTTTAATTTTTTAAAAGAATACTATAATGTTAATCCACCACGAAAAGCTTGTGCTGTGTTTGAGGCGATGTAGCTCGGAATATGAACTTGAACTTGGGTTAGTCTTCTCAGATATCAGTTCCTTCCCTGGTTACAGAGTGACGTCAAATCAACATGGCCGCTCACACTGTACACAGTGTAATGTACCCCTTTTCTACTTTTAAATGATTTACAGCAATATTGGCTTTAGATCAGTTAATATACAGACAGAGTACTCGGTTAAATCTATAACACTGACCAATTACTGACTAGTCACTGTTTTGAAAAGGTGATCATCATCGATAGAGTTATCACTCATATAACTAACGTTAGCCGGCTAGCTTGTTAATGACGCTACACGCTGTTGTCGCTGTTCACAATTTCACTCCAAAATGTTGCATAAATCTTTGACATTCACTACAGTAGAACAGCACCGACAGCCACTCAGGCCTGTAACTGTAAAAGTGTGGCTAAGGGAGCTTTTTATGAGTTGTACGTGCTCTGAGAGTGTAAACATGCTTTGGTGGATGCATCCATGTTTTTTTTTCCTTTCTCCCATGAATGCAGCATTAATGCATAAGAGTTGCTGGAAAGATTTTACTGTTTTAATATTATTCAATGGACGGCACCGAGGGTCGGGGTTGCCACTTCACAGCTCCTGAGTCCCCGGTTCGATCCTGTGCTCAGATTACTGTCTATATTTTGGATGACCTCCTTGTGTCACCTTCCACCTCCTGAAAACATGCTGGTGGGTGAAGTGGAGACTGTAAATTCCCCCTGGTGTGTGTGTGTGTAGGTTTGTGTGCATGGGGCACTACGTCCCGCCTGGTGCTCTGAGATAGGCTTTGCAACTCTGGGGAGGATAAATCGTGTACTGCAGATGAATGAATGAATGTTATTAATTTTTTAAAATAATATTACCTATTCAAATGTGAACATCGTTGATCCCAGATAGTGTAAAAAAACGTTTCACTGTCCGTAGTTTGTTAATGTTTGCTACATTTGCCCCAGTATAACACTACAGACTCATCACTACTTCACTGCATTGAAGTACTCTGAATCTTTTAAACAATTAAAATTAAAATGATTAATGAAATACGACAGCCGTAGCCTATAGTGTTGAGTTTCTATCCAGAACGTGTGGAGGTTTTTGAAATAATAATATTGTCTATAAGCCTACGAAAAAAGCTTGATTTTGGTAATTTCAGCATAAATCCAAAATCTTTCTAGAGAGAACTGTGATGCATCTAAAAATCCCTAAAGCCGAAGCGATAGCTTATTCTCAAATTGGACACGACGACGTACCGTTAATCCAGTTAAGTGTACTACAGGTTACTAGTTAGCTGTTGTTAGTTAGATTTCGTTCTATCAGTGTTAGCATCAGTGTTAGCAAAACACATCCAATCTCCTAAAACCATGCTTCACCATTTTTTTTGTTTACCAAACATTTACCATGGGCAGGTCAGCTGGAGCTGCTTTATCCAGCAGCTCATCCAGATCATCTCCTAAAATCTCTCCATCCAAGTCCAGCTGTGCGTAAGAATCACTGGGCTTGGATCCATTTACTGCAGGCATGACCAGAGGACCAGGCTCAGGTTTTGGCAGCTCAGCGGGGGTTATGTTAGGTATTGTATGGACAGGTACAGGCGGAGGCTCCATGTCTGTTTTCTGACTCCCAGGAGGACACACTGGTATGTTCACTGGCAACAAAGTGCCAACGACCTGAGTAAACTGACACTCATCTGAGAAACAGAGAAGAGAGATCATTTAGTCATTGGCTTCAGGGTGGTGAAAAGGTTTTCAGCCTCAAAAATAAAATCAAGCGTAACCGGTCTTACCTATTTCAATGTCTTCGACAGAAGCAGAGCTCTGAGAAAACTGTCAAAAAAAAAAAAAAAAGTATTTGATACGGACGAGTTCACTGTAATTTTAAAACTTAAACAAAGAAGATTAGTCATACCTTTTCATTCGTTGCTCCTGATGCACTGGATCCAGATAAAACATTTAAGGCAGGCTGTGAGAATATTTCAGAATGAGACTCACCACAAACAGCAATGTCAAATCTCCTCGCATTTAAAAAAAAAATACCCCAGAGTACCAAGTCCTCATGTTTTCTTAGATCTGTCTGTTCTCATATAACCTGAGACACGTTCCTGGTCAGTTAAAGTTGCTCTTCAATAGATGGCGCACTAAACACTGTATACTGCGTAGTACCTGATGGTCTCAAACTAAACATTATACATTATATGAAAATGAGAAATTATCATGTGGTACCTCATGTCTTTAAAACTACCCCAGAACCACCTCCACAAGCACCACCACTGCTTTTAAAACTCAAAAATGTTCAGTAAGGCTGGGCGATATGATATTATACTCTCAGTATCGTGATAAATTATGTCACAATACGCTTTTCTGAAATAGACATCTTTTTATTAAATTTAAAATATATTACAAACTCACTGGAAGCACCTGATGTGGTATTAAGACTTTGTTTAATTTTTTTTTTTTTTAGATTGTACAAAATGTCTCTTTATAAACGTTTACAAACAAAATCGCATTTTTAAATACAAAAAATACAAATGAACATATTAAAGAATATAATATGTATTAAATTTGTTTACTACCAACAGACAAATTTAGTATTATTTATACATTTAAAAATGCAACACTGTTTTGCTCGCAGTTTGTGAGCAAACCTTTAAATCGTGCTGCGTATTGTGCATCACAGAAATGCCTTTGAGAATTGTTATATGATATTTTTGCCCTCAGTTTAACTTTTTGCTTGTAATTTCTATCTAACATGAAACATGTGATCATTATGGTAGAAGTGAAATAACACGCTTCAGTGTTATATTGATGTATAACAACACGGTGCATGACGTGTAACATACCTTGCCTCTCACGTAGGCTTTACGAATTTTCAATCCCAAAATTTTGGCAAGCTCCTGAGTCAGTTCAATCACTCTGGCATCCTAATAAATTGCAATACAGAATACATAAACAGTCAAGCCTAAAAATATCTTTCAGTAAATGTTTACCAGAGTAAAGAAAGCATTGTAAAAAAGGGCTGACCTGAGGCACTGCCATGGAGCACTTAGCAATGACGTCGTAGGCCTCTTGGTGTCTCTGCATCTCTTTCAGGCATCGGGCTTTCCTATACTGTGCTCTGTAGTTGTTCTCGTTCAGCTGAAGAGCTTGTTCGCAGTCCTCCAAGGCTTGGTCATGGAGGCCCTACAACACAAGCGACAAAAATGCAAAATGAAGTCCACGTGCTGAACGAAAGCAGGTTGAATTTGGGTATCTGTGGCATTACTGTCCAAGGCTGAAACAGTTTCTTCTCCTAAACACTCGGGATCTTTAACAGCCGCCCAGCCGCCCACTGAACACCCGCTATAATACGGCAGAAGCACGCACTCACCATGTGTAAGTAGGCTGCAGCACGGTTAGCGTGGAGCCTCTCTCGCGTTTTACAGGGTATGTTGATGTCTTCTGATTCTGCATATTCGGATACGCCTAGGGCCTCATTGTAGAGCTCGACAGATCGAGCCCAATCGCCTTCGCTGAATACATCGTTGCCTTCTCCAAACAGGTTCTTCACCAGGTCCTGAAGAAACACCTGTTTATAAAAAAAACACAACACATATTTAACGTTAATCCAATATGCCTACTTTAACAAATGTATCAGCATGCATGAAGTAGCGGGACGAAAGGCTACAAACCTCGTACTCCTCCTGAGAGCCATTGAAGGGCAGAGTAGACCTACAGACAAACAAGTTTAAAATAAGTCCAGAGACAATTACATTTGAGACTTGAGCTGAAACGAGCTACAAGAGTTCAGACCACAGCACTTAGTTAATCCCTGGCCATATTGTGCATGATTCTTTAGTACCAAATACTGAAAACAAAATACATAATCAGGGAAGAATATATAATAAGCAATAATATTATGATGTTTTAATACTTGGCTGTATATGCTTTACATGAAACGCAAGATATCGTTGATGCATTTCAGGCTCACGCTGATGTAATGCAGGATCCTTCCATTCCTGCTCGTTTCTGTAGATCCTTTCCTTTTTTCATAACAAACTACCAGCACGTGGTAACATAACATCAATTATCAAGCATCTCAACTTGATCTTGCGATAAACTTGGGCTGCACAATTTCTAACAAAATGAAAATCACAATTTTTTCAAACCCAAAAATTCTTGGATTAATTTTGTATTATTTCTTACGTTACTGAAGCAGAATGTGGCAGCTACGTTTTCCTAGAGGATGTCTGTGAGTTACAGCTGCCTGCCTTACTGAGTTTCTGAGCAAAAAATAACTGCTATTTATATAACTTTAATGATATTAGGGTAAAAAGAGTGCAGTATATCCTCCCAAAGTTAAAAGAGAAACAGCAACGTTAAAAGCTGGTTATATGACTAGTCGTTGTGTTGTTTTTGTTCTTCTGTTGAAAGCAACCTGTAAAATCTGCAGGCAGAAATCAGTCCTGATAAACGCTCTATGTGTGATGCATCACTAGAAGTAATGCATAATGAATTTAATATCCAGTCCATAACGTGAAAGATTCGTTTAGGACAAATGTGTTTCTTCTTACTATAAGTAGGCGTTTTGGATCATTTTAAAATTCGCTCACAGCAGCTTTCTGATGTTTCTCTTCTTTTCCTCGCAGTGCTTCAGGTGAAAGAGTATGTAAAGTCTTAATGGACAACATCTGTGGTCATTGTTCATGGTGAATAAGGAGGAATAGAGGCACTCTGTTTTTACGTAATAGTTACCCGAGTGCAAATACTTCAGAACAGACACTGGTCTTGAAATGAATCGTACTGAAAAACAAATTGAAAACAACAGTCAGTTCCAGTCCACTAATATGATTGGGTAAGCGGTGTTCCAAGGGTGCTGATGTTTAATGTAAAAAGCACTGGGACGTTTCACCGTTTCTCAATTCGCTTGTCTGCGTTCGCTACGTAAAATTGTTCGTTACGCTGAAACCATTACTACACGCAGTGATCTGTCCAGCTGTGGCTTTTTTTGGGAACTATTTTTCTTGATGGCATAAACATAAACAAAATATTTGTCCATATTGTATCTGAAATGTCAGTTACTCTGTATTAAGTTGTAGAAAGGCATCACACTCGCAGTCGTGCTGTTGTACTGAATATCACCACGGCTGTGATTATCTGCAGCTAAACAGCACACTTGTTTGTCCGATATTGCTTATTTAACTGAAGTTTCAGCTTCTTAGTTGGATAGATGTGAAGCTGAGAATGATATTGAGCAATAAATCAAATGTTCAGTAAAGGAAGTTGCCACCTGATGAGGATTTTGTCCAAAAAAAAAAAAAGAACCTCATAGATGGTGGCTATGCTTATGGCTATGCTTGTGTCATTTTCTGTATAAAATTTGTCTGCAAACTATTTCCTTTCCAGCTGGGTATCACGGCCCACCAGACCGACTCAGCCTGTGTCTCGGCGATTAGTAGCAGTTCAGACTCCTTACTAGCAGCGCGGGGATGTAGGGAAACACTTTGCATGTTATTTTGGGTTCAAAAATCACATTCATTCATTCATTCATTCACTTACTCTTTTAGGCATTACACAGGGTATTTGCTTCTAACTTCAATCATCTATCTTTAAACTTTTGATGCATCACTTCTCTCTGCTTAACCTTTTTTTTTTTTTGGAAAAAATCGATTCCCTAATGAGGAATGATTTCAATCTCTAAGTATGACAGATATTGATTCTACATCAAAATCCTCTGCAAGCTTCTTCTGCAATACACCACAGGCATGATTTATCAGTCACCATCACATCCAGTGTGACACTAATTACTTATAAAGCATATATACATATATATTATTGAATTATATATATGTTATTGAATTATTGATTCCACACAGACCAACAAGGACTCCATGATCACTGAATCGAAACGTGTTGATCACCCAAAGGTCTAAATTTAAACACTAAGGGAGATGGAGCGTTTGCTGTTTTAACGCCTAGACTGTGGAATGATCTTCCTTTACGCATAAGATCTGCGCACTCCGAGAAACTCTTAAAAACTCATTTTTACAAGATGGCTTTCTCCTAGTGTATACTGTGTGGTGTGCTTTACTCTGTGTTTTACTTTATGGCTGTGTGTTATGTTGTAATGTGCTGCTATTCCCTGTCTTGTTTATGTTCACGCTGCTTTATTGTTTTTTATATATTGTGAGGTACTCTGTTACAAATGTCTAAATAGCGCTACATAAATAAATTTTATTTACGTACTTACCTGTTCCCAGTAAGGCTGTCATGATTACTCAATTAAATTTGAGTACCTGATTTTAAAAAATCTGCGAATACAATGTACCGTTTCGGGTATTTGGCAGAATGTGCTGTTATGGTAACTCAAACACCAGAACAGCACATCTTCAGTGCTGCAGCACCTGAAAAGGCGACATCCGGGTGTCAGACATCCGACGCCTGACAGAGCACGGCAAGTTCACTACAGGATTTGAATGATTTTGAATAATCTTAACTTGCATACACGTTTTAAGCACAAGCCCGAAAAGTGATGGGTATGATGTGTGTGAAGTGTATAATGTGTGTGGTGTGTGCGTATGATGCATATAATGTGTGTGCGATGAGTGTGAGATGTGTATAATGTGCGTGGTGTGTGTGATGTGTACAATGTGTGTATGATGTGTGTGATGTGTGGATAATGTGTATAATATGTGTGATGCAATGTGATGTGCATAATGTGTGTGTGATGTGTATAATATGTGTATATGTGTATAATGTGTGATGTGTATAATATGTGTGATGTGTATAATGTGTGATGTGTATAATATGTGTGATATGTGTGATGTGCATAATGTATGTATAATATGTGTGATGTGTATAATGTGTGTGATGTGTGTATAATGTGTGATGTGTGTGTATAATGTATGTATAATATGCGTGATGTGTATAATATGTGTGATGTGTGTATAATGTGTGATGTGTGTGTGTATAATGTGTATAATGTGTGATGTGTATAATGTATGTATAATATGTGTGATGTGTATAATGTGTATATGTGTATAATATGTGTGATGTGTGTGTGTATAATGTATGTATAATATGCGTGATGTGTATAATATGTGATGTGTGTGTATAATGTGTATAATGTGTGATGTGTATAATGTATGTATAATATGCGTGATGTGTATAATGTATGTATAGTGTGTGTGATGTGTGTATAATATGTGTGATGTGCGTGATATGTGTGATGTGTATGATGTGTATAATGTGTGTGTGATGTGTGTGATGTGTATGATGATGCGATGTGATGAATTCGCACTGCATTATGAAAGAGTTTTTCACCACTGAATCACCCGTCAGAAGGCATGACTTAACAGAAAGTGGGAAGAAATGATAATATTCTCTGACCGAATGTGAAGTATTGATGTGCTCACACGTTTACTTTTCCAAATGTGTGCCACATGTTTCATGATGTTTCATAATGTTTCCATGGTTACTCATCACACAAAACAAGGAATTATAATCCCGGTAGCATTTTTATCGTAAAACAGTGGTCAAATATCAAATACTGAGTGACAGAACCTTTCAGAATGATATATATTTTGGCGAGATTAAATAATTATCTCAAGTGAAATTATTATTCACGTAAGCCTATTTTTACTGTGAAAAATCCGATGACTCGATTAATCGTCAAAATAATCATCAGATTAGTCAATTTTGCCTGTAATCGATAGTGATAACGTTATCTCCCAGGCCACCATCAGCCCTGACCCCTAACTTTTAATCCTGTATGAAGTTATTTAAGAAGGAATGGAGAAAGATGGACTCACTGGATGAACTGCAGCCCTTTTTCAATACTCTGCCAGCGGCTGCTTCTGTCCTGACACACTCCTGACATGTTCCCATGCGTGTTAGGAACTTCACTTTAGGTCCAAACCTGCAACACAGCCATTACAAGACGTCTTCACTCACAGCTCTGTAAACACAAACACACCAGGTGAGTACGAAGGCATTATTTAAACCACTTCCGGGTTCAGCCTCCTACGTCAGGCGGTTCAGGTATGCTAGCTAACAAACTAGCTAGCAGTCTGGCAAATAACGTCACTGTAACGGCTCTACATAAGAAGCTGGGATTTTTTTTTCCCCCCAAATAAATTTCATAAACGCTTATACAAGTCACTGAAGTTGAAAAATCTGTGTGTTTGTTTTAGTCCCTAATTCAGAGAGTTCACCCGGACAGGCCATGCTAATATGATGCTAAGTGGAAATTTACCCATGATGTGGTTTCCAACTAGAAACTAAAACTAGCTACAGGACATTAATCACGAGTTAGCTTTCTTACTCATCTTATTCATCATATTTCAGCCACTGAAACCTAGTTTAATTATTGCTAATACACAATATGTTAGTGTTAATGATCCAGAAATGACACAGACATGGTCATGGTGTTTAATGTTAGCACAAGTGTTGAGGTGTTTATTTAGCTAACTCAACCTTATAAACCATAACCTTAGCTTTCTTTCTAAACTAGGAAAGCAGGACGAGGTGCTAGCACTGGTTTTAAACCTGTGCAGAAGAGAAATAAAGCTAACCCAGCTCCAGTTTTCACTCAGTGTGGTTTAAACACTGGGTTATTTTCATCAGCTGACTCACCTGAGTGAAACGCCTCAGCAGAAATAAACACCAACACAAAACGCTTTAGAAACTGGTGTAAAGAGCGCTGTAATATTCCAGCAGTCTTTCCTCCGGATTCAGACAGCGTGTTGAGAAGAGCTGGGCTCTGGATCTGTGGAGATAATGCGACTTTGTCTGCGTTTGAACTACGCCATCTGCTGAACACAACCAAGAGCTTCAGCTTCAGCTTCTTTCTTTGGGTTTTATTTTACTCCAAAACACACTTTTGGTGCATTTCTGCCACCTACTGTGCTGAAATGTGGAGCATCCTGTGTTGAAGGAAGAAACTTATCATATACTAAAGTCTTTTAATCAGAGTTGATGCATAATGGTGGTAGAGCAAGTAGTAGGCAAGAGAGTGCGGTTTGTGGCAATAGAAGGGATGATACTGTTATTTCACGTCTCCTATTCATAGTAGGGCAAGAGAGTAGGGTAGTAGGGCAAGTAGTAGGGCAAGAGAGTGCGGTTTGTGGCAGTAGGAGGGATGATACTCTTATTTCACATCTCCTATTAGGAGACATGATATAACAGTATCATCCCTTCTATTGCCACAAACCACTCTCTCATGCCCTACTACCCTTTGGATACTATACACACATATCTTCCCTTTCCCTCCTTATCCCATATTTCTTGCCACACTCCCTTTACTGCTCCTTTTAATTTCTGATTTACTTAATGGGATTCCGATATCTATTTCTGGATGCTTTAAAGCTTTCTTGGCCATATCATCTGCTTCTTCATCACCTTCCACCCCAACGTGATAAGGTAATTATTATTGCTAGTTGTATTTGTCAACTATTTTCTGAATGTGTCTGCCAAATGTCAATTTCGAGTCCATCCATACTCCCCAAAACCTTACCACTGATACCTGCTCTAATAACTGGTCATAAATTTTTAATTTAACTTTAGGACTTTTTTTCTCTCTTGAAAAGCTTATTACCTGAGTTTTAGTTACTGAGAATCTAAATCCCCAGCAATCTACCCACTCCATCATCTGCATATAATGATCTTCCTATCTCAGGCCTAACTTTTGAAAAAAAAAAACATCACTTATCATTATATTAAAAAGAATGGGACTTCCCTGAGACGTCCCATTATCAAATGAATATATATTTGAGTATGATGCTTCTACCCTCACTTGTATTGTCCTATCCACTAAAAAACTCATAATCCAGTTATATAATCTCCCCTTCATTCCCTTTTTATCCAGTTTAATTAGTCTCCCTTCCTTCCACATCATATCGTAGGCCTTCTCTACATGAAAGAACACCCCCGCTAGTACTTCTTTGTTCACTTGTGCTTTTCTAATATCTGTCTCAGGACAGAAAACCGAATCCATTGTGCTTCGACCCTTAATAAAACCATTTTGGTGTGAATTTAATAGCCCCTTACTTTCCAGAACACAAATGAGTCAAGACATTACCATGATTTTCATGTCAGATGTTAAAGCAGTGGGTCTGTAACTCATAGGATTTGAATGATCTTTCCCTGACTTTGCTACACGTACGACAATTCCATGTTTTCAGGAGGATGGAAGCTTCATTTTTTTCCATATCTTATTAAAAAGGCCCAAAATGTCACTTAGTGAGCTCTCTGAGAGATGTTTAACCATTTCATAACAAACTTCATCCTTCCCTGGAGAAGTATATCTCACACCCACAAGAGCCTGTTTTAATTCATACATTGAAAAGTGTACTGAGAGTATCTTCAGTAGTACTTTTGTGGTCTAAGATATCCAGGTTCTCTCTCATACTCTGTTCCCTACATTTCCTCATTTCATCTGATATACGTTCATTGCTATGAACTTGAATGAAAGATTCTGCTAGCACTTCTGCTTTTCCACAATCAGTGATAGTTTGTTTATCATCATTTATTAGGACAGGGATATTATTACACTTCTGAATCCCTTCCATCATCCTAATTTTTTAAGCTGTTCTAAGCACTTTCCTAACAATTGCCTGAGCTCTCTTATACATGATGAAATCATCAAATGAAAAAGTCTCCCTTAATAATCTGTTTCTGACTCTGAATACCTTACTACAATCATCTGTCCACCATGATATAGCTTTCTTCTCTCTAGGCCCTTTGCTTTTACCAATAACAACTTCTGCTTTTTTTTTTTTTTTTTTTACACATAATTCCACTAATTTTGCTATTAAGCTCTTCTGCATCTTCTATTGATTTGCTTATACCCTTAAATCTTTCTTCACTTATCTCTTTGAATTTATCCCAATCTGCAGATTTATATTTCCACCTTGGTATTCTTTCCACACACTTTCCTTAGCCAAACTTTGTGACGTGATCGTCAGACAAATTGCTGCGTATCGCCCTTTAGCTGCATCCTTTCTTGTAAAGCTACCATCATTAATACATATTAAGTTTCTTGAATCAAGAATTTCCTCCACTACTTTTCCACTATTGTCAGTGTTTGAGCTACCCCATAACGTGCTATGTGCGTTAAAATCTCCACACCACACCACCCAATACTTTCCCTCACCCCCAATTTTCCTAATAACTCATTACTTAATCTCTCACATGGACTATAGAAATGAATTACTCTTCTACTCTGTGTCCCAACCCATACCTCCATGACCACTGCTTCACACTCAGTGTTCACATCCACATCTCTGAACCCTATTCCTAGTTTAATAAAAGTTATCACCCCACCACCATTGCCAGCTTTTCTGTCCCTGCGTTCTGCTGTATATCCATGCACCACATACTTCAAGTGAGGTTTAAGCCATGACTCCTGAACACCTATTATTTGTGGATTATCATCCAAATCATCTGGATTTCTTGAATTCCAATCCATTTGCAATTAAACGTCTGGTGTTACATTGAATTATTATGAACACCATTATGAACCACCACCTGTTTAACTTTAAGTCTGTACCTTTCGTATTTCATTTATTTGCCCCACTGTTGTTCCCTCAACATCCAAGTATATCCCTTATAATTATTCTAATCCTTTCAGACCTATACTTTGAACAATTTGCCACTTCCACCAGGAATGCAAAGAATGAAACCTTATCCACTATCGATGAGGTTCCTTTCTCTCTATCTCCGGAGTGCCAGTTACCTTTTGTTCTTTCTGCTGAACTGTCCTCCGAACACATTTGCTTGCTCTGCATACGTCATTCCCTCCAGGATTTCCTCAACCTCCTTCCTGACCTGGCATCCACCATATCCAGCACTGTGCACCCTCCGCAGTTGCAGCATTTCAGACTCACTCCATGCCCACTTTTCCATATTCATGCTCTCCACTACATCTAGCGCAATGCTGTTCCCTTTACAAACAGCTACCACATGCCCAAACCTTTGACATTTAAAACATCTTTTCAGTGGCGGAATATATGGACCGACAGCATAACTTAAGAAACCAAGAAACACCATATCGGGCATTCTTTCCTCATCAAAATGTATCATAACTGAAAGACTATCTCCTCTCCTTTCCCTTGGTCACCTTCAGTCGTTTCACACTGATCAGCTCAACCCCTGACAGGTTCTTTTTACCCATTTCTCTTCTTCCAATACAGTACTGGACACATATACTCTCATTAAGGATTTTAATCCTAGTGCTGCCTTTTGCTGTTTGCTATCCCTTACAAAATATCAGCAGTGTCCCATCTCGTATCTTTTAGCATTTTCAATCTTAACTACAGCTTCCTTCAACGCTTTAATTATTCTTATTGGATTTAACATGTTCATGGATTCTGATAGAAATTTTATCATTATTTTATATTCTTTTTTTCTTCTCCTAACCTGTCGATTTTCTCTTTCACCATCCGATCCTGAAGCCTGTCCGAACCTTTTTTCCCTCTCTGACTTTCACTACTTCTTCCACTCTCTGACTCCCCGCCAAACAATCCATCCTCCATCTCCTGATCACTTCTGGGAGTCTACATCACTGCCTCCCATCTCTGCTCTAGTCACATTCCAGTGTTGCCAAACACCCTCTCTCTCTCTCTCTCTCTCTCTCTCCAGCAGCAGAGTTCAGTAAGCGATTCGATTGGCTGGTTCCACAGAACACCACCACATCCAATAGCTGACACAGGTGTTATGTGTCATTCGCGAAAGAGTCGACTCTTTGAATCAACTCGTTCAGGTGAATGTAGGTGCTACTATATGGCCAAAAGTATGTGGACACCTGACCACCCAAATGTGGGTCTTCCACAAGCTGTTCCCACAAAATTGGAAGCAGACAAGTCCTGTATGCTGTCATTGTATGCTGTAGCTTTACAATTTCCCTTCACTGGAACTAAGAGGCCCAAACCTGTTCCAGCATGACAATGCCCTGTGCACAAAGCGAGCTCCATGAAGACATGGTGTGTGAAGGTTGGAGTGGAAGAACTCGAGTGTCCTGCACAGAGCCCTGACCTCAACCCCACTGAACACCTTTGGCATGAACTGGAATGCTGGCTGCACCCATAGACCTAATGCTAATGCAACTCAAATACTTCCACTTCAAACTGCTCCTGGGATTTTCACACACAACAGTCTCTAGAGTTTACACAGAATACTGCGAAAAAACAAAACAAATTGAGTGAGCGACAGTTCTGTGGGTGGAAACGCCTTGTTGATAAGAGAGGTCGAGCTGCCAGGAAGGATATAGTAACTCAAATAATCACTCTTTACAACTGTGGTGAGCAGAAAAGCATCTCAGTGTGCATCTCAAAACATTCAACCTTGAGGTGGATGGGCTACAACAGCAGAAGATCACATTGGGTTCCACTCTTCTCAGCCAAGAACAGGAATCTGGGCACAGACTCACCCAACTATCCTAATGTCAAACACCCTATTTATGTTTTTTTTTTTTTTCCAAATAACTAGTGCATGTTTTATTATGCATTTTTAACAGGATATGATCCTCAGCCAAAAACACACAGGCTAACCATGTTCGCTTTGAAGGAAATGCTACTGTAAAGCAAGTCCCTTCTCCGGAGGTGGGACACATACGTTCTGTACGTTCTGCTCTGAAGCATTTTTGTTAAACTCTAGAATTTAAAATGATTTTTTCGGACTTATTTTGTTAGATATACTATCATACTGGTGTCCATAACAGTAAAACGGGTATCAAAACACCAATTTTTGATTTCAGAGGCTGTATAATATATTACAAAATAAATGTGTTTGGGGGAAAAAGTATTAAAATTTTGTACATAAAAAAGACAAACTGTCAGAACTGTACAGAATTGTAGATGATCCTGCTACATGATGAGTTAAATAGTATATATATATATATAATATATATATTATACACACACACACACACACACACACACACACACACACATATATATATATATATATATATAATATATATAAAAGATACAATTAATTTACATGCAAAGAGTCTGAGTATCTCTTCCTATGAGTGAAGTGATCATATACTCAAAACAACATACTCACGATGACTGTTATACTCATAGTGGGCGTGGCCAGTGTGGCGCTCTGCTAGAGATTGACCAATAAAAACGCGTCTTTCACGGTCCATTGTAGGTCCCGCCCCCAAGTTTGGGGCGCGTCATCAGCCTGGCACGTGCAAGTTCATCACCACATAACTAGTTATAGTTATTTGCAGAAGAAACAGTTTTGTAATAAATGACTTTTTATTTTAAGAAACTCGAGATCTACTCAAGAAACTCAAGATTTACTTGAGTTTTCCATTTATTCTCTTATATCTTTTATGTTTAATAATAATAATAATAATAATAATAATAATAATAATAATAATGATAATGATAATAATAATAATTCCAGTGTTACCCAAAAGGTGTGGAAGCAGTGATGCTCAGAAGATCTGAAGCAGCAGCTACATAAAGGTTAAATAAGAGAAGGCTTGTGTGTTGTGTGCTCCTGCTCCTGCTCCTGTGGAAGTCCATGGGCTCCAGTTGCACTGCTGAGACTCAGTTCACTTCCCACAATGACAGCTCTGTATCGGACATTCCTCCTCCTCCTCCTCCTCTCAGGTCAGTCTGAACTTTTCTCTGACTAGAAATGTACTTAAAGTGTACGTGTTTTACCTGTAGATAGCTTTAAACCTTAGCTGTACTAGTAAAATTCCCAGTGTTGAGTACACACTCTTATAAATAAAGGTATCCAGCTGTACTTCTCCTGGTCACTGGCACACATGTGGTTCCATCAAAGGGACCTGTTTTGTACCTGTAGTATGTATCTTTCACCTGGGAAGGTGCATGTGCTGTAGCTTTTAGAATAAAGATTTAAAGGTACATCAGTAATCCTTATGGTACACCATGTAAGAAATCAGAATCAGAATCACCTTTGTCTTGGTGTACTGGTGCTCACAATAACTATAAAATACAAGAAATAATAATAATAATAATAATATTAATAAGGTCAACATTGTAAGGTAAGATAAGAAAGTTATGAAATGAGAAGCCTAAATATAAAGAAACTATAAACCTATGAAAAACTACAAGCATAAATATAAAAATATAAAAATAGAGACTTTAACTGTACATTAGTGCAGGATGTGCAGAAGTGGACCAGTGCAAATGCTTACTACTTTAATATCCTTTATTTATGAGAGAGTAACATGCAAATTTATATTTAAGTATTGAAGTGTGATTTCAATAATAGATGACTGGAGATATAAAATGTTATATATGTCACTAATCATGATTCATGAGCATGAGTAATGAGTATCACTACTTTTGTTGCTTTTTTAAATAGTATTATAAAATTTATGGTATAGTTTTTATCGTGAAGAGTTTAACTATAAGGTCAGTTGTTGGTCATTGGTAAAGCCGTTACTGACCCATGCTACTGAGCAGTGTTTTGGGATCAGCCCATGTCGTAGATCAACTTATATTCCTTAGGACACTAAGAAGCAGATGATAATAGGTCAATAGCCTGTGGTTCACAATGATGTCCAGGATAAACAGCACAGTTTTTTTCAGCATAGAAAGCGAATAAAATGGGTTTAGCTCCAAGTGCTTCAGTATAAACATATGCACCAGAGATAGTTATGGAACAAACATTATAAATACAAAAAATATTAGGTAGTGTATATATTGTACAGCTCTCTGAGATTGTAATGTGAGTATAAATGTCCATTTGTTGCTCATTAGTCACAAAATACAGATTATTGTATATTATTGTATATAATTGTACATTATTCTTATCCATGAATTGCATATTGTATATTGTTGTATATTATTCAATCCATATTCACACTGGACAGGCTGTGCGATAAGAGAGAAAGTTATGCAAGAGAGACAAAACTACTAATAAATATCACTCAATGCTGGCTAATAATCAATAATAATCTTTGTTTGCTTATCAGTCAGTATGGCTTTAATGGTGGCACAGAGGTCTGTGAGGAGTAAGAGAAGTCTACTGGAGCTCGCCGGGATCATTAAATGCACCACGGGCAGGTCGGCCTTATCCTACGTGATGTATGGCTGTTATTGCGGGCTCGGAGGGAAAGGCTGGCCCAGAGACAGGGCAGACTGGTAAGACATTATCAGATACAAATGTCCATATCATACTGATGTTACAGTGCCACTAGTGTTTTTAAAATACAGACACTTCCTAAACTCGCTCTATTTGGTGAAGATGTAAAATATAGTTGAGCAAACTACCATCCTTGGCTGAGTTCTGGGCGTCTGAAAGTAGTTCCACCCAGCACTCACCACATGCAAAACCCACATGAACCTAAACATTATATTTTAGGAAACAGGGATCCATTTCACTCCTCCTCACAGAAATACAGGATTATAGTATCGAAGTTAAAGCAGAATAAGCTATGTGATCTGCATGATATGATTATTGTTTTGCAAAGATACACAAAAGTACACAGTCTAGATAAAAAAAATAAACCACTTGCTTAAGTCAAGGGTTGATATGGAGATATGGAGAAGGTGGTCACAATTAGCTCTTGGCTGATTAAATCCTCCTAAAATAACAGTATTTCTTGAAAACACAAAGAGGAACCATTTCAGAGCAGGAAAAAGTTTTACACCCATTTGTGCAGTGTCTTTATGCAGACATTGTTTCCTGGGTAAATGTGTTCTCTTGCTGCGTTGTTACTATTGATCAGTATTGCTCATGTTTATGTGGATCTCTTTGCAATCTGTTGTTCCTTCTTCAACTTATAAGACTGTATCAGTCATAGTTTGGTCTGCTGCTTGGTTACTGCTTGCTATTTGTAGCACTCTTGTATTTAGTCTAGTGTCCTTCCTTCAACTCTCATGCACTTGTTTATGATCAGTTGTGTTTTTTTTTTTTGGAAACTTGCTTGCGGATGTTCTATAAATGCACTTTTAGGTGTTGCCACAAGCACGACTGCTGCTATGGTGATGCGGAAGTCGCAGGCTGCCAGACAACGACCGACAAATATCAGTGGACTTGTGAGGACAAAGAGGCTGACTGTGGTATGTGTTACAGTAGAGAAATGAAAACTAGCAGCCGTATGCTAAATGGCACAAGAGCTTTGACATGTGTTGCGTCATCCAGATTAACGCTGAAAATAACTGGGTAAATTAAAGAGAAGCTGCTGATGGAAATGCACGAGCAAAAATGCGTATCAGGCCTTAATCTCCTCATGAGTAATTCCCACTGGTTTTGAGGAACACAGTGGATCCATTATAAGAGAAGGGCGGGAGATGTAGGCCTGAAACTAAGTAGAGTCATTTTGTTCTCTCACGTCATGATATTTTAAGTCTGTACAAACCACAGTAATTGCAAGCATAAACACACAGCAAGAACCTAAATACATGGTGAAAGTAGTGGAGGATGTTTATAGTCGATTTCTTAGAAAGTATTCACGTAGCGACATTTTAATAGGCAGTGTGTTTATCATTGCTAAAAATGTTTCCCTCATTTCTTGTATACTCTAATTCTTTGTATAAGAATTGTATAAGAGTTGTATGGTATAAGTAATTCTAATGCTTAGCAGCTAGTACTTCAACTTTGACCTTTAGCTAACACATTATATATTGGTCAATATAACCACTATACAGTATATCCTAGTATACAAGCCTCATCCTAGTATAATATTCCTAAGAGTACAGTTTTTAAAGAAACAATTGCTGATGTTTTTTAATGTGGCTTCTTTCCAGATTCCCTTAAAGACAGATGTGAGAAGATCCTCTGCCAGTGTGACAGAGAAGCAGGCAGGTGCCTAAGAAAGGCCCCTTACAAGAAGAAATATGCCTTTTGGCCAGACTTTCTGTGTGGCTGTGTCCATCCTACCTGCAATATATACTGACGTTGTGTATTTAGTCTATCTATCTGCTATTGAGTAAACATGCTTTATTGCATATTGATCGGTTTTTTTCGGTTTATCATTATTTTCAGTCATACATGTAGTCAAAGTTGTCTTTTGATGGTTTATTACTTTGGAGATTATTAATCGTTATTAGTGTACACTTGAGTGACAGTTTAAAGGAAAAATGGTGGCTCTGTTATACTGTGCGTTATACATTTTGCTGGTATGGTTCAGGTTCACTTGTTCTCTTGGGAAGAGTCGCTGCAAATCAGTACAAAGTTATTAATCAAAGTTATTCTAACTGATCTGAGCTTTATCCTGTGATGAAACATTTCTGTCCTGATCCAAGCTGACAATGTGTCCATCCCAATGACTGTATATATGAGTGGACAATATGGCGCCATTTTCATGTACTGAGGCCTTTTTTTGGCCATCTTGAGGAAACAATCGAGGAAATTTGAGGAAAAAAAAGATACTGCTCTCCATGATTATCATCAGTATGTCACCCATATGAATGTAGAAGTGCTCTTTTATGCACCGTTTGTTCTGTCGGTGGAGTTCGTTTAAAAAGGAGTGACTGGCCAACCTTATCAAACTACTTCAAGTGTTAGCTAGGATCATACCATCAATAGTTAATTGTTATGAAATTTAGCTAGTTTTAGCTGTCTTGGTTTATGCCATCACTTCGTTCACTCACATTGGGTTGCTAGGTATAATATCAGTACAGCAATTAGCTAGCTTAGATAAGAGCTCAGGAGAAGACATGGCTTTGCTACAAAACTGTCAAGAGATTTAGGTGTGACTTGGAAAGTGTGTGTGTGTGTGTGTGTGTGTGTTCATGAGGCTGGACTATTTTGTCCAAAAATGGCAATCGCCTCATCAAACAGCTCCTATAAAACATGTTCATTGTAAGGAATAAAATTCGGGGAGATATCAAGGTCAACTGAACGAGTAAATAGTGACAGAACACTATTCCCAAAAATAATTTGTGGAGATGCTAACATGTTAACATTTAAGTTTGGGTCTTTTCTCATTCACTAACATAGGAATGGGCGGGGTTAAAAATTGTACAGCAGTCAGCCACTAGAGGGCCTCAGAGACATTCAGGCTTCACTTGTGAATCCCTGGTGCAGTGTGATGTCCAATCATATATACAGTATACTGTTACTGGTCCATCCACAGATAGATAACTGATAGATAGATAGATAGATAGATAGATAGATAACACACACAGAGACTCGAGCAGTATGTTGGAGCACATTTGATGAACACTAGTTTTCTAAACCTTACTTTTCACGTTTAAGACTTTTTAACACTTAATTTCCACATTTTAATATAAACAATCATTTTTGATATCATTTTTCATCATATTCATGTATAAAACATCACTTCAACAGTGATACACACTTCTGCATGTGTGTAATACTAACCCTTTAGCTATCCATCCATCCTTCTGTTCATATATCCTCCATCTAAACTAATGTTCCTCTAATCATCCATGTCCTCCATGCAACCATCCACATGTATTCCGTTACCCTAACTGCATGTCTAATCATCCATCCATCCATCCATCCGTCCATCCATGCACTCCTCTCTCTCTGTTGTAGACAGATAGATAGATAGATAGATAGGGTGTAGTCCAAGTTTAGCAGAGTAATAGAGAAACAGGATGTTTTCCACTGTGATATTTTCCACTCTGAAATAAAATAATTATTACTTTTTTTAATTAATTTGACCTGCATTTAAGCCTTCGATGATGGATACACGTCTCTGTTTTTATATTGTTCTCATTCTTTAATTCAGAGATTCCCATCACAGTCTGTTGGATGCAATGTGCATTCATCCTTCAGGAAACTCAAGAGTTAAAAAGTGTGACCCATATTGAAGTGTTTCAAATGTTTTAACTGTTAAAAAACCATTCAGCTTACCAATAGGTTATGAATACATGTGAAACATTCAGTTGATTGTTTACAGAGTTTGAAAGTTTACGGTGTGACTACAGTACTAGAATATTTACTAGACTCCGGGGTAGAAGAGAATCCTACAATAATGTATTGTGAATTCAATTCAGTTTTATTTGTATAGCGCTTTTAACAATAGACATTGTCACAAAGCAGCTTCACTGAAATATATAAACTTATGAATTTTAAATGTATGAATTTATCCCTAATGAACAAGCCAGAGGTGACGATGGTGAGGAAAAACTCCCTGAGACATCATGAGGAAGAAACCTTGAGAGGAACCAGACTCAGAAGGGAACCCATTCTCATCTGGGTGACACCGGATAGTGTGATTATAAATCATTTCTCTTCTATAACTGTGTTCTTCGTGGACAAATAGTGCAATTGTGCAACTAGGAAAACTCATAGTTTTCACATGAAGTCTGTTTTGTTGAAGTTATAAACTGTTCACTGATGGAGACTTGAATGCAAAACTGTTTGTGGGAATTGCAGTCCTAAAGCTATCATAGCAATTGCAGGCCTAAGCCATCTTCATGGTTTCTAAGTGGAACCATCCTCAGTAATCTCATGTAACTTCAGGCTGTTCGTGTGCGGCCATCCTCAGCAGCAGCGAGTGATTTCCAAGTGATGAGAACTCCAACCAGAAGTAGGGCATCAGGACGGATCAGGCAGATCCGGAGAGCAGAAGGGGTCAGGATCACTGGCGTCTCATGAGGAGCATGTGTAGCTCGATCGAGAGAGAGAGAGAGAGTATAAATGATTGATTTGATTTATTATTAAATGAATAAATGATTTGTATGTGTGTATATTCTGACTCTTTACAAGCATGCACAGTGAGGGAGTTCTGCATCTGGCAGCCCTTTAAACACAAATACATCCAGCCTGCATCCACTTTATAACTGATTAGGTTCTACATTGTCATTATTCTTGGCAGGAGTAATAAGAGCATTTACTATAACCGAATCTTCATTCTCAGTCTGTGAGTAATGGCTAATGTGAAAAAAAAAACAACAAAAGACAAATAAATGCCCGGTTATGGATGTCTGAGGGGTTATGGATGATGAATGTGACCATAGTCGGAGTGGTGTGCAGCACATGCTAAACATAATACAGGCGTTAACATCCGGGGAATGCTGGGAATGTTTACGCTTGCGAGGCCACGTGCCTTGTAAAAAAACAAAGGAAGTGTGGCGTCCCCTGGTGTCCGAAACATACCTCTACACATTCCTTACCTGTAGAGATGATCCCCACACTTCCTCCTCTTTTCACCCATCAGGTGAACACACACTCTTCAGTTCCTGTATACATCAACTATATACATATTAAACATTGTGAAACCCTCCTGTAGCAGGTCTGTTTGTATCTTAATCACTCAATGACACCCAGAGAAACACAATGCTACCAGCAGGTGGTGTGTAGTGTCCACTTTTCTGTTAGACAAACCAGCTTAGACCAGCACAAAGCCTCCAGCAACCAGAAATATCATGCTAACTGCATTAAGACCAGCTTTACCAGTACTAACCAGTATAAACCAGCTTGGAATTCATGCTGATCTGAGCTGTTTCGCAGCAGAAATGTGACAAGAAACAAAGACATAACACTAAGAAGATCCTTTTTTGACAAGCTTTTGAAACATATAAGCTCGTAACTGATGTATTATCAATGTATTTATGAAAAGGGTAATTGCATTGAAATATTATGAGGATAAATGAGCATTATATGTAGTATAAGTGTCCTGAGGAGTAAAATATTAAGGAATAGAAATGTTCCTCATTATGTCATGAGTATATAAGGTTACTACATTGCTCTCTTAGTGTACTCTTCCTGTAGCCAAGGAAATGACGTGTGCACAATAAACGAGCATTAACACTGATCTATATGTCTGTTTTAGTATACAGAGCCTACTGTGGACTTTTAGTTTCGAAAGACATCTGGCTCATAGGTTCAACTGAGCTTACCTTATCTTATCACAAATCCACAAATCCCCCTACATACAGTGGATGAGTGTATCCCTCCTTACTGTGCCCCCACCCTGACCTCTCTGACTTGCTCTTTCGCTCTGTACAACCACTGAAAAGGCAACCAGGAATAGCTTAGCAACATTTGTCTTCTTATTACATTGCCAAGCCTAGAGGGTTTAATTTAATTATTGTGTGGTTAAGGTTGCTGATTAATGAAAGTGATGCTTGCTAAGAAAAGCTATATTCATGTATAGAATTGGCCTTTGTATCCCAGTTTTTCCCCGTTCCTTGCATGAGACTATCATGTGAAGTGCCTCACAGTATGTTTCCAGGCAGGACGAAGGCGAGAGTCTTCTCAAGCCGAGGCAATGGACATGCCAAGCTGCAAAAACACTGACTCAATTATGCACTACCATCAGCAGATAATGAGCAGGGAAAGTTATGGAAGTCATATGCCTCTGCGGTCACATGGCAGCAGGACAGAAGAGGCTCTTAATTTTACGGCCGCATGTTTGCTTGTTTACTTCCCTTGAGAGCATCTGGAAATTGCAGAGTGGCGTTTCTTATTGAACTTAATTTAACTCCTTGTGTATGATATTACCTCACTTCGTCTCTAGCAGGCATACTTGTAGATGGATTCCTAGGAATATCAGAGACGAAGCTGAAATAATTCGACAAACTAATAATTCTAACATGAATCATAATCCTGTAGAAAATGAAAGACATTGTCATTTTGTACATCATTATTTGGGACATTTTTGCAAATTGTTTAAAAGATGAGGGGTAAAAAAAAAAGAATGGAACGTAAATGACATTGAGGTTGCGTGAACAATTAAACAGAGAAAAAAAAATTCACAAGAAATACAACATGCTTTTGTTAATTATAATTATTATATATTATATAATTATAATTAATTATAATTTTGTTTCGTTATTTCAGAAATTGTACCCGTTTCATTATTTCAGAAATTGAGGTTAAGAGCTGACTTAAATTAAAAAATATTTTTTATAAAAAACAATATTAATACATCTTACAGGATCACTTAAAACCAATTTTATTTATATTTAAAAACAATATGCACACATTATTAATAATTCATATGAATCATTTTATTAATTTTATGTTCATTAAGTAATGCATTACTTAGTAAAGACGTCATCATGAAGCAGGAGGCTGCACCGAGTGCTCTTAGTTGTCTTTGCATACATGACACATTAGCGACAAATACCCAGTGACCACATGGCTCTTTACATAATTGAAAACTGAAAAGCAAAGACAGCTGAACGGCAGTAAGTATAAAGGAGACAATGTGGAGAATACAATCTCGAATAATCCAAAACGTTGACCTTCCCTTACTCCAACCTCAGCATGATTTCTCCAATTTGTTTATCCCCCTCACAATTTAACATTTATGTGATTCAATTTTATGTCGCCATTGTCCGACACTTACCTACCACCCTTAAATTATTTGCTTAATATTTCATCATGTTTATGTTCGCCATTAAAACACAACAAAAAGTTGCTTAATATAGTACCATTAAATTGAGGGGTGGGGTATAATTGCTGTGTAAGTAGGCAGTAAGTAGCCAACTGTGTAATTTTGCACCCATGTGTAAACCCTCCTAGGCATTTAGCTTCACAACAGCAGAACACATAATTACTCCCATAGTTTACTGTTTAGCACATGAAAGCCTGAGGATTTAGGATTGGAAGATATATTGTGGATAAAGAGAAAATATCATCATGGGTATTTAATGGGCTTTGAAAAAAAGATTTGCTGGACTAATAAAACAATAAACTTATTTGCTTTGTTGCTTTTTTGTGCCCAAATCTGTCTTAATTCCAGCACTCTATAATCGAATTATAACTACAAAACACAGCTAGTCATGGCTTAATTGGTGTAATCTGATCCCAGTTTGCTGTGGCTCTTCCATCTTTAGAGATAGAGCTCATGGTGGCGTCTGGAAAGCATATTGGCTGTTTCTTACCTGCCACGCATGCCAGGAAAGACCATCTCTCAGTGCCAAGGAGTTTGCCCTGTGGAGCAGAGCATTTCCTGGCTGTACATGGTGCTGTGTCACCACACCTGTGGACTCATGACTGACATTAAGTTATTCTAGGAACAGACCTTCCATTTTGTGCATCTTAAACACTCGTTATGTTCTCCCATTTCACACTTCCATGCCTTCCATTATTGCTAAGGTTGCGATATTTATAATGCTATAGTATGTAATGTGTGTTTTTCTCGTGAACTTGCTTAAGCATGCACGTTCATTGTTAATAAGAGTAAAACAAGAGCTCATCAGGATCATCGAGCTCAACGAGATCATCATCATGGACATGAACATGGAGAAGAAAAATTTGATTTTACTGCTGTGGACAAGGTCTAAACTTGTTAAAGGCTGGGAAGACTGTCAGAAAGGTTCCCTGCTACGCTATGACTCATGTCTTAACCTGTCTCACCAGTTTCAAACCAAAGAGGAGAAAAAAATCATCTCTCTATATTTCCTGATCATTTGTACGTATTGGACGGATGAAAATCCCTTGATCTTTGTACACTAAGTTTCTACGGACTCTCTCAAACTGCGCATGCACATCTAGTCTTTATTTCTTCACCCTTACACTCTGAATCCATAAATCTGTTTAGTGAGATAAAACACTAGATCTCTGTTTGACACAAAAGCTATTTGCCCTGCCTACCTTCCCGAATACTATTTGATAAAAGCCCTAGTGGAAACAGTCATGAGAGCGAAAGCACTTTTTGGAGACTACGACTAGGGAATAGTCAGGGAAACTGAGATTCCATTACGACCTGCAGAGCTCTCGTGTGTAAATGCGCTGTATGAGGAAAAAATGGCAGCGACATTTGCTAGTGAATATCAGCTTGCTGTTACACATCTTGGTTTTGTTCAGAACAAACGTTCATTCATTTGGTTTGGCCATGGTAGGGCTTGCATGTGGTTCTGGTTAAAAGCCGAGCTGTGTTGGTTTTCACAGTACAGGCGTGCTTCAGCTCTCAGTTTTACCTCTCTCTCTCTCTCTCTCTCTCTCTTTCTCCTCCTTGACCTCATGAGTGTTGAAAGCGTCGCAATACTTCTACCGCCCAAAAAGACTACCACAATGACAAAGAATGCAGACTAACGTCTTGCTGTGGGGTGATGCCGTCACCGGAAAAGGATGCATGGACCATAAAACCTAAGTCTTGTGTGACATTCTTGGTCATTATTGCCAATGCCAGTGAGCATTTTTGAAGCATTTCCCAATTTCTTTGCTCCTGCACACTGTTAGAGAGAACAGGGAAAACTTGCATTGATGCCATGACAAAGTAATATCGTTAACAAACACAAGATGAAAGATATTTATGGTTAAGTTTAGAGTATGGCTGGAATCCTTTACTATGCTCTGTGTTTACATCACGGATGCATGTACTTTACATTTTTTAGTCTCTTTTTTACCTAGGCATGTCTCTTTAAGAACTGCCTAAGAGGCTCTTAAACCGATTGTGCTGAATCATGGCTGCATGTAGTCCTTGATCACCTCCAAATCTGTCCAATCATCCATGCACACTGGACATTGCATGGAGGCGTTGTATTGGAGTTGTTCATGCAAAGACACCATGTAGGACAATTGGACCATTCTCCTTTGTACGCACTCAATTTTAAATTATTCCTTTTCCTTAGGAGCATCAGGAAAACGCACATAACTTGCAGGTACAACTGTGTCTCAAAAACAAGATATACTGTACGTATAATTACAAATGGTTGGGTAAAAGTAAGGGTGTTATGCCTTATTTTTTTGGAAAGAAATTTGTATGCTTAAAGCCTGTTAGGAATACACTTTCCAGTGATTATGTTGTGCAAGAAACAGTTGAAATAGGTGACTCCTACGGTGAAACAGTGGCTGGTGGGAGTTACAAGAAGTTACACAAGCAGTTTCTTACATGTCTGAAGAAAATGTATCAAAATGAAAAACTACAAGATGGAAAAAAAAAAAAGCAAAACAAAAGACATTGCTGTTTCACAAATGATTAAACATATGGTGTTCCATAAATAATGAAAGAGGTATGTTACAGTTATAACAATTTCTTACTCTGATTATTTTGTTCTCTATCTTGTTTATCTATCTTTTTAGTGATTAAGGTGATTAAAAAATAAGGTCATTAATAAAAAATTGATTGTATTTTACCCTAAAGTCCTCTCATGAGTTTATTATATTTACTTACAATATTATTATTTTTTTTCAGCTGTACACAGAAACTTTAACTGTATTCTTCTCTTTTTATTTCACATGTAAAATATATTAGTGAAAAAACTGCTAGTCACATGCTTTACCCCATGACTTTTCACATAATTGAAAAATGAAAAGAAAAAAAGTAAAGGTAAAATGGTAAAATGTACACAGAACACTGTATGAAATGGAGTTCGGAGGTCTGCGATTAGTGGGAAGGTCTATTAAAGTCTATTATTGCCAGATCGGCAGTATGGCACTTAATTGTGCTCTTACTCACAGGCCTGCATGTGCGAGCAGGCTGAAAAGCACCCTGTGGCTTTGTGCTGAATCATCAGGTGGCTTGACTCCAGGCTTTGGCAATCACAAGAAAAACTGCTATACTTTAGTCTACTAGCAAATATGGCAGCCACACCACATGTGACTTAATGAGGTTGTAAAAGAGACAGCTACTTGAAGGTAACAGAGGTGAAAAGTTGTTTTTTTATTTTCGGAATGACTCTTGAAAGACACTTCAGAGAAAGTAAAATGGAGACCTTGCCATTAGAGCAGAGTATACTGTTTGTCTAATTCCGAATGCGTTGCTCCCAACCAAATAAAGTTACTATTCATAAAGCTGCTTTCTGTAACACTTTCTGTAGCTGCTCAGAAACTTTCAAGGCAATAAAAAAAGGTATTTAATAAAGTGTACGCTCTGATAGCATGCCAAGCCTCTACGGGAGGCACAGGATTGGTCATAGGAGTGTGTGTCCACCTGTGACTTGTGTCAGATAGCAGTGGAAGTAGGTTTACACTTTCCCTCATGTTGAACTCTAAATATAACCATAGAGGCAGGGGTAAAGGGTAAACATATCCCTCTTGAGTTGCATGAGGGCAACTTGTCGTGCAAGATTTTTCAGCATGCTCTGGCCTACAGGGTCTCTTGCAACATCACAATATCATAGAATCAAAGAGAGGAGACAATGCATCAGGTTTCTGAATATGTCTGAATATTCAGCAAGCATGGTTAAGTTTTTTATTTTTGAGACTCATAGACTCACTGAGTCTTACAGTACCACTCCAATAATGCTCCTTTATACATTTAATAATAAGATAAAATAAGATTTCGTAAGAGCAGGCACCCATGCTAGAAATTCAGCCCTGGTTTCAGCACAAATGACCCAAAATGTACCACCATCAGTGACTTTCTAGCACCAATCTTTTCTTTTTTCTCCAGTGTCACTGATAGTAATGACAAATTAAAATGTTCTGGCTTTTTTTCCTGCTCACTCGGCACACTTGCAGTTGAATTCAGTTTTGGTGGTCCTGTACGCATTGTATTTTTTCACTCTTGCTTTTATATAGCATTCTGGAATATTTAGCACTAAACAATGAGGTTTTACCTCTTCTCAGTTCAAGCGCTCTCTCTCTTTCTCTCACCGAGCTTGTTGTATCTGGTTCTGTGTTAGAACATGGAGACTGCCCAGCTCAGCTTATTAAACAGTGAAATGGCACTCTCGAGGGCCAGGGGTGTGAATGCTCTCCTTGCTTTAGCAAGTCCACTATAGTATTGTAGTATTACCGCTGTATTGCTTGACGTGGTAGATTTATAGGTCAGGCCTCACTATTATTGAAGTGACTAAATATACACAATTTCAGGTAAGATTTCTATCTTGCGGTGTCACGGAGGCAGAAAAGATACAAAAGTTATAATCAGTTCAGACAAATTTCCTTTTGCTCCTATCAAGTTTTATGTGTTAAGTTTAACAGCACCACATTCATGCCAATGAGACATATATAGTGAGCACTACTTAAGTCAGAATACAAATATGTTGTTCTCAAATGTTTAGGAATAGTAAGAAGTAATAATAAAAGAGTTTGACTCGGCACCACTGTGTTATCTGGAGTCAGTTCAGTTTGGCAGGCGCCTCTTGGCTGTGTGAGGTGTCAATAATGACTTTCCCATCTGAACTTCTCTCTAAATCCAGCCTGACCTGAGGGTTATTAAACAAATATATCTGTACAAAAACCTCTCTATCTTATCCATCTATTCTAGGCGCACATTATAACAAGATACCGGCTGTGTTTAATACAGACTATTACGTTCATTTTGTGTATTTGTTAGTCAAAGCAGAAGCTAAAGGCTGGGTTTGGTATTTTTTTTAATTAATTTGTTATTTAGCTCATTGTTGGCATGCTAGACATTCATTTCAATAATTTGCTCTAGGTAGACACATTTACCATCACTGGGAGTTTTTAAAACAGTACTCAAGTTCGCACACTTGTCCTAAAGAATCTCATAGCTTCAGTTTGGCCGTTTATATAAAATCTAAAGTACTAGGAAATGCAAATACACGAGTGATACTCACTCACTCACTCACTCACTCAGAGTGACCGCTTTATCCTGGTCAGAGTCATGGTGGACCCGGATCCTATCCCAGGAACACTAGGCATGAGGTGGGAATACACCCTGGATGGGATGCCAATCTATCACAGGGCACCATGCACACACACATTCACACCTAGGGGCAATTTATCTTAGCCAGTCCACCTACTGGCATGTTTTTGGGAAACGGCAGGAAACTGGAGAACTCGGAGGAAACTCACAGGGACGAAGGGAACTCTACACAGACAGTAACCCGATCTCAAGATCGAGCCCAGGACCCTTGACATTATAAGCTGATCTGTGATGGTATCCTATATTTCACAGGTTATTTCACAGATTATAAACATGCACATACATTTTTGGATTTTGTTTACAATTGTGAACCATTTATACATAAAGTTGTTAATTTCTAAAAGTTATCTTTATTTAATTCTAACACTATTGTTTTGTATTATTTGTATTTGAAATATTGTAATTTAATAGGAGTTTTTGATTAGCCAGTGCATTTTGACAGACCATCATTGTAGCGAAATTAACAAAACAATACTGCAACCATAAAAGATTTGGCACGTCCTATATAAAGTGGTTGATTTATTTCTTAACTTCAGGATGTGGAGAACCCAGTTCAGGTCTCGTACTGGCCTATAATGATGGTGAACTGGGCCAAAATTTAGGTCACTCTTAGTCTTTTCAGTTTTAGGAAGTAACACATTAGTGAATATTGTAATCTCATTACAAAAACCAAGTCCTTATAATTACAGTAGGATATACCAGATGTGAAACAACATGCTCAAAAAAATATAAACTGCCAATCAACTGCATAACATCTGACACTATAAGTTTCTTCAGTCAATCATGGTTTCTTGCAATAGATCTAGTTATCTCAGATGATTGTTAAAAGTAAAAAGCAAAAGCAGTTAAAAGCAAAAAGCAGTTAAAAGTCAAAAGCAGTGTTAATACCTGGATAAGTCCTTACGTACATGCACACACATGCCCAGTTCTTCCACAGAAGGTAGTAGTGATGTTTGATGTAGTATGTGCAATAACTATTACCATCATATAGCAATCATCCCAAAGAACTTTTTCACTGAGTTGGCACATATTTCAATTGAAAATGAACCTTGGCAGCAGTTTCATATGTAACTTGTGTTGTATTTAACCCCTTCTAACTGTATTACACCTGGATAATATATACCAACATGTGGAACAGGAGTCACGAGAAACAGGGTTCACTGTACGACTTCCCCCAACAGATGAGCAAGGATTCATCCATATTTTCAAATTAATATTCAAGAAAATCTCATAATTCAAACAGTAAATTTTGTTTATGAATATTATTTAATAGTCATCAAACGTGTTGTGGGAAATCACAGCATCTGAGCGCGGCTGCCTGCAAGTTGATGTGCTGCATCCTCAAGACACACTCATTGTTGATTAGCTGCAAGTCTATTCAAAAGACAGTTTATATGTCTGGATGCAGCTTCGCGAAAACACATCTCAACTTAAGCCAAAAAGACATAGGACCATCCTCATCATGGAGTTTCCATTTCAGTGCTCACACATTGTTGTTGCAGTATTTTTAATACTCATTCGCGGTTGTGCAACAAAGAGATTTTTTCCTCTGTTGCTTGTACACACTGAGCTGGTTCCTGTCATATCTCATACAGCAGTTTATCAGAGTGGTTAAGCATTGAAAAGTAAGTGTCAAACATAGTCAAATTTGAGCTCCATCAAACTTTAATTAAAACCACTATCCTTAAAGTATAAAAACAGAACTGCTCTATCTGTAAGTGAAAAACGGTGGCTTAGCTGATGTGAAGCAATTTTGTCACTCCTCACATGTACACAGCCAACTCACTGTCTCATGATATGGTAGGAGACAATTAACATTGGTAGATAAACATCCTATAACTTAACTCACCATCTCACAAGGGTGTTGAAGTGAAATGAATTTTAAAAGTGGAATGTGATGAGTTTAAAGTGTCACTCAGTGTAAACTTTTCAGTCTTGCCTTGAATAGTTTAAATGGTAAATTTGTCTGAAATGCATATGCTCAGAGATGACCGCCATACTTACATCACTGGCAGGGATGTTAACCTTTTAGAATCTGGAGAAAGTGCATGGTCACACCCAGGTAGCTACAACGCAGACTTCCTGGAGCGACACACCTCTATATAAGACCCAGGAGGAGAAGACACTCCTCTTAGAGGGACTCCTCTAAGACCACCCAACTCTTCTATATGCCAGTGTGATGATGTCTGCCACCCTACATCTTTAGTGTATAGATTGATGAGACTTGCTGCTGACAGACTAAGGAGTAAGGAGACTAGGTCTTGGGCAATGCATCAAGTTGGAACATAATTTGCAGAACAAATTCCACTCAATGGCATACAACGAAAATTTAGCCAAAGGGGCCAGAGATCAGACACAGATGACTGTTTGGCATTCATTCGGGACAGCAGATCTGTTCAGAGAGGTAGGCATCAGGTTGTTTCAACAAATAGTGAAATCAGCAATGGGAACCAAGGTCTTGCTGGCCACAAGCAGGACTGGGGCCTAGTTGTTGAATTCTGTACAGTGTGGGAACAATCAGCAGTAAATACCACGTGGTGAAGCCAGGTGTGCACTAGGAAATCCTGTCCTACCACCAGGCTGTCTGGCTCTGCCAGAGCCAACCACAAACGGCAATGTGTTGATATGGCACTGGTGAAAAGGTCCACTGCACCTCACCCATCCTCTCCCGGATCTAGGCTACCACCTCGGGTCCACCATACCATTGTTGCACCCAGAGGATAAGTTGCTCTCAGTGAGGCCAGTCGTGACAGTAAAGCACGCCATCGCCAGCCCCTTACCTTCAGAGACATGCTCCACAACATTATTTAGTGGTGAGTGAATGTTATCTAGAGCATCCTTCATGGAGTAGATAAGGGGGTGGGCCTCTTGTAGGCATTAGGACATGGAGTCAGGGTGTGGTGTCCTAAAGGCGCCATGTAAAACGGTCCATTTGGTCATGTTGGCTTTATGATATCGAAACCTCTTTAATGGCAGGTCCAAAGAGGGACACTATGATGGAACACAGATTCCAGAGGGCTGACAGCACACCAGGCACAGCAGATAAACCATGTTAACTGACAGCTGCCCCATATCCTGGCCCAGGTGTCCCACTGGCAGGAGTGAGGTGTCAAAATGCAGCGTGATGCTAACAAGGAAAAAAAAAAGACTTCAGGCTAATGGACGCTATAGAGCCCTGTAGCGTTCTATGAAAAATGCTCATGACATGAAAGAAAGCACAATCATCAAAGTAGAAAGAAATGAGAGGAAGCTTTGAAGGACAAGACACCTGTGGTAACAAGCTGCTAAGAGAATCGCTCCATATCGTGTAAAGGTAGTTCAACACGCACGCTGGTGAGAAGAAGGAAAGGAATGATTGGTGTATAGTGGAGGTATTTATTGCATATACTGCTTCATATGTCACTATGTGACTTTGTTGGAAGATCCAGGCATGCATCACATGCACACAAGGAAATGGAGGTGAAATAGAACGAAACATATACAAACATTTAATAAGATTTAACAAGTCTCTGGAACAGTACAGGATGGACGGATGGAGCACCTTTCTTCCAAAAGATATGTGTTCAGTTGGTGTGCTTTGATGACGTTGGTGGTGAGGAGTGCCGTCTAACACGTCAGTCCAAAATCTCCCACGTGTGTAGAATTGGGTTGAGATCTGATGACTGTGAAGGCCAGAGCATATGATTTACATCATTTTCATACTCATCAAATCATTCTGTGAGCCCTCTTTCCCTGTGGATGCAAAAGACCACCCCCATCAGGACAGAAATTTCAATCATAGGATAAAGGTCATCAGTCAGAATAACTTTTGCAGCTCCACTTTCCTCTAATCAAACAAATCGAACCATATAACAGTCAGTGGTTTTCTTTTAATTTGTCACCTGTTTGTAGATTATTATCTGAGATTCAGACAACTAACTTGCATTGAAACATGCAGAGATTGCGATATAGTTCTATATTTCTATATCCTCCCTTATCTTGAAGGATTTTAACATTATATTAGTAAATTGCTGATAAATTTACTTTTTATTAATCGGTTTAATTTTTGTATATTTCTTTCCTAATTTTTAATGCATATAAAAGGCATTTCATTTAGGGTTATTTTTGAACAATAAACTAATATAATGTTAACAGATTTAACAAAATTTTATAATGAGTCATTTAATTTGTACTGGATCACCTTCACTCACAGAAAGTTAGAAAACAGAGCTGGGTTGTACTGGGTTCTGGTTCTCATTTACAGAATACATTTCTTGCATATTTATTGAGAAAAATAATTTCTTAGACTTTTTCGATTTCTTAGACTTTCTTAGACCATGACTGAGAATGTAGCAATATCCAGATCGAAAATGTAAAGAAAAGCAAAATCTCTTTTTGTCATAGTACCTATTTAAAGGTGGTTGTAACAGTAAAATCCATTTAATGTAACTTGCTTTTAGGAAAAGTTATTCATTTATTAAAAGTTATTCATTTAAAGTTAAGCACAGAATTAGAAAACTAATTTTGTATATGTCTGTATATTTAGAATTAATATATATGAGGGCCCAGGGTTCATACACATTCCTTGTACAATGTTCTCCAAAGATTACACCAGAATTTATATATATAGCTCAAATCATCCAATTGCTCCTTATTAAACTCTAGATTTTATATTGTACAAACTAACTTTGGAGATCAGTCAGTATCCCTAATTACCTTGACACAACAATATAGTTTCAGCAGTTGGATATAATTTTACAGTTCAATTTTGTAAATGTAAACAATATTTCAGTATTACAAGTTTAAAGAAATGTGCCTGCCGATTTAATAAACATCTAGGACTGCATTTTATTATTAGTCCTGGAAATAATGAGGAGATTTTATTTCAAGTTTGTCAGCTGAAAATAGTCAGCACAGACCCAATTGTCGAAATGAGTCCCTGGGCTGAGTAACTGTTACATAACGAATATAACGAATACCATTCAGCTGAGTCAAAAATGTCAGTACTATCATATATAAGTGTGAAGGTTAACTGGAAAATTTTCAGTGTGGCAAGTTAAAACAAAACTCTCCCAACCAAATGTCAGGTTCGATTCTTGGAATCACATCATGTTTACAACTACAAGTAGGACACAACCTCACAAATGTGCCCGAAAGTGGCAGTAAATTCTATCTTGTCCTTTCTACATTTACTGTGGACTGAACATCACAGGGTTAGTAAAACTTGTTTACTGGATTGAACCTGGTTTAAAAGCAATGCACCTTGTTAGTTACCTGCTTAAGGCCTGATATTTCCCAAAAACTGTGACTAAAAACATTTCCAATGCAATGGTTTAATTTAATTAAATACGATAAGCACTAAAACTACTGGTCAAACAGGTTCTTCCCATGACATCTAATAGCTCATCACACTAGTCTGCTTATTTATTGTAAAAGACAATAAACTGGCTAATCATACTGTCCTCTTGTCAGTTATGGCTGTGAGCAATAGCACATAATTATGCATGACAAGCGTAAATGACCTGGGCATTCTGTCACGTCTCTCTCCGTTTTGCATGGAGCTGTGAATTTCCTTTGCCTGGAATGCCTTCATCTATTCCCTCGATGCACAATGCCCTTAGTTAAAAAGTCCTCTGTAAATTCTTTGATGATGTAAACTTTAGATACATAAAAGTAAGGATGATATACTTAGAGATGAAAAAAAAGATGAAAGCATTAAAATTTAGCCAACTTAGTAGATGTAGCTCCCAGAAGGCATTACAGTTAAAAACAAATAGCGATACACCCGAGCTGTAAGCAACTAACCTGGGGACATAACCCAACACAACACAGCACTAAACTAAATGTTGGATGAGAAAATATAGAGAGGTTTTGTGTGAACACAATATGCCCCTTTTATCTGTTGCCTTATTAATGTTAAATTAGTAAAGTTTCAAAAATTAAGCTTGCTCCATATCACATGCTTAATTCACCCTTAGAATGTCCTGCATTCTTCCTCTTCAGAAAGTCGCACAGATAAATCCTTGTTTTAAAATATTTATATCGTTTTAGCAATCTCACAATTGCAAATTAAAAAGTATTTACTAAGGATGTAACGATACACAAAATTTAAATTCGATATGATATGATATGATACAACACGATACGACGGTGTGTCAGTATGAAACCTTTTCGATAATAGCACAAATACGCAATACCTGAATGTGTGCCTTAAGTTTCCCTTTTCAGTAGGATAAAATATTCAAAATGATAAGGGTAGAACAATTGAAACTTAATAATGATAGTGTTTGTGTGATCCATTCAGACTCTAAAAGCTGTGCATTACAATGTAAAGAAATGAAACATGGCTAATTCAACATTAGCTCTCCGGCCATGATAGGTTATGCGTACTGGTTACAGGTCTCAAATTTTTCACCTCAACTACATCTCAAAAACTGCACAAAAAGACCTGAAGCTAGTCCAGAAAATCAAGAATACAAAAAGAGAGTCACATTAGTTACAGCCACAGTATTTACACAATCCTACAATGTTACAGTTGGTTTAGGTTACATTGAGAAATGATTTAACTTTTCTTCCTTTCCTTATATGAAATCCAGGGAAATTGTTCTGTCACTATCCCTGCCAATTTCGCTTAAGTTCGGCTTGGATTTCAGAGGCATTTCGGGGAAAAAATGTTAGGAGTTAGGATCAACTAGGATGAGTATTTCTTTTATCAGCAAGTGAAATTATGCTGTTGATAACATTTTCAAGCTAAGCAAAGGAGCCTAAACTTCTGCTCTGCCCCTACGGTATAGTCTGGATGATAGCTTGTATGATATTCAATCTGTGCTCTATGTCATCACTGAAGTATCAGCAAGGGGCTCAATCATTGTTGCCTTGAATGCCATACATCATAACTCAAGCATACCAAACATAGATTGCCTGTAATGGTTCCAAGTGATTCTTCCAGTGAGCCTGAAGCACTATCCTGGCAATAAAGTCATCTCCAATCTTTATTGGATCTGGAGCTTAACAGAATATGGTCTGCTGTGAATCTGACATTTTAATTTAACTTTAAAAAAAACATTACCACAGTGCCTCACCATTTTATTTTAGTGCTGACCTCAACCATAAACCAATACATTAAAGTAGCCTGGAGATTAGTGCAAGAGCAATAAGGATTTTTAGGGGCATTATGATGGTGAAACTGAAACACAAGTGCCCCCAAAAGCCCCTCATTCTCCCTGCGGCGTTACATTTACACCGTTCTGATTCATACTGCTACAGCTATACACACTAATGGCCTTCTCTGGCTTCTCTGGCTCATGTTTTATTGTTGCTGAACCCAAATGTGGTGATTTAGATGATTTAGGAGCAATTTCTGCAAAATTTGGCAATGTCAAAAGAAAAAATGTTACTGTATAGGCTTGGATTGTATTCTGCTTTGCTTTTAGGTTAAATGTGGATAAATATCTACCTGTAGAGTGATTTCAGGTAAATTGGGACAGTTAAAATTAGCAGCATTTATTTTCTGGCCTAAAAAATAAAATTCAAAACGTATGTTACTAAGCTCCTTCAGTGGAAGCGCCTGATAAAAATAACACAACTTCATTCATGTGACATCATATAAGGGGGTGTGGTCATCATTAAAATGACATATGATTTGGCTAGTTTATTTAATAAAGTAATAAGATGATCTTGAATAATTTAAGTGAAGTGAGTGAGTGAGTGAAGTGAATTTGGCATATGTGAATTTGTGAATTTATTTCACATATTTATGATGCATGATGTCTGTTCAAATCATGTACAGATATTTATAATTTAATCATTTTCAAGACTAGTGCAGGTTAAGTTAAAAGTTCTTAAAATACAATAACTGGAGAGAGATAAAGTGAAAGAATATAACATGAAGTGACACATGAAACACCCTCAACTATGATTAAATGATGCACTGAGAGGTTTTCTATGCATTAAATTGTGTTTTTATGAAGCATATTAGGAAGCAGAAAAATAAAGTTGACTGGGAAATACAGAACGTTACTCAGACCTTATATTTAGTATGAAGATATTTTTACTTACTGAACGGTGATCGTATACTTTCAGAGATTTCTGAGATTGATGGTATTTATTTTTGAAATCGTAGGTTATGCTTCTACAGCAAGAAATGAATTATAAACTGTTGCTTTGGGGTGGTTTTCTACTGTGATGATTAATTAATCTATTCACACTGAATTTTAGAAAACATTGGTTATGAACGTGGAAAATATTCACTATTTTCCTAAAACCTTTTACTGTTGTACTTATTAAGAATTGAATTACTGAATTTTACTCACACAAACATCTTAATTTGTATTCAGTTGTACTCAGTCTACCGTGTTTAATTAAAATACGCTGATTATGAATTTTGATAAGAATTTGAAAAAATCTTGTTACTGAAAAGTGAAATGTTAATAATTCCACCAGTAAGTATGCTACACGTAAAAAATGTTCTAAACAAGCAATTGAGGATGAAAACTAATGAAAACGTGTCCCAAATTCCTAAATATGTCATTAAAAATGTTTTCAGTCAGTCTTGACAAAATGGTAAGCCACCTTTTTGATAAACTTTTTTCCTCCATAGTCAACACCGTGAGGATTTCAGAAATACTTCATTTGTTGGCGTATTTGTTTCACTAACGGCAAGAAAGCTTAGACAAGTTGGAAAAAAGTGTCCCAATATATCTGAATTCATTCGAAATATAATGAAATGTGAGTGAACAACGTAAGATCACAGCAAATTAGCCAACAATACGTAGCTTAATGTCACAACCTTCAATATCAGCTCACTGAACAAATGACATATTCATTACGAAACAAGGCAAAACCATGATTCCATGATGAAGCTGATTATGAACAAGTTGAAGAAGTTATAAACAGTCAAATTTGTATGGTTCACTTCTCTTTTAACAACAAGGTTCACAACACCTTGTGCATATTTGATCACACACACACCATCTGACGCATCAAGATATTCTCTTATATTTATGAATATCAGAATAATAATATGATGATGGCCCAGTTGTACACTGAATGGGTGAGCACCAGAAGCGGGACTTTGCGGGCCAGTTGGATTGAAACCGAAACACATCTCGCCCCCAAAACCCCGCCACTGGCATCACAAAAAAATTGACTGCAATAACTTCAATAACATCCAAAATAATGTTAATTACTAATCATCAGCCTAGCTAACTTATAGCCTGAGAGCTCCATTATCCAGCATTACACCTTCAAGACCTATCTTCCTGTCAGACAAGACACTTATTCACTGTAGGGAAACCTGTAACCAGAGCTAGAACAAGTTAGATATTCAGGTATATACTTATCTATTCAGCTGAATGTTGTGTATCTAAGGAGAAAAGAAAAGAAACACAGAATGCAACAGAGTTCAGGTGGAGTCTGTCTGTCTCTGTCTGTCTGTCTGTCTCTCTCTCTCTCTCTCTCTCAGACACAATCTGTCTGTCTCAGTCGGGAAAGCGACAGTCCAGAAATGTCACTTTACATGACAATGCATGCACAAAAATCCAAGCAATACAGTATGACATGCATTCATTCGTTGTTGTTGTTGTTACTGTTGTTTTTTTTGTTAAATATTTTCTTCCAGCGACGCACATTCTCTTCACATCTGTGTAACTGCGTAACGCCAACAAGACGCCCTGAGAGCATGCATTCTGCGTTTTGCGTTTTGGACAACAATATATTTCTGTTCCCCAGAACTTACCGTATTGATCAGGAGAGAATCGCGCGCGCATGTACAGTGTGTGTGCGTGTGCGGGTGCGTGTGTGTGCATGTGTGTGTGTGTGTGTGCATGTGTGTGTGTGTGTGTGTGTGTGTGGAGACTGGCGTTAATCAAGACGTGCTTTCTTCATCCAGAGAGCTGCATCGTGGCGCGCGCGGAGCGGAGAGATGAGTCCCTGTGCTCGGGCTGACTCACTTCTCCCCCGGCAGCTCCGCGCTCACACCACGAGGTGAAAATTAGGCCGGGGGGGAAAAAAAAGGGAGGGAGAAACACTTTCAAACACACACCAATTGTATGCTAAAAAATTTTTTCCCTATCTTTCCAGGCTCGATTGAACGATTGCTGCTATTAGGTAGGCGCGAGATGAACTGCAGGACGCGCGCTCGCGCCTCCTCTGTTGCTTTAAAAGGGGAGTTGCATGGAAAAGAAGTAAACGAGGCCCTGACCATTTACACTTTCCTAGAAATCATCTCCAAATATAGAAACTGTCCTGGCGTGTAACAGAAGCATTTCATCCTTTGTGAATGCATCAGTGAATATTTATGCATTTTATTTAAAAAAAAATATATACATATACATATATATTTTTTCCCTCCTATTAAAAGTCCATTATAAACCTTACTTTATATCTCATGTGCCTGAATAAGGCTTGTAATATTGTAGATGTAGGAGCTGCTGCCCCCTGTTGGCGTGTCCTCGGTATTACATGTCGGTGGATGAATTTCAAAGAAAATATCAAGATTTATTCCTAGAGATAGTGAAAGGAATTCACTTGGCAGTGTATCTGGAATGGAGTATGATATGATAAGATATGATATGATACTACAGTTATTTATATCAGACTGTTATTTGCACATGATTGCTATTTGCACATCTGTATTTTATCCGTTGCATCGTATTGCATGCATCATGCTGTTTCCCTCTACCTGTATACTGTTTATCTCAACTTACTGCACCATCACTCATAATTATTTCATTTACCTTAATTGCCATTTGCATTACTGGTATGCATCATACTGTTTACCTTTACCTGTACACTGTTAACTTATTGCACCACAACCTTATTTATTTCACTGAACTTATTTGTTATTTGCACTACTGGCTGGATGCTAAGTGCATGTTGTTGTCTCTACTCATACTCTGACAATGACCGTGAAGTTAAACCTAACCTTATTAGGTTATTATTATTATTGTTCATATGATTTCCTATAAAAGGACAACTTCTCAGTAAACAGCAAATTCTCAGTAGATTTCAGGTTGCATTACAATTCATCAATTCATCAGTATTAAAACCCTTTCATGCATAAATGATTTAAAAACATCCAGATTCTTAAAATTGCATGTCATATCATATGAATTTTCACTCTTTATAAATATCATTTAAATAAAAAAATAAATAAATTAAACACATTGTCCGTTTGTAGGAATACGGTTAAAACATTCTACCTGAAATTAAAAAAAAAAAATTACAGTGTGTATACACTGCAAAAAAATGACATCTTAGCAAATGAAAAAAATCTTGAATATAGTCAGATTTATGTAGTATTTCCTATTGTAAGATTACAATTAACCAAATATAGGATTATTAAACCTATTTCTAGACATTTTTACTCATTTCAAACTTTAAATTTTCTTGTTTTATTGGCAGATCATTTTGCTTCTTTCTAGAAATAAATGCTTAAAACTAGCAAAATGATCTGTGCACATCCACACTGTCATGCTGGAACAGGTCTGGGCCTCTTAATTCCAGTGAAGGGAAATCTTAAAGGTACAGCATACAAAGACTTTCCAGAGAACTGTGTGTTGAATATCTCCACTCTGTTGCAGCAGGACCCATACAGTACTGTGTAAAAGTCTTAGGCACCCTATTTTTTTTTTTTTTTGGTACAAACTTTGTTCTAGATTTTTATTTTATGACTTCTACATTATTGATTCAGTCCAAAAACTTTTTTATAATTTCAAACATTAGTTTTCCAGCACAAAATTAAATGTTACAGAAAAATGTTTGTATATCAGTAAAGAAAGCAGCAGATTCCATAAGAGACACTTTTCAGATAAAAACATAAATTCTCAGTAGATTTCAGGTTGCATTACAATTCATCAATTCATCAGTATTAAAACCCTTTCATGCATAAATGATTTAAAAACATCCAGATTCTTAAAATTGCATGTCATATCATATGAATTTTCACTCTTTATAAATATCATTTAAATAAAAAAATAAATTAATTAAACACATTGTCCGTTTGTAGGAATACGGTTAAAACATTCTACCTGAAATTAAAAAAAAAAAAATTACAGTGTGTATACACTGCAAAAAAATGACATCTTAGCAAATGAAAAAAATCTTGAATATAGTCAGATTTATGTAGTATTTCCTATTGTAAGATTACAATTAACCAAATATAGGATTATTAAACCTATTTCTAGACATTTTTACTCATTTCAAACTTTAAATTTTCTTGTTTTATTGGCAGATCATTTTGCTTCTTTCTAGAAATAAATGCTTAAAACTAGCAAAATGATCTGTGCACATCCACACTGTCATGCTGGAACAGGTCTGGGCCTCTTAATTCCAGTGAAGGGAAATCTTAAAGGTACAGCATACAAAGACTTTCCAGAGAACTGTGTGTTGAATATCTCCACTCTGTTGCAGCAGGACCCATACAGTACTGTGTAAAAGTCTTAGGCACCCTATTTTTTTTTTTTTTTTGGTACAAACTTTGTTCTAGATTTTTATTTTATGACTTCTACATTATTGATTCAGTCCAAAAACTTTTTTATAATTTCAAACATTAGTTTTCCAGCACAAAATTAAATGTTACAGAAAAATGTTTGTATATCAGTAAAGAAAGCAGCAGATTCCATAAGAGACACTTTTCAGATAAAAACATAATGAAGGCTGCTGGGTTTCGCTGCAGAAATAAGAAGCGAGTTGACAGTCAAAGTCTCCAGAAGAACTGTGGCTGCTTCTGCACGATGCTCAGTAACACTTACAGCTCATTTCCTTATAAAACTGCACACACTGCACCTGAGACTACTATATATATATATATATATATATGTTTTTTAAGTGAAGGATCATCACACCAAATATTGACTTTGCTTCATTTATTACTGTTTACTGCTCTTTATAGTATTTTTTTTTAATGTAGAAACATTTAATTTCATTATTTTTGAAGGCATCTTTACTCTACAGCTTTTCTTTGCATGGGCCTAAGACTTTTGCACACTACTGTATATGGGTGTGATAGTCAGGTGTCCACATACTTTTGGCCACACAGTGTATGTGTCTTGGAGAGGTTCTGGGGGAAAGGAAAAGGCACGGACGGGGTTCGAACCCGCGATCTTCGGTTTACGAGACCGACGCCTTACCACTTGGCCACCGCGCCTGCGCCATCTTGTGGCATTTAACTCAAATTCAACAGAATAATAGTGTGTTAAACCTTCTATTTAACCTTACCTCTGCATGTTCCAGCATGCTTGTGCCATGGCTAGTGAACAAACTCATTTTGTTTCAGATTAAACACTCAGGAGAAGTTTGATTTAACTGTATAATATCTTTACTAACTTGAAAACAACCATGTAAGTAATGAACTTCAAGGAAGTATATTATGTTTATTATTATAAAGCCACACACTGGCTTAATAATCCCTTACAATTATCACATTATTATTAATAATTATCACCTTCCTGATTTATATACTTATGTAACAATTAACTTTGGGGCAAATCACTTTTTTTTGTTCCCCTGACATCCACAAGGGGACGCTGTGTAGTCATAATATTTCTGAATTCTTTTATATAATTCATATCAGCCCTGGTCCTGAAGTTCCTCCTGTCCTGCACATTTCAGTGTTTTCCTGCTCTAACACATCCAGCTTTTACTGGGGTGGGCAAAGGGTGGGCATGCAGCTAGTGTGGGGTGGCCATAGCAGAGTGATAAGTTAATACATTTCATCATGTTTGCTTATTGCGATATTTGGTAGCTGAGTTTGTACTGTTTTTAAATAATTAAAATTTTACATTCCTGTTCAAGAAGTGCAGTAAAACCTACATCTACAGGCTATAAACATGAAAACCCATGTTTTATTTAATTCATTTATTTCTACATGAGGTAGGGTGAGTTCAGATAATATCTATATTATATTAGGTCAGTTTTTTGAGAGTTTTTTAACTTTTCTGAATTGATGTTAAAGTCTCACTTTGCTATGGCCACCCCACACTCGTTCCCTGCCCCCCCAACTCCCCCTGCCCCACCCCAGTCAAAATGCCTCTGGCAATCACTGGGGAGATCGCTGTATATTATCTACTACATAGGATCCATGCACTGGTCCTGGAGTGCTCTCTATCCTGCACTTTTTAGTGTTTTCACTACACCCTGCTCCAACATGCTGACTTAAACACCTGTTAATTGGCTGATTAGTCGACTCAGTAGTATTGGATGTAGGGAAAACATTAAATATGTAGGACACGTGGTACTCCAGGACCAGCGATGGGGTCATATATAGTAGAAAATACACAGTGATCTTCCCAGTGATTGCTTATGGAGAGGCATTTTGACTGGGGTGGGCAAGGGGTGGCCATAACATACATTAATACTAAATCATTTAAATGTCCAGATGCTATCGTTTGATACATTTCATGTTTCAACTTACGCTTAGTTCAATATTTGGTTACTGCCATGTTTGCAGTGTTGGTATTTTACACTTTTGTTCACAACGTGCCGTAAAACCTACATCTCTTCACATATAAACGTTAAAACCTGTGGTTATTTTTGCATGAGGTAGTGTGAATTCAGATACAGTATATTGGGTCAGTTTTTGAATTTTCAACATGTCTAAGCTTTCTTGCCATTTGTAATACAAAACATCCCAACACATGATACAATTCTGAAATCCTCAAGGGGTTGACTATCTAAATGTGAAGAAAAACGCACAGCCTGTTTGTTCAGGCCTCCTAGTAGTGTAGACGCCGGTGTCTACACTCTGACAATTGTGTAAAAATAGGTTTCATATAAACAAAATAGCAACAATATCAACAAAAGCTGCATGTCATCTTTCAGTGTAATAAACTGTCTGCCTGCATTTCAGCTTTCCGTGTCTCTTTGTTGTGGAGTGCTCAATAACTGGACAGACGTGTGGCCTTGGGATTTGTTTACAGCCTGCTATGCCGGAACTCCCGACATAACGTGGCCGAGTATTTCGGACATCACAAACCAAATACTTTTACCATCAAAAAAATCGTGCTCCAACAAGGCAACAATAAAATACAGCTGATGGGTGAAAACAACATTAATATCATAGTTTATTTAGTTTACTACGTGAAATGAAACTTTTTAAAACCTTGATCTATTTTGGTACATCTGTCCTTTTATTTAAGTGAGCAGTCGTTGGTGTGCAATGCTTACATTTTGGGACAGTAAGACTTAAATTAAGACTTAAGACTTAAAAAAAGACTAGGAAAAAATAAATAAATAAAAAAAAAAGAAAAAAGGGGATTTCCCTATTTTACCCTCTTTTTGTCAGAACTGACTGAAAATCATTTGTAAATGATGTTTGGAATTTGGGACACGTTATACACTTTCATTGGTTTACGCCTTTACTTTCATCTTCAGTGACATTTTTTTAAATGATATTTGTTTGTAGCAAATTTAGTCATGGCATCAATAAATCAATTTCAGTAACAGGATTTGAAAAACATCTCATCTCATTCATCATGAATACCAAACTAATGACTGATTGTCTATTCATTAATCAGTGTATAGGTTCAGAAACAAGGTTCAGTAACATAAAGTTTACTTTAATGTTACAAATTCCTCTGTCAAATTATTGTTCACAGGCTTAAGAGAGTGGCTTATGGCAGAGCTTTTTCATAAATAGACTGATGAAATTTGAATAAACTTACTTTTAATTTTAAAAATAAAAAGTAAAAAGACAAGACAGTACAAAATACAGAACAGTAACCTAACAGTTACTGCTGATATTAATATCCATGGCACGCCTTTACGTAGAATACTGATCAGGAAAGAGACCTCTGTGGATTATTTTCTCTGTCTGCCTCCCTATCTATCTATCTATCTGTCTGTCTCTCTGTGTCTCTATCTATCTATCTATCTATCTATCTATCTATCTATCTATCTATCTATCTATCTATCTATCTATCTATCTATCTATCTATCTATCTGTGTCTCTGTCTGTTTGTCTGTGTCTCTGTCTGTTTCTCTGCCTATCTATCTATCTATCTATCTATCTATCTATCTATCTATCTATCTATCTATCTATCTATCTATCTATCTATCTGTCTGTCTGTGTCTATCTATCTATCTATCTATCTATCTGTCTGACTGTCTGTCTGTTTCTCTATCTATCTATCTATCTATCTATCTATCTATCTATCTATCTATCTATCTATCTATCTGTGTCTCTGTCTGTTTCTCTATCTATCTATCTATCTATCTATCTATCTATCTATCTATCTATCTATCTATCTATCTATCTATCTGTGTCTCTGTCTGTTTGTCTGTGTCTCTGTCTGTTTCTCTGCCTATCTATCTATCTATCTATCTATCTATCTATCTATCTATCTATCTATCTATCTATCTATCTGTGCCTCTGTCTGTTTCTCTATCTATCTATCTATCTATCTGTCTGTCTGTCTGTCTGTCTCTCTGTGTCTCTGTCCGTTTCTCTATCTATCTATCTATCTATCTATCTATCTATCTATCTATCTATCTATCTATCTATCTATCTATCTAATACTTTCCTAATGTTCCTCCTCACTCTCTAGCTGATTTTTGTGTCATTCTTATTGTTTTTTTAATATGTATACTTTATTGTATATGTTTCTTTTTATTTGGTTGTAAAGAGACCTTGAGCTCATCAAAGGCACTCTCTATATACAAAAATCTTCTGTCTGTCTGATCAAACATGACTACTCCCCCTCTTATTTGGAATGTCTTGTTTCCAACAGTACATTTGCCTACTTGTGTATCTGTACATCGAAATCCTAAAAGTATAACCTGCTGCGTGATGTCTGTGTAACCTATATGTTTTTTAGACTCATATTTAAGCGCAAGATTAAAAAAAAGGTAGCACAGATGGTATGGTCAGATGCACTGCTTATATCTGTGTGTCCTTTAATCTCCCCTTGTTGTGTGTGCGCTCTTTCATGGCAGGCCCGGGCTTCAGTCTTACAGCCTGAAGGGAGGAATAAACAAGCACCTCTGGGAGAGTGGGAGACAGCTAGGCGAGGGAGGGGGAGCTGCAGAATAACAGAATAAAGCTGGGGAGAAGAGTCCAAGAGGAGCTCAGCTTCGGATCGAAACCTGAGCTTGGTGCTACGGTTTGCTATCTTTGAATAGCAGAAATGGAGAGAAAGTGAGATATGTTTTTTTTTTTTTTTTTTTGGAGAATATTTTAAACAGTCAGGCATTTTGTATATGCGTGACACTCCAGCCTTACGAACAGCTCATATATGCATACGCACACACAGTTCCTGAGGGGACAGGGACAAAAAAAACAACTCTTGGGATGAGTTAAAATCGTGAATTGGTTGGTTTGTCAGAATGCACGCACAAGTTTAGACTAAATATCAGACTAGAACTCCTGAGAGACAGCAGCCAAAGTGACTGTTATACTCACTTTTCTTTTTATATATTTATATAAAACTTTTCTAATCATAAGCATGTGTAGTGGCCAGACGTGTGCTGAGAAGTAGGATATATGAGTTCAACTCATTTTGCTTTACACTTAAGAGGAAATAAATCCAAAGGTTGCATCATATGAGAACATTTAATAATGAAGTTATGAAGACTGATTAATCTGCTTCTGGAAATACATTTTGAAGTGCAGAACATTAGAAGTACATAATTTCTGAAAATAAAATCACATTTAAGAGAAATATCTTATGAATACATGTGTTTTTCTCCGAGTTCTTAGTCGTCAAAGTCAACAGAGAAAAGCTCGTTCACCCACTTTATCCAGCCATCATGGGGGATGGACTAGACGTTAAGTTGCTGCATTTGTAATGTTATGCAAGATTGATTTGGAGAACTGAGCATTCTTTGTCCCTCCTTGATTTCAAATCAATGCTGCACCACAACCTTAGAACCATTCCCCAGCCTTAATGAGCCGGTTTTATTCACATGATACTCAGCTTTCTGTTGTTATTGTCCACTTTGAGTGAAAATATAAATGATCTGAAAAGGAGAATACAAAAGATCCATTACACTTTCTTGTGAACAGTGTTCACTTAAACAAAGGGAGGTGGGAAACAAACACGTTATTTTTGATAGTCCAAAGATAAATTTCGAGACAGTGCCTTTTGCAGAACCCTCAGAGATGAGCTGTTAGATCTCTGAGCTGAAAGGAGATCAGAATGATCAGGAACTGAGATATTTTTGAGAAATAACATTGCTCATTATAGGCTGTGATGTGTCATTGATATTACGTGAGAGCTGATTGCTTCCTCTGGCACACCCATGTTCCCTCAGCACGCGTCAAGCTTTTTTCCTCATTTTAAAACACCTTTGGTGTCACGTCACATTTATCTCACATCACATTACAGCCCTTGAATTTGATAAGTTATCTCTCTAGCTATCACATTTAGAATGTTTTATCCAATCGTTTATTCCAGGTCTAGCATTTCTCTTTGCAAGAACAGATGAGAGACACACACACACACACACATATGAGAGATTTAATCATCCTGATTTGGCATCTTTATGAAAATGAAAGGAATATAATTTACTTGACTGTATATTGTCTTGGTTGCGGTTATCAAAGTGATTTTTGAAACAAAAAATATATATATATATATATAGCATTTAATTTGATTTGTATCAACTTAACTCGATTTATTCGTATTGATTTGTATCAACGTAACTCGATTTAGGTTTAATAATTTGTACCAGAAGTTAAATAGATAATAAATCAAACACAAAAACAGAGTCTTGTCTCAGACCATGCTTTGCGTTTGATAATAATTGTGGCGCAACATGAAAAAAAAGCTATTAAAAGTACTCGTGTGATTTTATTTTTTCTTTTTTACTTGTGTATTTTCTCTGGAGTTGCTTGCTTGCGTATTTGTGCCTTGTGTTTGCTTTTAATTGCCGAGTGATTAAGAAAAAATCACCACCTTCTGGCTTTGCAAACTGAAAACAAATGTTAACATAGTTTGGAAATTAGCTTTCAGATGAAGAATATTATTTTAGATTAGATCTCTTAGGATAAATAATATATATCACATAAGAAATTATAGATTTAGATAAATAAAATAAATATTTATATAAAGAAAAATGAGTAATTGTTCCTTTTGAATGACACACAGTGTAATCTGAGTAAATTTTTTTGTCGTTCCTGGCCAAATGTCCATTAAATTTAGTTGGCTGATAACATGTTTCTAATACGCATTCCTTAAATATTTTATTGATACGAGCTGTCGTACTTTAATATGTACGTTTTCTCTCTCCTCTAGTACAGAATGACCCCACCAGCCCCCAAAACCCCAGGATCCTAACAGATGAGCCCTTAACTCCGGTGTGTGTGGTATGGAGCCACTGAGACTAGAGGCCAGCTGCTATTTTATCCAATGATTTTCCCTTTTTTTTTTCAGTAGTCACTGTTGTGTTTTTGTACACGCAGCGTGCGGGATCCTAACTGCCTCTTTGGTAGCCCTCCACCGCCAGCCAATGCGATCCTAAATGCAGCGGGACGAGTGGTCCGGCGAACAACACAAAGTGTGTATGGTGAATTTGCTTAAAGTGCGGTGGCGTCTACGCAAATGCGAGTGGCAGGCAACACCAAGGATGTTTTGAATGGAAAATCGGGCATTGTGGGAAGAGTTTGCTGCCTCTGACCCTGGCTGCTACCAGACAAGCAAGTGTGAAATCTGTATGAAAGGTAAGCAGCTGATAACATTACCCAACAAAGGCAATATCATCTTCCCCCCTCCACATTTTTCTTTCCACCATTCTCATCTGTCTCCACCGATCTTTTTTTACTGCTCTTTTCCTCTGTATTCTCTCTTCAGTTTCGCTTTGCCTTTCCTAGTTATTTTCCTTTTTAATTGAACTGCACTCTACCAACAAATAACAAATGGAAATTGGTGTTCTGTAAACAGTGTCGTAGGAAGGACCGGTGTTCTATTGGCAGTGTGCTTCTGTTTTTTTGTTATCCCGCTCAGGATGGACTGCACTGGCATCGCACAGCTGTCCTTTCATTTTCAAAGCTTGTTTGATTTTTCTAACCGTCATTCCCCCTCGAGTCTCATCTCACACTGTGATCACATCCAGCTCTACGTCCTAATGTTTACTGAGCAATTAGGAGCAAAATCACTTGTGCCTGTGGGGTCTGTTGCCATAGTTACAATAGGGTTTTCAAGGTCTATCATCTGGTCCTCAGCGTCCACCAATCAGCTGCAAGCGCCGAAGCTTCAACATAAAGTAAAGATGCACATCTTTCACCAACACAGTATTAAGGACCTGAAACAGATCCATGAGTATTACAAAGTACTCTGGAGTGGCAAGTAGGCGACTGCGTCCAGTCATGGCGGATCTTGGAAATCACGGCGGAGGAGACACCCAGCAGGAGAGGCAGGTGAGAGCATCGTCCATTTTGAGACTTAGCTAAGACTACTCCATGAAACAAGACTGAGACTGAGCTAACAAGATTAGCATTAAGCGCCAAACAATATAACTGGGCACGGGATGATAAATTTGGCTATGGTCGCGCGGACGGTGGCCATGCAAAAGAATGGACGCAAAACAAAATGAAGCTTGGCTGTACTTCAAAAAAATTAGGGTCAAAGGCTTCTTAGATCAATTTGTTTTTCGGAAACCGCGATCAAAGAGCTCCAGCCGGGCTCTTGTTCAGTTCCGATACATTTGTTTCTCTTGTAATTTGCGAAAATGAGGAGCCTTTGAGAAAACTTAATTTGATCAGTCAGAGTACATCTATGTCTTCGTCTTTTGTGTGCAGAGCTGTGTGTGTATAAAATAAAATTGGCCTAGATTAATCATAGCACTCTAAATCTCATTACATGGAACATCTGAGAAAATGGCATCTTCAAACACCTCTTTGGATGGGAAGGGGGGGGGGCTTTAAATTCAGGCCTTCATCAGATCAAAGGCCTCAGATAGGGGATGAATTTTTGTTTTTCGCCGGATACGTTTGGACTCGAGCATGCTCAGAAAATAAGCGCCATGGTGAGGCGTAAGCAGCCAGAACTCCATGTTCACGCCGCCCTCCTATCGAGCGGCCCAGGAGCCTGTCAATACGGTGATATGATTTCAGTAAGAAAAGAGGACCTCCCTTCAATAACAGTCTTAAAAGGGGCTAGAGTTGAAAGCAGAAGAAAGAAAGGGACGATGGAGGGAAGAGGCGGATCGCCAGCTGAATCCAGCCAATATTAAAGATGGCGGCTGGGCATGCCGCAGACTGCGTAGCACTGGACCCTATCTGTGGAAAGACAATTGGAATAGTCTTCGCTTCAGTATAGGTACCACACACAGTGCTGACCCCACATGAACATGGTAGGTGCGCCGTTTGTGTAATATTTCACCACCACGTGTAATACCTGCTGTTACTTCTCGCTCTGAAATATATTTCTTGCTCTCTCTTTTTTTTTTTTACCTTTCTCTTTATTTATGGGTTACATTTGTGTGTCAACATGGAGCCATGCTTCCGTTATGACCCTCTTTCTTTTTTTTCAAAGCCAGCACATCAATTGTTTTGACTGCTTTATGCAGGCTACCATCTCAAACTGGAAATAACGACAATCTTTTGTGTTTTTCCTCTCTGTGCTCTCTGCGCTCTGTGTGCGTTGTTCAATTTAACAAAGTCTACACAATATAAATCTTTCGTCCATTTATCTGTTGTTAGGTATACCTCTGTGTCTTAAGCGCTACCTCCAAACTAACAAAAATGGGGGGAAAATGCATTCATTTTGTGCTTTTCTTTATGCATATGGTAACATTAATCACTGGTTTCAGTATTAAGTAAACTCCAGGCGGCAAATCATTTAATCCTCTGTGCCTAATCCACTTGGTGGATTGTTAGCCACGATATATTCAGCAATGACAAAAGATATCAGCAGGACTCCAAAATACACTTTGACAGGCTTTCGGTACCTCTTCTCCCAAGACTCTCAAACACTTAAAAGAGCAGCTTATCAATACACCAAAGACACCCTCTCTTTATGATGTCCCAATCATTGAAAATAGCTGAACTATTATTCAACAGACTGGGCTTTTCTCTCAGCTTCAAAGAGCTCCTAAAACTATCATCAATTTTTTTTTCGTCTTCTTCTCCATCTTGTTCGTTTCTGTGTCTCAAAAATTTATATTATTTTTATTATTAAAAGTGTTAGGACTTTTGTTTCTGCCATTATACTGTTAATGGGACATTTAATTGACTTTGACTTGTTTGAAGGGCTATAATTCAATTTTTTTGTATGTATCAAAAGAAATGCACTCAGTTTTAACATCTAAATGGGCTTTTGTCAACTGATCATGCCCCTCAGAAGATAAGCCCGTTTAAGCACAGCCTACAAGGAGGCCTAAATCTGGACTGGCAGCTGTAACAAAAAACCAACATAGAAGGATTCTGAGGGAAGAGAATGTGTTTTCCTGTCAGGGGGACTTTTATCATGACATCAGAATGAATTCTTTAGTAGTTTTTTTAGATCAGTGATATTAATTATTTATACTGAAAAGAACAGCAAAAAACTAAAACATAAAAGATGGAAAAGGCATCATGACTATATTAATTTATAATGCATCCAAACTTGCATTATATGTGTTGTGAATGAAAAAAAAAAACTATAAAGAATGAAAAAACTTACTTACTAACGGCCCGTCTATACAAATATAAAACCAGTCGTGTTTTCCAAATGTTTTAGCTGTGGTCATGTTTATAAAGTGTTCATTATTATTATTATTATTATTATTATTATTATTATTATTATTATTATTAAGACAGCACTTGTTGCTTTAAAATGCATGCATGTATAGTTTACCGGCCGAATCAACCTGACAAATGGCAAGCTGTCTCTGAGCCACTGTGATTAGAGGCCAAAGGAACACCTGCAGACCCCAGTGCTTTTCTTCTGAGTCTCATTCAGCCAACATGGCTGTCATCACCTTTTTATTGAACACGTGAGGCGCATATTAGTCTGTCACAGCTCCTGAAATGGTAGACCAAGTCAACGCACAACACATTCAGTGACGTGCCGCTGAGAGACGGAAATGTGCTTTGTCTCTTTTTTTCTTTACAGCTGACATTCCTTTATGCAACTTCATCTAGTCTTACGGTGTCAGTGTGGCAAGGACGTTGTTGCAAGCTAATTAATTTGCAGTAAATAGTTAAGTGAATTAAAGCGAACGGAAAATAGTAATAAAATTGCATAATCAGATAATGTGAAGCTGAAAAAAAGTATTTTTCAATGTAAAATTTAAACAAGATGTAATATAGTATATCCTAACTAACATAAGGACAATTAGAGAGAAAGATTGATTTTGTCACCAAATACTGAAAGTATGTTGATCATTGTGAGTAGCATGAAGTAAAGCTAGGTAACACATTATAATGCTGCATTCGACCGATGGTTGTAACTCGTAATTTCCGCTCTCCGACTAGGAAAAACCAAAGAAAGCACTCCCTCAACTCGGAATTCCTCCTCACGACGGTCTCCTCAACCCTGAGTTCAGCAAGTGATGTCAAATCAACATGGCTGCTTACAGCATAAACAGTAAATACAGTAGCACTTCTTACCGTTTAAATGAGTTGTACAAGTATTTACAAGTATTTTCTTTACATCAATCAAGATCCAGACATGTTCGCTTGTTGAGTCTATAACACTGACTCTACAGTTCACTGTTCTGAGGAGGAAAATATACATCACTCATCACAGCTAGCTGGATAATATGTTGCTAACAAAAATACGAATATGGAGGCGTCCATGTTTTTTATCCGACTTTGTAGCTCGAATGCACAGAGGACCAAAACGACGTAATTCTGAGTTCTGTTTTGCACTCAAGTCTCCATCAGTGAACAGTTGATAACTTCGACAAAATAGACTTCATGTGAAAACTGTACTGAATTTCATGGTTACACAGTTGCACTATTTGACCATGTAGTACACAGTTATAGAAGAGAAATGATTTATAATCGCAGTATCCATTAGCACCCAGATGAGCATGGGTTCCCTTTTGAGTCTGGTTTCTCTCAAGGTTTCTTCTTGATGTCGTCTCAGGGAGTTTTTCCTCACCACCATCGCCTCTGGCTCATTCATTAGAGATAAATTCATACATTTAATATTTATAGTCTGAATTTATATATTTCTGTAAAGCTGCCTTGTGACAATGTCCATTGTTAAAAGCGCTATACAAATAAAATTGAATTGAATTCCCACTTTCCGAGGTAAGTCTAATGCAGCAGATGTTCTATCTTCCAAATAGCTTATCCTATCTCATTTACATTTTACGTTTATATTTACAGCATTTACAGACGCGCTTACAGAGGCAACATCTGACTACCTTAAAGAAATAAAAATAAATAAAAAAGATTGTTAAGGAACTAGATGCATGCTTGTATGTGATACATGTCATTAATGATATCGCTTACATTACTATCACTATTACTATAACTATTACATGTTGTTAAACGCAAACACAGGTGAACTCAGGTGAGCAAATACTTGCCTCCAAACATATTTTGGAAAGTCTATTGTAGTAATTAGGTTTAATGACATTTGGGTTTTGGGCCTAGCAATGTTAACATGTACTATATAACAGCATGTTAACAAAAATATTAGAGATGCAGCAATTGCTGCTCAGAAATATTCTGATATCTGAAAATATGACTCTGTGATTTAAAAGTAATCTCCAGAATTGTTATTGACCTTTGGTCTTCATCTCAAAACTGTGAAAATCTGATATTTTTGGTGAATCAGCAACCATGACTTTTATCTGAGGATCGTGCATATGACCGAGCTTTTCCGAATCACGGAAATAAGACATAACGTTAACACTGAGTTATGGGAACAACCAGTTTTATGTTAACAGCACTAGTTAATGTGTATCCTTAAAAGTCTAAAGTTTTATTTCACTCTCTTTAAATCACTTGATTTCCTTCAAAGCTTTTGGACTCCACACATCCTGAAATTACTCATTTACATTCAAAGTCCAGTACAAAGTCAATTTCTCAGAAATCTTTACCAGAAATCTTTTTATTTTCAGTTCTGAATCCCGCTTGTGCAAGCATTATGCGTTACAAGATAATGTAATAAAGGTTATTGTAATGTGCATAATCACACTGTAATTGAGCAGATGACATCATAGGTGACTGAATTTATTGGCCTGCTGTCATGCTGTGAGTCACGTACCACAGCATTCCTGTTTTATAGAGCAGCCTGTCTTTGTAACGGAAAATTGCTCATGCTGATAAAGACGTACCAAAGTGCTATAGCTGTCTCATCAGCCAAAACCTTTGGAATTATGTATAATGAATTACATATGTGGAGTGTTTATTGTTAACCCCTTACTGTCTCATTACAAACCCTTATGCAGCGTGTTCGAAAAGTCAGTAACCAGTGAGAGTAAAACTACGTATACTTAATTTTGTATTTATTATTTGTTTGATGTGTTTTTGGGGGGATTTTGCTGAACATATTCCCATTCCCATTTTCAGACCCCCTGTATTTTTATGAACAATCTTTGATCTCAGCCAGGTGCTATACAAGAAAATTGATTTTTCTTCTTCTATTTATTTTTTAATAACAATACAACAAAACGTCCCCCCGAAAATCCTTAATATTCTAACATTTGTGCAAACTTAGTACATTTCGTGTTCCTGCATCCACTTCTAAAACATAACCCAGATTGTTCTTATTTGTATTTTTAGCTGCTCATCTATTTTTATATTAATTACCTGACTTGTACAGGTCAACATCCGGCTTTCTCTTTTGTGTTGAAAGCTCTTTGGTGATGGAGTTTGGTGATATGTATGCACAAAAGTTTCAGTTTGAGCCTAAATGACACCAATTTAAAATATATATTTTTATATTATATATTTTTTCAAGGATGAATTTGGTTTTTAGAAGATTTTCATGCATGTTATTGATTGTTTGAGAGAAAATAATGTAGTTAAAAAATGTTTATTCAAATTATTTCTATTATTTATACAAATATAGAAATCTACATGCATATACAATTAGTGCCAATAATTATGGCAGTGATTGTATATGCATGTAGATTTCTATATTTGTATAAATATTTAAGGATTTATTTTAATATTTCAGTTGATGGTCATAGCATTTATATCATTTTTGTAGAATATGGAACTTAATATTTGAGATATACTATTATTACTATTATATTACTATTATATTTTTCCTGAGCAGTCAAAATGAGTGAACCAGAATGAATATTATGAATTATTCTGGTCATTTTACTTTTGCTTTTTACCGTTCCTGTTTTATCAGTGTGTCAGTGTGTACTACGTCTACGCATTTGACATCTCTACCCTACATTTATTTCTGTACAATTGTTTTAAATGTTGATTTGATATTGGATCATTTGTTTTATGATTCATTTATATTTATATTTGATTTGAATGTAATTGGGCTATGGCTGAGAGGTGGTGCGATGCCGCATGCACAGAGGAGACTTGTTGATGTGAAGGTTCGGGTCTCAACGACTGAATGGAGCTCTGACAATAAAGTCAGTTCGGCTGTAATTTTCAGTGTGTATGCCTGCAATATTCAAGCCCTTCCAAAGACTGGAAGCTTATGATTTGTCCTTACTCCCTCTTACATTATCTCCGAAAGAGAAAATGGAAAAATAAAATGTGATTTACTTACTTAACCTACATGGTGTACATGCATAAGGTATCATATAACACTATATAAATCCCTTCATTCTGCAGTTCCTCTCAAGACTATTAGCTGCTTTATAAAGGTACAGGTACTTATACTGAAATTGCACCTGTCACATCATTTGTCTAGATGTTGCAAGGCCACTCAACAGGTAGCTGATTGGCAGCTACAGCTGCCAGTCACAAACTCTGTCAAACCTGCAGATAAATAGTTTCTTCTGAGACTATGGATTGGAAGAACAAAGCAAAAACACTGTTAAATGCAACCATGTGGTCGTCCTTGAGATATTATTAAGCCAAATGACTTTCAAAGGGCATAATTCTTGCTAAGCTACTGCCCAAAACAGTGCTTTGTAAGAGCTCCAGTGTTAAAGATTAATTTGGGTTTTGAACAATTACCAAATACTTCTCCAATCTGTGCGATCGTGCCAAACCACCGACTTTGTTCCAAATGCCTCCATTTTCTCTTTTCCCTCTTGATTGTTTCCAAGTGGCTGGTCAGAGTCCTTGCCCTGAGTTAGTATGCACTCGTGGCCATGTGTTGGCTCGCAGTGGGGGGCCCAGTGATCAAAGCCAGGCCTCAGGAAGGGCAAGGATAGGGTTGAGTTTGCAGCTGCTGATACCATCTGATTTGAATGCTGGCCGAGTGGACCTTATGCTATTCACTGGGACAAATATGGAAGGCCTGTTACTCTGTGGAGGGTTTGCAAACCTGTCACAATCACAAGCAGAGTCCGGTGTTTTGTCTTGTACATGTTATATACTAGAATATATCTTGGCATATGTGGTGCTGCTCAACACATAACATAATTATGGGACACACGCATCAGGAAGTAATGCTACATATACAAAAAAAATCACAAAACAAACAATTTGGCGTATAGACAAGCACCATATGTAGAAATGAGTATTCAGTGAAATATGGTGGTAAAGCTAATATAGACATGTCAAATTCATACACATAGTACACGCTGACACATTGATAAAATGGAAACGGAAAAAAAAAAAAGCAGTACAAAGTAAAATCCCCGTACTGGAATGTATCCAGAAACTCCACTTTTTTTTCTCCACAATATTTTTTGAGAATCCTAGATATAAGGGATGTGCAGTCATTTTTTCTGATGTACTTAAATGCTCTAGATTTGTGCACTCTGTGGTTTATAATCTCTATATATGTGAAAACTATGGATTGTTACTCTTGAGCATCCTGGATGTGCCAAACACTTTTGTGAAACTTCACTACAGTAAGCAGGATAAATACCTCACATCTTAAATGCATTTCTCAACACTTCTACCTCCAGCATGAAGTCAAACAAACAGGACTTCAGCTTTCTTGCAGGGCCACAAGGCTTAGAATTAGCTTTTGAATCCAGCATATTAATACGGGGTATATACACTCAAAAATACAAATATTATTCTTTATACCACAGTGCAGCTGAATTCTCGAATCTGATTGGTCAGTTCCAGATGTAACATGGATGTTAATATTAATGCACTCATTCTAATATGTTACAGTTTCTATAGTAACAGCTCATACACAGGGGCCTGTATGGCAGATGCTCCACATAATTTAAGAATAATAATAAACAGATTTAAAAAGGTACTGTTGTTTAAAAAGTAAAACGTATAATCATTGATATGGAGGCGTTTTTTTTTTAGGAGACATTTATGGAAGGATTCTCAGGTGTCAAGGATTTATAACAATGACAGTGCTTTGTAAAGTTTCCCAGCATGGGAAAGTCTTCGTGACAGAGGAGTTTACGCTTTCTGGTGCCTCAGTAAAATGACAAGCTGTGTTTTTTTTTTTTGAGAGAGACACAGAAAGAGAGAGAGAGAGAGGGAGAGAGGGAGAGAGAGAGAGAGAGATGCTAGTGAGGGAACGTTTATCACAGCTATAATGTAAGTGAGAACAAGAACTAACTCGTCTCTTGGACTTTCCATAACATTAAATCTTAACTATAAACTGTTAAAATACGCAACTTGTCGTTCATTAATAAATTATATATGGTGATCACTGTGGTATAAGTGGAATAACACACTCCAGACCGTACAATTATCAAAAATAATCCACTTCGTGGTGATGTGATGCGGCACGACATGAAACAGCGCATTACTTTCTTATAACCACGTGATTTGTTGTGTGTTATTCCTTACAAAATAAAATGCTCAGGTTCACTGCAGTCCACAGTCCACAATACTTACAGTTAAAGACAATTTAGTTTTCCACATAACTGACTTGAAGCTAAAATACTATCATTTTAGTGAGTAATCCTTATTCTCAATGATAGCCAAAATACTTACTAGCTTACGAGTATTTCTGGGATTAATATGGATTGACATCTTTTGCACTACACCCTTAAAAACATTTCTAAAAGAGATGCAGTTGGACCTTTGCCGTAAAGCAAAGCCTCTGTTGTCAGGGTGTATATAGATGCTTTAAAGGACAAACTCAGGAACACTTTAGGGTGCTAGATGGAACATATTATACAAAGAATATTTGACACAATATTACAAAAACCAAATGTGCTATTTAACTACTATAAGACTAAAATCCCCATGAGTGCATTTTACATCAGAATCCTAGAGCTCGCCATTGGTGTATTGATATACAGCATGATAGAAAGTGTTTATGACAAAAATATATTTGGAATAGTGAATAGAACAGGTTTTACTTTTAAGTTTTTACAAATCGCTATTCTTTATGTATTTCACATGATCTGTTACTTTCCAGACGTCAAAGCACCTTCATTTCTCTGTTTCAGATACGAATGGATACAATAAACAACCAGAAATGGAACAATTCTCTGTGGATAGTCAACTCTCTAACTGGGAGAAAGCAGAAGATGCCGTCTTTACTGGCACTTGATCTCATTACTGGACTAGAGATGGTCTCTTTTGCCAGTGAATGGACATTCGGGGGAAGCCTGCCAATGCAAGACAGAAGCATCAACTTCCCCCAGGTGAGGCATTTTACATTACAATTTATAGATGCAGTTTAAACATTGCTAGATTACTAGATTACATTGCTAGACACTAGCACTTACCTCAGCCCTCGTGTTTAGATGTGGCTCTCTCTGTCACTCTTTCTACAGCTATCTAGCAATAATTCATTTTATAGTAACATCTCAGAGATTCTTTAACAAAGACAAATGTATAATTGTTGATATGATGAAGCTTTCTGTTCAGAGAGTTTATTTTTTTTATTTCTGGAAGGAGTCTCAGTGTGTGACTGTCAGCGCTTTGTAACAGTCAGTAACTTTTCCGCTATGGCAGAGTCTTCAGGACAGAGTGTTTTGCGCTTCCTGGTTTCTCTGTAACATAAATTTTTTTTTGTCGTATTAACTTCGAGAGAGTGAAATAAAGAGGCTGGTGAGGGGATGATTGTTTATAGCTGCTCTAACATAAGTGATAACAGGAACTAACTTGTCTCATGGACGTTTCACAACCTTGAACGTAACTATAAACAGTTAGAAATTGCAATGCGTTGTTTGTTAATTAATTAAGAACTGTAATTGTTGGCAAATCGCTGTGGTTTATAATCTCTAGATATGTGAAAACGATGGATTATTACTCTTGAAGGCTTGATGAAACTCACTGATCCTGGATGTGAAACAGAGTAAGATGAAGGAAAACCCAACGGGTCATGCCGTTATAGAAAAATAACAGGAAGATTATCCACTTTGGGGTGGTAACACTAACTCCTCTTTGTGTTAGGCTTCATCACATCACCCACTAGTGGATTATTTTCCTATAACAGCATGCCCTGTTGTGGTAACATCTTGTGAGATGTTGATATTGATGTTGCATCTTATCTGTAGGCCTGAGTAAGTAGAAGTTTTGTACCATAACGTGTTGTCACTTATCTAGCTTGGCAATGTCACGGCTCGTGGCCTGTGCGTAGCAGCTGTAGGTGCTTTAGTGTTACAGTGGTTAACTGACATTTCTATTTATGGTAAAGTAAGACAAAGTGCATAGAACTCTTTTTGAAAGGGTGTCGATGACTGCCTCGATAACTGAAACTATCGGCCGAAAGACTCAAGAGACGTAACAGTTGCAGTTATGTGTCAGATATACAGAATCATAAATCATAAATTCATAAATAACAGACCTCTAAATGCCTCTGAACAGATCAATCAGGATTTAATGATTGAAATTGATAAGTGTCGTGTAATAATTATTCAAATTTACTAAGTAAGATTTGCTAAGTTTGCTAAAGTACAGTAGTTTAAGGCCGGGTTTCCCAGCTGGGGGTTTGTGTACCCCTAGAGGTTTGTGGTGGTATTGCAGGGGGTTCATAAGACTGATAGAAAAGTAGAAGATATTCCACAAACTGAAAAGTAACATGCTTTAACTGCCATATTTTACCATTTATTACAAATATTTCACTTAATCTCAGCCTCCTTAAAATCTCAAAGATTACTTAAAGAAAATAATTTAGGGTGAAAGTGTTCCTCTGACAAAAACGTCTGGGAACCTCTGGTTTAAGTCTTTTATGCATCGTGTCCACACTTGTGTAATGTCAATTTAAGGTTGTTTTTCAGGAAAACATAAGATTTAAATCACCTCCAAATCACTTGCGAGCATTACCCAAATTTAACATTTAATCTCCAGACTCCATTGAAGGCCTTAGCTTTTTAAAAACTATTTTAAATTTTTTATTTTATTTTTGAAATTGAACAGTTTTTAACCTTCAAAACCGTCCTAATCCGCATACATTTTGTGCATGTCTAGAGTATTGCTGTATTTTCTTTACAAATTATATTTTGGTCTTAAACTTTAAATAGTTTTGACCCGAATGTTCACAATTTTTTTAATAAACACATTGGAAGATTTTTTTTACTCATGGTGTTTCTACAATTGGGCAATTCTTTATTTTTTAATATAATAACATTTGATATTTAAAAAATGTCAAACTTCATATGTCATGCAGTTTCAAGTAATGATTAAAATCTGGATATATTTTAAAGTAACTTATGAATGAAAAGGTTAAGGTATCTAGAAATCTTTGAGGTTGTTTGCACCATGAAAGCTGCTAGCAAAGGTGTGGCTAGCTTGTGCTAAATAAGTTTCCAATTTATGAGGTATGTTTTTGCATGTGGCTGTTTCAGAGAAAATGACTGGAAGGTTGATGTAGTGGACTTGGGTGATATCTAATGCCAGGAAAACTCAGGCTAATAGTTGAGAAATGCTCCAGTTGCAGACTGCAATTTTCAGATGAGCTAATCTGTTAAAGTCATAAAGTGAAAAAATGACATTCTGCATTCCCCACGTCTTTGATCTTTTCACTATAAGGGCACGAGATTACTTGCTTGATTATATCCAGGTGTTGAGTAATAACTTATGCAGGTTCAGAGCACACAGAGAAGCCCTCATTCTCAAGGACTACTAAATGTTTCAAAGCACCTGAAATACTTCTAGGCTCACGATGAACTTTGACATACATCACAGAGGACCTTAAATTGCTAACTTTCAAATATGTACAAAATAAACAAAGGTGTGAGCTGAAGTTAATCTTTTTTTTTCTGTGCTCACACATAACTTCAATCAAAACAGTTTCTGTATCTACCCTTTGTGTATGCATGTAACGAATAACAAATGAACAGTGAATGATCTATTCTGGTTAATTACATGCTTTGCATGCTTGTGCAGATGTATCGTGTTTGCTATTGGTTTAAACCAGGGGTTAAGGTCCAAAACCAGGAAAACCAGTTAAAGGACATGTAGGTGGCTACAATACACAGTGTGAACTAAAATAACAGCACGCCTATGTCTACTTTTTTATACTGTAGATACCCAGCTGCTAGCATTAAACTTTGCACATTGCATCTTGAACATTGACCATTTAAATGCACCCGAGGAAAAATACAGAAAAGGTTAAGATAACAGGTAGCACAGTGGATCATATTGCCATCTTCTCACAGCTCCAGGCTCCGCAGTTTGATCCTGAGCTCAGGTTTAATTCTGCTCAGAGTGTGTTTTTACACAGTTTCTCCAGCTTCCTCCCACCTAATCTGGTCCTAGCTGCAAATGAGTGTGTGCATGATGCTCTGTGATGGACTGGCTTCCCATTCAGGAGCTGATCCCCATTTCCTGTTATTTACATTTGCAGCATTTAGCAGACTTATTTAAACTCACATTTATCTCATTAACCTTCACTGAGCAGTCGAAGGTTCAGGGCTTGGCTCAAAGGCCCAGCAGTGGCAGATCTGGGATTTGAACTGACAACCTTCCAATCAGTAGGCCAAAGTCTAACACAACCTCCACTCTTCTGGGAAGCTTTCCACTAGATGTTGGAGCATGGCTGTGGGGATTTGTGTTCATTCAGCCACAAGAGCATTAGTGAGATCAGGCGCTGATGTTGGTGAGGAGGTCTGGGGTTCAGTCGGTGTTCCAGTTCATCCCAAAGGTGTTCAGTGGGGTTGAGGTCAGGGCTCTGTGCAGGACACTCGAGTTCTTCCACTCCAACCTTCACACACCATGTCTTCATGGAGCTCGCTTTGTGCACAGGGGCATTGTCATGCTGGAACAGGTTTGAACCGCTTAGTTCCAGTGAAGGGAAATTGTAATGTTACAGCATACAAAGACATTCTAGACAATTGTGTGCTTCCAACTTTGTGGCAGCAGTTTAGCAAAGTCCCTCATACTGTACGGGTTTAAAGTCAGGTGTCCACAAACTTTTGGCCATGTAGTGTATAATCTACTCATGCTAACCTCACTGACAGTTTACACTCTCAGAAAAAAGCGTACTGAACCGTACCATTCCGTGTCACAGGGGCACACAGGTTGTACCTTTACTTAGAAAGGTGGGTATAGTGTACCTGTAAAGCTTTACAGTTCAGTTATGTGGTTTAAATCTTTTTCCACGGTGCACTATATAAACATTTCCAGGTGAAGGTTTAATGTATATTAAAGGCACAGAAGATACAGGGTTTAGGTTTAGGTCCAGGTTTAGGTTTTGAGAGTGTATGTGAGCTCATAAGTGTGGATTGGATTAATTAGGATGAGAATACATTTGTGAATATTTGAGTGTGTTTAAAGGATGGATTGAATGTGCGCACACACACACACACACACACACACACACACACACACACACACACGTTTCCTTCGTATTCCTTTTTTTTTTTCCTCTCCAGGCGGCAGTGTGATTTGTGAACGCGCGCGGCGCTACACATCACTCGCTCTTACACACACACACACACTCACACACTCACACGGATTGAGGCACAGGAGTGAGAGACTGCTATGGAAAGGTGGAGAACGGACTGTTTCCTTTGTTATTTTTAAAGTCCGAGGCTCGCACCTATGACACGCTTCCCATGTAGCCGCACGTCGCCGCGCTGTTCCCGATGCGCTCCAAAAACGCAAAGTGGCTTCGCACAGGTACAGTTACAGAGCACTTTTTTCTTCTTCTTCTTCTTCTTCTCCTCCTCTTTCCTCCCTCCCTGGCTCAGGGTTTTGCGCTAGCGAGAGATGAAATGCTGTGCTTGAATTATACTCGGTTTCTCTCTCTCTCTCTCGTTTCTTTTTTAATCGAGGCGCACCTTTTTTTTTGAGGGGGGGGGATCGACGCGTCAGGGAACGCAAACGCAAACGCGAGCGCAAAAGCCTGCTGTGGTTTTAGACGCGTCGGATTAAGTGTTGAAATCAATGTTGTAAAGTTGCACACTAGTCGCTCGACTGCGGAAGGGCCTGGCTCTCTCTCTCTCTCTCTCTCTCTCTCTCTCTCTCTCTGTGTGTGTGTGTGTGTGTGTGTGTGTGTGTGTGTGTGTGTGTGTGTGTGTGTGTGTGTGTGTGGGGAGTTTGTTTCTCCTCTTCCCCTCCCCCATCAATTACTGTGCTGTGGAGACTCCGAGGCCAAACACATGAATGCAGTGAATGTGGGGCTCACTTCAAAGCGCCTGGGAGCGGGGAGGGGAGAGCGGGGACTGCTGTAATGTCGTCGGGGAAAAGAGCAACAAAGTATCGGGAGTCTTTTAAGGAAAGAACTAAAAAAAAAAAAACAAACCCAACCGGACGCGCTGTATCCGTGTGTATCACCTTCACTCTGGATCTGGGAAGTGCTTTACATTTTAGCTTAACGCGTTCTTAACGGCGTCGCGTCTGCGTCTGCGTCCGCGTCCGCGTTCACTACTACACTACACTACACTACACTACACGCAGAATCCAAAAAAGAATCATATCAAGTTAACGACCTAGCTAGCTAGCCAGCTAACCGTGTTAGCTGGTTAGCCACATTAGCACCCTCGGCTAAGAGCTCGAATGCTGGTGGTACTAGTGTGAGAGAGAAAGAGGTAGCAACCTGGTCCTTTTTTTCCTTTCATTTAAACTGCATTGTTCAAGCTGTTAACAAGGGAAATGTTTTTTTTTTTAATTAAAAAAAACTCCTGTAAAGTGAAGATGAGATGAGATGAAGCTAGCTTGTTTTGTTTGTGGCTAACTTAGCTAGCAGGCTGGCTAGTTTAGCACCTGAAATTCAAACACTTATTGTTTGGACAGTTATAATCCTACTTCAAGCAGGAGAGGTGTCTAACTATCCATCTTGAGTTTATATTATATAAATACTGTAAAGCAGAAAGAAATAACACGCCCTTTGTTTGGCTTTGGGTGCTCTGAATGTAAGGCTAGTTCATTTGAAGCTTATTGTTGTTGTTTTTGTTTTTTTTTTCCTAGTCCCAGGAAGTTTTTATCCTCAGACTTGATTTGAGACAGAATGTTCATTTGGTTTTTGGGACAGATCCGGTTTAGGAGAAGATCTTCTCAGTTTGTAGGTAGTTTAAAGGCAGAGCTTGAAAGGGAAGTATAGTGGTTATATCAGATATAGTTGATCTCTTTGAACCTGGGCTTCAGAGATCAGATCCGGATATATAAAACCATCAGGAGGTGTCTTAAGACGGTTTAAAACTTCAAATACTAATTTTTACAAAGCAAGGAGCAACTTCAGGACGCTCACAACTCGAGCAGTTCATGATAAGGAGCTTAAGGAGTGTGCGCTTTCTCTGTATCTAATCTTCCCCAGGTGCAGTTAAACAGTTTTGTTATAAGAACAGCACCACTTTAAGGTGTTCACCTTAAACAGCTACATTTGTAAGTAAAATCTAGCCTGCTGCTTACACACTTGTATATTCTGATCGCTCTGGATGTTGCCACGTTACACGAAAAAAGGTAATCCCTGTGTACTGGAGACAAGAAACAGAACTCAAGGTGAATAAGTCCAGATAAGAAATGATGTTTGATCTTGCACACAATTGTTAGAAAGTCTTATGTGTTTCAGTGTGACTGCCAATGTGTGTTGATTAACTGGCTTTTGTTTAAATGGTTGGTTAAATATAGGTTTCCTGATAATTGTCTTCGCTCCGTGCTGCGGTCTTATCTCATCATTCGGAACATTTATTACGCACAGCTCGTTGAATGCTTGCTTAAGATACCACGTTGCACACATTAAATAGTGTCGTGCTATGGCTTGTCATTTTTCAAAACAATTTAACAGCTTTCTGTTAAAGCACCTTATGTCGGTACAGTGGTTATTTTTCTTACTCATCCTGAGATTTAATCTTACTTCTATTCTCATTGTTTTTTTTTTTTCCAGGAGGAATTATTTCACAGTGGCATTAGAGGAAATCTGGATCTGATTGTTCCGGAGCGTGGGCTGAGCTGGGATCGGGTGCATGGACGTAGTAAGGATGAGTGTGAAAGAGAAGGGTTACCTGGCGGACCTTGGGGGAAGCTTCACTGAGGATGCGCCCCGTCCCCCAGTCCCGGGCGAGGAGGGTGAGCTGGTGTCTGGCGATGTGCGTCCGTACAGCTTGGGCTTCTACTCCATCAAGAGCGAGAGCCTCAGGTGTGAGGCCTCCATAGCCACGCCGAGACGGCCCGACCTGGACCTGGGCTACGAGCCCGAGGGCAGCGCCTCACCCACGCCGCCCTATCTGAAATGGGCAGAGTCGCTGCATTCGCTGCTGGATGACCAGGATGGAATCCACTTGTTTCGCACCTTCCTCAAGCAGGAGGACTGCGCTGACGTGCTGGACTTCTGGTTCGCCTGCAGCGGCTTCCGTAAGCAGGACACCGGTGAGGGGAATGAGGAGAAGAAGCTGAAGCTGGCGAAAGCCATCTACAAGAAGTACATCCTGGACAGCAATGGCATTGTGTCACGCCAGATCAAGCCGGCCACCAAGAGCTTCATCAAGGACTGTGTGATGAAGCTGCACATTGACCCGGCCATGTTCGACCAGGCCCAGACGGAGATTCAGGCCGTGATGGAGGAGAACACGTACCCTTTGTTTCTCAAATCTGACATTTATTTGGAATACACCAGGACAGGCGGCGAGAGCCCCAAGCTGTACAGCGATCAGAGCTCTGTGTCGGGGAACGGGAAGGTGCTGCCCGGCTATTTGCCGACGCTGAACGAGGACGAAGAGTGGAGGTGCGAGCAAGAGACCGAGGAACACAGCGAGAGCGACCCGACTCCCAGCACGCGGCTCACCCAGAAACTTCTCTTGGAGACTGCGCCGCAACGGGCCGCCAGCAGCAAGAGATACCAGGACAGCCGTGAGTACAGGTAAGCACAGAAGGCGTTCAGAAGTCGAGTCCCTTTTTTTACTGGCTTCTCATTTATCTGCATGTGTACAGTGAGATGAAATATCTTGCCTCCACAATCGCGGTGAGTTTAGTACAGTGTAGAGCAATTCACGAGAGTGGTCATAGAGTCAAGGGCACTGGCTTTGTGTAATCTTAAAGACTTACCGCTTAGTAGCTTATCAGTTATTTGATATATGCTGGAACCAGCGGCAAGAGTTCATGCAGTTCCTCAGCTGAGTGGCAAAGAGTCTTAAGAAATTATACTGCCTTGACTTAATACATCTAGACACAGGTAAGCGCTGCTTTGAGACCCTTCCTTCTCTTTCTCCCCTTCTGCCGTATCCCCAGTGAAAACACTGCCTGAGGAAGCACATGAAACGAGAGGTGGAGTTTAGTCCAGCCCTCCTGAGGAGATGTGAGGAAATCAGGATGGGTAGAAAACTAAAGTCTTTTTTTTTTTTTTTTTTTAATCCACCATAACGGCAAGTGGATATCACAGCCGAATGGCACGTTTCTGCGCTGACATGAAATCGTGTAAGAGAATTTGTGTTTTTCAGGATAAGGAAAAAAATAGCGATGGCAGGAAGTACACGGGTCAGCAGACGCGTCTTCTGTATGTAGTGTCTATGCAGGAGTCGTGGTCACGCTACATTTTATCAGAATTGTTTGTTTCATCCACTGATCACGACATTATCTCAGGCTTTTCCTCTAAGCTGTGCTGAAAATGCGCGCTAATATAAGTAGTAAAAGACGCAGGATTAGGCATAGCGAAAAGTGACGTGAAAGTAAAACCAATCTCCTCCAGAACCCGAATATTTCTGCTGCATTGAGCAGTCATCTGCCCAGGATGCGGGAAGCGTGCTTGGCAGTTTATAAGCGTTCCGTGTCAACCTGTCGAAAATGGAAATGGCACTGGGATCATTCCTCTTCATGCTCAGAACTATTGGCCATCCAGTGGACTACCTGTGAGTGAGGGCATCCATGCAGTGACTGGGTTGCATTGATTGTGCTGCTGCCTGCCGTGAGCGGATGCAGATGGGCGCTCTTTGTGTTCTCTCTGCCCAGGTGTCTTATGAATGGCAGCCTGTTATTCCAGAATAAAGGTTTCCTGTAGAATAGCTTGACGTGTATTCCCTTTTGGCAGCACAAGCCAGGTTTAACGCTGGAGGAGAAAAGGAAAATGTGTCAAGGAGTGAAGTTAAGGCATGTTAAAGCGCCGCTGCTCGTGTGTATCTCCTTCCCAACATTCTTCAACAGACTTACCGTATATAAGCCCAGGTGTAGAAAAAGTCTGCATATTTTCCAATAACCGAATATGTCCGTGTCTCTTTGTATTTACTTGTTTCATATTTTAAATCAAAACAGAAAACAGCCCAGTTGTGTTGTAATGCATTTACGAGTCTGGACAATTTGTTTTTAGTATGATAGCAACAGAGACTGTGATTCTTAAGCTAAGATTTTTAAGCAATGTTTGCATCAAGTCATTTGGTGCATCACAGACTTGTCCCTCTACGTGAGCGAAGTGAGATCTACAGCTGAAAGTTATGTATGTGAGCTGTGCAGAGGAGCACGAAGCCTTTTCTACTCATGATTAAAAGAAGTAGCAGTAGTTATTTTTTTTAATTCTTGTACAAATAACCTGGAATGTATTTAGAACATGACATGGAAGGTAGGCTTGAGGAGTTAAAAAAAAAAAAAAAAACAACAACTGCATAACTGTTAGAAACCTGATCTGGATAAAAAAATTGACTAATCTTACTCTAGTGCACACTTAAAAGCAAATATTCCCCAACTTGTCACTCAGTCACCCAAAAAAACTACACATTTCTGATTTGAGAATTTCACCATTACTTTCTTGCTGAGATGTAAACGGTTTTCAGAAAAATGGTTAATTGTACAGATGTATGGATAGATTGTAGTGTTTGATGGTGGTAGATTAAAAAAAAAAAAAAAGAAAAAAAAGGGTTTTCTCATCACCCTGCATGCTATAGTTTTCTCAGTTGTCATCGTGGAGGGATAAAAACCCTCACCGTTTGCTAATTTCCCTGCTCCGGGACACTTGACTGATCGCCGGTTATTTCCCAGGCTTAGTACGTGTTTCGGTGCAAGAAAAGTTTGCTGGAGTTCGGCTCCCCAGCACTGCCAGCGTACCCAGTGTCCATGAAAGCCAAATGCAGACAAAACCTTCGTAAAACGCTCTCCAACACATCAGAACATTTGTTACTGTTTTGTGTGCAAGTTTTCTGTGAAGTACCTTTAAGGGGCCGTTTACACGACAACGTTTTCAGCCAAAAACGGGAAACTTTTTATGCGTTTTGCCTGTTCGTTTACACGGCAACGGCGTTTTGGGGACTGAAAACGCATATTTTTGAAAACGGGTTTCAAAGTGCATGTTTTTGAAAACGCCACCGTTATCGTCTCCATGTAAACACCCAATACGGGAATCTTTGAAAACGGTGATGTCATGCACGTGCGTAGTATGTGTCTATTGTAAAGGCAAGCGCGAACGAACATACACAACAATGGCGGAGAACATGGTAGTGTTGTTGCTGCTGAAGAGTTTGCTAACGCTTCTTCAGCAACGTGTGGATTTACTTCACCAATATCACAACCAACAGCGGAGACGCACCATACACACACGATAAGTTCTAAATACACATCAGCGCCGATGACATGTCTTAGGCATACGTAATACAGCGTTTGTGGCCGTTATCGCGGATATGTGTAAACGCGAATTGTTTTGAAAACGTTGTCGTGTATACGTGAAACTTTTTGAAAACGCAAGAGAAAAACTTTTCCGTTTTTGACTACGTTGTTGTCGTGTAAACGTAGCCTCAGAGGGTTTAAAAGCTTCGTATTTCTAGCTCATATTACTGCTCTTTTGTACGACAGCATTTTAGCACCACAGCGTAAAAAATTAAAATTAATTATTCAAGAATAACGTCGTAATATTTTAGGAAAAAGTTGCAATGTTTTGAGAATAACATCGTAATTTTCCAGGGAAAAATTTTTGCAATATTTTGAGAATAAAGTCGTAATATTTCAATAAATAAAGTCATAATGGTGAGTCCATATGCCGTAACGCATCGGGGGCTCGATCGCTGAGTTACAGCTGTTACGCTGCAGATGTTACCTGGTAAACGATCACTGCTTCTGATTTCACCTTCAACAAGAGAGACAATTTTCTTGCTGTTCATGTGGTTTTTTCTTCTAAATAAACACAATTTCACAGTTTTAAAGTTCTCGTACTAATAATTATCTGGTGTGGATGTGTCAGAAGATGAAGTATTTCTTTATTTGTAAAGTATTTCTTTATTTTTGTTGCTCCGATATGCATCATTTTGTCATAATATTACGAATTTATTCTTGAAATATTGCAACTTTTTCTCGTAATATTGACACATTCCCAAAATCTTATGACTTTATTCTCAAAATCATGTGACTTTTTTTTCTTGAAGTATTATGACTTTATTTTTGAAATCCTGTATTTTTTTTTGTTATTATTATTTTTAAAAAAATTTTAAACAGTGGCCCTAAAATTCAGTTGTACTTTTAAAGACTTCTGACTCTAAGTTTATCTAGAATGCAGCATTTTTCATCAAAGCAATCTGATTTGCTTTTTGTAGTTGTTGTGTTTTTTCCTTTAAAGAATCACTGGAATTTCCTGCTGGGGGAGCGACGTGTGCAGCCCGATGCAGCCCGTGTGAAATGCTCAAGAGCTGTGGAACATGGACGCTGACAAAAGCAAATATGGATGAATATGAATTTCAAATTGAATGAATTCGAAATGGATGAATATATATTTCAAATATGAATTTCACTATATAAAAATAGTGAATATGAATTTCGTATATTTCAATACATTTTTGGCATTTTTGCTTTTTCTTTTGAACTTGCTAGGGGTAAAACTTGAAAATTTCAAGTTATGGTTTTGAGATTAAAAAAAATCTGAATCCTAAGTACAAATTCGAATCTCAGAAATGCAGATTTTTATGTAAATTAGGCGTAAAGTGAAGTATCCAGGATACTTAATGTAGACGCTTTCAGAGCGAACAAACAAATGAAACTTGTTCTAATTCGAATGTTTGTTCTCTTCAAAAAAAAAAGCTGGTTTTCTACAGTGATGTTAAACACTCGATGTTTTATGCGTAGCGTAAGTATTTAGGGAACGTTCTTTCTACTTAGGCTATGCTAACGTTAGCTTCCTGGTAATCACTAGCAGCTAAGAGCCAAAGTTGGGTGCTTCATAAAAATGTTGGTATTTCAGTAGAACAAAAATAGACGTCACATCTAAAGTTAATTCAAACATATGAAATTTATATTCAGATACTTTTGTCAGCTTCCAAGCTCCATAAGGAGCACTTTTTTTTTGTTGTTTTTGCTGTTTTTTGTGCCATATTAGAAAATTCGAGGCATTCTCTGTCTAGAAGTTGACCCAATTTTGTCTCAACTATCTGAGAATGTAGCTTGACATGGATTGAGAGGATGTGGTAACCTTGTTGTGCCTGAAAGCTCTCAGACCTATAGATCTTTAGCTTTGGAAGTAGAATGTCATGAAATGCCCCAAGGCCTACAGCAACAAAAGTTTCCATTTCTCTCTCTCTCCCTCTCTCTCTCTCTCTCTCTCTCTCTCTCTCTCCCCCAACCCCCACCACCTCTACCACCCCTACCACCCCCACCTCTTCTTTGAAACATTTCTCAGTAACTTTCTTCCTTTATATTGTCTCTAAGCTTGTTACTGTACACACCTGGAGGGTGTTGAGTATCTTTTTTTTTTTTTTTTGTCTCGGACAGTTTCTAGAAGCTGTAATGTGCCAAAATTAGGGACGCCGATATTCTTAAACAACAGAAATATGCTTTGCGAATGTCTTGAATGGCCTCTAGGTATCATGCGTTTTTAATTGGCGAGTAATGTGTGTTTGAGGTTGTTGTCAGATGATTATTTTATTTTGCCGACGTGTTTGGCTTGAATTACAAAGACACCGTGTTCATTTTTAAACAGCCTTTTAGGGTCAGCCGTCAGGCTTTCTTATACATCTGAATGTTGCAGCGTTTGTGTCTCACGTACTGTGCTTGACGAGAAGCTGCATGCAGCCGCGGAGTAAATGAATAAACAAGCGTAAAGAAACTGCATTAGTGCAGGGATTCCCAAACGTGGGGTCACTTGATTTACAAATGGAGTCGTGAGAGAAACTTGCAATCTCCTCTTTTGTTTCATTCATTTATTTTACAAATGAATATTGGAAATATCCAAGATGGATTTTCTGTGCTAATATTTTGAAATAGAGAGCCACACTGCACTCGTGTAGTTCAGCAATGAAAATGGACAAATTATCCCGTCCTTTTTCCTTCCTCTAAACAAATAAGCGTTATGCCTCAAATTGCATACTTGTGTACTATTCTAGACCGTTGTTGAGTACTAACTGCTAACAACTATTTAAAAATGTCTCTCATGTCCCCTTCAAATCTACCGAAGGTCTGGTTTGCATACCGGTCGTCTGGATTTTCTAGATTAATAAACACTTTTGAATGTAGCATCAGAGTTTTTTATTTGAGAACGCAGTTCATGACGAGAATCATGATGACAGCAGAAAGGTTTAAAGCGAAACAGAGCTTGTCAGTGTTTAACGTCGCTGCACAATCACTAGTCACAGTTTGACGTGGAAACCTGACAGACAGGGATGTTTGGGCTCTGATGTGCCAGCTAATGCATTTCGCTTTTAAATCTTCCGGATGTACATAATATAATGCAGCGAGAGTGTGAACAATGCCACTTGCCTTACCACTGCTTGTGCACGTGCACGTAAAGCCAGGCGTCAAGTATAAAGCAGACTCCTCTGCTTCACGTCAGGTCGTATCACACCACCTCAGTGCTGTAGACTGATTTGTTGTATTCCTTTGGTTTTTAGTCACTTCCCTTACACATACGCACATATGTTACTGACAAAAGTGTTGCAATGTTACAGCAGTCCTAAATTATAAATTTAAATTTAAAAAACTGTAGAGTGTTCAAGGCTGGGGTCACAGAAAATCCATAATGTCCACTTGGGGTCAGAAAGTTTGGGAACCCCTGCTCTTGAATGAGGTTGTGCGTGCTATAGTTACAAAACAAGTGAATGTGCACGGAGAAACAGTTGTGCTGTCAAATGTGCAAACTCGAGGTGCTTGAAGGTTTATTACAGTTTACTGGAGTTGTACTGAACATCAGTGCTGACTGATCTCTGCATCAGGATATTGCCAGACATGGCTTTTCTTCTCCCATGCTACATCTTCGATGTAAGGAAAACCACTATTTCTAGCTGAATAGCAATTTCAGTATTCAAATCCTGGCACCTCAGATGGTTGAGAAATCACTCTTATGTATGAACAGACAGCTTTTGATAATTATGGTTTAATTCTGATTGTCCTTCACCGTGATAAAGAAAAAGAAAAAGCAAAGCCTGTCTAAGGGTGCTTTCACACCTATTAATCCGGAGCCCGAATCAGAGTGAAACTGATGCTTTTGATTTGTGAAAAAAAGATTGGCTGTGGAGTGGGTAGGGCTGAAAACGCTTGAAACCCCTTCAATCATTTGTCAGAAATACAACGGTGGAAAAAAGTAAATAAACGTTTGCCAAGTTTGCGTAGAAATCATACAAATCACCCAGGCATTGAGAACACAGAGCCATAGTCAATATATTAGTAGATAATTACAGAAATTACTATTTTAACTCATTTTGTGTGTTGCATGCACTGCTTTACTCTTTTTGTCCATCAGTCCAAATCTCCAGAACACATCACATTTCTGCAGAAACTACAGCTCTGTTCTTTGGCTCAGTTTAGCAGCTCATATCTACAGATAAATGTCGTCCAAAACCCAGAACCCACAGCACATTTGGTTCACTTCCCATATTTGAGCCAAAACTGTTTCTCACTGCTATTGAACCATGCGAGGGATCGAATGGAACTGTATCGAGATCACCTCACGAAGATAGTCTCGGAGCGTTGTTTTGGTCCGCACCTGAGTGCGATTGCTGTGTTCTTACCTAGATAAAAGAATTGCACCAAAGGGAAAAACGCCCCAGGGTTCAATTCAAACTGACTAAACACTGCATATGTGAAAACACTCTAAGTACCCTAAACTTGCTAAAATATGGATTCATATATTTGAAAGCGTGTTTAAAATATAATAACCGAAGCTGCAGTGTATCTGTGCCATGTAAAATGAAGACGATGGTGTTGTCATGGTGTGCAAGTTTGAGGAGCTGGAAAAGTCTTGCGAGTGGGTGGTTTTTACTTTAATGCTGCGTTGGGAAGCAGTCAGATATGCAGCTTTTTGGACAAAAGAGGGAATACATTTAAAATGACATTCATTAGAACTATACTGAAAGTCTCCATCAAAAGTCTTAAACTAGACTTGGCTTGTGAGATCGTCTGTAATATGCCATCATCCTTTCATGCCCACTAATAGCACTGATTGACTATAGTATCGCCTGTGGTTTTGAAAGGGGTGTGGCCAAACGCGCATAACACATCTCATGTACACGTAACGTCATTATAGCGGGGAAAAAACTATCCAGAGGATGGTAACAAGTCGACTGCAGCAGCTAGTAGCATTTAGTCTTTTATAAAATTAATTATCCATTAACAAGGTCTTGCAAAACAAACGATGCTGCATACAAGGCATGTCATAACCACCTCCGACACTTTTTCATTTTACGCTAGACACTGCTCGATGTTGTAAATATAATGTACAGAATCTGTACATACATACATAACCACTGTGAAGTGTGTTAATCCAGTGAGATTTCAGCTCATAAGCTCTGCCGTTAGAACTTTCTACAACCTTTGAATTACAAACCAATGCCAGCGCACACACGCTGCTACAGCCTGAAACATTTAGTAAAGCCTTTTCTGTGCGTTCGATACGTCTGCTCGTTACTTGTCAATTTGTCTGTAAAACACAAACACGTGTTCCACAGACTGGAAGAAAGTTGATCATTCTACACTACAGACATTTCTTCTCTTTCTCCTAGCGGTCAACTGAATATCTGTTCATTAATTCTTAGGTTTTTCTAATATTAATATTAGTCAGAAGGCACATCCCTAGTTAGGACCTACTCATCGAAATTCCATCTGTAAGCAGAGTGTCTGATGAGAGGTTCATCCGAAACTCGTTTTTCTGTATTCGTCCTTTCTTTGCATTGAACACATGAAGAAATGATGAATTCCCACTTTCTAAACTACTTGCGCTGATTTTACAGCATGTGCAACATGAGTTGCGTGTTGTAAACAATTGTTTTAACGTACGTCAAAGCGTACTGCTGCAAGCCAATTTGATGAACATTCTAGACCTTAAGAAGGTGCAGTTGCTGCTGAATTGTGCTCAGTTGTTCTCTCGCATGACTCGGGCAACCTTATGAAATTCGCTGGAATGATCAGTAATCTCGAAATCGTAATATTGAGATAATGTAATGAATAACCTAAATGTTGGTCTCTTTTTTTTTTTTTTTTTCCTACCTGTGCTTTACAGTTATGCTTTTCATAAATCGATCATTGGGAACTCCAGAGGTGCTAGCAAATGGGATGATGGAGAGAGGAAATATTCTTGTAGTTTAAGGAGGTGCAAAAAAATTGTTTGGAAGATGAAGTCTGGTTAATGGATTTCTCAAATGTACTTCAAACTTTTCTTGTGGTGCTGGATGACACTTTGAGGAGTTTTAATGTGCTACCTAGGGAGCCTCCCTTAAATAATTGCAAAAAGAGAACCTAATTGATTTTTCTGTGGACTCAGAGTGATGATACTGACGCTCTTGTTTGTGGATTTTATGAGCTGCTGTTTGGTGAGGAATCGAACAGAGTGGCAAGCAGCTTGATGTTGCTGAAGGCAAGGGAGCATCTCTCCACAGGCTCTGTGAATATTGACATGCCTGCTGCTCAAATCATTAGAAGGCTGAGGATGAGGCTGAGAGCTGGGAATAATCACTGGAGGCTGCAGTAAACTCGGCTCTGCTCCCCTCCCCATCCTTCCCTCTCACAAGTCTCTCACAAGTCCTAGCGCAAGGCTCATAACAAATTCCTTCAATATAATGTCTACGGTTCACACGGCATGCGGCTATTCCCCTTGTACTGTGCTGGAATGGAGACAAGGTTTTATATCCTAGATCAATAAAATAGAGAGCCAAAAAACACGGGACATTCCATGGCGGGTCACATGAGAAGACGCTTCGTTGCCTATCAAAATTATAAAAGACTTTCCCGTAATCTTTATCAGTATTTGGTTATGAATTAGGCTTGGAGAATAACTCACTTTTAATAGCCCCATCATCAGCACTTGAATTGTTATAAATCCGGTGACAGTCTGTCTTGGCTGAGCGTCATGGTTAATTATTTATTATTATTATTATAGTTAATTATTTATAAGAAGAATTTTATTATTTGAGTCATGTTAAGCCGTAATCAGTAACTACTGTAATTATATTGTAAATAGGGCAACATCTAACAAATAATTATAACCATATCATATGGTTTAAAAAAAAAAAAAAAAGAAGAAGAAGAAGAAGCTATAACTGATTCACATCACTCTGCCCAGGTCACACCCCTGGCCCCATCCCATGTGTTTGTCTGCAGGGTTGTCATGGAAACCTATTTTCTCGTCAATCACACCCAGTTCCCACCCTGCTCTCGTCCTCGCCTCGAACGTATTTTGAAAGTGTGTGTCTGTGTGTGTGTATATACGTATGTATACGTATATATGTAAGTTGGTGAGAATGTACTTTATATATTATATTCATATATATATGTGTGTGTGTGTGTGTGTGTGTGTGTGTGTATATATATATATATATATATATATATATATATATATATATATATATATATATATATATATATATATATATACGAAGTACATTCTCACCAACTTCTATAAACAAATTAAAGAGCTCAGGTGACAAAAAAAAGACAGATTTCAACATTTAATAGTCATTTAATATATAGTCAAGTAAACCAACATTCACAAACCAGGTGGGAAAAATAAGTACACCCTATAATTCATTAACATGTAGAACCTCCTTCAGCAACTATAAGTTGAAGTAAACATTTTCTGTAGCAGTTTCAGTCTCTCATATCGTTTTGGAGAAATTTTGGTCCACTCTTCTTTACAACATTGCTTCAGTTCATTGATGTTTGAGGGCATTTGTTTATGCACAGCTCTCTTAAGATCCAACCACAGCATCTCAATGGGTTTGAGGTCTGGACTTTGACTTGGCCATTCCAACACCTTGATTTTTTTTTTTTCATCTTTAGCCTTTCAGATGTTGATTTGCTGGTGTACTTGGGATCATTGTCCTGTTGCATGATTTTTGTCCTAGCTTAAGCTGCTGGACAGATTTGTCTTGCATTTGTCTCAAGAATATTCTGTAATAAAATGGAGTTCATCACTGTATCAATGACTGCAAGTTTCCCAGAGCAAGCCCAAATCATCACCCCTCCATCACAGGTGGTATGGGGTGTTTGTGATGATACCTTGTGTTTGGTTTTTGCATGATCAAACATCTCCACCTTGGTCTCATCAGTCCAAAGGATATTGTTTCAGAACTTTTGTGGCTTCCATGAAAGCCATACCTGTTCAGTCTTTTTCTGTTTGTGCTGTCATGAACATTAACACTTAATATGCTTACAGAGGACTGTAGATCACATGATGTAGCCCTTAGGGTTTTCTTTTATCGCTGAGCATTAAACAGTCTAACTTTGGACTGAATTTGCTGGAATGTCCACTCCTGGGAAGATTGGCAATTGTCTTGAAAGCTCTCCATTTATAAACAATCCTCTTCACTGTACAATGATGAATTTCAAATTGTTTGGAGATGGCCTTATAACCTTTCCCAAATTGATGAGCAGCAAAAGATGCTTCTTTAAGGTCATGGCTGATGTCATGTCTTGTTGGCATGATGTAGGCACACGCCTGAATGAACACCAAACACAACTTTGCTAAAAGATTTGGCCAGTTGTATGCAAAATGAATCGAAAATTGTGTTTCAATTGGCGAGAAAACCATTTTTTTTATTTGTGCAATTGAAATTGAACAAATCAGGGCTTGAAATCCAGATAAGACAGATAAGTTCCTAAACTGTTTAGCTGTTTGCCTCATGGCATAAAGTGTTTTGGTGTGAAGAATAATTTATCTTGTAATCATTTATAGCCAACATCTTGGTTTGAACCGTGCATGTTAACATGTGCATGTATTTTATTGTCTTATCTTATCCAGGTGTCCAACTGTATTGCAAATTTATGGTCATATTTATCAATCTTTCCCACTCTATCAGAAAACACTACCTCCTGCTACTTTGGCCAAAAGTCAGTAGTTTGTACAAGAACTCGATGGGTTAAAAACGACTGACCACGGTCTCAAAACAATGAGTAGTCTACATGATCAAATGTTTTCTCATTTCAAAACACATCTCGGTCATGTAGCCCTGCGTGTTTATACTTTATTCCTTTTATTTGGATTTTGGGTAATTTTAATCATACTTAGTGTTCAGTGTCAGTAGTGCATTTATGTTGATCAGAGTGTGCATTATGTAGTGCTGGACAGTAGGGTAGGTATTTAAATAAATTAGCTTGTAAACTATTTTTTCGACCCAGTAGCATTGAAAATAGCTACATAGCTAAATGTTCTTAATGTGTATAATATTTTCAAGACACATTGTCTGCAAGTCGCCAGTTTGCTTTATGTTCTCAGTGAAGGTGATGGGAGTTGATCCTAACAAAGAGTCGACGGCCTTAAGAGTCAACTCCAAAGCCATGGAGTCGATTCCACACATTGACAATATGATTCATCTTGTGCAAACATGGCAAGCACAATGTATTCAGTGTCTGATTATTACAGTTATTGAGACAGCCTGTGGATATTGACGTTTATGTTGATTTGGAGTGAACAAATCAGGGCTTTAAAAGCTCTCAGGTAAAATCTCTCCTAATGATTGATTCCATTTGGTCACACAAACCTGTAGGAATGCATCTTTAACAGAGCACTGGAGGAAGATAAGTACAGCAATGCCGCTTCTTCATGTGCGTGTAATTGTTAGATAGAGATGCAATAATTGTACCAAAAAAGTTGAATGTCAGTCTTACAGTATTTACTAGGATGTTGAGGTTGTTCAATAAATGTAAGCGTAGATCCCTGCTTAGTTACTAAGCAGTGTGCACGGTAAATGTAAAAATTATTTAACCTCGTGCTGAAGGACTTCTGTTTCAGTTCGAGATATTGATCTGCTCGTTGCAGTGGTTATTAGTCCTTACAAAGCCAGAAAAATCAAAACGCGCAGTCCAGCTCTGTAATCGCACATATACATGTGCGACTAAACCACAGATTACAACGTTGCAGTGCTATTCTTATGTGATTATTGCAGTGGCAAATCATTTGCAGTGTTGAAATAAAGACTTCCTGGTGCTGTAAATGATCTGAGAAATTCCTGCTGTGGGTGTTGGGAGCATGCTGACCTACTCTGTTTATGATCATGTTGTCTTAACAGACAATAGACTACTTTTCAAAATGTGAGATTTGAATGAAGGACTTGTTATAAACTATTATACACCCACATTTACATAACAGATGTGCTTAATTCACAACCATGAGACAAGAGTGATTGTTGTAAATATGGCACAGTATACACATTTGATACCTGCTCTAATTATTGGCCTGGCTTACTGACAAGTGCAGACATCATTGTATTTGTGACAAAGTCGTAAGCCCTAATGTCAACAAATGTTGACACTTTGGCTATTCTCCTCAGTGCTTTAATTAAATATTAGAATATTCTGTGTAAATAAAACCCCAGTGAGTCCTTCAGTATTAGAATATTAAGCATTACATAAGAAGCTCGAATGACCTAGCTAGGTTAAATGTAAGGAGTTTGAAACATTTCGTTTTAAAAATAAGGTCATCGGAAATTCATAATCATGACTAAAACAGAGTGCATGCTAAATTCAGGAGTATCAGTCTTGGTGCCAGCTGTAGCTGACCTGACTATACTTCTCACGACTGACATCTAATGGCTGATTTATACGTGTCACGTCGCTTTTGCATGTCCTCAGAAATTAATGCCACGTGTCCCCGTGGTGCAATACCAACATAAATAGTGGAGGCAGTATAGCACCATGTGACACTGTGTCCCCGACTGAATAAACAAACTAATGTCTAGTCTCAAGTTACATACTAATGGTTTTCCTATTATAGATAGTGTTTGAATTTTAAAAACCTCTTAAACCTATCAAAGGGTCTGCTTTGTGTACAAGTCTTCTGCATTTTCTAGATTAGTCAATATTTTTGAATTTCCCATGAGGGTTTTTGATTTGAGATGGAGATCATGACAACAATCACGCCGACAGCGAAAGGTTTCAAAGCGAAATGGAGCTCGTCAGTCTGTTTAACGTCACTGTGAATGAAATGGCTGAACATTTTTCAGTTTGACTTGGAAACCAGACGAACAGAGATGTTTTGGCCACATTTAATCCTCCAGATCAGGGTTACACGATATTGAAGAAAAATGCAATATGCGGTACGATAATGCTAAAAATGTGTAAAATCAATTAAAATGTTCTTTTGAGGAAACGAAAGCATTCTCTGCTGTCTGTGTCACCCTTAAACTTTGACTTTTTGTAACTTTTTGAAATATTAATCATTATCGCAATATGCATATCACGATATTTGTGATATTTCGATAATTTTAATATTTTGTGCATATATTGAACAATGACGCTCATTTAGCAAGTGCGTGTACACATGCTGAAAGTGAAATATATTTGCACCCTCACTTGCAAACTTCTTTTGCTTGCATTTATTTCCAGATTCTTGCAAGATGTTAAATTCAACTTGTTAGCTGCCCAGAGAAGAAGGAAAGAGATCATGTCAAGACTCAATATTGCTTCATACTGGAACTAGCTAGAACTGAAAATTACCATTCACCTTTTTTTCATATTTCTCTAAAAGATCTCCCAAGGTGCTGAGATTTTCATATTTCTTGTAGGCCTTGTTGGTTTTTGTTCCATGTTTTCAGTTGAATGTAGATCGCTACAGTAAACTGAGCAGAAGTTAGAAATCATTTGGATTCTATAAGAAGGGGATTTTACTAGCTAATACGTGTTAGCGTAATGAGTGATGATTGTATTGTATACCGTCCATGTTCCCTTTGAGTGGAGCTAGTTCTTCCTGTATGTTTAAATAGTTTAAGGATTAGATGCATTCAGCTGTAACAGATGCCACAGAATGGAAAATAAATAGGTTTTTGCTGCTCGATGCGTCTCTATATCTCTGGAGCCCCGGTTAATCTGTGTACTTTTAAAATAGATGAAAATACTCCATTGGAACGTGTTAAATTTTTCAGCAAATAATTTAGACTCTATGAACTAATTATGTATTTTTATAGTCATCATGTTTTTCGGGTTGTCCGTGCATCCATCTGAAATTTTCGTTAGCGAGATAGCTCAAGAACCAGTGGTTGAATGTTTGTAGGATTTAAATGGAATTATCATTGCAACCTGCAGATGAACTGATTAGATTTTTTAATTGATCCAAACAGGGTCACAGTCACAGCAGGATCAAATGTCTGATACAGTATTTCGTCAATAACTTCCTTCCTGTTTGAAGGACTACACTTAGACATCGTGGTTGATGCCATTGCCATCAAGTTCTCCTTGTTTTTGTAGAATTTAATGAATTCCTTCCCTTCTGAAGGCAGTGTTTCATTGGTGGAATGAATCAAGTGAAAATCTCAAGTTCTTTTCAGAAGTGAGGAATTAATCGTGAATATTTGAGACATATTCTGCCTTGACCTGAAACTGCTTTTTGTGCATGACTGTAAAGCTGTAAGTTTTCCAAAAACTAATTTCCTCTTCTCCCTGTTCCATCTTGTAGACACGGGACATGGAGGGAGCAGTTCAACCCTTACTATGTCAACACCGGCTACGCCCTGGCACCCGCCACCAGTGCCAATGACAGTGAACAGCAGAGCATGTCAAGTGACGCAGACACCCTCTCCCTAACAGACAGCAGTGTGTAAGTACACACACACACACACACACACACACATCCTCACAAGTACATGAGCGTAGATGTTGCCTGTTGCTGTTATCCCTGAGCTGCAAGTTAGTCAGATCATCTGGGTTTCCCTTCCTCTCAGAGCGGTATCAGTAGGAGTGCCGCAAGGTTCGCAATACCCCTTCATCACTGTAGCGAATTTCCTGTGTGGGGTGTGTGAAGTTGCGGCCGAACTCGGAGCAGCATCTCCTGCACTTCTGTGGGACCAGGAATGAACCAGGCTTCCTCTGAGGTGGCCCCCATCTGCTCATTACCCACCCTGGCCTCGAAATGTCATTACTTATGCTAATTATAGAGCTTCGAATTGAGCTTTAACTGGGCTTCTGTAGTCTGTAATTTGAAGGCATTGACTTTGTCTTCCTTTAAATTATTTTTCCTGAACTTAAAGGGTCTGTCCCCTACATTGTATGGAACATGTGGAGATTTGTGAAAGGGCTGAAAATGAAATCCTGACAGCAGATCAGTCTTTTTAATTTCCGCTTTTTTACAGGGATCCTAACCACATGCAAATACTATAGGTTGATTATATTTGCCACAGAGGCAGCAGTATGATGGTGAATTTGGGGGGGAAATGCAACATGCAGCATTTTTTTCCATTATCAGTCTGTACTGTAACTTTTTTTTTTTTTTTTACCCTTTAAACCTATAACCAATCAGCTAGTTTTCTGTAACCCACTGCCCTCTCTTGTATTCATGGGCCCTCATTGCAGAACACATGCTATCGTTTAGCACTCCTGATTTCTTCCATCTAGGCAGGAAGTGTGTTTCCATTTAGGGAGGTGAACAAGGACATGGAGACGCAGCCAGAGAGATGGATAGACACGGGGAATGTGATAAGTTCAGAGATAGCACCGGGGAACCATGTTAAAAGAAACATGAAAGGCAGTGATGCAGGGAAGAAATGTGTGTCTGAAGTGGGCTAGATTAGAGGCTGTAGAGGTGCAGTGGCACAGCGGGACACGGTGTACCCAGGGGGATAAAAGCCTCCCCAGGGCCACGGCACAGAGGGTCCCACATCCACTCAGCTCCAGGAATGGCAGGCTGCTGCTTTCACGATTCAGACAGGCGTGCACTCACTGTCTGCAACACAACGGGGGGAAAAAATCATTCTGACTCTGCTTTGTGCAAGCCTGGTGAATTTGAATATATTCTTAGCGCAATACGTTAAAAATGTGTGTCAGACTATCTTTGCTTTCACATTTTGTATTCAAATTTATGAAGCTTGATGGAGGTATACTCCTTGGTCAGCCATTTGTATTTGCTGTATTTTTGTTTTCAGTTGCTTTATATTATGTATATTTATTTATGAGGTACCATGAGGTAATTCCAGATGTGGTGAAGTATTACCATATTAAACCCACTGTCTTTCTATGTCAAGATAGTGCCATGTTCTTATGAATATTTTATAGATTAATTCAAAATCCCATGTTTGTCTCCCATTAGAGATGGAGTCCCTCCCTATAGATACCGTAAACAGTCTCGACGTGAGATGCACGAAAGTGCCAAAGCTAATGGGCGAGTGCCACTACCTCATATTCCTGTAAGTACCCTTTAAACAAGACTTGTTGACTCTCCACACATTGTAGCCATTTTACCTTTTGCTCTCCCTCCCCCCTGTCTGTGCAAACACCTCTTTCCTTTCCTTTCTTTTTTTTTTTATAACTGCCTATCATCTGTGGTATTTTTTTTCTCCTTTTTCTTGACGTTCTCCTTTCTGTCTTCTCCCTGCCTCCCCTGAAATGAATGTGCATTCTTAAGATGCACAATGGTGTCTGCGGGGGGCTTTGATCATGTGCTGGCGAATCGCTGATGGAGAGAAAGAGCGAGAGAGAGAGAGAGAGAGAGAGAGAGAGAGAGAGAGAGAGAGAATGTCTGTATGTGAGCGTGAGCGCTGTCTGAAGCGTACTTGATGCTCTCTTCAGCTATGCCTGCCCATGAAGGCTGGGCTCTGAAGGCTAGGCTTTCCCGTTGCACTGACTGGTCCCTAATTGGAGCCTCTGAGATGGAGCTAACCTGCATTTCCTCCCGTCAGGAGCTTTCACACACCATATAAAGAACAAGGGGACAATTGCAGTACATCTCAAGTTTTAACCAAACGTGTAAATATGTTGTTGGAATGTACTCTATAAAGAATGAGCTCCAGTGCCACATGTTGTCCTATGTTAAGTTGAAACACCCGTCAGTAACTGGCACATAACTAGGACTACAGTGTAAATGTCCATACTGTACATCAGAATAGGATTTTCTTTTTTTTTTTTTTTTGTGCACATTTTGGTTCAGTTTGGTAGAGGTGGTGCTTTTCTTTTCTTCAGCAAACCACACATTCCCAGAATAACGGCAATATCCCAGCAACGTGAAGCGCCACTGCAAACAATATAACTATTTCAGATTGTCTTCTTCGTAACTGTAAACTAATCATTTATGGTTAAGCTTCAAACTGTCGTCGCTATTCAGTCAGGTGAGTTGCTTTTCCAGACCATTGTAAGGAAGGAATTTTATGTACTTCACCAAATTTTACTTGAATCCCCTGATACAAAGAGCTGCTAATAAAAATAAAGATGCTAACCAGACTCAAGATCTTTTACATGCGATTGGTCTGTATTAATGCACGTAACTAGCTAACTGACTTGGCACGTTATGACTTTACATTAGATACTACTGTTATGACTAGTCAGTTAGGGCAAACAAAATGCGTGACTGTTCAGCACACCAGAGCGTTCAGTTGCTTGGTGGGCTAGCGAAGGAAAATATGATTCGTTCACCCTTGAATCTCGTGATGTAAAAGCCTTTGTTGTGGCACGTCCTGCTTGACACATTAGTGGTGCTACATATGAAACATTACACAAGTTAAGAGTCATTGCTTGTGGGGTCTGCAATTATTGTTTGATAAGATGACAGACTTATTATTCTGAGCTTGAAGTGTAGTCTAGCAGCTCACGGAATTTGCAATAGTAAATGCCCCTTGTCGAAGGTGTTTACGTTTTAGTTTACGTTAAATAGTTTAGAATACATTCCGTTATGTATATTACCTTTGGAACAGTGTCCTGATTGCAGCTTTGCTGTTAAATTAAAAGATTGTTTTATTCTAGAGCAGTGTAAATAATAATACATATTGTATTTATTTGATTTGGTTGATTTTTCTTTTTCAAGGCTTTGTTTGCAGTACTTAAATGATTTGTGACAATTTCTAATCAAGGCATTAAGAATGCCATAACGTCCGTCACTTGTGTCGCTTTGAGGCGAGCAAATTCTGTTCTTCAGCAGATTTATCATGCTTAGTCTCACAGGAGAGCAAGGTAAAAAAAAAACAAAACAATCTTTTATTCTTGAAGGGTGGTCTAGCTCAGTCAGTAGCCACAACATCTTGTCAAGGCTTGACAGATACTGCTGCTTCACTGGGCATGTAGCCATATGGGTTGGGAATGAGAGTGAAGCATCTAAAGTGAGTCAAGACATAGAACAAAGAGAGCTAAAATGGAGAGTCCAAATCAGATTTGACCCTGTAATCAAAATGTTAAGAGCTCCTGTAAGGTTTTGCTGGCCAGTCTTTTTGATTCATCCCTCATTTACGGATTAATGCATTTTCTTGACTTGTATTTAGAGTTCCACAGAAAGAAAACAGGATGCTGAAGAGAAGAAGATAGTATTGTGTAGACCTTTTGATCTAAACGTATCGCTCTTATGAAGAGCTGTTTGCTAGTCAAACTAAAATGAGTGTGTTCATCTTGATAAAGGGTTTTTCAGTTCAGCAACACAAATGAAATGACGTAACAGAAACACAGCATCTATGCAGCGGAATAATGGCGTTGCTTAACAGATTAGTGATGGCGTATGCCAGATTTAGTAATTGTGATTATTCCAAACGGGTTAATCTGGTTCTTAGAACACACACAAGAGCTCGATTAGTGTAGCAGGATGGAGTTGTGTGAGGTAACTGCACACTCCCCATGTTGACTGGAAAGTGTAGATATATCATGACTCGTATTTCCACTCGACGCTAAGATCAGCTAGACAGTGTTGTGCTAATGAGAATGGCATGGAGAGACCTGTAAGTTTTATTCTTCACCCCACCCCTTTTTTTTTCCCTCTTGCTGACAATGCAGTGAAGAGGCGTGCATGTGTTAGTCTGATGTCACTATGAGATACTAAATCAAGATCAGTAAATTAGGCTTGAGCAGTATTTAGCTACTTTATTTGTGCTCAACTGACTGTTTTTAATTTCCACAAATAAAATTGTTCCTGCACATATACACTATATGGTCAAAGGTTTGTGGACACCTGACCATCACACCCATATGTGGGCCTTCTCCAAAGTCTTGCCACAAAATTGGAAGCACACAATTATATAGGATGTCTTCACTGGAACTAAGAGGCCCAAATCTGTTCTAGCATGACAATGCAACTGTGCACAAAGCGAGCTCCATGAAGACATGGTGTGTGAAGGTTGGAGTGGAAGTACTCGAGTGTCCTGCACAGAACCCTGACCTCAACCCCACTGAACACCTTTGGGATGAACTGGAACACTGACTGCACCCCAGACCTCCTCACCAACATCAGCGCCTGATCTCACTAATGCTCTTTTATCTGAATGAACACAAATCCCCACAGCCACGCTCCAACATCTAGTGGAAAGCCTTCCCAGAAGAGTGGAGCGTAGGGAGAACAACATCTGGAATGGGATGTTCAGCAAGCACATATGAGTGTTATGGTCAGGTGTGCACAAACTTTTAGCCATATAGTGTAGGTCATTGAGTCTTTCTTTAAGTACATAGCTAATCACTCTTTTGCTGACCTTGCAAGCTCAACCTCTAACCAGGGGTGTCTAAGTAGGGCACTGTAATTTCCTGCACATGCCCTGGGCCACCCTATTCTAACGTTCTCTGTGATTTTTTTTTTTTCCTAATCATCACTTTTGTTTCTGCTCATCGCTCTGCCTTCCAGCAGTGGGGTCTCTTCCCTTTTTTATTTTTTTTTTTTAAAAACATTCTTTAAGCATTGTTTAAATCATTCTTTTGGTCATGTTTCTGTGTAGCGCACAAACCGGATGCCAAAGGATATCCATGTAGAGCCAGAGAAGTTTGCAGCAGAACTGATTAGCCGGCTAGAGGCGGTCCTGAGGGAGCGCGAGGCCCAGGAGAAACTAGAAGAGCGCCTCAAGAGGGTGCGGCTGGTGAGTCTGCTTCCAAAATGGGGGAGGGGGGGTGGGGAGGGTCTCAGTCTCCTTGCTGTGAGCCTAATATTTGATGTGTAAATGCATTTTCTTTATCTGAAAACTATGCTCAAAGAACTAAGCATGCAGCAGGATGCATCATGCATAGGCTTATCAGACATTCCTATTCATTTCTGTTGTCTCTTTGTCTTCAGTGTCAGGTGAAACACCTGTGCTGGCTGAGACGTTTGCTAGTCTGGCTCTGAGTAATGACTTTGTTTGAAGTGAGCTGTGGCGTGAAAAAATCCAACGCTCTCCACAAATCGGCATCTTTTCCTCCCACACAAAGCCAGGTGTTAAGTCTCAAGACAGATAATTTGTGTAGTTTGGCCGCCCGTAAGACGCACCGCTGTCACGGACCAGTAGCTCTCAGTTATTAAGAGCTTGAAGTAGGAATTTCATTGTCTTTTAATTGATATTCTTACCACTCGCCGCCTTCCTCTGAGATTAGCACTGTTCTGCACATTGAGGAAAGATGAGTTGAGCTCATTTCAAGGTTTTCCCATCAGTGGAATGCAACAAGTGTAAATTTGGTTTTACCAGCATTTTTTAGTAATTATTAACATGTGGCACAGACCTTCCACATAAACTGTAAAATTCTGAATTCAGTTTTTACAGGTGCTGCCAAATGACTAACTTGTTGGTTTTTGTGTTGCATTTTGCATGCTGACCAATCACTGATTTGATTACAGTGAAATTGCGATGAATATACTCACTCATATGCCTTCCCTGTATGAGGCCTTACTTAGGGGCTCAAACTACCTCTGCTCAGCGGATCAGAGATTGATATGCATGAATGAGGCTGATTCAGACCTAATGACTTAAGAATTAATGGATTTTGTATTGGAGATTATGTTGGGCCTCTAATTCTAAACTATGGCATATTATTGGGCTACTCTGCAGTATGACCATGGTGTGATGTTGGAGTGTGTGTGTATATATATATATATATATATAATACACATAATACACTTCTTGCCTCTTGTTTACCTCTGAATATCACAATCAGTGAGAATCATTTAACCTATTTCTTTAAAATGAGACCAAAGGTCTGGAAGTCATCATTCGTTGTCCCTGCAGGAGGAAGAAGGAGATGATGCAGATGTGTCCACGGCGCCATCTCTAGCTAGCCACAGGCTGCCCCCTGCTGTGCATGTGCAGCACCACACGGCACGCTACTCAGACACGGCCTACAGTGGGTTGGGGCTGCGCGATGCGCATGAGGAGAACCCTGAGAGCATCTTGGATGAGCACGTACAGCGCGTCATGAAGACGCCTGGCTGTCAGTCACCCAAGTCTCGGTCACCTGATGGCCTTCCTGCGACCAAGATGCCTGGGCATATTGGCCCGCTGCCCAGTGGCCAAGGAAAACACCAAGCAAGGCTGGGACCCAAGGGTGAGCTGGGACATGTTTACCACCACAAACATACACATCACACACACCATGCCGAGGGAGAAGGCATGAGGCCATGGAACATGGAGCAGCACCATTATGGCTCCAAGCCTAGGAATTACTCAGATGGCACCAATGCTATGGAACCCATTGGATATAGGTGAGCTCCCTCTACCTTTTCAATATAAGAGATTGTACAAGGCTAATACAAGACAAAACTGATGATCATAGCTGATGTTGGTTAGCATGGCAGGAATAAAACAAATGGTTAACTTTATTTTAGCAGTAAAGGTGCCACACTGTCAAAGCGGCCGTACAAGAAAGGTGAGGACATGCGGAACTTTGAGTTACGAGAAACAGCTCCAGAGGAGCTGGACAGAAATCAGAAGATCCTGCAGTGGATGATGGAGGGAGAGAAGGAGGCAGGGCGCTACAAGAAGAGCCCCTATGGGTGAGTAGGTCACACTGGTCGTGCACGATGCTAGGGCTAATGATTGTAGATAATTAAGCTTTTACACACTATTTAGGTTTTATATGATGAGACTTACAGTACAGTATTTACATTTCACCATACCTTACCAGTCAGTGCAGTTACCATTGAGGGCAACAGTCCGATGTGTTTGCAAATTTTAATCTTTTACCTGAAGCTAATTAGCTGTTTAAAGACAAACACTGATTTATTCTACAAGTAGAACTGGAGGTGTTCCTGCTTATTTGGAAACTGCAGCTACCCTGGCTGTTTGTGGATAAGATTGCCTAATCCTGTATACATGTGAGGTTCTGGAGGTGTTCAGTAGTTGAATGTGTTTGGCATCAATAGAGAATGAGGGGTGCTTGTTATGATGGTATGTACTTTGTAATCACCACAGACTGCAGGACAATAGGCTTTTCTGCAGTAAAACCAAAGATTAAAGTGCTTTCACCCATGGCATTTTAGCGTACCTGATTTCACACAAATGTATGGAAATGTCCTAGACAAGACCTGCATATAGCATCTGTGTAAACTGTGACTGTAGATGTGAAACTTGTACTTTTATGTAACCTTGTTTGCAAAGCTGGTTTGCTTCAAAAAGGGGTGATGTGAAAGTGAGCTGAAAAAAAAAAAACAAGAACAGAAACTAGAAACAGATACTATAAAGCTGCCTTCAAAGAGTACCTTCAAAGCTTTCTGGCATTGAGAAGCTTTTCTGATTCTCTGATCTGTTCCTTAGGAGCCTCTCGGGCTCTAAGAAGACGCAGGGTCATGAGTCGGGCAGGCCGAGCTCAGTAGAGCGGCCGGGGGCTGTGCACCCGTGGGTGAGCGCGCAGCTTCGCAACAATGTACTGCCCTCACACCCCTTCATCCAGGATCCCACCATGCCCCCGAACCCAGCACCCAACCCCCTCACACAGCTGGAAGAGGCCCGCAGACGACTTGAGGAGGAAAAGAAAAAGTCCGGAACCCTGCAGACCAAGCAGAGGTGAGCTACTCTTCTATCTCTCTAAGAAGAGAATACAAGCTTTCTCTTCAAAGCTGTCAGCTTTCCCCCCTCAAGCATATTTGTTGTTTATCTTTTTCTTCCTTTGGGGGTAGACAATGTATATTGTTCAACAGGCCTGCTAACTTTTTGTTTTGTGAATTGTATTGTGAGTAGAGAAGTGGCAAAGGATCATGACTTAGTGTGGAGTGCCATGTGCAGTGGCTTTTATTATTCCCTTGCATCCCTGCATGCATGTAGCTGAGGCTGAACGTGGGTGGCATGTCTAATGTAGGAGTTGTTTCTCAGGTATGTGATGGAGGTGATCCAGAGAGGACGCACTGCGGTCCGGCCCGCCGTTTTTCCCACGTTCAACATGGTGCCCGCCGTGTCCGACACGGAGCTCTCCGAGGCCCAGTATGTCCCACTGGCCCAGTTTCCCATCATGCCTTTCTTACTGTGTCATCACTCTTGTCATTGACTCCTGCATCCACTGCTGAAAGCATTTTTTCCCTTCCTGGGCTGCACATGTCCTATTAACACATTCCAGCTTGTCCAAGTTCATGCCCCCACCCTTTCCCTTCTCATGTAGTTTTATAGCCATGTGGTGTAGTTAGCAAGTAGCCACCATCATCTTATTAGTGTGTTCTAACCTGTTGCTGGAAATGTTAAAAGCGGGACTCAGTTATGATTAGTTATTATGTATTTATTGTTTTTAAGAAACAAGGGATATCTGACACGCAGGGATTGGGATTGAGGGAACACTGAATGTGAACGCGTTGACACCATATTCTTGCCATCAGAGCCTGACTACTGCAAATAGCAACAAACTAAGATCTTTTGGACGGTCGTTTTTTTCCTCAAAAAGATTTGTTATGCAGATTTAATCCTTTCCTGGTCCTTTAAATGCTTTAATCAGACTTTTTACTCATCACTGATTTTTTTTTTCTTTGTTCTACAGACACAAAGGCATGAAAAAGCAACAGTGTGAGAACATTACTGTGGCGTATTACTTCTGTGGCGAGCCCATCCCATACAGGACCTCGGTCAAAGGAAGGATTGTCACGCTGGGACAGTTCAAGGAGCTGCTTACCAAGAAAGGGAGTTATAGGTAAAGTTACACCTAAGTTTTTTGGCTTTAAAAACAGTGATTACAAAATCAGGCAAAAAGTAATTGTCAGGCAGCTTTCTTCTGTAGAGCTTTTGGTGAATGAGCTGCTTGTCTTTGAGTCCAAAATAACTGGGCAACAGAAAATACAGACTAATGAAGCAGATTTTTATGGGAAAAATATGCTGTCAGTGTATGCTGCAATATGATGTAGCCTGAAAACAAGATACAGATGACAATAATTGACAAAAGTAGTGTAGCCTCGGGGTACAAGCCTAACAGTAACTTACTCTAGCTACAGTCTGAGCAGAGTTTTGCACGTTTTTCCCATGTTCACGTTGTTTCGTGTGTGCAGTTTTGTGTGCGTCTGTGTGTGTTACACTGAGACTGCCTAGTGTACCATCTAGTGTGTATCCCTGCCTTGTGCTTAGTGGAGTCTTGGAATTGGCGCAGTATCCACCACAAACATGTCCATGATAAAGCGAATACTGAAGACGCATGAATGAATGAGTTTAGATCATTATGACAAATATGCAAATCAGAAATACATAAGAATCAAATGAACATCTTATAGTATCGCAATATATGAGAAACGGTTTGAGGTTTGATTGCCATGAATGTTTCTAGTTGTATCATATTCGTTTGCCAGCTCTAGAATTTTGTCTCAGTTTAGCAGTCTGGGATTAATCAGCTGCCAGCTGATAAAATAAGTCTTAATGCCACACTGGTATACGGCAGATCCAAGTAATAAATGAGAAGCAGGCCAATATGGAGAAATCCCCACAGCCACTCTCCAAAATCTAGTGGAAAGCCTTCTCAGAAGAGTGGAGCTTATTATAACAGCAAAGGGGAAAGAAATCTGGAATGAGACGTTCAAAACGTACATAAGGGTGTGATGGATAGGTGTCCACAAACTTTTAGTCATATAGTGTTGCTTAAACCATGAAGGAAATATTGTGGCTGTTGGATTAAGGCTACTCACAACAGTGTCTATTGTGCAAGAACCAAGTGCTTAAGTTGCTTAAGTGTGATGTGACCAGTCCAGATAAACGTACTTTTCTTTTCTTTCCCCACTTTTACAGGTATTATTTCAAGAAAGTGAGCGATGAGTTTGACTGTGGTGTGGTGTTTGAGGAGATACGTGAGGACGATGCTATTCTGCCCATCTTCGAGGAGAAGATAATCGGCAAAGTGGAGAAGATCGACTGAAGATCAGGGAGGAGGAGGAGGAGGAGGAGGGAGCACAGAGAGATAGCATGGCCTTTTAGGAGGAGCTACTTAGCAGCCAGTAAGGGAAGGGAGCTAAGAGGAGGTGGGGTTAGATGGTACTGAGTAAGTGTGGGGGGTGGGAGAGGGATGAGGGCTGAGGGGTGTGAAAGAGTGAGAGAGTAGGGGAGAATGGGAGCACTGTGGGATGTACGCTATTGACTCAAAGGCTTCTACCTCTGCATTAGAGCCTTCTCTGGTTCCCCACAGGTGCCCTGTGCTACTGGTCACCGTGGTATGCAGCCTTCGGACTTCAGGACAAGGCAGCACACACTCACTCACCATTTTGGTGTATTTCTAACTTTGAAATGTAATGTAGCAGTGTAAAGTTTGGCTAGAAAAAAATAAGACTTGCTAAGAAATATGTTTACTAAAGCTGCATATTTTTGATATGACATATCAGAAGGAAGGTATCCTTTCTAATGTAACATCTCTTGTAATTTTATATGTACTGGTACCACGTGTACAGTCTGTTTAAAACAATGAAAAAAAGGAAAAAAAAAAGGTTTTATAACTATTTAAATATTTAAAAGGATTAAACCTATTGGTATGATCTTAACATTTTGGCAGATCCAGTTTGAGGTGATCGTAGTTGATGAGGCCCTTTTCATGCAGGTGGCTGGATGAAAACCAGGAACCACAGTCCATGCTCTATTAAGTGCTTTTAACTTGTAAACCGATCTTAAATGTTCTCCACTCAGAGTGGCACCAGGTCACGCTGCACTTTCTCTGCGATAATAGAGGGGAGTGGATGGTAGCTTACTTAAAAGACGTTGTTGAATGATCACGCCTTTATGTTGAGGTGTCAGCAGGGAGGAGGCAGTGTCAGACCCAGGCTTTGTATGTGTGAGTAATTCATTGGTTTTTACCTACAGCTGCTTCCCAAACAGAAAAAGAAAAAAAAAAAAAAAAGCACCAATACTCCCATTATCATCTGGCCTGAAGTGTGTGAACTGGCCCCAAGAAAACGTCTGTCAGCATTAGATGTATTAACAGAGTATAATTAACCTTATGGAAAATAGCACATCTGCAATTTGTAAAAGAGCTATTTTTATACGTACTATATATATCCATAATCAGAACAGGAGGATTTACTTAGTTGCTGTCCAAGTGCTTGCATATTTTCATATTCGGAGTGTGGTGGATCACTGGGGGCATCTGTAAGTGAATGTGTGTGGCTGTGTGGAGCGCTGCTGTGTACCACATACCACTAGCCTATATTACGATCATGTTTACACTTACCTTAATGTATTACAAAAGGATAATTGAGTAACGAATTGTAGCCTTTTAGCTTCACGTGGCTGAATTTGGTGCCTGTCAGGAATTATTATTATTATTATTATTATTATTATTATTATTATTATTACTATTGACATAAAATTCTATACTTGGTCACATTACACCAAAGAACAGTATACTGTAGGAATTACACATGTGTTGTCCATTTCCATCCATGTTTTTTGTAATTTCCATCCACTTGACCTGTTTTCACTGATTTACCCAAAAGCTTTGTGTCACAAGATAGAGCTCTTGCACAGTCTGCGTATAATTAGGGAATTCTTGTTGGGATGACACGCGGGATGACTCTTGTTTTAGTGTTTGCCGCTGGGAAGAGGCAAGCGCTGAATGGTGCTGCAAGTCTATATGCGTAATGTCCTGGTCTCCCATAAGATGATCTCGTCTTCCTGTGTTAAACGTTCTGTTGAACGTTTTAGGATCCCTGTCTGTGTCGTCTTTTTTTTTTTTTCTTCTCCTTCCCATCAAAACTCTATTATTCCTTAATTAGCTTGAACTAAATGGGTACTTCGCTACTATGGAACCTTTTTTCTTTTAAGTTTTTTTTTATTTGACTCATTGTAATTACAGTGTAATTGTCATCATGCTTGGGCTTTTTCAGTGAGCATGTAAAAAGGTTCATAATTACTGTGAAAAGCCTGAAAGTGAGCACCTCTCACTTAAGATGGATTAATTGTATATAGTACATTACGGAGTGCCTTGATGAGCATGCTCACGCTCTGCAGTCTCATCCCTTCTGCTCTTTCTGATTCATACCAGCGACTAGAATCATTGCTTTTTATTTCTAGCATTGTGTTTTTATTTTGCTTCTGTACATGAACATGTTTTTCCATGTGAAGTGTTGTCACACATTGAATAAGCCTTTTTCTATGTAAATATGTACATTTTCTGTGTTTTCAGCCAGCAACCTGATTTGGATATTTAGTGCCCTGGTTCTGCTTAAGTGTGCTGAGTTGTACAGTTATCATTTTATGGTACTTTGGACAATAAAGACATGTAATAAAACATCCTATTCATTGCTTCGTTTCGCCCCATACTCCTTAAATGTCTATTTAAAGTTGCTGGACATATGATGTTTTGCAAGTTACTTAACATGGGCTGTAATGTCATTTTTCATCATGCAGATTACATTTAAGGCATTTGGCAGATGCCCTTATCCAGAGCGAACTACATTCATCTTATTAATACAGTTGAGCAGTTGAGGGTTAGGGGCCTTACACATTCACGTCTCACACATTCAGGCAGAATATAGGGCTGCGTCTGAAAGTGGAAATAGTAATGACACCAGTGGTGTTCTGACAAAATATTTAGTACAGTAGTGCGCTGTATGAGATGCTGCCCATGAATTTGTGACTGATTAAATGCTGCTCTGTACTCAGTATTATAGAAACATTGGGAGAATAAAAAACATTGTCACACTCGTACACAATAGTCACAGAGAGAGACACAAAACCTTTTATTTGCTGGAGTGTAATCTCTCAGTGCATGGTTTGTGTAGGCTCGTGTCTGTCTGCACAGCTCTGAGATGGCTTCACACATCTACGAGGCTCATACACCACCTAAATATGCTAAATACACATGTTAAAATGTAGTGTAGCGAACAAAAGTATCACATCTGGTCACATTGATGTGTATTTTTTTATTACCTGATATGTGCCATGTATTTTAATACCTGATCTGCGTATTTTCTTCTCTAGCTTTTCCAACAGTTTGTGCACAAGTTAAAATTAAACACAGAGCAAGAAATGTTACGTGCGGAAGATGAGGAGACTCACTGGATGATTAACTCTCACACCAGTTTGAAATACAAAAATACAGAGAAACACAAACACCTCCTGTTGGTCACTAGTTGGTTGTCATGAATTTTGTAATTAAACAAACCTTACAGCTGGCTTACTATACAAACACCACAGCAAGGATAAATCAGCTGATTATCATTCACTAGATATCCACCGAATTAGAGAACAAATAAATATTTTACCTGTACAGCAATTAAAAGAAGCGAAAACTCAATGCTTGACAGACAGGACAGTTTATTTACATTCTCTGATGCTTACTCCTTCTCTCCCCTGATTGGTGTCTGGCCTGTCTGTCACTCAGGAGTCGTACTTCTTTCATGCCTAAAGTTGATGCGTGATGACATTTGACGAATTTGAGTTAGCATATGATGTATGCATACAAATTTCCCACCAGTTCTGACTCAACACACCAGACGGAGCACTGACTGTGAATTAATCAAGCCAGTCTCCCTAGAAAACACTTATTTGCAGGACCTTATATATGATGATCAAAGCATACAATGTACATCAACTTTCAAACTTTTAACAAGAAACTTTGACTGGACTGCTCTGCAGGTCACTTCAGGTTCAGCACTAACATAATATAAACATGCCCACGTCTCCTCTATGGTACTGGAATAATACTGATATGTAATTAAAGTACATTCACCTATTTAAAAAAAAAAAAAAACATTAAGGCATTCTTAAAGTGTATTATAGTGCTTTTCATGATATGTTTAAACTCATGAAATAAGCATAATTTCTGCTCTTCTCAGTGCTAGTTAAAGGCAATCAGGCTTGCAGGTAATGCGGTATTGAAGTTGTTTTTCTTTACGTTAGCTTCTCATTCATCTGCAGTCGTATCAAGTAGACATTTTACACAACACAGTAAAACAAGACACTGTATTGTAATAAGGGTGATGGTCCAAGGTCATGTAGCCTTCCAGAGATTTTATGGAGGGTCTCTGTAGTTGCGCAGTAATGTGCTTCCACATTATTTTATACAGATTATATTATACGTGTAACACAATTCCCTTATCTGTATCTGTTTAGTGCTCAAAATATCTGTTTACGTATTCGAATTTAAACTGGAAGAGGATGTGGTCTATACCATTTTTTTTAATGTTAACCCTATCACTATGCCTGGGAAACACTAGAAAACAGGGCTGCTGGAAAAAGAAGACATTTTCATTCACCAACTGATTATAACAACTAATAGCATAACTTGAAGGAAAGCATATTTCTTTTGTTTGTACAGAAATATGGTGGAAATATGATTTTATTTTGGAGATCAGTAAGTTTTTAGGTCAGGTTAATAACCAAATAGTACATCTCCCATTCGTAGAATGCTAATGAGCTTGGTATTTGTTGCATGACCATGTATAATGTCCACGTATTGCAGATATATACTGCCAATCAGAAATACACACCACTGTGAACTTGTTTCCCCCCCAAAAGAAAGACTGAGAAAAAGAAGAAAAACTGTCTACCTTTCCTGTGTCCAAACATTTTGGTTGTTTCATGTCTGTCTGTGTGGTTTTTCAGTTGTAGTTGTAGTTGGAATTTAGCTGAAACTTGACAACCTTTCCTCTCATGAGCTTCTGTGAGCTGTTGTCTGAGCTCAGCGTTAAAGTAAAAACCTCATGCGTCCTGTGGGATCCTTATGCGCACACATTCTGGTAAAAAAAAAAAACCAAAACTGAATACTGTACATCACGTATTGTTCAGATCTCTATTTGTATTCATTTAGGACGCATTATCTGTTCAATCTGAATGATTTGGATTCATATTCAGTTTCACCCCTAGCATTTATACACAGTATAGCAAAGTAGTTCCAGTTAACCTTTGGAGAAATGTTTAGCCTGTATATTTTAAAACCTACACTGTGAAAATTTAACCAGCATTTTCAAGAACAATTACTGTGCATGTCATTGGTTTAGGCAGAATGTGTTTGTTTTTATGATAAGGAAATCTGACCATATGTTATAAGTAACTAATGCAGTACTTGAGGTCATTCCAAATGCTTCCCAAATGTTTTCTTGCAACTATTAATGATTGTGTGGTAACTAATGTTCATTCTGCACATTGTATAAAAACAGTATTTAGTAAAAAAGCATTTACAGTATAAATAAATTGTACTGTATACTGCACACAGCATCATATTATATAGGATGTAAATGACATATACACACACTGTCCAATATGTTAGGAACACCTGCACATTCATGCAATTATGCAATCGGTACAATTCATATAATCACACAGACACGGGTCAAGAAGAAAAAAAATGTGATTTCAGTGACTTTGACCATGGTACGGTTATTGGTGCCAGATTTGGTAAGAGTAGTTCTAGTATTTTTATTATCATGCTTTAGTGGTAATTCTGAAAAACCTGATTAAGGGTTAAACAATCAATGCATTAGGAATGAAGAAACCAGTAAGAAACTATAAAGGGAGTTCCGTTATATGGACGGCAACACATCCTGGAAAATTACGCTTTCAGGTCCTTCTCTCATTATGACCACGTCCCAGAGTATGCCTTAAGGCTGTGACGGAAAGGTGACTGCATTTCAGAGTGGCACTGATTAAAGTGAAAGTCAACGCAACAGGTAACTACATTCACATCTGGCACGAAGTCAGTGTTTAATAAAGCAATGCTCTGCTGACTGTTTTTCACTGAAGAGATGTAAGACAATGCAATGAAAGTTTTGGTGTTATTGTATAAAGTTTTCTGTATGTCATTAATGCAAATCAATGTAGTTTGGGTTCTGTATTTCACTTATTTCACTGGTATGGTTGGTTTTCTGTCATAAATGGAACTTTTAAAAGTGAATAACATTCACTTCTGACACACACACACACACATAGACATACATCATTTAATTCTTATAAAGCAATTTCCTGCTGAGTGTTTTTCCTGAAAGAGATCAAGCGCCACAGGTTTTGCTTTTCAGTGAGGTCCATGTCAGAAATGAAAAGCAATAACGTGTGTGTATTATATTTCAGTTCTTTTTTCACCTGGTGAGATTGCATTTCCTTCTGGGGTGGAATTTTCTCCATTTAACAATATATACAGCTGAACAAGCGTCTAAAATGTAAAGAAAAATAAAACCCTTTGGTTTGCGTTTCCACGTGACTTGCAAGCTTTGCTATCATGACTACAGCCCAGAAAATGCAAAATTAGGTTTATTTCATGAACCTTTCTGATATGGTATGAAGTGGGCCATGATTATTAAGTGTAAAATATTACATTTTATGTTCTTATTCAAATAGAGTCATTAAGATTCAAGACTAAGTTTAACGTTGGTGCAGAACGTGAGCTACAGAGCAGTCTAGTGAAAGTTTGATATATGGATATATACACTGAGTTCTTTTGACAGAACATTGATATTCATTGTATATACAGTTCTGCAAATAATTTTTTTTCTATGGGTTGGAAATTACTATTACAGGATCGAGAGGATCAAACACAGCAGCTTGGAAACCTGTTTTTTGTTCCCTGACTTAATAAATGAGTGTTTTTATTAATGAAAAATCATGAACCCTGTAGCTTTAAAGTCTGTTCTTTCAGCTTTTTAGAATGTGTACTATTTCTTCTTGTCCTGAACCATGTGTATGAGCTCTATGGTTGCCTCTTCACTGTCACATACTTTACAGATGATGGCACTGTTGGTCTCCAATACTGATTTCTTAACTCCAATTAAGAAGGTTCTAAAGGTTTCAAACTCAGTCACTAGGGGGAAAAATGTAATTATACCCAGCCTGAAGAGTCGTTTCTCTAGGTGTATGCAATCAGCTTTGTACTGACATTCATTAATTGTTTAATAGTATTATTAATCATTTTGTCAGTGTTCTTGTGGGGCTTGTTGCTCCTCAGCTGGCATTTTTGTTTTGAACAGAAAAAAAACATCTAGTGTCTTGTACATTTTATTTCCTAACCTAGCTGGATTAAAATTCTCATGAAGGCTTGGATCAGCTGAAACAGTTTGATTAAAGCTGTTCTCCAGGAGAAGGGATAAGTACTATACGCTGAAGTGTTAAGTCTTTAGGACTTTAAACACAAACTCATTGTATGTTCTGAAAGCATAATGATTTGTCTTACACTGTTATTGACTAGTCAAGTAGGAAGTCAAATCTTTTAACAGTGTGCTCAAACAATTATGATATTATAGCTATAAAACAGTGTTTCCTGGTGCTTTAGTAGAATTTTTATCTTAAAGTCATTTTTATGCAGCTTTATTTCTAAGATAATTAAAAAAATATATTGATATACATATAGCTACCCAGACAGACTGTTTTCATAAAGCACATGCTGGTTAAGTAATGGCACTGAGGTTTCGCATTTCGACTAATTAACTTGGATATTAATATATGGAAATAAAGGGTAGAAATAAAAATTTGTGTCAGTGTGTCAGTGAAAAACTACAAAGGGAATGTAAAATACATCAATTGCTAACTGTACAACTTATAGGATTACCCAGACTATGAAAGCTTATACAGTCCTCTCTGAAAGTATTGGAACAGCAAGGCCAATTCTATTATTTGTGCTATACACTGAAGATTTTTGGGGTTGAGATCAAAAGACGAATAAGAGATGACAGATCAGAATTTCAGCTTTTATTCCCTGAGATTTACATCTAGATGTATTAAACAACTTAGAATATGGAACCGTTGGTGACAGACCACCTAATTTTTAGGTGAGCAAAAGTATTGGAACAGATAGTCTTAAAGTAAATAACATTTAATATTTGGTTGCAAATCCCTTGCTTGAAAAAACTGCATCAAGCCGGCGACCCACTGACATCACCAAACTGCTGCATTCTTCTTTTCTGATGCTTTTCCAGGCTTATAGTGCAGCTTCTTTCAGTTGTTTTTGTTTTTAGGGGGTTTCTTCCTTCAGTCTCCTCTTCAGGAAGTGAAATGCTGCTCAATTGAGTTAAGGTCTGGTGATTGACTTGGCCAGTCTAAAACCTTTCACTTTTTCCCCTGATGAAGGACTTTGTTGTGTTGACAGTGTTTGGGGTCATTGTCTTGCTGGATGATGAAGTTCCTCCCAAATAGATCGGATGCATTTCTCTGTAAACTGGCAGAATGTTTCTCTAGACTTCTGAATTCATTCTGCTGCTACCATCATGAGTTCCATCATCAATAAAGATTAGTGAGACTGTTCCAGAAGCAGCCATGCAAGCCCAAGCCATGACACTACCTCCACTGTGCTTGGCTGATAAGCTTGTATGTTTTGGATCATGAGCAAATCCTTTCTTTATCCATACTTTGGCCTTTCCATCACTTTGGTAGAGGTTAATCTTTGTTCCAGAACTTTTGTGGCTCATCTCTGTATTTCTTTGTGAATTCCAGTCTGACCTTCTGACTCTTACTGCTGATGAATGGTTTACATTTTGTGGTATGGCCGTTATATTTCTGCACTTGAAGTCTTCTTCAAGTGGTGGATTGTGATACCTTCACCCCTGCCCTGTGGAGGTTTTTCCTAATGTCACTAACTGTAGTTTTTGGGTTTTTCTTCACAGCTCTCACAACGTTTCTCTCATCAGCTGCTGTTGTTTTCTTTGGCCGACCTGTTCGTTGTCAGGTTGCTAGTTCACCTGTGGTTGCTTTCTTTTTCAGGACATTAAGTTGTTGTATTGGCTATGCCCAGTGCTTGTGCAGTGGCTCTGAGATTTTCCCTCTTTGCTCAGCTTCAAAATGGCTTGTTTTTCTCCCATAGACAGCTCTCTGGTCTTCATGTTGGCTTATCCTTTTAACAACTATTTATCCTTTTTGCAGCCTTCACAGGCAAGACCCAGGACTCAAACCAATAGTAGATATTCAGAGCTATTTATTGTTTAGACAATCAATCTAACAGGACACAGCTGGGCAGCAGTGAACATATGTAAGTCACATGTTCAAATATTTTTGATCACTTGAAAAATAGGTGGGTTCAAACAAAAAGTGCCATGTTCTGTTCTAGATGTAAATATCAGGAAATAAAAGCTGAAATTTTGATCTATCATCTCATATTCTTCTTTTGATCTCAAACCAAATGTTTTCAGTGTATTGGAAAAACAAAGCCATTCCAGTACTTTCGGAGGGGACTGTGTGTTCAAGAATAATAATAAAAAAAAAGATGCATCTTTAGTCAAATCATGGTCTCTGTACCTTAGAACTACCTCAGATAGTTCCTGTAGTCATCTTTTACCACAGGTATAGATGGTATAGATTCCGTTATCACTCAACACATTAAGATATTTTATGACAATGATTTAAATACAGTATTTTATGATATCATGACTTGATGGCATCTTAAATACTGTAACTTATCCTTGCAGTAGTTCCACATACTGTACATTCATGACACAACATGGCAATAGTTTGCTTCTTTCCCAAAGGGACAGTCATATCAGGTGACATGGAGGGGATCCACATCTTCGCTCTCTGGATGGAGAAGAAGAGCATTCTCCTCTTCTCTGTCTATCAGATCAACACCAGCTAATCACAGGCATGTGTGACCTCATGTATATAGAAGACAGGGCTTGATCTGAATAATTGAGGAATACCAAATACACTGTAATTGTAAATGTATTAATTTAAGTGCATTTACCATGTTCCATTTGAGCAATGTCTAATGTAGTTAATGTGAATATGAATTAATATAATATGAATTTCTGAGTTAGAATTTCACGGGACTATTTCAAAATGAGATATGTTGAAGTAATTACAGTGTAAAATAAACAAATTATAAACAAATTACCAAATTATTTGTTTATAAAAATAAACAAAAGGAGTTTATATTCTGAGAGAAAAAAAAAACCAATGTAAGCAAGAAAATAATGTGAACAATTTCTATTAGGTTTATTCTAGGGTTCATGTGGTTGATTTTATTTTACCAAAAGTAGCTGGCACGTTCCTGGCCACTAACATCTTCATGCGGTTTTGAACCAATTGTCCATGTGCATGACAATAGATGAGGTTCCAACAAAACCTTGGTGTGATTTGGATATATACCCAGACTTGGAGCATTACACTTGCATTTGGTCTTCATGTAGTTTGTGAATTTCAACATTTTGACAATTTGTCAACGAAACAGTTTTCATAAACAACTCAAGGTTCTTTGATTTCCTGTAATTTTGAAGTGCAGCTCATCAATACATTTGCCAAGACCTTTTTTATTGGAAACAAACGAGCAACAACAAAAAAATCAATGGAGAGAAAAGTAATTATACAAGTCTTACCTCAGAATTTGAGGTTCAGTTAAAATTCACAATAATTATTGTTTTTTAAATAGCATTTTGGTTTGAGGATAAAAACCTGACACTGATATGCACATTCATTTTATAGCTGAAAATATTTGATTTCATAACTTAAAAGACTCATTATTATGAATTTTGTTAAGAATACAGCATATACGTTTTATATTTTATAACAGATTTATTCTTTAACTCATGTTATTTCATGATTCCTCCATTACCTTGTTGAAGCAATGCTGGGTTGGGTTCACAAAACTAAGCAACTTAATTAATAAGGGAAGCTCATTAGCATGTTCTGCTACAGAGTCTGCAGCAAGCCATAAGGACCTAATCAAGATAAAAGTACCTTCATTACTGCATGGCACGTATGTAATATAAACACATTTCCATATTTTAAAACCTTGCCCTGTGGAATCAAACCTGGTCTGGTCCCTGGAGGTTCCCCGGGAGATGAAACGCTGATCTATTTCTGCAGGTCACACCTCTGATTAAATATAGCCTCAGTTACCTCAGACACAGTGTAAGCCTGCGTAGTCTCAGCCTTAGACGCTCCACTCACTCAAGCGTATGATCAAGCGTATGATCAGTGTGGAGCAGTCAGAGCTCAATAACAGACTACAAAGGGAGGAAAAACAGTTATGTAGGCATGTCCACCTCACTAGCAGATGAGCTCAACATGTTCGACACTTGCTTTGAGGTGAATAATACCTACCCAGCTGTAAGACTTAAATAACAGTCTAGTCCTCTCTGTGGTTGACATGGCCAACACTTTCAAGGCGGTAAATCAAGGCGGTATCCGTGGCTGGGTCCTTATCCGTGGCATGTGCCCCCAGTGAGCAGAGGTCTTCACAGACATCTTTAATCTGTCCCTAAGCCTGTCAAATATACCAGTAGGTTATAAGAGTACCCAAGACTCTGGTCATCTCCTACCTGAATGGCTGCCCTGTTGCACTGACGTTTGCTCTAATGTTGCACACTGCTTTCACACACCTAGAAAGAATACTGTTAATTGATTATAGCTCCACATTTAACACCATCTTTCCCACCAAGCTCATCATAATTCTTAAAGATCTGGGTCTTAACACCACCATGTGCAGCTGGATAATGGACTTCCTGACAGGCAGACCACAAGTGGTGAGAAGTGGTGAGGCAACTCGACTTCCTCCACACTGACTCTGATCACAGGTGACCCAGAGGGATGTGTACTCAGCCCCCTCCTGTACTTCCTGTTCATGCATGGCTGAATTACTAAACGCAGCTCCAACATCATTTTCAAGCTTGCCGATGACACGACCATCCATCCTCGTTAGAAACGGAGATGAGACAGCCTACAGAAAGGAGTTCAGAGGTGTGTCACAATGGTGCCATGACAATGACCTGACTCATAACATCAGCAAAATGAAGGAAATCATAGTGGACTACAGGAAGTCACAGAGCAGCGTACACGCTCCCCTACACATCAGTGGAGCTGCTGTGGAAAGAGTCAATAACTTCAAGCTTCCACATCACCGATGATCTCACCTCGTCCCTCCACACAGAGACAGTCATAAGGTCTGTCCACCAGAGGCTCTACCTTCTGAGGAAGCAGCTCACTAGCTTCTACCGCTGTACCACAGAGAGCATCCTATGCACACAACCACAAAGCTCTCCAGAGAGTGGTGAGAACAGCACAACTCATCACAGGAAACAAACTCCCAGCCATACAGGACATGTACTAGTCACAGTACGTGAGGAAAGGACATTAAATCACCTCAGACCTCAGTCACCTAGCACACTGTTTATTCTCTGAATTGCCATCTGGCAAATGTTTCCAGAGCATCCATTTAAGGACAAGCCAACTAAAGAACATCCTAAACATCCTGCAGACAGGTCATATGCATCCCAAATATCACCAAGTCACCTGACACACTTTTTTACTTGTTTTCCTCCTGCTCTCCTCTCTGCCACTTGGACACTTTACACAACATTAGAGCAATAATATGTGCTGAATTTTTTCTCAGTATGTTGTAGTATATACTGTATATTGTACTTTTACTGTACTTACTTGTCTATGCTCTTTCCTGTATATGTGTGTGTGTGTGTGTGTCATGTTCTGTTACGTGAGCAGCTTACTCTACCTTCGCCAGAAGAATTTCAATGAACATATGTCCTGGCATATTGATACAATTGATAAATAAACTTGACTTGACTTGACTGAGCAGTGCCTATCAAGTCACCAGCCAATAACCTCCAGAGAAAATCATCTTACTTTCACAGGTAGATTTTATGCAATGGGAAAGTGTCACACTCACTCGGCAAGGTTACAGACAGTCCTGGGTTTGCATTTTTCTCCTGAGCCATGTCAAGTTATGCTGTTCAGTGGAGAAGCAAAGAGCTACTCCCATGTTTTCTGACACGCTTCGGAAAAAGGTCTGTGGTTGGACATTTGCCATGTCCGTCAAACTGCATCTTCCTGTGAAAGTATGCAGTTCCTGGAACATTCTTAGTGACATAATGTACCAGACACATTAGCGAAGCTAGACTATAGGCTGCATGGCTTTGTATTTTTCTACAACAGTACTGATGACTAGCTCACTTTGACAGACATTCATTTTCCTCAGACCAACTGCAGTGATGAGTAGACATCTGGCCCCTGTGGTGTCTGGTGATTATATTTTGATTCTGTGACAGCCTTGTTCATGGGGATCTGGTGACTCAGGGTCACCAAGACAAAAAATATGAAACTATAAATATTTCTTTAGCAAATAGAGTATCCAAAATTCTAATCTAAAACAGATGGATGTGGACTGTGCCAGAAGGTGTTTTTGTTTGCTAGTTTGTTTTCTTTTTACACGTTAACCCTACCACTATTCCCTAGAAACAGTGAAAAACACTGAAAAAGCAGGGCTGATGGAAAAAGAAGAAATTTTCATTCACAAACTATTACAATTCTATATTATATTTATTTATTTGTATTTAAAAAAAAAAAAAAAAAAAAATTATTTCTTATCCAGATGTCCTGTGAAACATTCTGGGAAGCTTTCTACCTTTTATCTAATGTGACTGAGCAAGTAAGCTAACTATACTTCAAATCAACAATGTCTTTCCCAAATCAGTAAACTGTTATTTACAGTAGTCCCCTAATAATATTGTATTAGATTTACTTTAGCTTTTGGGTTTGTTACATTCCAGAAAGATAAAAAAAGTCCACTGGACACGCTATAAGAATCTTCTATAAAGCTGGATGCACTCTGAGTGTTTCTGGGTTCCATCAAGCATTGTTTCAAGATTTTCTTTTAATAACAATGGAGAATTATCATTTAAGAATGACAAAAAACATGCGCAATAAACAAACAAGTTAATATTTTTAAATGAAATGATTATTTTTAGGCCCCAGCTGAGATATGCAGCTCTGTGCACCGTGTGTGATCTTCATGTGCTGTATGGAGCAGCAGCTCTACAAATAAATGCAATTTTTCTTGTTTATACAGAAATATGGCCAAAATATGATTTGATTTTAGAGTTCAATAAGGCAGTGTTTATGTCAGGCTACTGGAGCAAACCACTGACAAGAAAAACGAATAGTGCATTTCTGTTTTTATAAGGTTAATGAACTTGATCTTTGTACCTCAAGCAGGGTTACCACGCTTCGCATATTGCAGGTGGATAATGCTATTCAGAAATGTGCACCACTGTTAACCTGTTTACCATGAAAAACCAATGAGAAAAAGAAGAAAATGTTTACTTTTTCCTATGTAGGAACATTTTGAGCTAGTTTCAAGTCTTTTGTGTGTTTTTTGAGTTGTATTTATGATGGGAATCAAACTTCTGCAACAGCTCTTCTTTCAAACTGCACATTTAAATAAAAACCTCTCAAATTGCATGACATTTTTGTTTTATTCTGTGGGGTCCTGATGCACACTATTTTGAAGAAAACAAGTTTTCAAAAAAAAAAAAAAAAAAATCCCAAAACAAACAAAACACAAATAATCCATGTACAGTTCAGTTCATATTAGTGTATTTCGCCTATATAGTGGTGGACTGTCCAGGGACAATAATAAAAAAGTATAATTTAGGATGCTTTGGAAGTATATAACCTGATGTAGAATGGATAGAGTTCATACTCAGCCCAGAGAAGAAATAAATTGCCCGCACAGTCCCCACAATGGTTTGTGGAAACAGGCCAAGCTCCTGATTTAGTTTGTTCCACCTGCCTGATGGATTTTAGATGATGGCCTTCATCCAGATGATTTTATACAGCGATAATTAAACTGCGGTCCCCACACACACAATGTTCTACAACACCTGATGGAACAGGACCTCCATAATCTGACAGAGAAAGAAAGCAACATATATTAGAAGCATTCAAGATTGTGTTATTTCCAAGACTGTGGTATTTCCATCAGGATATGAAAAAATCCATCATAATTTGAGACCAGTGATGTCCAGGAATTAGGAGGAGTGCCAGAGTGCCTGTGGCTAGCTGATAAGGGTTTTTGGGTGGGGGATACACAGAACAAGATGAAACATACCTGTCAACATCAGCATGTAATGAGGGCAGGTAATATTTAGGATTGAGTCAAGGTTTGCAATAGTGAGTGTAGACCACAAACGAAAATCGGGTCTCTACCAGATATTGACACCACTCTTTGTACAGTTGGTAGGCTGGGATCAAGTTGATGGAAAATCGATGCTGTGGCAAAGTGCTGTTTGGGGAGATGTGATAAAGTTATTGACGAACCTCTGGTAGAAATCTCAGGAAGCATGGGCGCTCTTGGGCCAATGCAGTACTACTTGAAACTCTGTATGCATACCCTCTGGACCCAAGACATTCCATGGCTACATTTCCCAAGAGAATTGCAGCATGACCCTTTGCTGTAAGAGTCCTCTAATGGCTGCTGTCAGCTGTCACACTATGTCATTTTAATCGTTTGTGATCATTTGTAATCAATTTAATTGGTTGTTGTGGTAGATGTAGAAGTGTGCTCACTACTTGATCGCTCACAGACGGGGCACACAGACTACACAATCTTCTACCAAAGCATACCCGATCCCCAAATCTCACTTTCTCATGAAAATAAACACAAGAGCTGTCTATCATGTGACTTTGTGAATAACAGCTAAAACATAGAAAAACAAGAAACCAAGAAAAAGAAATAATAATCAATAGAAATCTGCTATGCATGACAACAGATAAATCTAATTCCTCTTGGACTATCATTAACTGTTGCTCATCACTGTACTTGTCAAGCCCCAAAATTAGAAGGCAACTGGGAAATCAGGGTGAACATCATGTACTGTGCACTAGGTTAAAGCTGCAACAATATCCTCCAGTCTGACCACTTTTACAGACACTCTGCACCTCTTTCTCTGCCTCTTTTGAATGTATCTTTAAGGCACAGATATTACACCAACAAGATATTACACTCTTCAAGGTACTCTGGTGAATATGCATGAATGTCTGTGAGGGAAATTGATTTCAGTCCAGGTAGGTCTGAGTAGTTTTTTTGATTCATACATATCATAGAGTCAAAGATATCAAAGAGTACAAAAGAGCTTGTTCTGACTTTTTGTTCCAGATCACTGGAGTTTCTTGGGAAACACATAATGAACTAGGAAATGTTCAGAGAGACATCTCGTTACAGCACTTTCCTTTTGGTTTCTTGTTGGGATTGATATGGCATACTTGATAAAGTGATTGGTTATGTTGAGAACATCTTTTGTGTTCCAAGTGTCAGGTTCTGTGGATGGGAAATTTATTTCTAGATGGTCCCACTTCTTCAAAAAATCCTTCAAAATCACTTGAGGGGGACATACTCACATGATGAAATTTTCACATTTTCTGTTATGTGAACCGAAAAAATGAGTAATAACTTTGATCATAAGCATTCTCACCTACGGTAAAAATCACTAACAAGCAAACACAAGCCACATCATTGCTCTTCACTTGACTGATTTTTGGTCCTACATTGGTGGTGAAATAATGAAGTGACTTGTGGCCAAGTATGGTGACCCATACTAGGAATTTGTGCTCTGCATTTAACCCATCCAAGTGCACGCACACAGTAGTGAACACACACACACACACCGTGAACACACACCCGGAGCAGTGGGCAGCCTTTTTTTTTTTTTTTTTTTTTTTTTGCTGCGGTGCCCGAGGAGCAGTTGGGGGTGGGAGAGAGTATTGAGGGTGGGAGAGAGCGCTGGTCATTCACTCCCCCCACCTACAATCCCTGCTGGACCCGAGACTCGAACCCACAACCTTCAGGTTCACCTTCGGGTTGCAAGTCCAACTCTCTATCCATTAGGGGGCAGTCGTGGCCTATTGTACTAATGTACTAATTGTACTATTGGCTAAATTTCTCATATTCGTGATTAGGATTCAAACATTACAACTATGTAGTTTGACAGCTGATATTCATAACATTAACAAACTGAATCTATTAGACTTATTGTATGTCCATTTCACTATGGCACATATCCAAAAATGATCTCAGTGTGACATTCACTGCATTCATAAAGCACACGTAGATAGCAAACTGGCAATTAAAGGATCCTTTTTAGGCATGTTTTTTCCATCCATTTCTTATTTGTCTAACGTTCTGGAGGCAGAAAGCCTAAGAAAGATTATAAAAAAAATCTTAACATTGTTTTGGTGAAAGTACATCAAAAGACACTCTGGCAAGAAGGATTCCAGTGGTCTCCAAAGGGGTCTTTGGGCTTATGGTATTTACCCTTACTAGGTTTGATCTAGAGGTTTTGTGCTGAGGTGGATAGCCAGCTTGTAAGGAGGTTGACAAGTTTTCAGTATTCCCTCATGAATCTCTAATAGTCCCTGGTGAATTGTAAGAGGGACTGAAGTTTTGGGGTCTTGGACAGGGTATTAATGCTTGGACTTTGGGATCAGTCTTTACACCATCTCTGGATATGGCCTGTACCAAATACTGGACAGAGGCCTGAAAAAACATGCAATTTTGGGTGACAGTTTGAGCCCACACTCCCTTAGATGGTCCAGAGCATGCAGGGTCCAATGTTTCACCAGTTTGCTGAAGACAAAGACCTCTCTGGAATATCATTAAATTCAAAGAAGCTACAGGGGCACACATGGGCTTTTCATCATCACAATATCAATTTCATAATATCTTGATTTTAAATTAAGTATGGAAACCATTGAGATCCTTCTAAAGCTGAGGAGGATTCTTCCAAATTTGACAAACCATGGGTGTATTGGGGTGCTTTTTTGCCTTTCTCAGAGTCATGATAATGGATGAGATGCAATCTTTGTTTAAAAGAGGTCACACCCTGGAGTCGTGTGTGATTCCAGATCTTATAGTACAGTATGGCTGAAGTCGAGGTCATATTCAGAGAAGACCAGAGAACAAGTAACAGAGGGTTTCTGATTTCCACCACTAATGTTGTGAGCACCTGTTTACACCCATAACTCAGTGGACTCAGTCATGAAGAAGATTTGCAATAGCACTGTTCATACAAAGGATCAAGAGCATTGGTGCCAATTATCAGTGGTGCACCACTGTTCAGAGGAAGATCTAGAACAATTAAGGCCAAAGTCAAAATTTTCTGATTCAGTTTCAAAACGTTCTTTGGAAAACTTTATACTTTCAACATATCCTAAATATGAGACAGCCTGTCAGTTTGCTCCTTCCACAGGGCTCTCAAAAAAGTTGTACAGGGCTCTCAAAACAACCAATTATGTAGGCCTGTGTACTGTATGTAGCCTAGTATCTCTTTAGATCACCCCAAACATAAATAGTACAGAACTTAGTATCTACTGTAATGGCACATACCATACATACAACTGAAGTATAGGCGATTAAATACAGACCCTTAAGTACATTACTACCAGAAGAATATTTGCTAAATTTACACTATAAAGAACATTATATCCACAGATAACTTACAATAGCTAAATAGTTTTTGTGATTTTGTGTTTTTGCGCCTCCAGAAACTCTGACTTTGCCCTTCTAGATTTAATGCTCAAACCTCCAGCCATCAAAATCACTCAGTCCAGTCTGACATTGTTGTTCTAAGATGGGTCTTTATCAACTTCAGCCAGGAGAAGCTTTTCTCACATGTAGCAGTGCTTAAGGGAATTGCTACTGCAATCTTACACAACCTAAAGAACTCCTGGAAAACATCTTTATATGGCTCAATGAACACAGCAAGCTCTAATATGCTGGTGTATTTCTGTGTGCCATTTATTTTGGATAGGAAGGTATCAAGGTCACTCATGAACAAGGTCTTCAAGACGTAGATCCATAAATCCTAGTAAATGCAAATAGAGTATTCTTTTCCCAGGATGTTTCAGCACTTGGATTCCCCTCACAATTTCACAATTCCGTTAGGAAAATCCATTCCTGAGCTTGTTAGCATTATATCAAGGACCTGGTAAAATATGTTTGTGCTAAAACAGTCTTGGTGGATTTTAGATGCTTGAATCCTACTATGGACAAAACACAGTGTGCCCCAGGTTTCAATGCTATAAGGCTCCCAGTTCCATACTCTTACTGGTGAAACCCCCAACAGGTGCACACACACACACACACACACACACACACATTATGAACATCCACTGCAACAGATATGTCATAATAAATCAGGTATTAAAATAAAATAGGGACTAATGTAAAAACTAATCTCCTTGCTTAAACATTATGACACATCAAGATAATGTCACACAACATCACTGGGAATCAATTATATCCTCTGACTGCAGCATTACAGTTAAAAAAGATCAGCCAGATATACTAAAGTAAACAAATTTAGTAGACCGATGGCCCTGTATGGCAAAAGACAATGCATCCATTCAGTTTTTAAACATTTGTACAATGAGTTTAGTGAAGGAAATGTGAGTTGAGGCTGATCATACCTAACCTGGACAGGCCACAAATCTCAAATCATTGGCAGGCTTTTTGAATTCAGTCATTCACTCTGAAAAAATGGCGATAATGCAGTTTGACACAGTAACCCGTGGCACTGAATGTACTTTTTCACTTGCTGGTCACCACAGAATTATATATAACTTACAGTTGTCTTCCACATGCTGGAGCACTGTGCTAAGAGCCTCGGCTAATATGTTGGGAGCTTAGAATTGGATTCAGTGATGACAGCTTCCCTTGCGCCCTGATGTGTGACAGACATCATGGCTAGGGTTGCCACTCGTCCCTTAAAATAAAATACTGCATCCCTTATTGAGTCAATAAGGGACATGATTTGTCCCATATCCTTGTACATCTCCCAAGTCTTCAGAGACATGAGAATAACACAATGGTGAATAAAATCAAACCAGTTTTACAAGAAATAACGGAGAAGCTCAAAGTAAGTGTTATGGGGCAGAGAATGACCAGCACATGCTGTGTGAGATTGCAGGTCAGTGTCAACGCACGTTGCCCATGAAACACAAGAGGCTATGGAGGTACAGGCGTGAGACATAATACAGGCCTTTCCCTGACAATGACCGCAACTCATATTGTACAGTTTACCATCGAGCATGCAGCAGGTGATAATCATATCCAAGCAGTTGGATTCACTCAGGTCCTTTTACCTCAGATTTCCACTAAGGCAGATATGGCATGTTGCTGTTGTTTAATATGTTTTGATGTTATGTACTGTTCTTTTTAGATATCTGATTGAATTATAAGGGTTTTCCTGAATATCATTAACTGAAGAAAGTAATAAAATAACTAGGCTTTTAGGCTAACTAGTAACAGGGACACTTATAACTAGGCCTAATAAGTTCAGTGCAAATTAGCCTAATCATGCTTATAATATTCCATGCATTCTCAGAGATTTTGGACTGAAGGTTAAAATTTTATTTATTTAAAAATTTTTAATTTTAATTAACGTTAATTGTATAGATTTATGTCATAATTCATAAATATTGTAGCTGGTATTTTACATTCTATAAATATGTCACTTTATGATTTAAAATATCTAAATAAGCAACTAAAGTATATTAGTCTATCCGATATATTAAAATTCATAAATATCATATATTTAAAAAAATTACTTTAAAAACTTGAGTCAACCTATCCTTTTTCTATTCAATAATCCATACAATGTCAAATCATCATTCTTCTATGATTATATTTTATGTTGTTGAAATAATACAATTGTAAATACAGTTTAAAAACAGTTTAAATCAGCATTATTTTAACAAAGAGAACTTGATGCCAATAGCATCAACGAGGTCAACCACCAACAAGTCTAGATCTTCTTGTTACTAATATGTCTGCCTCAAATTCCCTTGAAATTGACTTATGTCAGCATGGTCTGTGAAGTCTGGCTAGATAACTCCAGTCCAGTTCAGTTGTCCCATGAGCTTCATGCTTGCGCACAGACTGCAGGCAAAGTAAAAACCTCCCACCCTACTTTAGTGATTATTCTGCTCCTTTTCTTGGGATCTAGTCTGAAATACAGTTCTGTGCAAAAGTCTTAGGCACATGCAACGAAATGCTGTAGAGCAAAGATGCCCTCAAAAATAATGAAATTAAATGTTTCTACATAAAAAATACTATAAAGGGCAGTAAATAGTAATAAATGAAACAAAGTCAATATTTGGTGTGATGATCCTTCACTTCAAAAAAAAAAAAAACAGTGTCTCAGGTGCAGTGTGTGCAGTTTTATAAGGAAATGAGCTGGAAGTGTTACTGAGCATCTTGCAGAAGCAGCCACAGTTCTTCTGGAGACTTTGACTGTCGACTCGCTTCTTATTTCTGCAGCGAAACCCAGCAGCCTTCATTATGTTTTTATCTGAAAAGTGTCTCTTATGGAATCTGCTGCTTTCTTTACTGATATGCAAACATTTTTCTGTAACATTTAATTTTGTGCTGGAAAACTAATGTTTGTAATTATAAAAAAGTTTTTGTACTGAATCAATAATGTAGAAATCATAAAATAAAAATCTATAACAAAGTTTGTATTAAAAAAAATTGGGTGCCTAAGACTTTTACACAGTACTGTATATGCCCTTCCTTACATGCTTTCTTAAAAAACCCAACTAAAAAAACACCAAAAAACCCAAAACAAAACAAAACAAAAAAACAGAAAGTGCACCTCCTATTCATATCTGTGTTTGTTTACAACACATTATCTGTTCAATCTGAATAATGCATTCATATTCAGTTACATTCCTAATATCAAGCCTATTACTGTTATATTTTTGAAAGATCACGCTTATTTAATGAGTCATTTGATGGTTAGATAGGATTTATTTACAGTCTAGCTTCCAATCGTCATAACTAACATAACATTAGGCTCCATCTTATGAAGTATGAATTCAATATCATTACGGTAGCTAATAATCAGCTGAAGAAATCCAAAGTTATGCCTCCAAATAATGAATGAATTGGTTTGACTAATGTTTGCTCACCTGTTTGTTCATTGTGGTCAGTTTGGCCAGGGAATAGATCACTTCAAACACAGTAAGGACGAAAAGAAAAGTTAATTTTACTATCTTCAAAAATGAGATAATTTCCTAGTAATACACATCCTCTGGAGTGTACTGCATCCCCCTCTCCTGAACAAACACTATTAAATCTTACTAATTAAATTAAAGAAGAAGAAGAGTGCCTTTATGTCACATATACAGTTAAAATTCTTGCAAATACTAGCTTGTTAGGAAGTTGGGGTCAGAGCGCAGGGTCAGCCATGACGCGGCACCCTGGAGCAGAAAGGGTTAATGGCCTTGCTCAAGGGCCCAACAGTGACAGTTCGGCAGCTCGAACACCAAACCTAATGATCAGTAACCCAGAACCTTAACCGCTGAGCCACCGCTGAGCCACCACTGAGCCACCTCTGCCCTTACAGAAGATAGGTGCTATTTTAACCATCTATATCAGAATGCATTTTAAACAGTTTTCCTTTCTAATTAATGAATGTAATATTGTACATAGATACATTTACTAAGCTAGCCTTTTTAAAATATTGTCAAAGTATACAGCAAACATTGCAGGAAAATATTCTCTAATCATTAAAAATAGTCACATAGTCAAACACGTTTCTCTTTGTTAGTGCTTAAGTTTACACACTAAGCAGGGAAACCTTAATAAGTCTGTGAAAGTTTTGCAAAGTTTGGTGTGTGCAAAAGTATGATACTGATATATTTTATGAAGATGAAACAAAGGTAATTTTGTGTAGCAGCTGCAGATGTAGATAGCAGAGGCACACTCTGGCATTCCCCTGACTAGCCACATGAAGTCAGCTACTGAATCTTTTTGACTTACATGTGCACTGTTTAATTTTGAGCAAGAATTAAACATAATTAATATAAAATTACAGCAAGCAACTTGAAGGATGAAAGTTTACTGAAAAACGACTGATTCATTTAGGCATTTACTAACTTCTGCTGTTATTTTATTGGGGTTAGCCTCAAAAGTTTGTATGGAAGCAGCTGCAAGGATATAAGTATGTATGTATAAAGATGTGCTTCGGGTGATGCAAGTTGTAGTGGATCTGTTTGGCGCTATCCCTTAAGAGGTAAATTGCACTGGTGAGAAAAAAAACACATACCAGGAAGTTGGGGAAAGGAAGTAGTTGGCGTGCTTGTGGGAATTCCTACAGGGTGAATGCGTGTAAGAGAACAGTAAAGTGTTTTGCTCATCGACTAAAGCAAAGCAAACCCAGAGTGGATTATTTTCTGCGGCTCGCACGGACATGTTGGACGACGACTCAGGAGCTCTGAACCGTAATGAACTGGTTTGGGTATTTTTCTGTTCTTCTCTTCTTGGTTCACTCTTTTTTGACCTCTTTTTCAGACTCTTTAGTTCTTTACAGATAATTTTCCCATTTGACCTGAATTTTTGCTGCCTCTGCCACCCATTCATCCTTCACTCCTTTTCTTCCACTCCTGGCTTTGTCTTTTGGCGGTGCCCAATTACTCTGTTATTTTGCTCATTTAATTGTCTTTGTTATTATTTTGGGTTGTTCAGGTAAATTGAGTTATGAGAATTAAGTATAATCAAATATGAGAATGAAAGTTTGGTTTGAAGAAAGAATTAAATATGTGTTGCAGAATTTCAGTTGAAATATTGTAAGCTTAAATATAAAATTCTGTTTCAGTCTACATAATTGACTGATTTATTGGCTTTATTGTTTTCTAAAGGACTATGGTTGAGATTTGTTTTGAAGTGTAGTGGAGACGTCACAAACCTATTGCACCAGAGATCTGCCTGGCACCCAACCATTTGTTTTACTATTCACGAGCTTGTAGACCGGGCACAGCCACCGCTACAGAAGTGGTGCCTGAACAGGTATTTGAATAAAAAAAAAAGACTTGAAATGACAGGGAGGAATGAATTATTTTGATATGGACTGTTTTGATAGGGAGGCCAGTGTGGTGGAGATTGAACCTGAGCCTGTCTCTATTTCATCCTCTATGTCAATGTCTCCTTGCCCTCTACCCGGAGTACTTCCTACTCTGGGAAAGGAGTTACAACAACAAGCTCTCAGTGCTCAGGATAATTGGTCAAGGCTCCATGAAATAATTGAGACTGAACTAAAATAACAAGTGAAACAAAACCATGATAATTCCCAAAAGAATTATAAAGTGTGTATGGGCAAAATTGAGAAACATCTTCGGCATCTACATTCTGTTCTCTGCACAAAAAAGGAAGGTAATGGAATTGAGATGGAAATCATGAAAAAGCCATAAAAATGCTATTTCTGAGGAATTAAAAACTAAAGAATTTCATTTACTGGCTGAGGTCCATTTCATGGTAGAACAACTTCAAATGGAGGTGCACCAAGACATGAAATTCATTCAAAAGAGCTCAAAAGAGATGCAAAATAATGTCTCTACATGTATAGACAAGTATTGGAGAAGATTGAAAACTTACATGATTAAACGAAGAGAAACTCCAATTGAAGTAAGCAGTGCTCCACCGAAGGAAATGAAAACCATTGCTTCTCAAGCATTTGAAATTCTCCATTTCCAACAACATCTGCTGACATTCAAACAACTGCATCTGCACAAATCTTAACTGCCCCGTGTCCAGCAGTCACAATAAAGAGTGATCACATCAAATTACTTTTCCCTATATATGGAAGGCCTAATGATGATCTAGAGCGTGTGTGTTTCAAAATGTTAAGATTTTCTTTCTCTGCATTATTTATTTGATGCTGAAATACTTGCAATTTTCTAACATTGTTACATGGAATATCCCGTGAGTGGTGAGAAGTAGCCAGGTCACAGGTAAAGTCATGGAGTGAATTTGAATCATCCTTTTTGTCTGCATTCTTGGCTGAAGATTATGAGGATGAACTAGTGGAATGTGTTCGAACATGGAAAGAAAGGTGAAAAAGAATCAGGGACTTTGCCTTCTCCTACAGGGCTCTTTGAATGAGATAGAAGCCTACACTAACAGAAGTTGATATAATAAAGATGATCCTTGAGAACATCAGACACTATATGACCAGCCAACTGTATGGCTGTGTTTCAACTTTAGAGGAACTTGTACGCCTTGGTCATCAGTTAGAAAAGGACCATGATCAGCAGTTGGAATATGAACACAGGTATAGTGCAAGTCAGAAAATGCCAACAGTTTCCTCCTCAGCATGAACACCTGAAAACCATCCTATGTTATGCTGGAGGTATAAAGGGCGTCACACTCTGGAGTGCTTTCCACATTATCATACTCCTGTTACATCTGGTCAAGCACAGAGACAAAAACACAACAAACAACCTTCATACTCTATGAAGTCTAGTGGTCATCCTGGTAACAGTTCTGTGTCACACCCCAAGGAATCACGCAAACACAGTCCAGTTCCTCAGAGAGGCCCATGATGAATCCTGTCTCTATCCCACAAAAGCTGGTAGTTTCAGTCACCATTGGCAAATGGAGAAGAAAAGCCATAATAGACACCAGAACCAGTTACACTCTCATCCACAAATATCTCTGAGCAGAAATGGGTAAATCCAATGAACACCTTAAACCTTGGACTGCTGGTCCATTATATCTTGCTAATGGAGAAGCTGAAACTCCTCTTGGATGGGCAGAATTGTAGATTAACCTACATGTAAGTCTATTTAACCATTCTGTTGCAATCCTTGCTCCTAAAGCACTTGTATATGGTATCCTTGGCTTAGATTTCTTCTTCTTCAGCAGTCTACAAATGAATGTGATTGAACAAGAATACAGCTTTAAGTCAAATCCTGATGTTGTTTATCCTTTTCAACCTGAGAGTGCTACTATACCTGGATGGGGAAATTCAAGAAAACCACAGATTCAGAAAACAAAGGAGAAAGAATCTGCCAAAATTCTTTCATTTATTAGTTCTGTAGCGGAGCGGTACAGGACAACAGAAATTATTACACTAAACAAGACGACTACGCCACCCCAGGACTTTCACCCAGGGAAATACTATGTGCCAGTGAATATTACTCAAAGGAACACAGGTTCGGTTCTACTAAGAAATAGAGCAAGAGACGTAGGTACAAAAGATGCTTTGCTTTATTATTCAATAATCACCTTTTAAAAAGAGACAAGTCAAAATGCAACTTAAAATAGTAGTACCTGCAGTTCTTCACAGTACATGTTCCACCTAAGGTTACAGGGCTGTGGCCAACTAGTATAAACTTAAGGCAGCACAATATCTAGTTACCACATGCTATCAGTGCACACATTCACACTCACTCAATACCCAGTGAAGTTATGGTGGAAGATCAGCTTTACACAGCACACAGTGAACACCAGCACCACACACAGACGTGAGGAATCTGCCTCCCTGCCTTTGTTGGACACAGCACCTGCAATTAGATAGACTCAGCTTCAACCGAACATGCACACACAACCATTAATTCCAAAAGAACAGAAGAAATATCAAAAAGAGTATACAAAAAAAGAAAACAAAAAAACACAACACGGGACAATACACTCCAAAAATAACAAAAAAAGGAAAAGTAGCCATCCACCAAGCAATCAGACGAATGGGACCACCAGGCCTTCAACAGGAGGTATACAGGAGCTGCAAAAGTCCTTGTAGTCCACTGCTGGAAGCACCCGACTGAACCATCCAGTGAAGAGCTCAAGGAAAGCTAACATGGGAAGCAATTACTAATATAACGCAAAATATAAGTAAATTAAATGGGAACAAGACAGCAGTGTATTTCTGGGTACTGATGGTCAGTTTACAAGCCCAGCAGGAACACTCCAAATTACTACCAAAATAAGAACATATAATTAAATAAGTCATTCCAGTGCATAAAACGCCGAAGCCCTCAGATATTTCAGTTATACTTACCGAAGATAAAAACCGGCAGTCTCAAACTAATGATGAATCAAAATACCGGCCGCGCTAGCAGCAAAGCATAAATGCTAACAACAAGCCAGAACATACAGCCAACTGCCATACCAACATACAGCTGACCCAGGCATACGGCGATAGAGAGACGGTAGTACTGCAATAAAAGAATGTAAAACATAGTTAAACCCCCAGATATGGTCAAAGATTCAAATTGCATTTCCCAAAATCATACACATACCTGAGACCAAACACGAGTCACAGTGATTAACCCGTTGACTTCAGGTATCACTATAAATGGTGCAAAACCGATCAAATTAGAGTAACTAACACTTAAAAAAGGCAATTACTTGATGCTCAACTCACCATTAAAACACACGCATGTCCAAACAAAACGCGCTAGGAGATATAGGCCACGTTACCTGCACCACCGTGTCGAACGCTGGTATCGAGAGCAAGGGGAGGGGCAGCTAACAGTGACGCGCCTTCAGGTGGCACACCTCAACCCTTTATAAACCCACCTATGTTCACTAATAGGTTCAAATTGTTCTGACGTCGGCACAAGGAGGATTTAACCACCTTGCCACAGTTCCATACCCCCTCTTGATTTGATGGTTGAGTTTTGTACTGAATTATCTCTCAGTAACTGAAGCTCACTTGTCAAGTGAAGAAAAGCAACAGTTAATGCAGCTCCTCAAATCCAATCCATAGGTTTGTACCCATCACCACAGAAAAACTGATGTACTAAAACACTACATATATACTACTCACCAGGTTCCAATTAAGCAGTGTCCCTACTGCCTATCTCCAGGAAAACAATTTTATTGTCAAAGCACAGTTGGATAAGATGTTGAAAGCCGATATAGTTGAACCATCCCATTCACCTTGGGCTTCTCTCATCATTCTTGTGACAAAGAAAGATGGAGGACATAGATTCTGTGTTGACTACTGAAAATTAATGTCATCACAGAAAAAGAGGCCTATCATCTTCCAACTATTTCTGAGATTCTTGAAAGTCTTGCTGGTGCTGCTATTTTCTCTACCATTGACTTGAACAGTGGCTACTGGCAAGCGGTCATAGCATCCAGAATGCAAACCCAAGGCAGCCTTCATCACTTCATCAGAACTTTATCACTTTATTTTTATTTTATGCCCTTTGGGCTGAAAAATGCCCCAGCCACTTTTCAAAGGCATATGGAGCTGGGTGAACTAAGGGGGAAAATATGCCTGGTCTATCAGGATGATATCGTTGTCTATTCTCCCTTGGTGAGTCACCTGGGAGAACACCTGGTTGATCTTCAGAGAGTACTGAATAAACTGCAATGTGCTGATCTCACCTTTAATCTGAAGAAATGCAAATTTTGTCTTAAGGAAGTACAATTTCTTAGACATGTGGTTTGTGCCAGAGGAGTCACGGCTGATCCAGACAAAGTTGATGCCATTCGTTTCTATCCTGCACCAAAGAATCTAAAGGAAGTTCAATGATTTTTAGGATTAGCAGGATGCTACTGCAGATTTGTCCCTGCATTTTTGAAAACTGCAGAACCCATCAACGACCTGAAGAAAAAGGGACATCACTTTATTTGGACTCCTGAATGCCAGCATGCATTTGAGGAACTTAAGAGGAGCTTGACCTCTCCTCCTACACTAGGACATTCTGTGAAACAGTGAGTTTCAGTGTTCAGTGAAACAGCCAAGGAAGACTTTCAAACTATAAGGGAGCTTGCCCTCCTGTAATCTGGAGGGGTTATTGTCCACGGTGGACGTGAGACAGAGCTGCATTTGTGTATTTTTTTAGACTCAGCAGGGGTCAATCAGAAGAAAACGGGACCCACTCATTACTGTGGATACACCCTTGATTTAACACTAACATTTGATAACATATTCACACTACCCCAGTCTGAAATTATGTCATATCACTAGCTCAGTTCATTTGAAATGTCTTAGACATCAAATGTACAAACATGTCAGCTGCTGACCTTGCTTCACTGGGGATGATGCACTGCCTCCCTGCTTGGTTGAGGACATTGCTCCACCTCCTTGCTCAACTGAAGATATTGCTCCACCTCCCTGCTTGGTTGAAGACTTCACTCTGCCTCCTTACTTTGCTCCCCCCTCTAGCCTTGCTGTGGTCATCGCTCCCTCATCTGGCCTCTCCGTGGTCATTGGTCCTCCCTTTGCCCTGGTGTTTTTCCTGTTTTGCATTGCAACCTGGAATTAAAGTGGATTTTTGTACAGCTTAAAGTGGTCCAATGGACAGATACTCCAATCTCTGCTGTGCATCTATACAGCTCCATCAGTGTTATCTTTGGTGTCTTTGTTGAATCTCTGATTAATGCCCTCCTTGACTGGCCTGTGAGTTTTGGTGGGTGGACTTCTCTTGTCAGGTTTGTAGTGGTGCCATATTCTTTCCATTTTGTTATAATGGATTGAATGGTGCTCTGTAAGATGTTCAAAGTTTGGGATTTGGAACTTTGTCTCTGACCTGTTTGGTCCATTACATAAAACCTTCCCTTCAAAAAAACTTGCACCTGCATCCACCTCCATGGATTTGTTACACTCTTTGTAGTTTACTCTGTGTAGATTACGAAAATGAATATTGCAGTCTCTGACAATTACTATTTTTTTCACAGAAACAACCAGGTTCCAAGAGAAACTCCTGTAGTAATTCAGAATACAGCACTGGTGGCCTGTAAAGGCTGTTTGGTAGAAACAATTGAGTAGCCTTATTTTTTGTTGCTACACTTATTATGTTAGTAAAAATAGTTCAGCCAGGTAGTGATGTGCAGAACGTGTACATCACTATCAGAAGATGAGTAGAACAAACATGTTCCATCCTCCCATCATATTCCATTCCAAAAGGCAGAACTCACAGTACACATGCAGGAGAAATGTGCATCAAATATCGATAAGGAGGAAAGTTGAGACATCTCTTAGGTCAGCCTGATCTGGTGTGGTCTCAACGTCCTTTTTTGTTTTAGATAACATAAAAGGCAAATGGGTGATCTCCAGCAATGGAGAGACATCTACTGATGGTAATAGTGGGGCAGCTAAGTGCAAATTTTGGCAGAATTGTTCACTTTGTGATGCAAGCACCAAGTTTCGCACAGGGACTCATCAAGGGTTAGTTAATATAAAAATAGCATTAGCGACTCAAAAATTAACCTGTAATGGTAATTACAATGGTAATGCAATCCCAGGGCATACTCGTGATGTCACTGCTGTGAAATTCATCATGGAGTTCAGTATCAGCTTCTGTAAAGTAAAACAGTTAAGTGTTCCAAATGATATCTAATTAGCCCCCATGTCAGTTGGATATCTGTACCTGACAGGATGTGCCAGCATGGGATAGCTGAGCCAAGGATGATGGAGCTTTAGTCATCCGGATGGTGTACAGCTCACACGGGACATGAATGACACTGGATGAACGATCGGCGAGACGTAGGGCAATTTAATACATGAACCTAGTTGTATTCCATACAAGAAAGTGCTTAGAATTAAGGTGGTAAAAGGATAAACCCTAGGCCTTTAATTGTTTATTACCATATATTCTTGAATATGGCTGACACTGGAGAATCTTTGTCCAAGGGGCAAACAGAAGTGCTGTCTTTGCCAACAAAATGCAGATCTTAAATGTCCAAAAATTACCTATAGTATAGAAGAGGGTGGCTAAAGTATGATTGCCAAAAATGTCACTCAGTTAAAATCAGTGAATGCTTAACCAATCGTGCTTGATTCTGTCTGATTAGAAAAAGGTGATGGTATTGAAGCAACTTTGAGGAGGTGCAAGGCAAAATATCATCAAAGCTCTAGGCTCATGTTTAACAATACAAAGCTGGAAAGGGAGAGAAAAAACCAGCAACTGAAACAAACAGAGAACAACAAGCAAAAGTGCCAAGAACTAAGTCAAATGTTTCAGAAGAATGCTTTCTTTGTGAGAAACAGGAACCTGTTTCATTGCTTAGACAAGCCATGACAGTGCAACTGAACGATAGACTGAATGAGTGTGCTCGAAACCTGTGTGGTGGAAGATTGTTAGCGAAGCTCAGTGGAGGAGATGTTGTGGCCCTGGAATTAAAGTATCATCCTGCTTGTCTGGTGGCTTTGTACAACAGAGAGAGGGCTCATTTGAAAACGAAAACCTCATGACCACAAACTCAAAGCTATAGCATTTTCTGAACTATGACAGTTCCAGTACTGCTGTAGGAGTTAACAAGACATGACTGGACTTGTTTGCAAGAAAACAGCAGACATATAACTCTATTACACCAACTCAAGATGTCCTCCTTAAACATGTAAAACGTGCTGCCTTCCAGGCTGGATGCGTATGGAGCCAGGCAACTGTAGGCATGCCACAGTACCTGAATCCTAGTGACTGGGGGACGACAAAGCATGGAGAGGGATGGAAGGTTTGCTGGACGACTCTCCAACCTATTTCAAAGTGTTGCCAACAGCTGATGAAATGCAGATATAAGACCAAATGCCATGGAAGATGCAAATGCTATCAGTTTGGCCTGAGCTGCACTGCACTTTGTAGCTGTATGTGCCAGTCCTAAGGTTCAATAAATACACAATGATGCATCCACTTACCATGAAAACTGAAGCATCAAGTAAAATATTAGGCAACTGAGACATAAAATGTCTTAAACCTTCCAAATATGATGAATAAATCCATCTTACAAACCCAGATGCAAAAATACACTCTCCATGTTTCAAAACATAGGAATTGACCCCTCAAATATTAATTTTGGACAATTCGTTTTCATTATATATGGATAATTGCATCCAGTAGCCATAATTTGGTGGGTATCTTGAAAAATGGTGGCCATATTGGATTTTTGTTTGGCTAATGTTAATTTCTTAATAAGCAGCCTAAAGCACTGAACCACATGCAAAATTTCATGCTTGTATCAGCATCTGAGTGATTTTGCACTTAGCTGCCCCATTATAAACAGAGTTAGAGTAAGATAAATTAGAATTAGCCAATTAGAAGAGGCAAATGTGTCCCACCCTTGGGGCTTTTAAGATCATGAGCTATGGTAAGCTCTTCAGTGTTCGCTCTCGAGACCAACCTTTATTGCTTAGGTTTTCCTCTGTAATAAAGTTTCTTTCTGATTCTGAGAAGTTTTGGTTTCTTTGCTTATCCTTGAACCTATGTGTGAGATGGGAAGAATTCTCCACGACATGGATTGTTTGAATGGAAGAAGTAGCACCACTGCCAATTGTTATTGTTATTTTTATCTCATGTGCTTCCACAGTTCTGATTAGCTAGATAGAACATTTAAGTGACAGAGGGTTTAAGGTTATATATTTTGCCTCTCAAATTTAGGTATGTCAGTCATGTGTATACAGTATATGTATGTATACATATATATACATGATTGACATACCTAAATGTATATATATATATATATATATATATATATATATATATATATACACACCACATTCAGCCAACGAAAAATTTGTTAATTAGCTGGGAATTCAGTCAGTTGTGGTAAATAAAGTAGAAAGCTAAACTCAGCAGGCAGTACTGTGGACACTTCTGTGTTAATTTATAATTTACCGCAGGATACTGAGGCACTAAATATAATCTACACTAGGGGCAGCAAGATAAATTTTAATATTTTAAAAATCTCTGGCATCCTATCCATCTTTCTAGAGATTAATTTCTACAGCACTTTGTCCACTTTAAAAGCCCTGTGGAAATGGCTTTCTCTTTAAATTACTCTAATAACTGCAAATGGCAGAAATGGTCAAGTTATATATAACTAGGATTTCAGGCTTATTTTTTTTCATCAAAAAAGTTTCATCAAGGTACATAAAGTACTTTAGAGGTTATTTTGATTTGGTTCCCTTTAGTGCCACATAGGGAAGAGAGGATTAAGTAGCTATATGCAGTCAGCATTTTGGAAGACCATTAAAAGAATATGATCTAGCTTTGTATACCTAGTTCTGTAATTCCATTATTTCAGAGGACCATTTCCAGTATTTTCAACACGAAAAATGCAGTGGGTTTAATAGTGACAGGTTGGACAGCAACGCTGTCTCGCTTAAATAAATGGAGCAGCACAATCAAATGTCAGCTCAATTAAACTGTCATGCATCCTACCAACATTGAATCAGATCTCTGATGCATGTTTAAAATGCTAATCATCAGCGAGGCATTGTCAGATTGAATAGACAAATGATACCGTTCTTTAAAAAGAGGATCATATATTATGTGCTGAAAGCAATTGTTGTATAAAGGACATTACAGGCAATGTCCTTAATCATGCCATGATTAAAGCTGTTTTAACTCATGAAGGGGTGAAGTAACTTGAATGAATTGTAATAGGAGCATAGGAGCAAAGCTCTGACGTAGATGTATTAGCAACAGTCGAAATGGTTGAGTTGTTATTGGGGGTTATTTATAGCTTCTATTGGCTTATTATACAGTATATAGTTTCCAATTCACTTAGGCCACATGTCCATGACACTGCTGTTCCAATTAGCCTCTCACCTTAATTTGCTGCATGCTGTTCTCAGTATCTGTGCTACATTGCTTAATCATCATGATTTTGTGTTGATAATTTAAAATATCATAGCATCACCAACAACCAAAATACAAGGCCAGAGTATGTCTAAGAACTGACCATAACATAATGACAATGGACATGCACATCAAGCTTATGTTTTTGATAAGTATGTAAAAACTCTCAGGCAGACACTAATCACAAATCACAGATATTCTAACCAGCACTTATGTGGCTAAATCTGTATGAACCACTGAAATGCCCACTTTGTCATCACAAAGTCTGACACCCTCTTGTTGGAACACTGAAAACACAATTTCTCTTCATAAATGATTCTCTGCAATTCTCTGCAAATTAAACAGCGTACTAATCTGGCCCAAGATGATTTTGCACAAGAAAAAGATCAATATTAATTAAAACACACAAAGACACACTATGCTGTAAAAACACACTGAGAGTTTTACCTTGAATTGTGCAAAATTCTTTAACTTAAAGCCTTAAAAGAAAACAAATTGGAACTTCCTCTTTTCGGTTTCTTTTCTTTGCTTAAAGGTTTCTTTTTGATATCTCAGGAGATTTAATGGGTATTCTCACTTGTGTTTCATTTAGATATCAACAGTGTCACAAATGTTTCTCCTAAAATTCTTTAGGAGAAATAGGATGAGACAAAAAAAAAAGACACAAGATGTCTTTTGTTCACTGGTTAGCTTATTGAGTCATACTTTTCAAGAGCTGGCCGAAGAGCTGCACAGAAAAATCAAATTAAAATGGTATTTGAGTTAAAATTAATTGAAATCTCTTTTCCAAATGTTCATAACACATTAGTGTATCATTACTTTCTCACATAAACACAATTTAATTTGGACAATAAATAAGTAGATATGAGTATTTAACATACTATTAAATGCTCCTTATATCGACATTTCTACATCTACAACTATAGATTAATAACTCGCTTATTAATTACTAATACTTTGCACTTAGTGTGCTTTTCTCAAAGCTCTTAAATTAGCATATCAGAAATACGCTAATGTACTTCTATTCAAATATACATAGACATGATATTATATCAACAGTAAACTGTACAACTCTCCTAATATACGTTAGCATGCTAGCAATAAACTTGGTAGTATATTTGAATGAACATGACACATCATTAACTTGGCAGATCTGAGAAGAGTGTGAAACTCTGTTGAGATCAGATTACTGAAAACCAAGGAGAGACATGTGTGAGATTACTGGGGTCTTTTGTTACATAATAAAAAGTAGAGAGACAGTACACTTATCTCCCTTTTATTTCAACTGGATCGCATTACCTTCTAAGAGAAGCTATAGAGTTAAGAAGGTCCCTTATCGCATGTTTTCCCCCCTATACATTTTTTTTTAAACAAAACATGTAGGCATACCAAAGCAATCAAAGCAAAAGTGGATATAAATATGTGACTGTAATTACCAAGAGAAATTTAATTTAGGCTAACAAAATATGAACAAATGAAAATACCCTTCACCTTGAATGTCTTTTTTGCTGTTTCTTGAGAGTGGACATAACAAAACTGTAAAAGCACCAACTTGGATTTTAGCACATCCTTACGTTTATTGACATTGAGAGAAGTCATGAACAAAGTAGGCAAGATTCTGCTAAAAACATTTGTGGTTGATATTCTGCAATGACTTCATCAGTGCTTTTATTAAAACAGTCAAGGCCACTTCATTGTTCTGTGTTGTCTGAGAGGCACTGTTCATCATCATCTTGTCCTGTTCTGAATCAATGCCAGACTTTTGCTAATGCCACTGTACTGCTCAGGTGTTTAAGTGCTCTCTGCTTCTCCAAATCTCTCCTTTCTCTGTAACACATGCATCACTAAAGCAACGAGCAGACCTTCTGCATCATCCCTTGATAGTCTTTTTATTCCTTAGTGGGATCCTCTGCTAGTGGAGTCATTTGATCTTCTTGTCAATACCCTTTGCCAGCATTCTCTTTTCACCTAGTCCATCTTCAAAAGCCTGGATTCTGCCTTCTATTTCTTCTTCTGTCATTTAGGTTTTCGGCTAAGCATTACTGGCTCATCTGCTTTGTTGTTCATAATGAAGGTCCAATTCTTTGGCGTCTATTTTAATCAGCTGTCTCTTTCTCCCCATTACCTGGTAGTGCTGAACTCAAGTACCACAGAACCACAAGTAGACAATGAGAGCTGTAGCACTCTGTTTATTCTTCCTTCTCTCTGTTTTCTTACATCCTTTATCCTTTTTACTCTGCCATGCATATATTGGTGTATTAAAATTATATATTGCACAGGAATTCAAGTACCTTTTTGCAAGAGACATCTTTGTTATGCTTGGTATACTAATCCATTTGGGAAATTGCATATAACTATGTAGCCAGAACAGCTCAGCACATATTTGTCTTCACTGAACTACAGTATGTTACTAATGACTCATCATTTACAGCATCTGGAATACTAATGAAATTTCTACTCAGGTCAGATTTCATTTCTCAAACATAATAAGCTTGAAATCTTGCTACATCTGTCATTTGGTGCACTCTGTCTGCAATAAGATGTGAATTGATTTGCTGCAGTGCTATGCATCAGGCACTTCTCTGTAAATTAATTCCCTAGGCACATAAAACTTTGATGCAGCTTCTGCATCTCATTGCTAGGGCAGAGAGCTTCCTGATTTAAAGCAGAGAAGCTTCCTGATTTTCACAAGGTCATCGATACATTCTGAAAGCAATCAATAGCATCTGAATGACCACTGACACTCCTCGTTCACTCAGCTGCTAGGCACCAGGGACATATATTATGTAGCAAAGAGTGTTGATTCCTGTCTTCCATTTATTGATTTTTTGTTAAATTCTGACATCCATAGTGGTGTGGGGCACGGTGGCTTAGTGGTTAGCACATTTGCATGTTCTCGCCTTGCTTCAGGGGTTTCTTCCGGGTACTCCGGTTTCCTTCTCCAGTCCAAATACATGCGTCTTGGCATCTCTAAATTGTCTGTAGTGTGTGTGTGCGATTGGGAACTGCAGTGGGTTTGCACCCCATCCAGGGTGTCCCCTGCCTTGTGCCTCAAGTCCCTTGGGATAGGCTTCGGGCTCCTCATGACCCCGTGTAGGATAAGCAGTACAGAATATGGATGGATGGACATCCATAGCTTCACATAGGTGCAATTTGATCATCTTCACAGTTTAAAATGGCTCAGTGATCATTAGCCATGCTGGATTAGTGATTTAGTTACTCTCATGCACCACTTCCTTGTGAGTTCACTGCCTTCCTAATGTTGGCCTTGAAACGTTGACATTGTTTATTATCATATATAGTTTTACTTTAGAAAACTAAAGTTTTCCTTAGAAAAGTCTGTACTCAGTAAGGGCCATATTCATAGGTACATTAAGCACATGTAGTCAGGAGTTAATACTGAAATTCCACATATTGGTGTACAGCGCTCAGATGTAACTACAGTAGTAAGTGTTACTCTTACAGTTGTAGGGTTGGAGTTTGACAAAAATAGAGGCACATATAAATTAACCCTGATACTGACCCTGAACTTAAGGTCATTTTTCTTAGATGCTGTCTATACACTACTGAAAAACCCCTATATCAAATAACCTGAGTCCGTTTCAAGTGGCTGTATTGACACCCCCAAAAATTTAAAATAATACAAAAAAAATTGCATATAGATAGTCGGAATTTTTTTCAGGCACTGCAGATAGTTAGCTAACTAGCTGAGAATGCAGCATTGACCTTACTGTTTACCGCTGCTACACCAAATATTAAATAAATGCTGAATAAATGGGAGTATTTTTTTTTAGTAGAATGTGGAAAAAAAAAAAACTTACTTTTCAAACAAAGAGGCATTTTCTTAGACTACAACCCATTAGATGATTGTTAACCAGTTATAGCAAGAAATACCCCAGCCTAGCTACGACATTATTATGTCAGAAGTAGGCAGAAAAGCTCCTCATATTACTCCCTATTAGTGGGAGCAAAACACATCCACTTACCTTGCAAGTAAATTCTATTCCCATCTCTTGAAGACTTGATTAATTCCACAAAGCAAAACCTTCTTAAAATCTGTTCCAATGGTATAGATTATTATAAAGATATTGTCACAAAGGTTTAGGTTGTGTGAAATTTATAATAAGCATTTAGGAAGAAGATCCTGTTTTGTGTAGCAGTGTTCTTACTGCTGGATTATTTATTTAACAATCTGTCGATATTCTCTGTAGCTTAGTGTGGGGAGGCAATCGATCTGAAGGCCTCAGCATTGAGCTGTTCATTTTCCTGCCACTGGCCACAGTATGAGTTCTCTTAATCTGAATCAGAAAGAACCGACACTGGCCTTTGGGTGAGATATAGTGCTATAGTTCATGTACGTGCAAACATGTCCTTTATCATTGTTAGTTTTAAGTGAAATCCATGGTTTCTATTATTTAAATGTGGGTGCAATTTCCCAGAAAGCCCCTAAGCATAACATTTATTCAAGATTCAGGTTCCTCATCACTTTCTAAGGAATGCCTAATCTAAAAAGCAAGTCACTAAACTGAATAGATATTATGCGTTTTCTTGCGTATGACTGTTTGCTTATGTATGTGCATCTGTATCAGTTGTTTGAGTGTGAGAGTGTGAGACTGGAACTGGTATACACAGTGTTCCACTGTGGCAGAGGAAGAGTACAAATTAGTCTTTGCCTTATTTCTGTGAGTAATCAGCTGAGTTTATTTCCCTTGGGGAAAACTCACAGCAGTACAATTCAACTGCCTGCTTCAACAACCAATGCAGAACACAATCAGGTGTGGGGGGTGTGGGACTTTCTGTGCAGTGTATCTGGACCTGGCAAGGACATTTTTGCTAAATAGTATCTTTTTGATTACCAATGCACTCTGTTACCAATATATCAATTGTTGGTGTCCTTGATAACCTCTGCAATATTCAGACAAGATCTGATGTGTGTGAAGGCTTAAACAATGCATGCAGCCTTGGGTATTGACTTTGGTCACGTATACACTGGTAGTGTGATGATTTAGTTTAGAAATTTCACAGTCATGTCGTGGGAAAAAAAATACACAATCTCATACATTTGATTACATACTGAGATTACATACATAGTATTTCAGTGTATAATTTGTTTTTCACACCTGGGGTCTCATTTTTCAAAACATTTGTAGTACAAGCTTCAATTCTGTGCATGAGAACTGCTTTAGAAAATCGGAATTGATCACACATGCGTAAGCACATCTGTACACATTGATAAATTTTGAATTGCTCTGCTTGCGCATGGCCACACTTATTTGCATAAAGAAATGCCCCAGATTGCTATACAGAGTAAACAATGTCCCTTTAAAAGGAAGATTTTATTGCTAAGTGTGTGCAATCCACCCCATCACATTATATCTTTGTCTTTTTCGCTGCTGTATTTGGAACTGTAATGTGATGCAGTGTGAGTGATATGAATGCATGTAAGACATGTATAGTATCTGGTTGGGAAATGCCAGACCTTGTTGAAATATACCCACGGCTAAAAACCCTAGAGTAGAAAGGACTTGAATGTGCATGGGGTATGCTATTGCTGCGTTTTGTTGGCCTCTCTCACTTCGAGCAGAGATCAACTAAAACTGCACTGTGCAAACAAAATTTGCTTGATGAGCCACTCATTATTCTCAGCTACGAGTTTTCTGCAGTCCTTACAAAAATCTTCAAGCAAAACAAGGTCAGCTGTTGTCTGCATCATTCCAATCAATCTTTATACATTCCTGTTATATGATTTTACTTTATATGTCATTTGTGTTATCTGTCTGCACCTTGTTTTGAACACAATAGTCAGCAATTAATCTGTCATTTACACTGACGTAATTGACAGTAAGTGTGATGGGAGCTCCTCATGATCTGTTTGCCTGTGATTATACTTTCTGCCACTAGGGGTTCATGCATACGCATGTTCCAGAGTAGTTCTTAATTTACGCACATCATCATACGCAAGAATAACTTGATAAATCACATTGTGTACTTAGAAATTGATAAATGAGACCACAGATCCTTTCGGACTATTTATGTTATTGCTGGTATTTCAGCATTTATTGACAATCAGCAGTGGAATGGAAGGGAATCTCTCGGAAGAAAACATGCCGAAAAGGAGAATGACAAAAATCTCAGTTTCCTCTTTTAAAGTCTGTCATAACATTAGATAAGAAAGTTAGATGTTCTTGGTTTAGTAGTTACTGAAGTTAGCTGTCTGAATGTTAATTAATACACAGTTGCAGGTCTTCTTTCAATTATTGAGTTCTGTTTGACCTTTCATGTCTCTCTGTGTAAATGGTTGGTCCTAACAAAGACTCAAACTGTTTGTGCCAGATATTTTTATTATTATTATTTATTTATTTTTAATCAAAATGGGCCTCATTTATCAATCTTTTACTAAAGCTGTGTGTAAATATTTGTGTAATCCAAACCAAACAAAAATTTCCACCAGATTTACAAATAAAGTGTAAACTGACCCATAAAGTGCAAACTGTGTTTCTGACACAGTTCATTTGTATGTAGTGACACCCACAAAACTCCATAAAAGGTCAAGTGCAAAGACAGCTGGGAGCACGAAATGAACAATGAGGGTAAAGGCTGAAAGACAGACATGGAATTTGTTTTGGCTTACTTCTATGTATAATATTAATAATAATAATTTAGTGCTAAATCTTCTGTCAGCTGAGGCATTTGTTTACAGCTTACGGCTCTGCGTAGACAGACCGACCCATCCTCCATTTCTTTTATAATAATTGGATGGTTAGTTTTATTTATCTTAATTTATGGGTTTGTGTTGGCTCACTTTCTTTATTTTTCATACTCTTTAATTAATGGCAATAATATAAAATGACTGATTTTCACAAAATGTGACCTACTGAACTAGCATGAGGATGTGTTTTTGATAGAGACTCTTCTATAAGTCACTCTGGATAAGAGTACCTGCTAAATGTTGTAAACATAATAAAAACAAGCAATTTAATTTAATTTCAACAGTATATGCCAGATATAAAAGTGCAGTAATCCATGCAAATTATATGATTTGAAATTGATCAAGTTGAGCTCTACATTACTTTTACATTAGATTTCCATTTAATGTAATATAATGACTTATAATTTGCTTTATAAAATAAAAATATGATGACATATGATTTAATGATTTACTTGTCACGTTTGGTCACTGTGATAACAGTTGTAGTGGGTTTAATAAATGATAAGACTTTTAAAGAGGGCATTTTGCAGCCAAATGTGTTTAAAAATGCATATAAGATACAAGCAATTTAATACATTCACGTGATAATAGTAATGCATAACAAGAGAACATGATTATATTAAAGCACTAGAAAGGCCTGCTATTAGATAAATGTTTATCAGATAAATGAGTATCGGAGAATCAGTTTCAAGAATTCCAACATCCTTTCATAAGTGACAATTCCTTTGTAAAATAGGAGCATTAAAAATGATTTTGTCTGTTTTTGCTTTAATATTAGAGATTATCCAAAATCTGTTGCAAATTATGGATCACAGCATAATAAAAGCCTAGAGTAGTTGCTGTTATTGTAATAACTCAAAGGAGTGAGTCACCCAGGATTAGTGGAGGAATTTGTTGACTCTGCATGTAAACATTGAGACCTATACTTTTTTCTATCCCTGCACTAAAATGTGAATATAAGAGTGGGCGAAGTGGTTCAGAGCACCAAGATTGCTTCAAAGCCTGCCAGATATGTCATTTCCAGCATAACGCCTACTGGTGGATGTGATCAAGGCTCACTTTGTCACTGATGCCTTTAGAATATGTCTGCTGGTGTTATGGGAACAGTTAGGCAGATTTTACCAAAAGAAGTAAGACAGACTATCTAACAACCTGGACTTGTTGACTCAGTGCATAAACCCTTAAAGCCACAGTGTAAAGGATTTTTTTGGGGTAAAATATGGAAAAAAAAAGAAGATTGAGCAGGGAACAAAAATACTTAATAATGTGATGACATTTGTCAAGTACATGTGATAATTTCTCTCTGGGAAAAATGTCTGTCTCATAGCTGTCCCACCCCTGGTTAAATATTATTAATATTACACAGAGGAGCAGGTGTTTTTCCCCACTCTACCCAGTTTTAATGTGGTTTCATGTATGCTGCAGGAAATGTGTGTGGAAGATTGTATGTAGTGTTACATAATTCCCCCAGTCTAGGGTTGGGGAAGGAATAACAAGGAAAGAGAAAGTTAAAAAGGAAAAAGAAATGTAGGCAAACCAAGAGCTTTTGTTCTCCTGTCCCAGTGTTTAATGGATTCACACAGAGATTTCTTTTAAAATTTAAACAAGATTTATTTTGTAAAAGGTTTACAAAAAAGAGGACGCTTAAAAAAAAAAGGCTTCAGGAGGGGACCAGGAATAAACATAAGTACAATAAACAAAGTACTGCTAACCTTTAGGAGGAGTGCTCCTAAGCTTTCAAAATAATATTTAAATAAACAACAAAGTTCTTACCTCACTCCCTCTAACCAAAACCAAAAACAGGAGAAAACAGACATGAACAAAATGGCATCCACCTCCCTACAGCTTCCAATAAAGCAATAAATACAATTTAAGACTGTAGTTTTGTTACTAAAACACAGATCAGATACAGGCTGGTGTTATCACTTTAGTGAACAACAACTTGTACACTAGTTTGAGCAACAACAATATCACATCCAAAACCCACAACAGCACACTAGCTAAAATTCTGGGGCAGGAGAAGACAAAGTCCTAGCAGCCTAGAGACATTATTGGGTTTCTTCTCTAGCTTTATCCACAGGCTCCACCTCCAGCAGGCAATCATGGCGGTCCTGCAGGTAACGGCAAGCAGAGTCAGCTGGTGTCCATTAAGCTCGGGCTGGAGAGAGAGAGAGAGAAGCTCCAACCTGACACACAGAACAAACACTGCAACTGTTCTCAAATATATAACCACCAGCAACAATAAAAAAAATATGCCCTGAGAAGTAACAGTAGCTGTTGTAATACTTATTTATACACAGTATATTGGCTTGTAATGTGTGTATATACAGGTCTTTATCCCAAATCAGTGCCTTTTTTATATGCTGTATTTCCTATGCTAGGGTAAAGGTTTTTTTAGGTTATTTGAGTCATTCTTTTTTTTTTTTTTTTTTTTATCTGTTTATTGTATTTTTTTTATGTATGTACAATGTACTCTAATTGAACTCAAATCTACAAAAATACAAAACATTAATAGCTAATGTGTACCCATAGTTATTCTTATTCCTTTATAATGCATTTGTCGTACAGTATTTAGTTGATATTTAATGTTTACAATAATTACATTTATTTTTGTATGTTTAATTTATGTTTGTGTGTATATTGTTATACTCTTAAGTTGATCAAATTCACTCAGCCAAATTGGTAATGCTGCTGTTTTAAATAACTGCCTATTTACCAACACCAAAAGGTTGAATCCCAAATGGCTTGTTATTGTACACTACATTCAATTTTATTTGTATAGTTTATTTGTAATGGACATTGTCACAAAGCAGTTCTACAGAAATACATAAATTCAGGATATAAATTGTAAATGTATGAATTTAGCCCTAATGAGCAAGCCAGAGTTGACTGTGGTGAGGAAAAAACTCCTTAAGATGATATGAGGAAGAAACCTTGAGAGGAACCAGACTCAGAAGGGAACCCGTCCTCAACGGGGGTACTAACGGATAGTGCAATTATAAATAAATTCCTTCTTTAACTGTGTACTACATGGACAACTAATGCAATTGTGCAGCCAGGAAATTCATTACAGTTTTCACATGAAGTCTGTTTTGCTGAACCTATCCGCTGTCCACTGACGGAGACCCGAGTGCAAAACTGCTCACAGCAACCGCAGCCCCAAAGCCACCACAACAATCACTGTCCCAAGCCATCACAGTACAATTGCCCATGTGAACTGCAGTCCAAAGCCATCTCCATGGTCCCCAAGCAGCACCATCCACCATGATCTTCAGGCCGTCCTTGTGGGGCCACTCCCAGCTGCAGTGAGCGATCTCCAACCAATGAGAAATCCAGGCAGAGGCAGGGCATCAGGATGGATCAGGCAGGTCTGGAGCACAGAAGGTGTCAGGATCACTGGTATCTCAGGAGTAGCATTGTGTAACTCGACAGAGAGAGAGACAGAGAGGGAGAGAGGGAGAGACTGTTAGGTATGTTTTTTGTCCTATAATGGTTAAGGACAATGTACTTTGCACACAGAGTGCAAGCAAGGACTCCGGCAAGACTAGCTGTGACAGCATAACTAAAAGGGAGAGCCAGAAGGTAACACAGACATGAGGGCACCCTGGGACATAAAGCAGCAGCCACTCCACTGTCAACAAACCTGAGTGAAGGCGTGAGAGTGGGGGGGCGACAGCATCCGAACATCCCAGTTCACCACAACACTCTATACCTGTGAAACCTCCAGATCTGCTCCTTTACCTAAGAAAAAAATATTCACAAAAGGCTTGACTAAACAAATATCTTTTCAGCCTAGACTTAAACACAGATACTGTGTCTGAGTCCTGAACACTAAATGGAAGGCTGTTCCATAACTGTGGGGCTTTGTAAGAGAAATCTTTACCCCTGCTGTAGCCTTCACTATACGAGATACCAAAAAAATAGCCTGCACCTTTTGATCAAAGTTGGGGTGGTAGATCATAAAAGACCAAAAGTTCGCTCAGGTACTGAGGCGTGAGAGCATTCAATAGGTCAATAGTAGTATTTTATTATCAATGCAAAATTTGATTGGGAGCCAATGCAGAGTGTTTTGGCTCCCAATATGGAGGTAGGGGTGATGATAGGGTTGATGTGGTCATATCTTCTGGTTATAGTAAGGACTCTCGCTGCTGCATTCTGGACTAATTGGAGCTTGTTTGTGCACTTACTGGCACATCCAGACCGTAAGGAATTACAATAATCCAACTTAGAGGTAACAAAAGCATGAACTAATTTTTCTGCATCGTGTAGTGACATTATATTTCTTATCTTAGCAATATTTCTGAGATGAAAGAAGGCTATTCTAGTAATATTATCTACATGAGCTTCAAATGAAAGACTGGATTCAATAATCATGCCAAGGTCTTTTACTGCTGCACATGATGAAACAGAAAGGCCATCCAGAGTTACTATGTAATCAGAAACCTTACTTCTAGCTGCATGTGGTCCTATTACAAGTACTTCTGTCATCAGCATAACAGTGGAAGCTAATACCATGTTTACGAATAATTTTGCCCAGAGGTATATAAAGTATATAAAGTATATAAAGAAAAGAGCAGTGGGCCTAAAACAGAACCTTGCATAACACCAAACTTTACTTTATTATGCATAGAGAAGTCACCATTTACGTCTACAAACTGATAACGATCTGTCAAATAAGACCTGAGCCAGCAAGATCTTCTAGGCTATCAAGGAGAATAGCATGATCAATAGTATCAAAAAGCTGCACTAAGGTCAAGCAACACAAGCAAGGAGACAACCCTGATCAGAGGCTAGTAGTAGATCATTTACTACTGCAACCAGTGCTGTCGCTGTGCTATGATGAGGCCTAAATCCTGAATGATACATTTCATGAAGGTATAAGCATAACTGCTGTGCTACAACCTTTTTCTAGGATCTTGGAGATAATGGCTTTTTGTTTTCATTAGTTTAGGTATCGTAATACTGACCGTGCCCACGGCCAAAATAACATTGCTTAATTTAAAAAATAACTATAGATAACTATATATAAATAAAACTGAGAACTGAATGATATCATGCCTTCTCTCATCTAAGTACAGGTCACTTAACTGTGACCTGTATATATGCACCGTGATATAATCACTCAGAGAGAAGTATCCAGTGCAAAAGATGGAAGTATTTTTGTCCTTGCAGCTTTCTACAAGCCCTTGTTAGAATCATAATCTACTCATACCTGCACAATACACACTACCATTTCAGTGTCAATGATGTACTCAGAATAAACCACCACTCAAATAATATCTGCTCAGTGGCCATCCCTTTCCATTGATGGACAGGATAAAATAGGGATCAATACATTGTGCAGAACAACAGATGGGCTAAAATCAGTAATCCAGAGGTGGCTATTTAAATTTCAATATATCAATATTTTGAAATAAGGTCAATATTTATGCTGGGAAAGTCATCCATGTTCAGTGTCAGCTTATCCAGGTGCTTAGGTTGATTTTCTACACAGCCCATTCAGGTTATTAAAAGTGAATGCATGCAGTTCACTCCTCCAAGGTTACTGGATTTTTTAGATACTGAGGTTTTCAAGTCTTTAAAGTCAAGCTCTTGCCTATAAGCCTGAAAAAACTGAGGGTTAGAAAAAGCCCTGCAATCTGATTTAGACTCAAAACATAATTTTATTCTTCTAACATGACCATGCCAATACAACACATTCTAATAAATACTAATAATTCTAATCAGGACACCCATAATCCCAAAAGTAATACATTTTCAAATGTGCTCTGGGAGGTGGTAGCTCAGTGGTTAAGCCGGTGGCCTTCTGAGTAGAAGGTTAAGAGTTCAAATCCTGAGCACCACCAAGCTGCCGCTGCTGGGCCCTTGAGCAAGGCCCTTAACTGCTCAGTTGTGTAAATGAGATAATTGTAAGTCGCTCTGGATAAGGGCGTCTGCCAAATGCTGTAAATGTAAATGTTTTCAGAGTCTCCTTTAGGGTCTGAATAATATATTAGCTAATAGTAAGCACTTCTTAAATACACTTAGCCTGAAGTTCAGCTTCATTCTAGTTAGCAATAAATTAATTGCCTCTCTGAGAAGGTGTGATAGGTGTATGTATATGACTGTCACAACAACATGGCTCTGACTAACTATATTTTCAGGCTTTTTTTTTTTTTAATTAAAAGAACTCTACATGCTTAACCAATGTTAACACTACATTTCACTGCTCTCATTACTGAAGTGTGTTAGTGAATAATAGCTCATTCTGGAGGACTATAGATTTGGCAGACTCCACAGCCATGACACTTTGAATAAAGTACTTCTCCACTTAGCCTGAACGTTATTAGACCAACACTGTGACCACATTTATAATTCATCTGAAAGTGTGATGACTATTTCACTCAAGTCTCAGATAATCCCAAGTATGGATGGAAGGCCACTGGATAATGACCTCAAACTGACCAAGACATTTTCTTTCCTGAGAATGTTGATTTTAGAAGATGTTGCAGTGGTCGAAGGGGTAGCTGGAGCTTCTCTGCAAGGGTCACTTGGAGTGACTCACTGTGTGGTAGCAAGATGTGGCGGTAGCTTTTTCGTGATTCCTCTGTGGTGCCTGGGTTGGGCAGCTTAGAGGGGCAATGTGCTACTTGGTGCTTGAGGACTGCCACAATAATAGCACAATTTGATGCCGTTGGCATTCCACAAGAGTTAACTTGGCTTGACCGAGTTGCATGGGTTCTGTGGATTTCTAGAAATTGGGATGGACGTGGCTCTGATTCCTCCTCAATTCCACAGCATGACGTTGAGAAGGATGGACATATCCATAAGGGAATTGAGGGTGGCTTGGTCATCCCAGCAGGCCAGCTCGGTGAAGATATCGGCCTTCAGCCCTTGGTGATACGCTGCCTTGAGAGCCAGTTCATTCCAGCCTCTTCCTGTGGCTAACATGCCGAAGTTCAAGGTGAACTTGGCAGCACACTGGTTCCCCTGTTTGAGGCTGAGGAGTTTCTTACTGATCTCCTTGCCATCAGGAAAGTGGTCAAATACCCACTGGAAAAGCTGGAGGAAGCACTCGTACAAGGCCATGTGCTCACTCTCTCGGGACCAAACCATGGTCGCTCATGCAAGAGTTTTGCCAGTCAGAAGGTTGATGACATGGCCGATTTTAATCTCTGTACATTTCTAGTTTTATGTGTATCCAATTTCTAGATTATGTGTATTTATATTATATTCCATTTTCTTCCCTTGGCTATTTCTGCTTATCATGAATTTGACTGATAGCTTGTACTTTGTTCTATTATTTTTACTATTCTGCCTGTTTTGGTTAGTTACAACCTCTCATTAAATGGCTCAAAAAAAAAGAGAGATTATGTAACATAAACAAAGAATAAATCCGATGTAATTGTTCAAGACTATTTATTCACTTACTCAACGTATAACAACCGTGACAAACTTATCAACCAAGTCAAAGTTTGACATAACGGACAACAAGAAAGAAAGAACAAAACACACGGAATAAGACACAAAGACGCTGTTTGCTGGCTGGCCCACAAGAATCTGTCATCCTTTTCTCCTCCTCGTTGGCGTCTTTTAACTACTCTCAATTAATCTGCCACTCTCAACAACAACAAACAGGTGCGTCCACCTGAAAGAAACAGAGAGAGAGAGAGAGAGAGAGAGAGAGAGCGACGCCAAGAAAAACAAGGGAGGGGCAAAAAAAAAACAAAAAAAAAACAAACAAGACAGATCAAACCACCGACAGTAACATGGTTGACAAAAGCGTTCAAATGAAGTAGGCCTGCCAACTTTTCATTTTTTAAAAAATTTTTGTTAAATAACTTTGGACAACATTGCAGCAGGAAGAAATGAATAAAATAGAAATAATCTAGGCAAACTAAAGGTGGAGTTAGTGTCAATTTATCCAGCAAGAGTGTTACAAGAGTGTTTGTCATGAAAATCATTAGAAATATTTATATTTTTATTCAATTATAGTGCCAAAACTGCACTCCCTTCTACTTATTCCCAAAAATGTTACATTTTATATGAATATAAAGGGTTCATCTTCTCCTTACTCCGACTTTGCAGACACTGAGTCAGTGCACTGGTTGTCTGGTTCTCAATAAAGTTTGGAAATCTACCTGAAGATCTTTGATGAAGGCTGGTGTTAGGTGTTAGCAATGTTGTTTTCTCCTCTTCCCTAACTTGCTGGCTGTTGTATACATTCAAAACCACAAATCTGCTGTTCTGACAGACAAGTTTAAAGTGTTGATGTTAATACTTAATTACATGCCCATTCTTAGTTAGAACAGCAGATTTGTTGTATACAACAGCTAGCAAGATAGGGAAGAAGAGAAAACAACATTGCTAACGCCTAACATCAGCCTTCATCAAAGATCTTCAGGAAGATTTAATTAATTAAATTGTGCTTAGCATAAGCATTTGCCCAACTAGGACTGAGAACGCACACTACGCCAATGTAATGGTTCTTGGCAAGTTTTCAGCTCTGTAAAGTAAAACACCCTTGGATTTGATTGCATCTGTTAGAGTTGGCTCATTAGACATCTGTATGAATCTACAGAAGTGTGGGTCATAAAAAATATAAAAAGTATTTAAAATCTTAAATAAGACCTTGTACATATTTTAAAAAAACTTAGCTGTTGAAATTTTAAAGAGACAAGACATAAAAGCAGTACAAGAATAAAGCAAAATGTAAAACTCCATTCATAAAGAAATTAAATCACATATTACTCCTTCTCAAACTGTCCTGAAGGCCAATAAAATATTGATTTCAAGGGAGTGTAAAATTGATGTTAAATCGTCAAAGATCCTTTGAAAGTCTACAATATTACTTTATTATTATAAAGCTTTATCTTGTGCTGTGTGAATCTGGTAAGGTCCATCATCTATTTATTGTGTTGTGCTGTATGGTTCATTTAGGCATTTTTCTGATTCATATATATTAGTTTTAAGAGTATGTCAATGTTGCTTTAGTGTAAAGTGTTATGTTTTCTCTCATGGAATTGTACTGTTTGGATGCCAAAGCCACTGTGGCTTACTCACATCAGAGGATTACAATTCAACACAGATACCATAGCTAACTTTTCTCTTTAATTAAGTGTCTCCTTATGGACTATCCATTTGTCAAATATGCAAATAAGAAGGCCCACTAACTATAAAGGGTAAGCTCAAGAGGAAGCTTCACACATTTCTTTTTACCATATTCAGAACCATGCCTTTTCGTTCAGAAAAAATCTTACACTGAATAAAAACACCCTTTTTATATAAACAGCTTTTTGTATACAGGGGGAGGGAGGCACGGTGTGACAATATATGTACATTCATTATTTGATACTATGTACCAGCTAAAAACATGGATACTACACATTCTACAATAGAAATCTCTTAAAACTCAGCATGAGCATAGTGGAGCTAAAAGAAAATGCTATAAGAACATTGTGTGGTATTAACATGTAGCCTTTTGTAAACATGCCATGACAATCACATACAGTATATTGGGTACTTTAGGCTAGACACAAACTGAACTAGACTTTATGAAGTGTCAGATTTTTGACTCCCACTATTATTTGTTGCTGAGCGTCTGATCTTGTTTTGGTGACTGGTGGATGTCCTGTTGTTAATGATGTCTGCGTCCAAGTGGTATGTACAGAACAGAGATTGGAATGGACGTAGGTTTTGTCTGGAGGACACTGGACAGAATTGGGGTAGTGTTGAAGGAGCATAGTTATTTGACAATGTGTACCAGCTAATGGTGATGATAAATGCTTCATGCAACATGGTTCCTGTGGTAATGGGGTCTGGGGCTTGATGGATAATTGTGTGATAAGCTGTCGGCTTTGACGGTGATAAAAGTTTGGAATATTAACTCTGGCAAAGGAAACATATGGCTTGTTGTGGTATGACATGTTTCAGTGTTTACAGGTACTCAAGGTTCTTCTGGTATACACTATTAATGGGCTCTGCAACCTTCAGCCTGTCATGTCCACACCAGTCTCTGCACTGAACTCCATCTCCCACAATGCTCCTCCTCATGCAAACATGGACACCTTGGACTATGACACCCACACGCCACATTCGTTGTCACTTTCACAGTCACCCGATTACTGATTGCACACACTTAGACTTAATCACCTACACACAAACATATAAGCACCCTCACTGCACCTTTACTTCACAAAGTATTCATTCAGCTGATGTTCCAAGCCTTCTATTCATGTTTGTTCTTTCCAGTTTTGACCCTAGTGTGTTATCTTGTTTCTGAATTCTTGCCTTAACCTTGGATACTCTGTTTGCACATTGCCAGACCCACTGCCTGTTCTCTGTTTTTGACATTTGCTTAGTGATTTGGATTCCTTTACTATTGCGAGTTGTTTTAAATAAAAACACTCTCTGCAATTGTTGCCATCTCTGACACCTGACACAGCAACTTCTCAAGCACCAGTTTAACATCCAACTCTCTTCCACACCAAACTAAAGTTAAATAACTAAAGAAATAAGAGACTAAAGAAATAACTATAAAAATCTGTGAAACCTAAAATTGCTGTAGATCTTTGATGCTTGTGGAACGTGGAACGTGCCAGTCTATGACTGCCTGGACTTTGGCATCATCCGTGATAAATACCTTCTTTAATTATTACCAGGAACATAATATTATATTATTATATATTAATCGAGGAACATGAAACTCAGTTTTAAGTCTTGATGAAAAGATTTTTTTTGCCATTAGTCTCTACAGAATCCATTTGACATGGGCAACATGCTGCTCCAGGGAATCAGAATATATTAAAATTTCATCTAAGCTACCTATAATTCCAGGCATGACCCCTTGATTATGCTTCCAGACCCTTAAGTGTACTTGCAGCCACACTAATTATTAATACACTTACTGCGTAATCAAATATGGCAACAATTTTTACACTTAGTATAATTTAATTGTACAAAAATAGTGTTAAAGCCTAACTAGCATTATGTGTACTTAACTCTGCTAAAATGGAGCTATTGTAAGTATATTTTAGTACACATTAAATATACTATCGTATATATATTTTAATCCAAGATGCACTCATACATATATTAAAATTATATTAGAAAATTCTGACAGTAAAATTATAATATATTTCAATTGCACTAATATTGCACTTTATATTAGAAATATACTAAAAACCTGTTTACATGAAAGTTACAGTATATCTATTGTTCTGGTTTATTTAAATCACAGAACAATGCCATAAATTATACATTTAACAACTACTTAGTACATTATCATTACAGCAATCAATATTACAAATATAACTATAACATAGCTTTCAACTTCACACTTAATAAAAGTTCTATTTACATGGACTTACAGTATATAAAATATACAGTATTTCATAGTAATAATACAAAACCTATATGACTTTATTTAATCACAGATGTACATAGAGAAAGACACACACAAAGGCACACACAGAAAAGGTAAAACAATGGTCAATTTTCAAACTACCATCCCAGAAGGCCAATAGGATTGTTAATTAAATTGAATAATTATTAGTAATTAAATGTTTTAATATAGTATCTGTAATATTCAAATATAGTATATAGTGCATTTAAAATATATTTCAATTCAATTCAATTCATTTTTATTTGTATAGCGCTTTTTACAAAGGTCATTGTCTCAAAGCAGCTTTACACAAACAAAAGTAAAGTGAAGTGTGTGTGTGTGCCGTCTCTGATGAGCAAGCAGGGCGACGGTGGCAAGGAAAAACTCCCTGAGATGGTGATAGGAAGAAACCTTGAGAGGAACCAGACTCAACAGAGAACCCATCCTCATATGGGTTTACACTGTAGTGTGCGTGCGTGTGAGCACAATGTGTGTTGGTGTAGTCTATGGAAAACAGCTGAAGCGTTTTCGTGGCAGTATGAAGCATTGCCGGTGGACAGGTCCAGAGTGAAGGGGGGGAGGTCTGGATCACCGGCAGCTCAGGAGTGTAGCTCATCTGGTCCAGAGCGTAGGGTGGTCTGGATCACCGGCAGCTCAGGAGTGTAGCTCGGCAGAAGGAGAAGGAAAGTGGTTAGGTACACTCACAGTCACCGTGTGGAGATAAAACTCAACATCCACGAGTCCCCCAGATCTACTCCTTTGATAAAAACACTAGTCGCTAAATGCTAGGTTAAATAAATAAGTCTTCAACCTCGACTTAAACACTGAGACCGTGTCTGCTTCACGTACATTAACTGGGAGACTATTCCATAATTTTGGGGCTTGGTAAGAGAAAGCTCTGCCCCCTGCCGTGGTTTTGGCAATGCGTGGTACTGATAGACAGCCTGCATCCTTTGAGCGAAGTAGGCGCGGCGGAACGTAAGGTACTAACATATCGCTTAAATACTGTGGAGCGAGACCGTTTAATGCTTTATAGGTTAGGAGTAATATTTTAAAATTGATGCGGAATCTTACTGGGAGCCAGTGTAATGTAGATAAGACTGGCGTGATATGCTCATACTTCCTAGTCCTAGTCAGGACCCTATTTCATCATTTCTATACAATATTATTAATTTTTTCTGTTAAAGTGTGCTGAAATTATTATTATTATTATTATTATTGTACTACATTACTATACAAATTATTTTAAACACATTTTGCAAAAAATATAAAATAATTGTATTTAAAAACAAGTCAACCGGCTGGTAAGGTATGTTGCTATCTAAAGTTTAATCTTTAAACTTTAAGAAAGAAGGCAAAAATATATCATTTCCATGCCTAATGGGAAAACAAATTTTCTTTTACAGTGGTGAAAGAAAAGACTGTCTGCTTGATACGTCGAAAAAAGTGGTAATTTGGTGCGCCATCACACATCACTTAGCATCCGAAATTCAAGGATCCATTCCCAACGAAGAGCGCAATACCAGAGAAAAGATTTCAAGAGTTAAAATTGGTTTAAAATGCACAGCAATCACGTTTCACAAAACCCAGAGAGAGCGAGAGAGCTACACATTATGTGTCAGCCATCTCCTGGGAAAGCACAAGAAGCCCTTCACTGATGGTGAGATTTTAAAAAGATGTGATGACTGTCACCACTGACACATTATTCACAGACTTTAAATACAAAGAAGAAGATATCAAAATGGCAGTTAACAGGGTGCAGCTTGGTCCAACAAAGTTAGAGAAGAGTGGAGTTGCTATCCAAGGACATTTCTGATCAGATTCTCAGGGATTTACAAATGCTTTCCAAGGACCACACACGTCTGACTGACAGACACCTGAATGACTGCATTAGGCTGGCAGTCTCAACTCATACTCAAAATTACAAGGCACTGACTAACAGAGTTCAGGCACAACCTCAACATTTTCACACTGTGACCTGTATAATTTGAACTATACACTCTAAGTGTGCATGTTGTATTAATTACTTACTTTAGATGAATTACTTTACTGTTAGTAAAGTAAAATGGAATTACTCTTAATGAGTGCTTTGTTTCGTTTGGCAACATACAGTATAGTGTTGTAGATTTTGCTTCCAAAGTGATCTTGTGCTGGAAAAGTTTGAGGACCACTGCTTTAAGACTACACAGGAAGCCAGGCTTCCCTTAACATTTCATTAAAATGCAGCAATGAAATGTTTACCAAAGTGTTTATATTATTCATCAATCTGGGGCAAATTCAGTATTTTAGTGAATTAAATAATCAAATATTTCACTGCAATATCACACTGTTTGTTCATTTAATTCAAACTGTTCCGGTGAACAGCTCAGCTGCGTGAAAATCTCCTTTGCAGCCCTTAACACAGATCTAATAGACAGCTATTGAAGCCTGTGCACCAATTAGTGCATATTAGGTGCTCGAGTACAGTGTTTTACTGGGACGAAAGATTAACACTCATTGGACAACAGGCTTTTAATGTGTCATTTTGAGTCCTGTCCAGACACACGGCTTCACTGGGAGTGAATGGAGTGTGAGTGTGGCTGTTTTGCACAGAAAAAAGAAACATCTCAACATTTATTGGACAGCGCACTCTGCCTTGGTCTCGCCTGGACAACGATGATTCTCTTTATGATGATTGGTCGACCTCTCAAAGAGGTAGAACCTTGTAACCAGCTGCCAATTAGTAAATCGGGAAGGAACATGACTAGCATGTCAAAATTAAATATATCAGTGCCAGTCAGCATTGCTTGGAGCCTGTTGTAGGTGTAATCTGTAAATATTGTAAATGAATTGTAAATATAAAATTCCATTTGATTATTTGCATTCATTTCTGATATTTATAAGTTTATAAGTGGATAAGTCTACCTAGCTGTCACTTCCTTCTTCTGCTAGCAGCTTAGCTGTGTTTTGGGACAAAATGGCAGACAATGCTAATGTTGACCTGATTTTAGAAAAGTCTGTTGATGCTCATACTAATGAGGAGAGATTGAACATTAAAACAAGAGGGCAGACCAACACTCAAGATTTTAATTAAAAATTCAGGAAGTAGAAATGGTCCTTTTAGCTGTCTTGGTACAGTAAAACCAATTAGCTGTGTTTATTATTAGTCTTAGATTCCAACTCCCTGTCTCTCTCTCTCTCTCTCTCTCTCTCACACACACACACACACACACACACACACACACACACACACACACACACACACACACACACACACACACACACACACACACACACACACACACACACACACAAACAGCACCTTAGCTTTAATCAGACTTGATTTCTTGCACCAAGAAGTACAGTGTGCCCTGTAACAAGGCAGTGGTGGTGCAATGGTTAAGGCTCTGGGTTACTGATCAGAAGGTTGGCGGTTCTAGCTGCCACTGCTGGACCCTTGAGCAAGGCCCTTAACCCTTTCTGCTCCAGGGGAGCTTTATCATGTCTGACTGTAGCTGGGATATGCAAAGAAAAGAATTTCCCTCTGCTGTAATGTGTATGTGACAAATAAAGGCTTCTTCTTCTAACAAAAAGCCTTGACATTTAGACTTATCAGACCAGGCTGTGAGGAGACAGCTGTGTGGAGTGGGCATCACTGCAACTGGCTTGGCTTTAGGGAGGTTTCCTAGTGTAGTGAGGATGGCAGTGATTTGGTGCTAGTCGGCCTTTAGCAGCAAGTGTCTGACGGAGTTTGCTGAAACCTGGTACATCCATACAATCAATGAAGTCTTCTGTCATCCAGGTAGATGGACAGATGTTAATGCTGGTTTTGGATTTTATTAAAGCAACCAGGGCAAACAATTCAAAAGGGCTAAGCAAAATCCAAACAGCAAACACAAAAGAGGTAAGGCAATCTGCATTAACTAGAAAGAGGAAATGGGTAAACTATAAACAAAGCAGAGGTCAGATCAGAATGACAAAATGTGCCATGATCAATAGGCGTAGTAACATCACAGGCTCAATGCTGGAGCGTGTGAGAGTCTGGGTTATGTAAAGGAGTGTGCTTGACTGTGAACAGAAGCAGGAGGTGGGTGTTTGCTTTAGTTTCATGTGACATGGTCAGTGACTGGGGGATCATGGGAATTCTAGTCCTTTTGATGTGCTGTTGCAGATATGCGCATGACACGCATGAATATATAATCAAGAGCTTATTCACAGAAAGAGCACCAACAGCTGCAGCTTACATCACTGTGTATACTGTTTTGTGGATCAAGATAAAATGAGTGCTGATTCGCAGTTAAAACAGTGAAAGCTTACTGTATTACAGAAAAGTAGGTTTTAGTGAATGATCCGTTGCTGATGATAATGGAACTGCTTTAAAGGATGATAAACACTTGTTGACATGTGGTGGACAAGGATTGGTCTCAGAAACCCTTGAGAAATGCTTATGATGAATTTCATTAGAGTCTGTGCATAGATACAATACATAAGAAGATTCATGACACTAAAAAGCAACTGAGCCATGAATAATTCATGCATTTAACCATCTAATTTTGCAGCGTCCACTAAATACTGACCTTTCCTCCTTTTTACCATCTTATCACATTCCAAGAGTACAAGCCTGGCAGTGTATTACAAAATGTTAAAGGTTTAAAACAATATGAAGCATTAATGACTGTAACAAAAATGAACAACAGAACTAGTGCCTACTGAATAACTGAAAATGACAGCAGCCATTTAATTGTTCACAAAAGCCTTCAGTTTTTCAACCACCCATTAAAGCTCAAAATTAGTCAGCAGCTCAAAATTACCCTAATGCCCCACCCCCTCCCTCAAAACATAATAACTGCTTGTTTTTGTATGATAATGGATGCACTTCTACCTGAAGACACAAGTGGAACCTTTTGAATTTTCATGGTAGTTTAGCTGTGGAGAGCATGTTACTAATGTAATGGGAAAGTGTTTGAACTATACATTGCCTTCTGATTGATTCTGTTATAATGTATAGTGCACAAATTCATGCATGTCTTGCATTATTATGTGCTGTTTTGGGCAATAAAGTGTATTTGAATTCTACAATACACTTGGTGTTGGAGAAATTGGTCCAAGTTTTGGTGCTGCTTTTGTATTTTGTTTAGTGTTATATTTTGTTTAGTGTGCTCATGCATTTGAATCTGACATACATTATTGATACTTCCTACGTAACCATACAATGCACTGTACAATACACAGCACACTACCTCTCTGTTGGACAGATACTTATATCTGCACCCTTACACTCACATTTGCTATGGCCAAATCACACCTCACAACATGTGTCCACTCAAAGGAGTCAATTTGCACAAATCCAGCAATCAAGCAATTACATATTGACTTACAGATCAATTCAGGGATCAATGAGACAATTCAGTGCAACAATACATAAAATCTTATTTCATGGATTAGGGTAGAATATAGCTAAATATAGCTATATATATATATATATATATATATATATATATATATATATATATATACATACGTATCTCTACTCCTGAACCTAAACTTAGCTCGAAACATCCACAGCCTCATTGTGAAGCTTCAGATTTCTCACCAGACCCCACATTCAGGCATGATGTGGACCTTTCCTGTGATAATCATTCAACATGGCGGATCGAAAGCGTTTTCGCAATCTGTGATGTTTGTGTCTAGGTAAGTTACGCTCATAACCTTGATACATTCAAGCAGAAACAAAAACCACCCTCCATTTTATACAAGTGGAATATCACCAGCATGATGATGATAAAATTTGAATCGATGTAGAACTTTTTGATAGGTGATCGATTTATTCCCGACCCAGCAGCGGTGCTCGCTGCTGATTTTGCATGTTGGGAGACATGAACATAGGTCGTGTCTACCATTACATTCAGCTCTGGCAATTATTAAATTCACCTGAAAATAATTTCACAGGGCAGATTTTGTGGCCTATCTATGCTACTTATGTTTTTAACAGAATCATATGCGCCGTCAATTAATTTTATTTTGAGTTTGCCTGTTGTTGCATGGTGTACAGGGTTTGCATGGTGTGCAGGGTCATTTTCGCAGCCATGTTGAATGCAACAAGACACTATGTGGGTGTCTAGTCTGTGTTACATTCATCACATAGATTTAAAAGAAATATCTGTATTTTAAAACTACCATGGACTATCAGTTCTTTTAGGATAAGTTATAGAGGTCATTATATGTAAGGACCCTCTTAAGATATTTTAATCTGAATTTGATTTGAAGTGTGAATTCAAGAGAGAGTGATAGTGAGTGACAGAGTCCCACTTACTTTCACAAGGTCTCGGTTACCTTCACAACATGTATTTATTACAGAGGCCAAAGACAAATTCATTCAACAGATTTTTTTGTTTCATGTTGGATTATTTCTTGGAAGTTATCCAAATAAAGATGTTTAAAAAAAATTAATTGCAAAACCTGAAAGTTATAGCCAGATTGATATGCAACTGTTCTGAAGGTAACCTGGGACTCCATGTGCTTACCTCACAACGAATACTTATAAAGACCACCAAGCCAAACTGATCCAACAAATATTTTCTATTTACTTTGGAATATTTCTTCCAAGTTATTTCTTTAACATTATCTCACATCATTTTGCAGAAATTTACTGAATTCTATTGCCAATTTAATCCATATTGTGAAGGTACCTGGAGACACCGACTCGGTCCTGGTCACTGTCAAGTAATTATGTTTTTAAAAATCCAAATGAAAATAAAGTTTCATTCCAGCAACCAGTATGCCCTCTCTTCTGAGAATAAAACTCAGGGACCACCAACAGATCCCTGGGAACCTGTCAATTGCCAGCCTCATCAATTACCTCAGACATGACAGAAGACCAACAGGGAACCACTAGGCTCAAAAGAATGTTACAGAAAATTCAGAGAGAATATAAAGAAAGACCCAGAAAGTTTAATATGAAAATTAAATATTTATTGATGAAATTTGTCGAATGACTCTGCTTCATGAAAGATTGTTAAATATTTGAAACCCAGAACGGGTTTGCTTTCAGTTTTTCTTCTGAGTACTGTAGTCAGGCTTTCTCTTCTATGAAGTCTACTCAAACTACAGTACTGTGCAAAAGTCTTAGGCACCCTATTTGTTAGTACAAACTTTGTTATAGATTTTTATTTTATGACTTCTACATTATTGATTCAGTACAAAAACTTTTTACATTTCCAAACATTAGTTTTCCAGCACAAAATTAAATGTTACAGAAAAATGTTTGTATGTCAGTAAAGAAAGCAGCAGATTCCATAAGAGACACTTTTCAGACAAAAAAACATAATGAAGGCTGCTGGGTTTCACTGCAGAAATAAGAAGCGAGTCAACAGTCAAAGTCTCCAGAAGAACTGTGGCTGCTTCTGCACGATGCTCAGTAACACTTACAGCTCATTTCCTTATAAAACTGTATAAATTGTACCTGATACTACTATTTGTTTTTTAAAGCAAAGGGCCATCACGCCAAATATTGACTTTCTTTCATTTATTACTGTTTACTGCTCTTTATAGTACTTTTTTTATTGTAGAAACACTTAATTTCATTAATTTTGAAGGCATCTTTGCTCTACAGCATTTCTTTGCATGTGCCTAAGACTTTTGCACAGAACTGTACATCAAACTTCTTCCATCATCCGTGTTTCATTATCCATGTTTTGGTGCTATTCTGAAAGGTAAAACAACCAGAGTAAGAGAATACCTACATGTTAACAACAATACCCAAAGCTGGTATTTCTACTTAATGGGTCACTCAATGATTTTATGATTAGCAGATGCTGGGGTTTTTACATTTTGATTAGCAATCCAAAGATATTTCAAATTAACTGCTAGCTACATAGTGTTAGCAATAAATTTGTCTTTAGTATAATTATTATAATTTATACTTTATAAATTTATAAAGTATAAATTTGTATTTACAAGAGTTAGCAGTTAGATCAAAATTGTATTGTGATGACATGTCCTACGAGAAAAGGGACCTTGTGAATGAAAGAGCAAAGTTAAGAATGCAGAAGTATAGAAGTCATCTGAAGACTGAAGAAAAAAATCAGAAGCAGAGACAGAGGGCATGTCATCTGGTCCAGTTAAGTGCATTACATGCAGTGATAAAGAGAAGAAAGGACTAAAATGCAAAAAAAAATGGAAAATTGCTAGAAGGAATCAAAGAGAAAATTGTCTAGTCAAAAGAAATTAAAAGAGAAGCACCAGTACCACCAACAACAAAAAATTGAAGTTGGTAAAGGAAATGTTCAGCAGCACAAAACACCCACCCTCCCACATGTCCCAGATCCAGCTGCCAGCACTGATTTTGCTGAAGAAGACATTTCCTATAGGGTTGAAAACCACAACAACAATGGTTTTTGAACTGGAACCTGAAGACATTGATTCTGCCCATGATGCTGAGAACTGCAATGGGCCACAACCACAGGAATCGCAAGCAGAACCTACAACCCCCAAGACCAATCCTCCTTTAACACCAGACAAATCTCCTTTAACACCAGACAAGTGCAGCCCAAAGGAAAGCCGTGCAAAGAGCACTAGATGGATTACCAAAAATGCCAAATGGATTTGCCGCCACAGTAGAGAAACTTCTTAATGCCTGTTCACCACACGAACAAGATGCTTTAAAGAAACGAGGACTCCACTTCGGCCAGGAAGCAGCAGTTGAACGTTCAACTCCTCTTCCTCACAAGAAAGCATACTCAAAGAAGCTTGGGAAGACAAAGGCTTTCTCAACCAGAACAATCAAAGACCTACACAGGGAATTAAAATCAGAAAAACCTAGATTCAGGACACACCATTGGAAGGGCTAAATTTGGCCAGCTTCACCCGAAACGTGATACTAGCCATAGACCAAACATTGGAGCAATGTCTTTGTGAGTATTGTGCGAAAACCTCACTAAAAGTGGATGTAATCAACAAGACAGCTGAAAACAAGAATTTCCCAGCATGTAAGATTCCATATATTTATGATGCAGTGAAAATCATTGTCTGTACCCAAGCCACAGGTAGGAAGTTCTACAACAAAGACTGTGTCAAGAGGAATTGTTCTAACTGTGGAGTTGATAAAATTGATGAAGTACTGGGAGACCTCCTTAAGTATGGTGATTGTCATGTACATTGGCTCCAATGGGAATCCAGTATCACCTCAGCTTCAGAGAGTGAAACAAAATCTACCGGTAGTGCTCAATAACAAAATCAGTAATCTTCAAGACCTTATAAGTGATCTCAAAAAAGATGTTTTTTTGCAGAGCATCTTCATGCTGCCAAATGATGCTCTGCAAGTGGCAGCATGGCAGTACGACCAATTTTCAAGGATTAAGCAAGACCTACCTGATGGTGCTTGATTTCACTGAAAACTATACATGTCAGATTCAAAAAGAAATTCAGTCAGCACACTGGCATCATCAACATGAAACAGTACATCCCATAGTACTGTGGACAGCACATGCCAAGATTGCCAAGAGGTGGTCACAGAATGTGGCTAATAAACACCTGCAGGAGGTCAGACGTGAACATAAAGAAGGAGATCCACTTCACTGATGGGAGTGGTGCCCAGTACAAGGATTGGGCTTTTTTCACAATAGCATGGGCTTTTTTTTCACAATATTGCTCTCAAAGATGTCAGTGGCTTTTCTATTGAGCGTGCCTATTTTGGGTCCAGACATGGAAAAGGGAATTACAGCGTTCGGTTGGGTGTTTTACAAATGAACAGTGTCATGAACTGGAGCTGTGGTGCTGTTTCTTGTGTGATAAAAGCAGTAAGTGACTTCTGAGCTGTAATCGCTTACTGCTTTTATCACAGGAGAAACAACACAATAACTCTTTATTACACTGTTTATTTGTAAAACACACAACTGAACACTGTAATTCCATATTTGGATAAAATCTGTTCACGCATACCAACTGTACACCTGTACCAACATGACTGATCAGGGTTCTTCAAATCTGGCCCTCGAGGTCCACTGTCCTGTAGAGTTTAGCTCCAACTCTTATCAAACACACCTGAACAAGCTAACCAAGGTCTTCAGGATTACAAGAAAATTACAGGCAGGTAGGTTTGGAGGTTGGAGCTAAAGTCTGCAGATTTGAAGAACCCTGTGATAGATCATTCTTCACTGTTGCCAGTATCAAATGTAGTAACATTTTAGACTTCATTGACAAGCATAAGATATTGTATGTCTATCATAAACATAATTACTGTAAAATACTGTTCATTTTTATTATTTGTTATGCTTATTTTACATATAATCATTTCTCAAAATGCATGAATAAAGTTGGCTTTTCCCCAGATTTCAACTAGTCCTTGCTCTATCTTTCTCACCCCATGAAAAATAAGAGAAGTCTCAAACCTGAAATGTTCTGCATGCACACTATATTTACTTAGGTACCCCCTAAAAAAATTAAGACTGAGACTCGAACCCTTTCCATTATAAATTGACCCTAAAAGTGGAACTGTGTGCAATATTGAGGATTACATTTGTGCTTAAGTTCTAAGTCTAAGGAATAAGAACACACACATCTATATATATATGTCCATTTACCTTGTAATGTGCTCTAGAGATCATTTTTTGTTCCAAGGAGCTAAGACCATCCTGAGCAACCAAAATTTGTTATGTGCCATGACACAAAGAGGGCCATTGCAGTTGAACCAAGTAAAATAAAAATAAATAAAAAAAAACTAGTGGTTTTGCAATACCAATACATAGAGGTAATCACTCAAAAAAATTTGGAAAATTAAAAATCGTCAAGCTACCTGTATTGGACCACTTGAGATGGAATGACCCCAAATCACAAGTGGCTGCAGCAGTGAAGGCAACGATCCAAGATGCACTTTTCATATTGTGTGAAAAGAACCTCACCAACAATTCAACCAATGAGAACTGCTCCCATTACAGAAGAACATTGTTTTGGGTTCCAGAGGGAACAATTTATAGGACCTCAGCCACATCCAAAATTGCAGCTGTCAAAGGAACCAGACAAATCCACAGCATACTTTCAGTCAGTCAAGGAAAGATTGCCACAAGAAACCTCAGCTGTTTGTCAGCCATGCCAAAAAGAGCCAACAGACAAAAGCTGTATGAACAAGGAGCAGGTAGAATTAACTTTGAAGACATGAAATTTACCCCTAGCACATCAAACAATCCAGCAGAGAATTCTAGCTGTATCCTTATCTGGTATTATTATTATTTTGGTGTTATTTTTTTTCACAGTGAAATGAGTAGCCTGAAAGAATAATGGCAATGCCACCCAATGGTAAATCAAAGTATCATGTTCTTTTTTAAGTTTCATGTTGCACATGTTGCATACTTACCATTACATGGGTGTCTCTTCTTTTATTTTCTTTTACTTTTCTTTAGCTAATTTTCAACCAGTCATCATGGTGATACAGGTTTCCAGACTGAAGGAAATGGAAATGCTGAAAAAAGGTTAAAATGAGATTTCATCAAATGAATTGGCAGATGTTACCTCTTCGACAACTGATGACAACCTGGCTTAACTGGTTTTCAGCAAATGAGACAATTTCTGGTCCTGAAGAAGATGTCTTCAGCAGTGAGGCTGCAAGAATGATCAACAATTTAGATTCATGTATCCTTTTGCCAAAATTGTGCATTAATAAGGTTATTTCAGGTACCTCCCCTAATTCTACGTGTACTAGTTGGCCTTAACAATGTTCAGATGAATTCATTCAGAATGAAACACTGGCTCTTGATTCAGTGGAGGATGATGACATGAATCCATCTGTTGCAGAGAATATACTCAGCTCATTCGATACAAACCCAGGAATTCAAAATTCAAGTTAAAAGGCCTTGAGATTGGTTAAAATTGTTAATTATTTTCAAACTTCTGTTAATGTTATTTATTAACATATCAATTGTTTTCCTTTTTTTTTAATCAAATTTTTATTGATAAATTCATTGTTATTGTCGTGTCCTTGTTACGTGCACAACACAGTAAATGTGATGCCTCATAAGTTATGTTTGTGTGGAGATGTTATCTTTTGACCCATATTGCCATTATGTCTGATGGTAATGTCAGCATAAGGATGGAAGTGTTCTTCAAGATTTTTGGAAGTGTTCTTCAAGATTTTCTGGAAGACTTTTTCTGGAATTTTACCCTCAAATTTGGCTACAGTTTTCATGAAGTGACCCTAATAAAGAAAGTAATAAAGAAAGCTTTGTTGTAAAGCTCCCGTTTCCTCATTCAACTTTGAACTTTGAGAGTGTTACAAGGTCAAATTGAAGGAGAGACACAGGGAAGTGCCTTTTGGTGTTTGGTGTTATTCTCTGCTTACATTCAGAATGGAAAAATAATAATAGAATGATTCTTGTAAATTTGATTGTAGTGATGGAAATATAATTAGAACAGATAGGCTGCACAGGACCACACTTCTGAACTTAATGCAACATAATAGTGTTTTGGGCAGACATTTCAGAAAAGTATTGATTTTCTCTCAGGGCTAGGCATAATTTTATCTAGAATTAAAAAAAAAAAAAAAAAAAACTGCCAGAATTCTGAATTGATAGGACTTTCTGCAATCCAGAGAACCAAGCCAAAAATGATTACCATTCATAGTATGTAAAGACTGTGTCTCATTTAAGTGTACGCGATTAATAAATAATGCTCATTAAGTGCACTGTTACACTGCTATGTCAGTAATTGTAACTGCTGAACATGTGTCCTGAGTGGTCTTTCTTATTCATTTCAAATCTATAATGTTATATAAAAAACCAGGAGCTTCAGAAACTCTCATGTGACTCTCATGTGGCTAAACTCACAGAGAAACCATTTGTTAATATAATCATCCTTTTATTGAAATCAACCAACATTAATATCGTAAAGGTCAACTCTGTACATGTTACTCTTTAATACCAAAGAAAAGCAAGACATAGAGGTAAGGCAATCATGACAATAACCTCAGAATGGTTGTAAACAACCAGTATAAAAGTGCAAAATGGTACGAGCCCATTTGTTTATGCCTATATGAAGTGTTGGGAAAGATTGGAGAAGTGAAATCTGGGATGGAAATTGCACTTGTTAATTATGAATGTAGTCTATGTAAGAAGATCACAAGCAAGCAGAGATAAGTCAGACAGAAGATCACAAGTGTCAAAACGCAATAAGCTAGAAAGAAATCAATACTATTTTATATGAATACAAAATTCTTAGGACGTTAGAGTGCATTACATAATTATCGGCTGCAGTTTTATCACAGAATCATTTAATCATTACAGAAGCATTATACATTGCAACATGCTCAAAAAGCCATTAAAAATAGATATTTGCACCTTTTAAATAACACATTTATAACACATTTTAATACTTACCAGAAAACAACCCCCCCAAAATAAATAATTTATTATATTGAAAAATATATCGTCTGTTTATGTGCATTTTTTTTTCTTTATCATTAATGAAGCAGTTTTGGTAATCATTGTCTATAGTAGTCAACGTTAAAGCATATGGGTTATGTCCAGTGGCAGTGGTACATTAGCGTCCCAATTCAGTAAGGCTTCTGTAGCACCAGCAGTTAGTGCTATCGTTTTTATGATAGATTACATCATGATAAACTTTATTTTGCTAGGAAAAGTAGATCTTGATGAATTAAAACCCAGAACAACTTGTGTCACTAAATTAAGTTAAAACCACAAAGTAATAGATAGTTAAATGAATATTTTTGTATTACTCTATATCTTTATTTTTTACGAGATGAATAAATATCAATGAACCCAGTACTGTATTAGCTGGTGCATTGCATCTATTCCAAATTTTTTTTATGCAAAAAAAAAAAAAAAAAAATCACGATATTTATCATGAAAAGTATTGTGATGTTATATCTCTGCCCTTTTGACCATTGCTACCATCCAGTGTACTGCCTGTGCTCATGGCTGCTTCTGGCAAGGTAATGTTATGTTCATGGTGGCATCCTGTGACTCTGTAAGGGGGCGTTCAGCTATCTCACGCTCATTCTGTCTGCCGTTTTCTTCATTCATGTGTGATACCTCAGTCGAGGCAGCTTCAAAGCCAGGCACAGTGTTAGCCAGTTGCACTACATGCACCTTATTGCGGCCCTTTTTGCTGAGAATGCAGCTGAACACCTTCTTAAAGCCCTTGCGGAAATGCTTGGACACCAGCGCGTAGACAATGGGATTAAGGCAGGAGTTGGCGTAGGCCATGCAGTGTGAGAGCAGCCTGAATGCATAAGTGGTCTGGTTGAAGGGGAAATCTCCATACAAATAGCACAGGATGACCACGTGGTAGGGCAGCCAGCAGATGCAGAACAGCACTGTGACGATTATGATCATCTTGGTGACTTTGCGCTTGGCTCGCTTAGACTCGGACATGCCGTCCAGTGGGTCAACAGCTGTCCAGAGATACTTGATAGTGCGTGTGTAAGACAGGCTGACAATGAGTACAGGGATGACATAGCCAAACACAAAGGTGCAGGTATCCAACACTTTGCGGTTGTGTTCCTCCCAACCAGGAACACACACGTTGCTGTTTTCGAAATCAATCAGGTCATAATAGCTCAAGTAAGGGCCGGCAAAGACAAGAGACAGACCCCAAATGATCACCATGGCAACAACCGCATTACAGGGTGTTCGTAATTCTCTGGAGCGCAGTGGATAACGAATGGCCAAATATCTGCAAAACAAGATGCAGACAACATAATTTTATTAATTATTCGTCTTTAACTTCTTTAGCATAGTTTAGAACTCATATCAACTCTTATCTATGGCAGAAAAATGCAAGATTGTGTTCTTTCATTCATCTGTGACTTCTTTCTGCAAATTTGAGTTCCACCAAAGTTAAAGTGTAACCATATAAGATTATAGTGGCAACAGCCTGTGATGATATGTGTGGTATAATCTTTATTTACTGAGGCAGTAATTGCCAGTGGGGATTCGCAGCCTCTACTGTGTCTAGCACTGTTTTCCTCACTGAACAGAGAACTGTCAAAATAATTGCCCTTCCTCCAAAGGTAAATGCTAGGAGCAGAGAGAGGTGAGCATGCATACACACCTATCAACAGAGACAGCAGCAAGGGTGAAGCTACTAGCGTACATGGTGAGGTTGATGAAGAAGTGCACCACTTTGCACATGAAGGAGCCGAATACCCAGCCCTCCAGTGAGTAGATGGTGGCCTGGAAAGGCACACAGAATATGATGAAGAAGAAGTCGGCCACGCTGAGGTTGAGGATGAACAGGTTGGTGGTGTTGTAGCTGAGCTGGCCGCTGCGCAGGAGCACAGCGAGCACCAGGCTGTTGCCCACCGTGCCCAGCAGGAAGATGAGTGAGAACACTACGGACACAATCACGCTAGCTGCGTTCAGCTGGTAGCTGTCCGAGGCATTCCAGTGGCCCATGGCTTTGCTCAGATCCTCATGGTCAGACATTGTGTGCCTTGGAAATGAATAAACTGTAAATGTTATCCATTATTAGGCAATTGGAAGTCTGCATTCCCAAATGTATTATGATATTTGGTAGTTTTCTTTCCTTATTCAACACATCAACAAATTTCAGCATCTTGTCTAAATCAACTCTACTGTATGTTTCATGGCTTCTTTTATCATAAACACATGGAAGCTCTTTGACTGCAGTGATTAGGGTTGGTATATGTTCATATGTAAAATCCCAGAAGGTACAAGACCAGGTGTGATACTCTTCATTAGATATGACATGTTAAACACAAATTAGTCTGTCTGCAACCATAGGTTTCAAAGTAATGTCAATATGTAATGTATGTAAATAGGTAATGTGATATTATAATGTAATATTTGAGTAGTTGGATTATGTTTATTAAATAAATCTGCACTGAGGAAGCCTGCAGATATTTTTTTGGCAGTTAAAGGGGTCAGTGGTTGCAGAAAATCTGGGAACCCTTGATCTAGGGAGATGGGGAGATGTGGGGAAATGGTGGGTCGGAAAGAAACAAAATGAAGGAGAAAAAGAATGAGACACAAAAACATTATAGTAATATCGTAGCAATGTTGCAGTCTCCATACATCAGTGGCTACTAATACAAATGGAAGGTCTAACACTAGGAGATGGGATACAGGATGTTCTGATTAAAACATGAAAGGCAGCACAACTACAAAGCATCAGATTAGACAGTATCAGTGTCCCAAGATGACTGAAGAAACATATTATGAGTTAGCCTTTGATACAAATAAATGGACATGTGCGAATAAAAACTATTATGATATGGAGAATGTAGAAAAGGTGATTATGTGAGTCATAAATGTGCAAAGTTCAATGACAAGAATAAGCTGAAAGAAAAAGCAATCATACCAGTAAGTGCTGTTCAACTGTTGAACATTTTCTTCACCCTCAGCTCAAGCTGTGAATCGATCAAACTGTGAAAAAAAGACAGTCCCTTCATCTTGCATCTGCTGTAAGCAATTTTAGGTTATGTATTAAGCAGAATACAAGAGCTGCTTTTTCATATTCTCAGGTACTTTATCACCTATATGTGGTATCATATAACAGCAGGACTTCAAAAGCGGAGAAATAATGAATTCTTTATAGACAAGGAAAGTGGTGGTGCTGCAGCTTAGCAGTCATTTGGTGCTGAAAAAAAGGCTTAAAGCACAAAGAGATAGGACTGAGCATTTCCAGTCAGGAAACAATAGTCACAAACCTAATCTAAAATACCAAAGACCTGTGCTATGGTGAGATTTTAAAAGGCATGGGAGAGAAACACTTTTAAGGATTTTCAAAATGAATGAGCTTAATAAAAGAAAGATATTACACTTCCATGCGCACAATTTAAAGAAGCATATAGAGGCACCTCGTTGTGATACAGTAGTCACTACAATTATACGGTATTTATTAAAAAAGCTTGATCTGTAATTCACATGGAAAAGAAACATTCAAAACAACTAGGTTTGTGCTTGCTCCTGATGCTAATTCTTGTTTGATAGTTTATAATGGTTTCTTCCTCAGTGCTATTCTCTACAGAGTAACTGCATAAAAACATGCCCAAATGCTGGTGCAGTAATACAAGATAGTGGATAAACAAGGCGAGGATGTCATACTGCTTATATTTTTATTCATATTTTATATGCAATATTCATGGATTAGAATTTACCTCATAAGTACAATTTAAGTTATTTGCAATATTTCAGTAAAATCCTTTGTTTGTGAGATGAAGACATGAAAGAATATCTTGTCAAGTCAGCCGTCCTAAGCATGTGAACGCAATTGCTGAGAAATCTGTGGATTTGGGGAGTGGATTAGATATGGGGGAAGGGTGTGTAGGAAAGAGAGAAGAGGAGGGAGAAATGGGGAAAAGCAAAGAAAAAAGAAGGGAGACAGTAAAAGAGAGACAGCAAGTTAAAAAGGCAAAAAAATGAAAACAAACCCTGTGCTTCAAAGTCAAGCAATTGCTGTGTTTTTGTGTTCAGCAAGGCAATAACCATCTGTAATCTGTATTCCCACATACACTCTTGAACCTTAGTCATAGCATAGTCATTTTATGTACAGTAACTAAAGGAGATATAAATATGTAACACAAGATGTCAGATTCAGATGAATGCTGATTTAATTCCACAATAGTGCCATTAAAAGGTTTTCCCCTAAACAATGGTGAAGGAGGGTTTCACCTGCAATATCATTGTATTCTGTAAAATAATGATTAGCATTCCATTAGTTTTCAGCCACGTGGCTTGGGATTAAGTGCTTTGACAGCTCTGAGAGATGAAGGTGCCTCCTGAGTCAGTGATAAAATGAACAGCTAATGTATTATTTTTAGTCTACCATCCTCCCTGATTATGTCTTCTGTTCAGCTTCCTCACTTGGACCCCTCTCACCACTTTCTCTCTTCATCTCTTAGTGTCTGTTTAACAGCTCAAAGCCGCTCCTGTGCCTGTGACAACAAGTTAACACTTATGGCAAGTATTGTAATGCCTCCTCACAGCTTAGTGCTGGCTATAACAGAGCACGACGTGATCTGGTTTCTCTAGGGAAGAGGGATAACTGATCCCCCTCATAAACCACAAATCCTGTTGACAGCAGAGCATCATCCGTTGAATTTGTCAGACCAAAAATGTGATGCTTCTGTATGAATAAGACAGTAATTAATCAGTCTTGCTCAGTGCCCTGGACTAAAGCAAATCTTTATACATGATGAGCAAAAAAGAACATTGTATGTCTAATAATCAAATTTAATCCAACACTATACACACATGCATACATTACAATATAAGTTCACTGTCAAGCCATGATATGCTGTGATGAATAAGAAAAGATTCCTACCCAGCATTACAACAGAAAATGAGAAACACCACAGAAAAATATTGAGTAAATTTGTTTCAGGATCCTTTACTTACTCAGATAATGGATGCACCACAACTAATTATTCACTGGTGTGGTTCATTGTCATGTCAATATCCTGTATTCCACTCTTAAAAGGCTGAAATTTCAGATTTTAGTTAAAACTTAAACAGCCTCTCTTTCTCTCCTCAGTACTATTCTGCCACGGTGTGTTTCTCTGTCCATCTCTGCCTCGCTCTGTGTCTACCTCTCTCCCTCTCTTGCTTTCATATAGAAGCTCCTCCTCCACATTCTGCTCAGCGTTCACACATCACTGCAGAAGGAAGGCAGTAACAGAATAAAGGTGCAGTGCTTCCACCCACTCATGCACACACACACACACACACAGAGAGAGAGGGGGGGGGGAGAGAGGGAGAAGAGTAAATGACAGAAAATTGAAATATAACTCCTGAAGAATAGTTTCAACCAGACCTCAGCAATTGCTTTGAGCCAGCCACTTGACAAACCTAGAGATCTACCATAATGTTAAGTCTCCCATTGTTTATAGTGCTGCTTATATGATGTCTTTATCTATTACACCTACAGGTATGGCTATTATTTCATTAAGGATCAGGGGCAGCTCTGATGCTGCATTAGAGATACAACCCACATTTGCCACAGCTGCATTGTCGACCAGTGTGTATCTTTTATTCTGTGTCTGTCTTATATTTGGACTGCATCCAGCATGTATTTACATACACTGCTTCATCAGGCTGTACCATTATTGAGGTTATTGGTGTTTCTAATGTAGGCACTGACCTCGACCTTAGTACTTCTGCATCTACTATTGTAGCCAGTATCCTCCTTCTTTTAGCAGATCACAGCTTCAGTGCTTTTGAATACATATGAGAAACAGCCACTAAGAGTCTGAGGATCTGTTGCTGTATGCAAGGCAGCTGTACTAATCTCCTCTGAGTTCTCCACTTCATTGCACTGTTATATTGCCACTAACAGCTGTTGCATTTCAATTCAATTCATTCCACCAAAGGAAACGTGTATACTCTGTCCCATTTCACTGGGCTGAGCAGCTGAGCCTTTTGCCATTTTCCATCATTTTCCTGCCGCAACAACGCAGCAAAGAGGCTTACTGCAACATTTTCTTTCTAGAAGGATCTCTGCTGCGACCATGCAACATCACAGGAAGGATAAACAATAGTTAACAGTATTCACATAGCTGAGGTTTATTTATTGCTATAGGCATTATGTTGCAGTCAGGGAAAGGCCCTGTAAGTCCTTCACATAGATCATGTCTATCTTCCAAATCCATCAGAGCCTGGCAGGACAAACAGCTCCCCATCCAGTTTCAAAAGACAAGCGGTTGGGAAGGTTTAAGAAAAGTTCAGAAATTATAAATATATTGCATTAGATAATTAGTTACTATTAATTAACACGACACCCATATGCACAATTCAGATTGTTTATCAGTCTTTTAGTAAAATTGTGTGTAAATGTTTGCAAAACTGAACCAAAAATTTCCACCTGATTTGCAAAAGTTTCAGAAACACAGATTTTCTTCTTATTCACGTACATATGTTGCTGAATGCCAAGCACCCATAAATTTCATTAGTTAGTCTTCTTGTGCATAAATTAACACACACTAAAGGGCATGTGTGAAAGCGCAACGTTTTTTCCAAACATACAGGATGAATGATTTATAAATAAATCTGTTCATATCCAGCTTGAAAAATGAGGCTTATTATTTCAGTGCTGCAGATGATTGCAAAAATAGGGAATGTTATACAAAACACCAGGTAGGACAGTTATATTTCGGGTTTTAATGAGTGGGTAGATGACAAAAATATTATATTCAAGATGTAAAATCTGCATTCCCTCACACATTAAAAGTCTTTGCTACTGATGTCGAAAATAAACAAAGAAAGAAATAAAAGTCTTAAATAGAACTATCAGTAAGATTCCACAACACATCATTAAGTGGTATGAGCACACACCTACTCATTTGCTAGAAGGGCATTTTGTGTTGTCAAGCTAAAATCTCCTTAATCTCTTTCTGACATCGTATTTCAGTCTCTTCCTCCTCAACAGTCTACAGCTGTCACCTAGAGAGCACCTCAGAGAGTTGTATGATTTCAGTTTCAAAATTGTGGTAATTAGCTTAAAGTGTTTTGCCAATTTCATTCTAATCTTCAATCCTTACAATCAAATGGGGCAATATATCAACACCATCTGCAGCCAAAAGGCAAAAAATAAATAAATAAATAAATTGCTGTCATGGCAACACGTTTAGCACAATGTAGACCAGCTAGTGTTTCTGCATATGTCTGTATATGCTACAACTTATAGAACATCTATCTATCTGTCTATCTATCTACCTATCTATCGTTCGTGCTCACAATTGAAATCCTTGTGGTCACTGATAAGGTACATAATAAATATCATGCGTAAATGTACACTTATTTGATCTATGTTGTGGCCTTGACAAAGACACAAATAAAGACACGTATTAAGGCTTAACTCTCTATTAAACCTTGACTGCTTGTTGCTATGACTACATACAAGGGAGGGTTAACTGTGCAGGTTTTGGAACTACTGATTTGCACACTGCTGATAAACATATGACTAGTGATGCATTACTGAAGTACTGGTTTTTCAGATTTACTTCAGGTTCTGAGAAAGCAGGTGATGGAGGCCTGGACTCTCCTGAAGTGGGGAAAATGGAAACCAGAACACTAATGGACCCCTATCACATTAAAGGAGAACTATCAAATTCTGCTTCTCACATATGCTGCTGTAAAAGTGGGAGGTGGAGTCCTAGCACACATGTGAAACTTGGGGAGAGGAGAGTAACAACCAGACAGGTATTTGATTCTGTTAGTGCTGCTAACCTTCTCTCAGTTACCTACACATGACTATTGTACATAGTGCAGTCTCATACAACATAAAAGCTGGTGGTTCTGTGACCCTTCCATCAACATTAATAGAATCTGACTTATGACATCTCTACATCTTTAACCTCATAAAGAGGTTAAACATTAGAAAAAATTATACAATTTGGAAACACCAACATGTTCTCCCCCCTGCATTGGTTATGCCATTCTACTATCCATGGAGTACTAGATTTAAAAAAATCAATCAAACAATCAAAACAAAACAGAATAAAAAAAAAAACATAAAAAACAAGAGTTTAATGGCTTGACTTTAATGAGACTTGAGTTTAAAGGCTGTACTTGTAAAGAGTGTAGAATTGTACTAGTACTAGTACTGTTTTTACTGGATGTAACATGTTGGCCAACTAGTTATTGGCTAGTAAACTAGCGTGCAGGAGTCACAGGTAGACACTGTGAGATTTTTAGTCTTGATTTACGTTGTCATAGTCCCAGTAATTTACATAACAGTAGTCAAAGTTGCAAAATGTACATTTCATCACAATCACAATTTCATTACAAGTTCAACATTAGTTAATGTAATCTAAAAGGTTCCTGTTACTACATCATCCTCTAGTAATTTACATAACAGATGAATACAGAGTAAAGACACTGAATCTATGTTGTGAGATTAAAACCTGAGTTCATGTGCAACACTCCCTGAATCAGTTTATTTTAATTATATTTACAGAAGTACTGTGAAAGTGGCTGTTTTAATGGAAAGTTGATTTAGCAGGAAATCAGCAGTTTACCCAAATAATATATCTACATTAGCAGAATCAAGCAGAGCTAACAAGTTTAAAATCATGGTTTTCAGTGGTGTGTGTGTGTGTGTGTGTGTGTGCGTGTGTGTGTGTGTGTGTGTGTGTGTGTGTGTGTGTGTGGCGGGGGGGGGTGATGTGTAGGACTACTAATAGGCAAATAGCCTATGACAGTGGTTTCCAAACTATGGGTCGCTTGTTTGTTTGAATGTAAGGTCAGATTTTTTCATTTGAGAAGCAGCTCATGTCGACACTCACAATGACAGTGCAAAGTTTTAAAACGAAACAGAGCTTCTCAGTGTATTAACATCTCTGTGCATGAAATCACTAAACATTTTGCAGTTTGACTTGGAAACCTGACAGACAAGGATGTTTTGGCTCTGATGTGCCAACTACCTTGAATGTCACTTTTTAATCCTCCAGATGTACATAAGATATGCAGGCGAGTGTGTGAATAATGCCTATAGCAAGATGCCGTGTTGTGTTTTATTTCTTATTTATCATTTGAAGCTGTACTTTTTGAAAAGCTATGTCAACAATTACAAGTTCACTTCCCACTTGACTCATTATATAGTGCAAGGAAAATTCCTTTGGTTTTTAGTCACTTATTTTACACATATGCTAACTGACATAATAAAATGTTCAAATGTTACAATAGTCCTAAATTAAATATCTGGAATTTGAAAAATTGTAGGGTGGTCAAAGGCCTGGGGTTGCAGAAAATTTTGGGTTGTTTGCCCAAAAGGTTTGGGAACCCCAGGCCTAGGAGAATCATGTGGTTACTGCAGGGCTTTTTGTACTATTTGTATAATTATGTTAATTTTCATATTGTTTATATTGTGATATTAAAATAGGTGGACCTAGTCAGGATTCTAGCAAGATTCCGCAGGACAAGTGATCACATCACTCCTATTTTGGAATCCTTGCACTGGCTCCCTGTCAGGTTTTGTGTTGATTTTAAAATCCTCATGCTCACGTACAAGGCTTTGAACCCATTACACCCCAAGACGTGAATTTTTTTATTAACTATTTTTGATACATGCTTATATACTTTGTTTTATGCTATGTACTTCTGATTCTATTTTCTTTTCCTATGTAAAGTGCCTTGAGAGGCCTTTTTAAAGGCATTATATAAAATAAATTCTTCTTCTTCTTCTTCTTCTTCTTCTTCTTATTATTATTATATTGGCATCGAGGATGTTATACACGTAATTGCTGTACAATATGGTTATATCATTATTGGTGAATGAAAACAAAAATTACACTTTTACAACCTAATCTATGAAAGTAACAGCTATGGTGACCAGGAAAATCATATTATTTTGTGTGTTCATGAATTTGACTTGCTGTTTCCTGCTGCCAGAGCCTATAGCTCTGCTTTGGCAATAATAACAGTGTGTAAAATGTCGGCATAATGAGAGGTTTAGGTGAATTCATTACATTCACTTACTGTTTGTTGAAGGAGAATTTATTTCACCCAGGTACTGCCACTATTCTTACAATGGATTCAGACACCTTGACCTTTTACTCATTATTCACAAAGCTATGTGATCTGCATTTATCATTTCCAGTATTGTGTTAGTAGTAACTTTGTAACTTTGATTTCTGCAGCATTAATGCATATTTATATCTGATCACAGACATCCTTACAGTCATCAATCTTTAAAGTCCTGAATAATTAAGGAGTTGTAGCACAACTTCTGAATGTAATCATACTTACATGTCTTCTCCCAGTTTCTACATCTGTGACAAAGTTGCACCATCCTTAAAATGGCACATGTCTGTGGTAAGTATGCACATCTACTTGCCTGTTAATTGGTAATTAAATTATGTATGTTTTGCCTGCCTTTAGACACACATAATTGGCTATGCCCATACTTCTTAAAATTTCATTTTCCACTGTTTTTGATGCTGAGAGTCTGCATCTCTAAGTCTCGTTCGTCAAACTACATGAACGATCTCAATTCATGAGCTATACCCTTTCAAACATGCATAACACACTAACATTCTGTCTGGAGTACATGTAGCTGAGCAGTCATTACCAATCATTTATAGTCACTGATTATAGTCACTCATTATAGTCATATATTCACAGTCATTAATTTTTTGTAATCAGTTCTATTTTTTCTTTTCATTCCCCTTTCATATTCTTTGGGCTGCATTTATGTTTTTAGATTTCTGCAAGTATTTTCCAGTGTTATGAGAATATCAAAATGAATAAGGATTTCTCAACATTTATGCTTTAACAGTTTGCAAAGGCCTCCTAATAATCATTAGAGCATTAGAATGAATAAGGTTTGATATTTGATCATGAACTTTTATTAATGTTTTATTCTTTCCTTAGTTGATTAACTAATATTAATAAATAAAGACAGTCAGTGAATATGATTTGCCACCAGTCTTGAGTTCATGCAAGGGGTATTAATGCTGTAATTTACTGTATGTAACTTATAGTATCTTATAGACCTCTGGAGTTATTAGTAAAACCAAGAGGTTTTGAGCTGCGTGACTGAAGTTCTAAGGACTTGGAGATTTGTGAACTCTAATTTCTGTGTTGTGGCTGCCTTTAAAAAATAAAAATAAATAAATAAAAATAGCTTCCATTAGATTTCTGCAAAGCTGTCCTAAACCTTTTGAGAGACTATTATTGCCATAAAACCTTAGATATGTATTTCAAATAAAAGCAAGCAAACATGTAATTAATGTCATCTTCTGCTATTGAAATCTGGTCACATAAACAGGAGTAGGTATCTTAACTCCAAATTGTAAACATATTATAAGATAATCAGTTTTTTTTTCTTCCTGCACTCACTGTCCATCACAGTATATAGGAGCTGAAATGAATGAATATGAGCTCGAAGTGCAGACTTTCAGCTTCAATTTGAGGATGTTTACATCTAAATCAGGTGAACAGAGGGAGCAAAAGTAATTGGACAATTGGATGCTCAGCCGTTCCATGGCCGGATATGTGTTTTTCAGTCATTGTTTCACTTATATTTCAAACAGATAAAACATCTAGAGTTGATTTCAAGTGAGGTATTTGCATTTGGAATCTGTTGCTGGTAACTCTCAAAGTGAAGTCCAAAGAGCTGTCACTGGCAGTGAGGCAAGCTATCGTTAGGATGAACAATCAAAACAAACCCATTAGAGAGATCGCAAAAACAATAGGTGTTGGCCAAATCAACTATTTGGTAAATTTTTAAAAAGAAAGGACATACTGGTGAGCTTAGGAACACCAAAAGGCCCGGAAGACCACAGAAAACAACTGTAGTGGATGACAAGAATTCTTTCCCTGGTGATGAAAATCCCCTTCCCAACACTTGGCCAGATCGAGAACAAACTCCAAGAGGTAGGCGTATCCGTGTCAATAAATACAGAGGGTTTACTGCAAGATGTAAACTATTGGTAAGCCTCAAAAACCGGAAGAACAGAATAGAGTTGTCAAAAACACTTCTAAAAAAAAAGCTCATACAGTTCTGGAACAACATCCTATGGACAGATGAGACAAATATCAACTTGTACTGGTATGATAGGAAGGGAAGGAACTGCTCATGATCCAAAGCATACCATCTCATCTTATGGCAGAAGGTATGATCATGTATATATAGCCTAGGATAACAGATATAATGTCACTACATGATGCAGAAAAACTAGTTCATGCTTTTGTTACCTCTACGGTGGATTATTTTAATGCCTTGCTGTCTGGATGCTCCAGTTGGTGCATAAACAAGCTCCAGTTAGTCTAGAATGCAGCAGCCACATAGTCCTTACTAGAACCAGAAAATATGATCACATCACCCCTATCTTATCCACACTGCGTTGGATCCCAGTAAAACTTTGCATCAATTATAAAATACCACTATTGACTTACAAAGCCTTGAATGGTCTCACACTGCAGTACCTGAGCAAACCTTTGGTCTCTTTTTATCCACCACACCTGCTTTATCCACCACAAAAGGCTCTTTTTTGGTAGCTTGAATAATGAAGGCTACAGCAGGGGGCTGAGCGTTCTCTTATAAAGCCCCACAGTTATGGAACAGATTTCCAATTAGTGTTTGGGACTCAGACACAGTCTCAGTGTTTAAGTCTATGCTGAAAAACATATTTGCTTAGTCAAGCCTTTTGTTAATAAGTTTTTCTTTTGGGTAAAAGAAAAACTTATTAACAAGGTCGCAGATTTAGAGGGTTCATAGGCATAGAGTGTTCTGGTAAACTGGGGTGTTTGTATGCTCATAGCAAGTCATGCCAGAGTTCCTGCTTGCACTCGGCGCATAACTTACAGCTTCTTAAACCATTACTGGACAAGAGCATACCTAATAATTTGTGTTATTCCTCCCTCCCTCTAACTGTTGTGAAGGGGTTTATCTTCACAGGAAAGAATTCGTCTGTTATCCATCACAGGTGTTTTCTGTGGTCTTCCAGGCCTTTTCATGTTCCTGAGCTCACCAGTGTGATCTTTCTTTTTAGGAATGTACCAAATAAATGATTTGGCCACACCTAATGTTTTTTCTATCTCTCTGATGGATTTGTTTGGATTTTTCAGCTTAATGATGGCTTGCTTCACTGGCAGTAACAGCTCTTTGGACTTCATATTGAGTTAACAGCAACAGATTCCAAATGCAAATGCCGCACATGAAATCAGCACTACACCTTTTATCTGCTTACTTACTTAAGTAAAATAATGAGGGAAAAACAGACTTCTGGCCATGGAAAAGCTGAGCAGCCAATTGTCCAATTACTTTGGTTCCTACAATTTCACCCAATTTGGATGTAAATACTCTCCAATTAAAGCTGAAAGTTTGCACTTTGAAATCCTATTCCTTATTTAATTTCAACTGCTATACAGTATATATTGTGGAAGACAGTTAAAATAACAATAATGTTGTCCATGTCCAGATATTTATCAACTTGAATTTATGTGTAAAACTATTTACACCAAAGTTTGATTAGCCAAGTATTATAAACTAAAGTTTACATTTCCAATGTGCTCTACTCACAAAGATTACCTACAATCTGAGGCATATTTAATGTATGAATAATGTGAGTGTTGCATGTCATGCAGAGCAGGAACATTGAATGTCTGTGCTTAGAACAGGCACACTTCAGATCCTGACTTTATTTTTGACAGTTATTGAACCTATGGCATTTCTTAAAGATGCGGTGACCTCTGGAAAGTAGGGCCGGATTGTTTATGGTGAAGTTAAAATAATGTATGCTGCTGCCTCAGAGAAATGAGCAATAACTCTGTAAGCACTGGATACCTGCCTGATGAGGACTTTTACAGACTTCACTCAGGCTGATTTCTTTGTGTTATAAAACTCTGAAGCTATAAAAACAACAGGGTCAGTAAATAAAATGATTATCCTTTATATGCATCCTGTTACCCTTCTGACCAGCAGATCAGCTACCCATTTATTCACAGTCAACCAACTGTGTGATTAAAAACACATACTATTATATAAGCAGGTCTTATACAGTACTTCAAAAGTCTTAGGCACCCTAATTTTGTTATAGATGTTTATTTTATGACTTGAGCATTGAGTTTCCAACAAGTTTTTCAACAAAAATGCTCTTTATAGTAGATGCTTCTAAGCACAAAAAAATTAAATTTTCATTAATTTTCAACACATTTACAGCATTTCTTCGCATATGCCTAAGACTTTTGCACAGTACTGTATAACAAGATTATAATCATCCTCTCCTCTCTCTTTCAAGTCTATCACAGTATATAAGAGAGAGAGCCCTCCCTCTTTCAAGAATTAAAAGAGCATATCAAAACGAGGCTTTATTTTCAGAATCCTCATATTTGGGTTAGAGGGTTTAGTTGCTGTTAAAAAAATATCTTGGGACTTTTATGTAAACAAGAACAACAGCACCACAAATGGGCATAAGACAATGTAGTTTGTTTTTTAAGTAAGTAATGTAGCTTTCTTTCTAGTCCAGACTGTAGATATGTACATACAATCTTCATTCATGTTTGTGTCAAGTGAGTATAGGTAGTGAAATGCCTCCTAGACTTGGTCTCCATTTGAGTTAATTTTGCTGAGCATGCTTCCCTGACACGTCCATGTGGTTGGATATCATTTGATGACATACAAATGAAAGTCATAGATAAATGTATAAACACTAACCATACCCCTACTGTAACCTTTCATTACTTTTCATGCAAATTGAGTTGTGCAGATTGTCATTTTTGCATGATGGATCATTTTATTTGACAGCATGTCAATCACTGTGGCACATCATCACCCAGACGAAAATGGTTGCAAATACAGACCAACAATCTGGACTGATTTGTGATTGATAGCACTGAAAGTATAATAATTCATTAACTGCTTTATCCTGGTCAGGGTCATGCTGAATCCAGAGCCTATGCTGGGAACACTCGGACTGAGGCAGGAATACACCCTGAATGGGACACCAGTCTGTCGCAGTACACTGTGCACACACATTCACACTTAGTGGCAATGTAGAGTAACCAATCCATCTACTGGCATGTTTTTGGGAGGTGGAAAGAAACTGGAAAACCCAGAGGAAACAAACAGGAACATGGGGATAAACACGCAAAGCTCCTGAATTCCCGAGTACCAACCCAAGCTCAGGATCAAACCTGGGATCCTGGAGCTGTGAGGCAGCAATGTTACCTGCTGCCATTGTGCACACATGATTGTTTTATTATTATTAATTTTGTAGTGTTTTACTACCCAAAATAAATTTCCTTTTTAAAGGTTTTTAAAGAAAAGCGGCTTGTGGAAAAAAGCCCACATACAACCACCCACCCACACCTAAAGTATGAGTAACTTGGCTCGTTGGTCTAGGGGTATGATTCTCGCTTAGGGTGCGAGAGGTCCCGGGTTCAAATCCCGGACGAGCCCAGGTTTTATTTGGGGTGGGCCAGTGATGTAATGGATAATGTGTCTGACTACAGCTCAGAAGATTCTAGGTTCAGCTCCTGAATGGCTTATATCTTTTGTTTTTGACTGATATGGCAGTGAGTCTACAACAGTGCAATACTGCCTTAAGGTAAATGGCTGTCACTCTTGCCTCAATTAAACTCCCTTACATTGGGGCAGAGATTATCTGACTTAATTATGCACCCTGTCTGTGACTCAGGGCTGCCTGATATTGATTAAAGATGAGAACGGAGACCAATATGCCCTGCTACCTTGTATTTAGCCTGTCACGCTGGTCTGACAGCAAACCAGCAGCTCAGTGAGAGACCTAATTACATAATTTCCAAACAATCCCTGCTGATCTGCTCTATAATACCCGTGAACCATCTTGTACTCCTGCATAACAAAACTAAGTGATTTCATAATAGAACAACTGTTGAGGAATCACTGTCCAAATCATTCAGACACTGCTGCCATGCTTATACTGTCATCTGTCATCACTGACATGGCTCAGAAAATCAGATTTTGCTTATATACTACGCTAAAGTATAAAAGCACACACATACATATAATGCAATGTTTTCACACATCTAGCAGACACTGAAAAAGGACATTAAGTGTAAATTAAAAGCCTATTTTAGAAATAACATATAATCATAGAAGATCATATTCTTTCAGGCACAAAATAAGTAGAACATTGGGGATGTCTCTGCCGCAAACAAGTCTAGCCCTTCTTGTTACTTGTAATTTGTATGCCTAAAATACCCTTAAAATATATATCAGAGACAGGAGCAAAGTTACTGAAGACCTTGCTGTGACCTTGACACTGGATCAATTCCAAAATCTAATCAGTTCATCTCCTGGTTACAATGATAATTCCAAATCTTACAAACATTCAACCATTTGTTCTTGAGATATCACACAAACGAGAGTCTCAGTTGGATGGACCGATGGCAAAAATCATAGATAGCCAGAAAATGGGCCTTGAACAGTTCCTGAACATGAAGGTGTGAGAAACAAGAAGGAAGCTACTGAAGAAAAACTATTTCAGACACTTGACCTTGCTGTGACCTTCACCCTGTCATTTCTCATAGATTGAGTGACTGTATCAGAGACTACACAGCCTGATGAGTCTCCGCACAGTCATTTCAAATAAAATAATGCCTCATTAAGAAACAGTGATGATGTAAGCAGGATCAGAGAGGTCATTAGGTCTCTCATGTCAGTTGGAAAGTTTTAACATTCAACATAAAGATTTTTCTACAAAAAATGGAAATCATACCTGATTTACATTACTGTCTTAACCATTTTTGCAATAGTCAACTACAAGCAATTATTTAGTATTAGTTTTAATAAATTCTATTTAGATTCTAATATCTTTAAATCTCCAGTACATAGCTTGGAACTGTGATGGAGTTTGTTCTTGTAGTGTTACTTCAGTAGTTGCTTTCACTTCTGAAGATATGTTCAGTTCCTACACATGTTCATTCAACAGAGTAAACACATTTTATCATGGCTCAATGACCTGATTTAAAAAACAAACAAACAGGAAAAAAAAAAAAACAATGGCATAGCGTAGACGTCAGAGTGCTGCACAATACCAAATTGTACGCTGTAAAATATTCATATCACTGACATGAAATTGGACAAAACATTCTGCCCACACCCTGTTATTCCCTGGAGAGCCGTGGTCTCATCATCCGCATAACAATAGAGCAGCGTGTTGGAGTGAGCCTCTGTACACTGGCCCCTGCCACCTCCCTCATTAAAACGTGGGAAATGGAGGCTCTCGTCAAACAGTGCAGTGAGGAAACTGCCTCGCTCTTTAATGTGACCGTGTGGGGAGCAGCCTAAAGGACACATATGTCGAAGGTCTAGCACATTCTCTCATTCTAGAGACACTCTAATTGAGGTCACCTAGTGCTATGCATGAGCTGCGCTACAGGTTATTTCTGGATGTTTTTATGTAAAAGGGGAAACAGACCACTGTATCTTATTCTTTTCCACCTATTGCAATCATAATCCATAGTGGGTATACTCAAATTTATAATCTAAATAGACAGGAAGTGGTCAAAATCAGACAACACTAGAGCAAGAATGAACAAGTAACAAGTAGCTGGGAACTTGAAAACAAGGAACTAGGAAAGACAAAACTAAGAACATTGAAAATATGGCTTGTAATTGTAGTACTGAAACATACAAAAAGAGAAAAAGAGTTTTGACACAGTTTAATGGGATGAAGTGTGGAAATCTGGAAAGAAAATATAGCCTGTGTGACAAGATTGTTTTTAATTGACAGGTAAATATAGAACCAACATCATACAAAAATTGTTAGATTTGCAAATCTGCAAATGAAACATCTGTCAGAAAGATGAATCATCTTTACAGACAGTTGACTGGGACACCAATTATATGTTGGCGAATTGACACCAGCTTTATTTCATGTCACTGATAGTCACGGGAGGCATGAGGAAATACTAATCACATCTGCTGTGTGTATATACCTGCATATGCCTCACAGGCTCCGTGATGGACATCTCTTCAGACAGGGAAGCAGTGGTCCTGATGCCAAACTGTCACTGCGAGGAAGAACTGCACATGTCTGAGCAGGCCTCAGTCCATATTTTGTCCAGATTTAAACATCAATTTTACAAAACCCCACCTGTGACTCACAGCTTCCCTGCTGTCAAAAACACCAGCAACCAGATATCATCCTCCACAGATATCGAGTAGGATAATATTTAAAACTGCTGTAAGCAATATTAGCTGTTCTTGCTAACTTTCTCTAGACTTAGCCACCCAGTGAGTCCACCCACTCTCTTCTTCACTCCCATCTAAACCTCCAAAGCCCCATGATAATAAACATGCATACGCACAGTGCACTAGTAATAGTTTCAAGGTTTATTGTCAATGTCAAAGACAACAAACTTCTACAAAGAAAGCGACATTTGACGTTGTACATACAAACATGCAACAAAAGACAAGTTCTCACATCCCATCCTCCTCACGTATCCTCTCATTTGCCCATATTGCACATATTGAACATATGTTATTGATTAGTTATTAATCACTGATCATTAGTGATCAAAAAAGTTGATTTGTCCATGCATATGACTATAACGACAGCAGATGGCCCTGCCGTCATGGGGACACAACTTGTGAAGCTGTCCCAGGCTGTGTGAGAGAACAGGAGGGATTAGTAGTCCACTGAGAAATGTGCATATTTGATAAAACTATGATGGTTTAGGCCTAGGCATCATTTGCAACTCATCAGATAGGTTCCCTATTATAAGTTAATAAGTCAATAAATTACTATCTTATTAATATAATAATTTCCATATTTTGTAAATTGGTAACCTCTGCTGCATTTTTGCAGTAAGAGCTTCCACACCTAGTGAAACTTCCTTCACTAATTACAGACATTTTCTCATATGTAGAGCATCTCTGGTTATTACTTACTTTTGTTCATGCTAAGATGTCATATAAGAAAGGTGCTAAGCTAAGAATGAACACTGACTGGATGTGTAAGCAATATTGAAATATGTATAGTTTGATTATGTAAGTTCCACTATATGAGATATAGTATGCAACACAATTGTTTACATTTGTGTTGTGTGTATGTGTGTGTTTGCTTTTATCCTGGGCAATATGCACAGTGGGCCTGAAACTAAGTGTTGTATTTTGTCTAGTTACTAATGCAGTACTGATGGATAACAGCTAGGCCAGGCTAAAGTGCAAATAAGGCGTTCTGCTAGATTTTGGAGCGTGGCTATGGGGATTTGTGCTCATTCAGCCACAAGAGCATTACTGAGGAGGTCTGGGGTGCAGTCAGTGTTCCAACTCACCCCAATGTGTTAATACTATAATCAAGGTGGCTCAGAATACACCTGGAAGTACCTCAGTGTCAGGCTGTTCATGCATGGATGCCACAAAATGTGAGGGAGAGTGCAACTAATCGGAATGACTTCATTATATTGTTCCATTGTTTGGATAAATCTATATAAAACAGCTTTAAAGACTTCCTCTCCTGTCTGCCTTAGCATAAGATCTTTACTGTAGAATGTAACAGCTTGAATTTGTGTCATGTAGTTGCACATTTTAAATATTTATTAAGATCAACAACTGCACTCAGATATTACCAGCCACAGCATGTGCCTAATATGGAAGTATGTTACCAATGGCCTAATATTTTACTGATTTGTCATTGACGTCAACAAAGCAAAACTGAAACAGCAGCCCTCTAGTTTGTGTGTTAGGATAATTATGTATAATTATCTTGCTGAGGTCAGACATGATTGTGCAATGACCCAAATTATGAAGGTGAACCATTTTATTGAGCATAGGCTACTTAGCTGTCTGATGGTAATGCAGTTATGTCATAGTATTATATAAATGCCTCAGTTTGAAGGTTGTGGTTGATGAGATAATCCAAAAAAATTTAACTAACTGAAAAGGTGCATAACAAACCTAAATAATTCAATGATTTTAGAGGATTTGTAATTGTGTAGTTGAAAATATTTCTTTATATATTCTATATATATTCACTGGTGACTTGCTTACTTTTTAAATGTGCTCTGTGAACTCTAGTTAGTTAGTTTCCTCAAGCCAAAAATGGTTCATAAATCAGTAAAATATTAGGCCTTTGCTTTCATACATCCAGACTAGGCTCATACTGTGAGTAGGCAAGTCTAAGAGCAGTTGAAGAACTCTGAATATTTGACTTGTATATGCCTAATTAAATCACTGCTTACACATATATAAACCAAGAAAGAAGAACAATGAAAACTAATTATCTGCCTGTCCACAAAACAAGCAAGAGTTGTCACCATACAGTATGCAAATATGGGAATGGCGGATATCACTGAATAAATTCCAGATGGGGAAAATAAGTAGACTTGTATATATATTTCTACATCTATTCTGAGAAAAGTCTAGCTTTACTCCTAGTGAGCAACTGCTCCCCTCCAATTCTGCTGATCATGACTGGCTCAACAGGGACTGGATGTAGCTAAGGGTCTGTAGTCAATAGACATAATCTAAGGATCTAATAACAATAGGAAAAGTGGCTAGGGGCCGCTTATCAGTAGTGTCAGTCAGCTTCTAAGTATAATTAATGTCTTTATGCAAAATACTCACATACACACAATGAACTCAATCCTCCCAGGACTCCGGTTCATTTTCTCATATTGCCTGGTCAGCAACTCAGGCTTTGTTTAACTGAAGTGAGACCTAAAAACCAAGTGCAACAACAAATTTAACAACATTCATGTACATTCATGCTCATTCGCACTCGGGTTAATATTTTACTTTTAACAGTTGTTTCTTTCCTGTTTATGTGGTAAACAAATGTGCTATTGCTTTGAACTAGAGGAGTAATAATGTACCAGTGTGGTCCTACACAATTATAAGGTATGGAAATTAGAGAAAACAGCATTTCTCCATCAAGCATGTCAAATAACAGGCAGGTACAGTGCGATATTGGGTTGTATAATCCTTTATACCATGTTTTTTTTAATGTTGTTCCACTTTTAATTTCAACATTAACACACTGGATTTTGAAACTGATATAAGATAAAGAGTTGTGGCATTAACTTTCACAGCTGCAATACAAATAATAATAAATTAATTAATAATCTGTACACCACAGTATTTACTCAGTTCCCCCTCCGAAAGTATTGGAATGGCAAGGCCAGTTCTTTAGTTTTTGCTATACACTGAAGGCATTTGGGTTTGAGGTCAAAAGATGAATATAAGATGATAGATCAGAATTTCAGCTTTCACTTCCTCATATTTATGTCTGTGTTAAACAACTTAGTACATGGTACCTTTTGTAAACCAACCCATTTTTTAAGTTAACAAAAATACTGGAACATATTACTGACAGGCATTTCTTGTTGCCCAGGTATGCCCTGTTAGATTGATTGTATAAACAGTAAATAGCTCTGAATGTCTGCCTTTAGTCTGAGCCCTGGGTTTCACCTGTTAGTACTGCATTTGTTGTTAAAAGGATCATGAAGACCAGAGAAATGTCTATGGGAGAAAAACAAGTCATTGTGAAGCTGAGAAAAGAGGGGAAATAGATCAGAGCCATTGCACAAGCATTAGGCATAGCCAATACAGCAATTTGGAATATCCTGAAAAAGAAAGAAACCACTGGTGTACTAACAACCAGACATCAAACAGGTCAGCCAAGGAAAACAACAGCAACTGATAACAGAAACATTGGGAGAGCTGGGAAGAAAAATTCAAAAACATCACAATCCACCACTCGAAGAAGGCTTCAAGGGTAGAAATATAGAGGCCATACCACAAGATGCAAACCAGTCATAAGCAGCAACAATCAGAAGGCCAGATTGGAATTCGCAAAGAAATATAGAGATTAACCTCTACCAAAGTGATGGAAAGGCCAAAGTGTGGAGAGAGAAAGGATCTGCTCATGACATTCAGAAGTCTACAGAAACATCCTCTCTGCCAATTTACAGAGAAATGCATCTAATCTTATTGGGAGGATCTTCATCATGCAGAAAGACAATGACCCAAAACACGCTGCCAACAAAACAAAGAACTTCATCAGGGGAAAAGTGGAGGGTTTTAGATGGGCCAAGTCAATCACCAGACCTTAACCCAATTGAGCAGCATTTCACCTCCTGAAGAGGAGACTGAAGGGAAAAACCCCCCCATAACAAATAACAACTGAAAGCAGCTGTGGTACACACCTGGAAAAGTATCACAAAAGAAAAATGCAGCAGTTTGGTGGTCAGTGGGTTGATGCAGGTATTGCAAGTAAGGGATATGCAACCAAATACTGCGTTATTTACATAATCTGTTCCAACACTTTTGCTTATCAAAAGACTGGGTCGTCTGCCACCAAAGGTGCCATGTTATAACACATCTTTATATAAATATCAGGAAATGAAAGCTGAAATTCTCATATATCATCTTATATTCATCTTTTTATCTCAAACCCAAATGTCTTCAGTGTATAGCAAAACCAAAAGAATTGGCCTTGCAGTTCCAATAATGTATTTTCAACTAAGAAATATCAGATGCATAACAAAAACTGCAACTGTTAAACCATTTACTTGAAGAGTTTATATTACTTTTTTTCACATGGACCAAGACTGTCATCTAGTGGTCCAACCAGTCCAGACACTTCAAAAATATTTTTGAAAAATCCTAGTCATGCACAGTCATATTGACTGCCATTTGCAGTTTCCGGAAAACATGACAGCCTCTGAATGTGTGCCAGGAAAACATACACCACCAATACACCAATACACCACCAGGAGCAGCCTGAACTGTTGACACAAAACACTTTAGGTCTATGAATTCATGCTGTCGATGCCAGGAGTGGAACCAGACGATGTCACAACCTTTCTGAAGTCCACAACTTTGTGCTGGAGTTTGTTAGACCTCCCCTTAGAGCCCACTGAGATTGCTGAATGGAAATAAATCTCTCAATTAAAGAGTGCTGCATGCCTTGCCTTGCCTTGCCTTGCATGCATTGGCCAGATGACTATGGAGTGACTTTGTGGGTAAACATTTGAACCTACGGTTTCTGGCCAAAAACAAATGAAACAATCTACTGACCTCACAGAGTTGCATAAAGGGAAGCCTGCTGAATGTTTTTATACCCATTACACACCCCTCATAGCATTTGTATCTCTCAGCAGCATTTCTTGTTGTTATACCCAGTACCCACCCATCACACTATTTGGATCTGACGGCAGCATTTCTATCATCGGACCAACTTTTCAGCTGTCTTGGAGGAAAGACTGGCCCAATGGGTGATGGATGTTATCACCATGGCCTACAGGCAGGCTGGACACCTGGCCCCTACCGTGACATGCCACTCTATGAGGACCATCTCCTCATGGCTATTAGAGACATGGAGCTCCAGGAAGTCTATCACCCTGCAGCTTCCCCAAGTTTTACAAGTTTAACATTGCCCTACCCAGTGGCATTAGTGCAGTTGAAACCTGAAGGGGTGAAATTTATCACTATTTACGTATTTAGCTGTGGTTACTATTATTAGCCCCAACAGGCAATAGAAGACAGATTTTTTTTTAAATTGCTAAGATATTTTTGAAGTTCAATAAACAAACTATATTAGAAATTGGCTTTGTGCAAGTAGTATTTCCAGTGAAGGGACCTTAGGCCTAATATCAGGATGAAGTTGAATTTAGAGCTTCAAACATGCAGACATCACACACAAGGAAATTTGAGAGTACACGGTTTTGCATCAGGGATTTATGTTCAGTATAATGCTTTAAAAGGCACAGAAAACAACTCCCCATAACGTCTTCACAATGATGATGTTTCTGTATAGGGAATTTTTCCAATCCAGCAAATCCAATTAAACGGATAAACCATTGTTCATGACAATTTTCATATTGGTCAGTCCAAGTTTTAGAATAGTTCATAAACAACATTAAAAAAAATAGATATTTTATGAAAAAAAGTAGGAACCTTGAAATGTCCAGCCATGTGCAATGAAATAAAAACAAGAATTACCATTCAACAAATGTTTAAAATAATTTATTTTCAGAAACATCTACACTGAATATTGATTAACATAGTCACTATATAAAATATGTACATAAAGCTCTGTCTGAAAAATAATTGCGTTGGCAGACCCAGAGGTTTGTGCGCTGGGTTGCGGAATAGTCCATTCAGGGTACTGGTATACTTGTGTGTGTGTGTGTGTGTGTGTGTTTAAAATGAGGCAGATTGCATTGTGTCAGCATGATCGGAGTTTAAGACAGACAGCAGTTGGACTGCTTGGAATCCCTCCCCTGTTGGTTATGAAGATAAAAATGAGTAAGTTAGTAAGTGTTCATTAGTGCTTACAAGTCATCTATACAAACACACATGCTTTGGTAGGTTTTTTTGAATATGCTTAGAACTAGACTAACTTTATTCAAGATGTTTACTCAAATGCAACAAACTAGGTGTAGTCTGATATAATAAATTCATTATAATTATGCTATAAGACAAGATGCTGCCCATATGCTGCAAACCGTCAGCCCAGATCATCATGCACCCAGTATATAAGATGAGGCCAAGTACCTAATTGAGGTCCTGCTAGCATAGCATGCTACTGACTGCTAAGGGTTCTTGATACCTGTTGTCTCTGCTGCTGTCGTCGGTACTCTTCCTCACTAGCAGCGAGGGCCTGAGCCAGGGCCAGATCCTCCTGCTCCTGAGGACTGTTCGCACACACACGCACACACTTTATAACAGGTCAAGCTTCACATAAGGCATTGTAAGATTAAGTGCGTCAACTTGGCTACCTGAGAGCAGGCGGCGTGTGTCGGGCCGTTTCCGCCAGTGACATCTCTAATGCACGCTGGAGAGCCTGCTCCTCTGTCTAGATCCCAAGAAAGACAAATGTGCTTCATTATTTATGGCCTTTTCCAATTCACTAGCATTTCAGAAGTAGTGGGCATTAAATATTTAAAGTCAGAATGAATGAATATACTACCAGTCCAGCCTGATAGGATGCTGATGAAGGTATTACATTCTGTGCCGCAGGGGGAACCACAGAAGGGGCTGGAGTCCTTTGTGCACTGCAGAGAGAACAATATTATTCCAAACTGAAAGTAATACAATCAAATGAAGTTTAACAAGGTATTTAATCAATATGTCGAACAAATCCCACCATTATTCACAGAATTTTAACTCACCTACTATTCTGAGCACGAGCTGTTCGGCCTACTCCAGTCGAGCTCCCTATAATGGATGAGCCTGCAGCACTACTGCTGGAGGCACCCTGAGCTCTCATTAAAGCAGCATGTCTGTAAATAAATAAAACAGATGGATGAATGGATAGATACACTATATGGCCAAAGGTATGTGGACATCCATATGTGGTTCTTCACAAAACTGTTATCACAAACTTGGAAGCACAAAATTTAATACAATGTCTTTGTGTGCTATAGCATTAAAGTTTGCCGTCATTGGAACTAAGGGGCCCAAAAACCTGTTCCAAAATCACAGTGCCCCTGTGCACAAAGCGAGGTCCATGAAGACATGGTTTGCCAAGGTTGTCATGGAAGAACTCAAGTGGCCTTCACAGAGCCCTGATCTCAACCCCACTGAACACCTTTGGGATGAACTGGAATGCCGACTGCACCCCCTGGCCTCCTCGCCCAGTCTAATGCTCTTGTGGCCGAATGAGCAAATTTTTAAAAATCTAGCGTAAAGTATTCCCGGAAGAGAAAAGCAAACCAACTCCATATTAATGCCCATGGTTTTGGAACAGGATGTTCAACAAACATGTATGGGTATGATGGTCAGATGGTCAGGTGTCCACATATTTTTGTCCATATAGTGTATATTAGTCGATATTACTAAAGACTTAAAATGGGTCAGGCCCTGAGAGATAAACAGCATTCCTCAACATGTCCTTCCAATAGGATTCAAGACAATGCTTACCCTGATTTGGAGACTGGCTTGCCATCAGTCTTACAATCATGGTCCAATGGATGTCTGTGCTTAAGACAGTAGTTCAAGTGGCACTCGTCACATGTTACACGAATCATCTCCTTCTGCTTGCAGCCTCCTTTAGAGCACTTATTTGTAAAAATCTTGACCAAAACAGGAGACAAGGTTCAGTTAGGAGTTCAAGTCTGAGATATGAGCATGTACTTTTTTAGGTTTAAATGTTAATACCTTTCTTTTCTTCTGTGCAGGATCTGACTTGCAGTCACGGTCTATGTGCTCACCAACTTTAACATCTGGCATTTCCCCTCTTTTAATCGGAATGGGGGTATTGCACAATGGACACACTGGGACCTGGACATCCTGAGCAAGAGAACCAGTAAAACTTCATTATAAGGCCCTCGTTAGATTGCTAGACAAGCAACGGAACAGTATTTATCATACTTATAATCAGTAATAGGCATAAGTATTTAACTAATTAACATGCTTGTTATGTAACCATCAAATCGTCTAGTTTCTGGCTATTTTCAATAGCTGGGCAACTGCGGGGCAAAGGAATCGTAGCACCCTGAAACGGCTCAGTTAGCAATTATTCAGCTCTCCCAGCTGGTGGCTCATCAAAGCTAATTAGCTGTAAAATATGTTTCTTTAAATAAGCAGCTTTTCTGCACCCAGACTTGGTTGTACAAAGACAACAGAATCTACCTGCGGGCAAAGACACAGTCACACAAAGGTGAAGAAGTCTGAGGGAGTCCACCATTGAAGTACAGCACAACGTTCTGTAGGTTTGCTGTTTTTTTTTCTCTGACTGAACTACATGATTTCCATGTCTGTTATTAATCATGTGCTTCTGGAGGATTCCTGTCCTTACTTTTTGTTACAGGTGGTGCTTTGCATGCGTGACCTCACCCATCTTATCTTTCCACCCAGATCTGCAGGCCTCTGGACCTGCCAGCCAGCTGTGCACAAAGCTGACTTCATCCCGGCCTATGCTGGTAGTCTCTCACATCACTTCCTGCATTCACAGAGATTTGGCTCAACTAGGAGAACATGTCCACACACTCTGCACTCTCTACCACTTTGCTGCACCGCTTGGACATAAGGGCCTTTCGCACCGCTTTAGTTCCAGAACTAAATTTACAGTACTAAAGTACTGGGTGATTTTGCTCGAACTATTTCCCAGTACCGTTTAAAGGGTTGCATTCGCACCGACAGTGGGCACTAGGAATTGACGTAAGCTGGTCGACAGCGACGTCATTTGTGCGCGGCGTTCAATGACGGAAACAAAGAAGAACAACATAAACAACCGGAGGATGGAGGACGCTGTGATCGGAGCTGTGTTTTTGTTGTGTCTCGCGTCCATCTATCGCTGTTCACCATACTTGCGAAATAAGTTGACACTACAGTGTGTTTACACGGCGTTTTAAATCATGGCGGGTGAGGGCGTTTTCGTACGCGTTTGGCCAATCAACGTCTACTTACGTCACGGATAGTACCAGTTGTGCTGGTTAGACCCTGCTCCGGAGTAGGAGCTAATTTGGTTCTCGAAAAAGGCAGGCCGGTACTAAAATCGCATCCAGTTCCGGAGGTGCGAAAACGCCAAAAAGTGGGTAGTTCCACAATTAGTTCAGGTACTATGAAAAGTACCTATACTGTCCTTCTTCTCTTTCTGAACTTCAGATATCTGAGTTCCCATTGGCACTGTTTGGAAACCTTGTAAGCATCCTATCATAATAACCCTCTAGGTCCTTTTTATAGAAGAGTGCGATTCTCTTTTCTCTGCATTTCCAATGGATTGCTCCACTCTGATCCTGTGTGGAGACTTCAATCACCAAACTCGTGGCACCGTGTCCGGTCATTCACCATCGCTGATCCTTCAACCTGAACCACTTGCAGTCACCAAAAAACAAGTAAAAACTTTAATGCTGCATTCACCAAAAACTCCACCATGTCAAATCTGACAGTAACTCCTCTTCTCATATCATGCTCTCATCCCTACCACCAATGCCATTTTTTCAGATCTGCCTGCTGAGGCTTCTGCTTCTACCGTCTGCACAGCCCTCTCCATGTCAATGGAATTAGTCTGCCTTACTGTCTCCACACTGACAGAATAATGCTTCACAGCACTAACAGAAAACAGAGGAAAACTCACCCACAGATCGTGCAATGATTGAGCAATGTTTGCATCATTCACCTTTTCCTTGCTTCCACCAAGACTGCCTTCTTTAATTATAAAATTAACACATGTATCTCTGACCCAAGTAAATTGTTCTCTACCTTCTCAGCTGACCATGCACTCTCTGACCTGCTTGCTTGACTCGATATCATACACACACTTCTCCAGACAGCTAAATGACCCCCTGAATGCCAAACAGTCAGGTTACAAGGCCGTGTAGTTTACAGAAAGGGCCCTGCTCGTAGTCCTTGGTGGTTTTAAAGCGTAAAAAAAAAATCATTCAAAAAAATCATTCACATGTCGAACCAACCTACTTAATTATTAAAGACCTAAGCTTAAAAATTTTTTTTTTACCTTTAAGCTAAGAAAGGGAAATGTTTTGCTTGTTATTAAATAGTTGTGGTTTCATGAATGTGTTTCTCTGTTTATTTTACTTAGTAATTAATAATTTGTGTTTTTAAGTATTGGACTACAGATTTAAAAATATCAACCACGTTACCTTTTTATATGATGAAGTACACTTGTGACTTGCATAAGTTATGTGGTCTTTGCAGAAAATCCCTTCACAGGCGTCACATCTCATCGGCAGGAAATCTGTTAAATAAAATTGAATGAAGTAAATTTTTTCCTCGGCAGCAAGTAAGCAGCTATTTTAGAACTGATCATCTAGAAGAGAAACAGGTAGATACTTCCACTGAGAAGCTCTCACTCACCCAGGCGCTTGCAGGATTTCTCTGAACAGTGTTCTCCCAGGTCTGGAAACTCCATGGCACTGTGGTGAAAAGGATCTGCTTTCCCACTGTATTCAAAACATTAAGGTCATTTACATTTAAGGTATGCAGCAGGTACTGTTAATCCAGAGCAACTTACCAACATGCTTATATCTGGAGAATACAGTGAGGGCAAGTACAGTATCCAGACACTACTGTTGTTGTTGTTTAATATACGTCCAGTGCAAATATCAACTTCAAACTTAGACACATAATGTCTTTTGACTTTGTACTTTTAAATAAGAACAAAAAATATGCATTTATAAGCATAAACAGAAAGATGTTTATGAAATTGATAGAAGGCAGCCTTGCTGATTTGAATTCCATTGAAAATTTAAGGAGCATTATGAAATTGTGAGTCCATCAGCAGGACCCTTGTAACCTTGAGGAACTGAAGATGATTTGCCAAAAGGAATGGAACAAAACTGAACCATAATTCTGCAAAAATCAGCTACATCAACGGCTACATCAACAAGTGCATCACATGTGCAAACCAGAAACCGTGGATGACTGCTAAAGTGCCGTTGCTACTGAAAAACTCGAGACACTGCCTTCAGATCTGATGACAAGGCTGCCCTCCGCACAGCGAGGGACAATCTGTCCCAGGCTATCAGAGAGGCAAAGCGCCACTATGCACAAACCCATGGTCACTTCCTAGACGCCAAGGACATGTGGCGCACTTGGCAAGGTATTCAGGCCATCACGGACTACAAAGCTCCATCACAGACTTGCTCCCAGACACACTGAATGATTTCTATGCACCGTTTGAAGCACCGAACAATAAGACCACCTCAAATTCCACCAACGAAGTACTCTGTCTGTAAACAGCGCACGTCAGGAAAACTCTGTCGCAAGTTAACACACGGAAGGGTGCTGATCCTGACAACATACCCGGCCGGGTGCTGAGGGAATGTGCTCTTGTCCTTACAAACATCTTCAACATTTCCATGTTACCACCATCATCCCAATGCCTGAATGACTACCAGCCTGTTGAACTCACACCCATCTTCATGAAGAGCTTAGAGTGGCTATTCAGGAAAAACACATAAAGAGCAGTCTTCCCACCACACTAGACCTTAAACCCATTCCAGTGCACCTACCATCCTACCCACTGCTACCATCCACCTGTCCCTGACTCACCTAGACAAAAACAACTATTATATAAGGATGCTGTTCATAGACTTCAGTTCAGCACTCATCACATTCATCCCACAACAACTGATAGAAAAGCTAAGTCTGCTGGGTTTGACTACCTTCCTCTTCAACTGGATCCTAGCCTTCTTGACCAGGAGACCCCAGTCCGTCAGGGTCGGCAACACCACCTCCAGTACCTCCACACTGAACACCAGCGCTCCCCAGGCCTGTGTGCTCCGTCCACTGCTGTTTACTCTGCTGACTCATGACAGTTCAAATCACATCGTCAGGTTTGCTGATGACGCTACAGTTGTGGAACTATCAGGAACAATGATGACTCAGTGTACAGGGAGGAGGTGAACCAGCTCACAGAATGGTGTAGAGACAACAGTCTATCTCCCAATGATGCTAAAACAAAAGAGTTTTTGATTGTTGACTTCAGGAGTGGACGACTCACTACTGCACATCAACAGAACAACTGTGGAGAGAGTCAAAAGCTCAGAGTTTCTCGACTTTCAGTGCCACGATAATGTCAATCTCGATGTTGTAATCATAAAACACTACGTCTTGAACATTTCACAAACAACACACCCGTAAACATCAAGAGACTTGTATGCTTTCAATTTCTCTCTAGTATAAACGCTCAGGGTTTCTATGAGATATGTATATATGTCCAGTCAGTGCAGCCTAGACCAACACTTAGCATCATTTAGCCACTGATACAACACCAAGCTATAAGGAGCTTCTACAGTTACACCGTTTGAAAGTGTCAGTTTAGTCGAATAGCACTCCTCGTCTTCTAGTGCTAATCCATAATGATAAGTGGATAATATTGTAGCTAATGTCAATCCAATTCCTAAATAAAACTTTTGATAGATTCTTGAGCAGATTAAAACCAAGTAGCATCAGCTTGCTATGCTACGCGTGTCTTTTTATAACCTGGTTGCGCATGCACATCTTTTTTTTTTCTTTACAAACACTGAAGGCGTCCAGTAGAACAAAGTCAAAGACATTGGGCCTTATCTATCAAGCTGGATACAAACAGATTTATTCGTAAATTGTTCGTACGAGCGTTTTCACAAGGAAATTGGTATTCACGAAAACTAATGTAAACCTCGACTTGGTCAAATTCAAATCATATAATCTGCATAGATTACTGAATGTTTATACAAGGAATATACTGTTGAGTTTAAACTGCTTATTCTTATTACGTTTACAGCGTTTAGCTGACCGAGTCTCTATAGAAAACACATCCTTATGCTAGTTCACTGGGTCAGTGACTAAGAGTACTATTGAGAATGCTTTGTGAAAATCAGTCATTTTATATTGTTGGCATTAATTAAAGAATATGAAAAATAAAGAAAGTGAGCCAACCCATAATTTAAGACAAATAAAACTAATCATTCAATTGTAACAAAAGAAATGGCGGTGTATAAACGGAGGACGGGTCGGTCTGTCTGCGCAGAGCCGTAAGCCGTAAACAAACACCTCAGCTCACAGAAGATTTAGCGCTCGCTTAATATTTTTATTGGCATAGAAGTGAGTTCAAATAACTTCTACTTCTATCTTTCAGCCTTTACTCTGATCGCTCATTTCATGCTCCCAGCTGTCTGTGCACTTTACCTTTTATGGAGTTTTGTGGGCGTCACTACATGCAAATGAGCCGTGTCAGGTGATCACTTCAGCTTTGCACTTTACAGGTGATCAACATGCGCACACGAGTACAAAGAAAATCAGCATTTCCAAAACTTTTGTAAATCCAGCAGAAAATTTTAGCTCGGTTTGTCTTATGCAAACATTTACACAACTTTACTACTAAAAGATTGATACATGAGGCAGATTATGTGTGTAAACCTGAAGTAGATATATGCACTGGAAGCTTATTAAATAACAAATAACAGAAGTGTCTGAATACGTATTTCACCTCACTGTAGGCTAAAGACACCAACCATTGCCTCGGCTGTAATCAGTCTCGATAAAAAAAATATGGCAAAAATATGTAAAAGTAAATGAACAGATAAATTATATAAAAACAGTCTAGAGTGACAACTAACTATATCACGATATATATAAATATATAAACTATATCTGTGTGATATCTCCCATTATGTCACTTTTTGACTGTACACAATGTTTACAGTTTATTATTATTTTTACTTGCGTAGAATACATTAATATTTAGAGTACTGCATGTACAATATGCTCCACTATGACACTTTTTGACTGCAGAAAATGTTTACAATGTTTATAGTTTATTACTTTTACTTGCTCGGAGTACTTTCATATTTAGCGTACTGCATGTGTAATATCTCCCATTATGTCACTTTTTGACTGTATACAATGTTTATAGTTTATTATTATTTATTTGCTCAGAGTACTAATAATTACTAATCTTGTCTGTGTTCAATGTTTTCCACTTTTTGTACTACATAAGAGTTCTCAATTTTCACTGTGTCTGGGCAGGAGTGTGCAACTGGAGCACAAGAATTTCACTGTAAATATAATAAAACTGTAAGTAATAATAATAATAATAATAATAATAATAATAAAGTGCAAACATGGCAAAAAGTGACACAGTGGGAGATATGAGGTACTCTAAATATTAATGTACTCTGAATAAGTAAAAACAATAAACTGTAAAGATTTTAAATAGTTAAAAAGTGACATATTACACATCCAATACTCCAAATATTAATGCATTCTGAATAAGTAAAAATAATAATAAACTGTAAGTAATAATAAAAATAAACTGCAAACATGTCAAAAAGTGACATAGTGAGAGATATTACACATCCGGTTTATATATTTAAATATTAATGTCCGCAAATAAAAAATAAAATAAAAAAATATAATAATTAAAAAAAATAATAAATAAATAATAAACTGTAAACACATTAAACATTTAAAACAATCAAAAAGTGACACTGTGGGAGATATTACACATCCAATACTCCAAATATTAATATACTCTGAGTAAGTAATAATAATAATAATAAGCTGCAAACATGTCGAAAAGTGACATAGTGAGAGATATTACACATTCGGGTTATATATTTAAATATTAATGTCCTCAGAGCAAAGAAAAATAATAAAATAAACTGTAAACACAGTAAACATTTAAAACAATCACAAAGTGACACAGTGGGAGATATTACACATCCAATACTCCAAATATTAATGTCCTCAGAGTGAGTAAAAATAATTATAAACTGCAAACAGTCAAAAAGTAACACAGTGGGAGACATTACACATCCAATACTCCAAATATTAATATACTCTAAAGCAAGTAAAAATCAGAATAAACTGTAAACAGTCGAAGTGACAGTGGGAGATTCTCAGACACTCTTTACACACATGAATAAACCTGAAACTAATGCTGAATCATGCTAATGTGGATGTAAACCTCAAACCTGAGGAGTTTAGCTACAACATTAGCTCTACATTGGGGGAAGAAATGTATCTGAATCTATATGAATATATATAATAATTATTACACTAGATTAAGAGCCAGACTATAATCCAGGAAGTAATGTTACACTGACAGGCTTCAGTTTCTCACAAGTTCTGAGTGGAAACATTAACAATAGTGTCTCTGGGAAACATGTATTTGTTTATCGTGTCAACTCAGAACTTCTGAGAAACTGTAGCCTGTCAGTGTCACCTGACAACATTAACATTTCCTGCTGAATTATATTCGACTTTAAATGGCTGTGAGGTTTGTTGTGGTCAATAAATAACTACCTCGAATTAATGGAGGCCGCTAATAAACAGCTAGCAGCTAACTAGCCGGATCACAGAGGCTGATTTCATAGAAGAGTTGGAACATAACACAGTTTAACCATGGAGAAAATCACTACAGAAACGCGATTAGGTGTTTCTTACCGATATCGTCCACCAAATCGCCGTGGTTGGTCCCTGGAGTCTGGGTGTAAACACGTATTTCGTCGTTAAATCGCCGCTGAAACACAAACACGGTCAGGGTTTATGTACGAGACCTCGGTTATTTCCTCCCATATTAATCCCACTGAGCGCTGTGAAGCAACCAACAATAAACCACACGAACACACTTCAAGACAAAAGTATGACACTTTTACACTCACTGCATGGCCAAAAGTATGTGGACTCCTGACCATCACACCCATATGTGAGCCTTTTCCAAACACAAAATGTCTTTGTATGCTGTAGCATTACAGTTTCCCTTCACTGGAGCTCAAACCTGTTCCAGCATGACAATGTCCCTGTGCACAAAGCGAGCTCCATGAAGACATGGTGTGTGAAGGTTGGAGTGGAAGAACTCGAGTGTCCTGCACAGAGCCCTGACCTCAACCCCACTGAACACCTTTGGGATGAACTGGAACACCGACTGAACCCCAGACCTCCTCACCAACATCAGTGCCTGATCTCACTAATGCTCTTGTAGCTGAATGAACACAAATCCCCACAGCCACGCTCCAACATCTAGTGGAAAGCTTCCCAGAAGAGTGGAGCTTATTATAACAAAAACTGGAATGAGACATTCAACAAGCACGTGTGGGTGTGATGGTCAGATGTCCACATACTTTTGGTCATATTGTGTATATACAGTGGGGTACCATTAGTGATAATGCTTTTAACACAAAGGTTTTCATTACAAACGATATTGGGTGAAAAGTAGAAGAAATATTTACATGAATTTCAGAGTTTCTTAGTATTTGATTCGTCCCCTTTTCTGCTTTAGTGACAGTGCGCACTCGAGCTGACACGCAACCCAACAAATTTGTATAAAACCTGATGATCCATTTTAGATCAAATCCATCAGAGTGTCTTCTGATCACATGCTGCAATGGAAGGGATAAAACTCACGGAAAATCTGACTTTCTGAACAAAGAAGTTAACATGATCAATATCACACATTTGCTTCCATTTAAATAGGGACCTGGAAATTGTGCAACGTCTTGAATATTGTATATATATTATATATTTTTGACCATTCTAAAACTTTCTGTTTATTTCCAGTTAAAAAAGATACTTGCAGATTTTCAATGCGTTATATATGTGTTATGTGAATATATATAATATTTTTTTTCCAAGGTACTATAAAAATTTCAATCCTTATTCACAGCTAATCCAACTTCAACATGTGTGCAGTGAGAATGAAGACTTTCTCAAAAAAAAAAAAAAGGAAATAAATGTGCAATTATTTGCATTAGATTCCCTAAGAATGTCATATCTCGTGCCATGTCCCTTGCACTATTGAGAGAACGGATGCACTGATCTCTACACTTTCCGCTGCTAGGACTTGGAGAATTCCTTTGCTCCTCACTTATCACCTCACTAATAACAATAGTGACAGAAATTATACTTAAAAATGTCAAAGTCCTGTTTGTCAGAAGTGAATTCAATTATCAGGATATTTCTGGCACTCTCTTGCATGCAACCGTTCTAGATGTTCCACATGCAAATTTATTAACACAGCCATGAATATCATATGACTATCACATGTTCACTCAGACACGGGGAGAACATGCACAGAAACTCAGACAGTAACCCGAGATCAGGATCAAACCAAAGACTCTGGAGCCGTGAGGCAGCAACGCTACCTGCTGCGCTACCATGCCACCCTAATACAATAAAACAAAGAGTAATGAAATTTAAAAATACAATAATTACAATACACAAACAATAAGGTACACTTACTCCATGCTAAATGCAAGTTTATACAATTATACAAATTTGTTGGTTACATTTTACATTATTACATTATTTATTTTACAAAGTTTAGACTGCCTTTTAGACTGAATTTTTATAATAAAGTGAGGAATAAAGAAACAATAACATTTTATTAAAAATAGTATGAAACTTGTTATAAATAAATTTTAAAAAAATTCACTGCTGAACCACTACTTCTACACCTAATTACAATTGCGCTGTAGGACTTTTATTTAGGAAAATGTGCAAGTTTCTCATAGTAGCTGGCTTCCTATGCGTCGACTCATAGTCACTGTGTCACACTGAGTCACTGTGAGTCACACTGATTTAATGCTGGAGCTTTCCAGAAAATGCCATGCGAGGCAGTGATGCAGCACTTTCTGTTATTTACTACTACTACTACTACTATTAATAATAATAATAATAATAATAATAATAATAATCTATTATTACTACTATTCATCTAATAATAACTATTAACTATTATTATTATTATTATTATTATTAGTAGTAGTAGTAGTAGTAGTAATAGTAATAGAATATTATTATCATTATTCTTCTTATTAATATTATTGTAGTGGTAGTGTCATTATTATTATTATTATTATTATTATTATTATTATTATTATTATTATTATTATTATTGGAACAACAGGTAGATTTGTTGCCTCACAGCTCCACAGTCCTGATCTCGGGTTAGTGTCTGTGTGGAGTGTCGGTGCATGTTCTGCCCGTGGGTTTCCTCCAGTTTCTCCGGTTTCCTCCTGCCTCCCAAAAACACACCAGTAAGTTGATTGGCTAAGATAAATTGCCCTTAGTTGTGAATGAGTGTGTGAGTGTGTGTGTCCATGCGGCCCTGTGATGGACTGATGTCCCCTCCAGAATGTATCACATCCAGAGTTTCCCAGGACAGGCTCTGGATCCACCGTGAACCTGATTAGGATAAAGCGGTTACTGAAAGTGCATGAGTGAGTGTTTGAGTCACATTGTATAAGAAAATTACACCAATCAGCCATAACATTAAAACCACCTGCCTAATATTGTGTTGGTCCCCCTTGTGCCACCAAAACAGCTCTGACCCATTGAGGCATGGACTCCACAAGACCTCTGAAGGTGTGCTGTGGTATCTGGCACCAAGACGTTAGCAGCAGATCCTTTAACTCCTTTAAGTTGTGAGGTGGGGCCTCCATGGATCAAACTTGTTTGTCCAGCACGTCCCACAGCTGCTCGATCAGATTGAGATCTGGGGAATTTGGAGGCCAAGTCAACACCTTAAACTCTTTGTCATGTTCCTCAAACCATTCCTGAATAATTTTTACAGTGTGGCAGGGAGCATTATCCTGCTGAAAGAGGCCACTGCCATCAGGGAATACTGTTGCCATGAAGGGGTGTACCTGGTCTGCAACAATGTTAGGTAGGTGGTACGTGTCAAAATAGCATCCACATGAAGGCCAGGACCTAAAGTTTCCCAGCAGAACGTTGCCCAGAGCATCACACTGCCTCCGCCAGCTTGCGTTCTTCCCATAGTGCATCCTGGTGCCACCTCTTCCCCAGGTAAGCAAAGCGCACACACCCAGCCATCCACATGATGTAAAAATATGCCATTCATCAGACCAGGCCACCTTCTTCCATTGCTCCATGGTCCAGTTCTGATGCTCACGTGCCCGTTGTAGGTGCTTTCAGCAGTGGACAGGAGTCGGCATGGGCTCTCTGACCGCTCTGCAGCTACACAGCTCCATACGCAGCAAGCTGCGATGCACAGTGAGTTCTGACGCCTTTCTATCAGAGCCAGCATTAACTTTTACAGCAATTTTGCTACAGTAGCTCTTCTGTGGGATCAGACCAGATGGACTAGCCTTCACTCCCCACGTGCATCAGTGAGCCTTGGGCGCCCATGACCCTGTCCCTGGTTCACCGGTTGTCCTTCCTTGGACCACTTTTGGTAGGTACTAACCACTGCATGCTGGGAACACCACACAAGACCTGTTATTTTGGAGATGCTCTGACCCAGTCGTCTAGCCATCACAGTTTGGAACTTGTCAAAGTCACTCAGATCCTTACATTTGCCCATTTTTCCTGCTTCCAACTCATCAACTTCGAGAACTGACTGTTCACTTGCTGCCTAATATATCCCACCCCTTGACAGGTGCCACTGTAATGAGATAATCAATATTGTTCACTTCACCTGTCAGTGGTTTTAATGTTATGGCTGATCGGTGTATATATTTACTGTAAAAACTTTTACTAAATCTCTTATTTTATTACTGTATGAACTTTTCAAAAAAGCATAGATTATGGATCAATGATCCATGTCTGTGAAGGATTGTTGTTGGTGTTGCTGATATTTATATATACAATATACAATCTATCATTCGAGGTCATGGACCATCAGAGTGCAACATAAGTACCATTTGTCAAAATAGTTGCTATATGTCTGCAATAAATGAATGAATAAATGAATAAACTATATGGCCAGAAGTTTGTGGACACCTGACCACCACATTCATATGTGCTTGTTCAACATTCCAGATTTAGTCCATGTTTGTTCATCGCAAAGGTGTTCAGTGGGGTTGAGGTCAGGGCTCTGTGAAGGACACTCGAGTTCTTCCACTCCAACCTTCACACACCATGTCTTCATGGAGCTCGCTTTGTGCACAGGGGCATTGTCATGCTGGAACAGGTTTGAGTTCCAGTGAAGAGAAATTGTAATGTTACAGCAAACAAAGACATTCTATACAATTGTGTGCTTCCAACTTTGTGGCACCAGTTTGGGGAAGAACCACATATGAGTGTGATGGTCTGCTGTCCACATACTTTTGGCCATATTGTGTATGCCTGAAAATGTAAAAAGTAATTCTGTATTTGTTTTTTGAGGACAGCTTTGTGGAACATTGGTTCTGTGGTTAGGTTTAAATTATGGTAGGAACAGATTCTCATGCACATAGAAACCATTGGGAACTTTGAGCGTGGCTTAAAGAATCTGATTTCAATTTCCCAATCTGATTTCAGCACCTGGTGATTGTGATGATGGGGAGTTGAAAAAGAAAGTATGCTGTAGCATAGCTTAGCTAATGAAGCCTTTTATTTTAGAACTAGTTGGTGTTGTGTCAAAATCCCAGTTTTCTTTGTATTGGCTCTCAGAAAATCTGTTAAGTTACTTAAAGAGATGACTATCTAGCACAGTTAGTCTTGGTGCAACAGTCCTTTGTTACTACAGTTAACAACTGAGCTTGATATTTGCTACCTAGGCTACACTTGTAACCCATTTCCTCCATGACTTCACTCTGTGGCAGATGCATACTGTATATTGGTGCCACAAACACTCTTGTGAATTTTTATTACTGCTGGTTCTTTCTGAAATGGGAGCAAAAGTGCTACGTGACAAAATCTAATGTCAAACCCTATGACAGAGTGTTTTCTCATCTGAAAGGGTTCCATGTAGAACCTTTTAGGAAGCTAAGAACCCTTTCCAACAAACCCTTGAAGAACTCTTCTTTCTTACAAAGTATTGTTGTGTTGGAGAATGTTGCAGAATAAATGATTTACATTTTCACACAACACTTTGGTGATAATGGCTATGGGCACGCAGCTCTTCTGTAAATCATACCCCATTTCAGTACACCCTCAGTGATATTCAGAGTTGAGTTATGTGTGTGGAATGAGGCACTTATACCTAAACAAATAAACAGATTTCACTTTTTTAAATACTTTTGAAGTAATGTGCTGTTTTGGAATCCGCTTTCTGACCTTGGACTTGCTATTGGTTTTGGACGTGGTATACAGTTTTCCCTCAATGTCCTTGATTACCTTTATAAATTATACACTCCATTAAATGATCCATCCATGTAGATTTCCTGTCAAGGCTGAAATTTTTTATATTCAATATTTGTATACAAGATTGTCTACAATAGCAATTTTGACAGGAAAGATTTCACTAAGGGCATTATCTGTACCTAGTGTATACAGTCCAATATTCACCACAAGGTGGCAGCAGATGTGTTTAAAATATGTGTGAGTTTCTACTAAATATATTTTGTGAGGTGTTCATTTTTAAAAATTCAGACCCAGTAAAGAAAGCAGCTTCTTTTTGCTAAATAAAGTAGCACTACACATAGTGTTATATTTGATGATGTATTTCCACTGGCATTAGACAACACCTATTTATACAGAGTGTTTATTGAGGGCAAAATAGTTCCAGCTCCTTAGATAGTATGTAAATATCAAATCCATGAGTTATCATTATGATTATCATTATCATTAGATACTCTATCTAGGAAGTAAATCCCATTTTTGGTATAGATTTGGAACATATTAGCTGGAGCACAAAACTCTGACTCTTTTTACTGTGTGTTTAATGTTAAATTAAACCAGTAAGTGTGTTTTTCTTGGTGTTTCTGTTTTCACAGAGTTGAACTGCTACATTAGGAACAACTTGAGCAATGATTATAACTAAACATTAGAAGTGAACAATTAAAAATTTGGTAATTTGAGCAATGGTGATAAAGTATGAATTAGAAAATGCATTTTTGAACAATTATGTTAATTAACCAAGTGAGCTATGCTGAAGTGAACACCACAACATTATATAAAGAAAGGAAACGTTAGCTGGATAACTACCTTGCTGTTGGGGATTCAGTATCTAGCTAACTCATGTTAATTTATACCTTTTTCCAGCTACATAGTCGGCTATCTAAGAATCTTTGAAATGCTGATACCTCCACAGGTTTTGACTTGCATAATTTGCAGATCATCATCATCACGTTGTTTCCTTTGTAGCATTTCACACTGAAGGTCGTTCATAAATTGGGCCAGGGATGCTCATCTATCCCCTTTGTCTCAGCCACTGCTGCTTCTGACTAATCATTTAGTGCCTAATCATTTAATCATCAGGTGCCTGAAGTGTATTTTTGGTAGGAAATTGCTTTATTTTTGACTGGCTCTTGAAACTGAATTATTTAAAATATGCACGTATTGTCTTTTAATTGGCTTACAGTCTTCTGGGATTAAATGCATTTTTTTTAGCTCAGTAACGGTGATCAAAAATAAATGTAATGAAGTTGAATATTTCATTAAAAAAACTTTAAAAAGGTATACACCAGTGAACTAAGTACTGTAAGGAGAGTATATATACTTCGTCAGTAAGCTGAAAGTTTAAACTCAGGGAAAACATGATTCATGCATCATGATTCATGCACCTCTAGTTTGCTGCATATCATTAAGGCACAACTTTCAGAATTAACACTGTGCATTTGTATGTAAATTGTCACGATTATCTATAAAGTTTTTCCTGAATTTTCTCTTTAAATTTGAAAAGTGATATTTTTTCCATTTGTAGCAATATCTCTGTTGCTTAACTTAGTTTTGATTATTTGAAAACTATGCACACACACACACACACATGCGCACACGTACGTTATTTAGAACAAAGAACATTCTTTAGCCTGTATCAGTGCAAAGTCATGTTCCTGGAGGCCGTGAGGGGAAAAGATCACATTAGAGTTCATTTCTGATTCCTCTCTGCTGCACGAGCACCTGGCTCATAAGCTCCTAATTCTGCTGCCAGATGGCACCTCTCACAGAACACCTGCTTCATCATTGGAATTCCTTTACATTCCTCACACTGCTTGAATGGTAAAATTATTGTAATAATTTCATATCTCCCATTACACACTACCAATTCACCCTCCCCCGACACACACACACACACACACACACACACGCCATCACCACTTACAAAGCACACATTTATGCCTACAAATTTGCCGTGGCTTTGCGCCAAAGTCTATAGCTAAGCCACTCTTCACTTCTCTGCTTTGTAACAGAGTCTGACAAACAGTGTCGGAAAGCCTTTTTGTTGTTGTTGTTGTTGTTGTTTAGAGACCACTCATCACAGATTCTCACTTTGCCAGCGTGGCTTGGCTTCCCCAGGGTGACCAGCATCAACGTTTCTTCTCACCGTTTTTATATTGTAACCTGTGTGGCTCTTGTGAAAAACAAATGTACATTCATTTCACACCATCTGAACTACTGGGGTTTGCCACTAAATCCTAAGCACGATTTGACTCAGCTGAACGCACACACCACTGTGAATTCACATACAGTCAGGAGTGTAGAATATTTGGTGCTTCAGGGAACTGTATAAGAGAACAATGATAACAGCACATAAAACTGGTAGCAGTAGCCTTTGCAGTATTCCTGTGGACTTTTCATGAAAATTCAAACATTTTCTCCAGGGCCACTTCCATCTAGGGGGTAGAGGTAGTCTGTTTCACTATTCCACCCGCTGTGACGCCCTTGCCTATAGGGATGTAAAGTTATAGTTAAAACCCATGTGTGTATTTGCAATACAAATGCTTAAATAAAATATTTAATCTGAATTTTTTTTTTTGAAAAATGCATACTGTTAATGTCAATGTTAATTAAGAATTTGATGTTTAATTTAATGTTTGGTTTGAGTATTCCATCATTAATTACTAATTATGCAGTATTAAGTGATGAATTATCTTTGTAATTAACCCTCCAGATATACAGTAGACTCCTGAGATTCACATTTTTTTCGTTTTCATATTATCCAGAATATTTTTGTACCCTAAAAAGGACATATGAACCAACGTAACCAGAAATTATTGATAATTTATATATTATATATTTATAACTCACATGCATCCAAAACTTAACAAATGCACTTCAAATACATTCAAGTTTTGTGTTTTTGTGATTGTGTTTTGATTTCTTTTATTTGATTTGAATTTCTTTTGCTTTTCTTGAACTATTGTGTTGTACTTAACCAAAGTATTCACCATCTATTTTTACCTGTTTTATAAATGAGTCAAGAGACACACGTTCTCGTGCGCTCTTTTACAACCAGCTCTTTTACATCTTCAAAAATTTCTTGTTATCCATCTCATGAAGCTGGATGGCACCACATCTCCTCACACTGTGATTTGGATAGTGTGAACACGTCTTCGATGACGAAATTCAGTCTCAGTGTCCGTACCATGCGGATCTGAGTGTTTTTACCTGAGAAGTCATTTCAAAATCTATGACACACTCCAAGCGGATGAGCTTTTGATGGTTAACCTTACTGATGTATAATATTTCTGTGGTCTTCATAACCTTCTGATCAATAGCTCAGGATCTTAACTGGTGACTTCAAAGTGCTCTTTTTCAACATAAAAGTTTATCAGTATAGAAAAAATATTTAGCATACCAGGAAAGTCTAGCATCGCTCCTATGATAGATATCTCTTACAAATACCTACTTGTATAAATCCGTACAGCAACCAACTCGGCAAGGCAGGGCAGAATTCCAGGGGAATTTCTTTTCTTTGTTCGCTCGGCTTTTCCATTCAGCAAGGCACATACAGGGATGGTACACATGGTGCATCTGAACTGGATGGTAATTAGAACCGTGACAAATTGGAGGGAGGAAATCCAACTATTTCTATTATGAGATTCTTGCTTAATAATTCCTTAATGCATGATTGAATTTTGATAGGCTGTGGGGTGCCTGATCATTGTAACTAATAAACAACTGCATCTTAAGGCATTTTATGATTTGGGGTATTTTTGATTCAGAGTGAGACAAAAAAAAAAAAAAAAAAAAAAAGCTACTGATTTGGCAAATTTGACACAATTTGTGTGTTGGACCGAGTGATCAGTACACAAGTCACCGCAAGATGGCGCACGTGCATTCGGTTTTAAAACTTAAGTGTCCTGTAATGTGACAATTACTGCAAAACGTGTGAACAGCATTGTTTTTTTTTTTGTTGTTTTGTTTTTTTGTTTTTTTTTCATTAAGAATGAAGTCAGTCAGCTGTCAGTGAGCTACAGCGCTTTTGCACAGGTAGGCCTGTAGTAAATAGTTAGGCTGGAGAGAGTCTGAAAAAAGACACCCCAATTCACAAAGACAAACCAGCGCGTATAATTCATTAAGGAAAATAGCTTGTTAATTAGCGCTAAGTTAACCTGATTTCTCTTAATTAAAACATCTTTCCCCGTTTACGAGGTGGATCTAAGCAGATCTCCTGGGTGTTGAAATGTCTGCAGCAGCAGATGGTCAGGCTGTAATGGTTAACGCTCTCCCTCTTCCAGATCCTTCCGACCCACGAAGAGATTAACGGACAGCCAGCTCTTCCTATCAAAAGCAACATTTAACCGTTTCTGATCCACGTCGGATGTGCATGAGTGTGATATCCTGCTCTCCTGCTGTGCATGACTCAGACGCGTTCAGGCCCGTGACTGGATGGTGTGTTGGTTTCTTCTCAAAACGCACAAGTAGTGGGAACAGGCCTGTGCGTCAGGCCATGCGCAACCTCTCATCACCTGGAAGGAGTAGTTAGCTGTTAGACAAGTAGGTCCAACTGTATACACACACACACACACACACACACAGAGAGAGAGAGAGAGAGAGAGAGAGAGGTTTAATATCAGCGGTCAGACCCAAAAGTGATGAACGTGACCCTTGCTTTCACACAAACACGATGACATGGATGCACCCATTCTTTAGGGAGAATGTTCTCTCTCTCTCTTTCTCTCTCTCTCTCTCTCTCTCTGCATTCCCTAACATCCGAAATAACTGGGCTACTTTCAGAAATAAACGGCAGTTTGGGAAGATTTGGCTATTTTCTTGCCTGTTGTGTTCCATTACCAGATTGAAGTTGAATAATAAGCGATGAGTCAAACTGCGCACCCTTCATCTGCAGAGCTGTAATTAACAGGGGAAAAACGCAGGCGGCGGGGAAAAAATGCAAATGATTCCGCACAAAGGCTTCTCGCAAATTGGCGTCACCATTCCTCAAATTATATCATTACTATATTTTGAAAATGTTAATCTGTTGAGCGGATTTCCCGCGGGAGTTGAGTAAATTAGTTCTATTTCCGAACGGGCTCTGTGCGTAAAAGCGCGCCGGCGACAAGCACCTCTGATTTGCTGATTACAATTAGACTCCCCAGTTTGCGCTCCTTCAAGCATTGATAATTTTCGGCATATTAAGCACGTTTTAGCAAAGGTGATAAGTCAGTTTTAATTGAAATGAAATTATTATTCTAATGGAAGTTTGGTTATTATTATTAGAAGGCAGCGCTCATTTTGGATTCCCTCTTTTTTTTTTTAATATATAAATGCGGCGCGTAAAAAGGTTTTGAAGGGCATTAGGGTGTCAGGATTGAATGAGGTAATTTGAAGGGAATTACTTTCCCTTCTATCAGAAGTGAAGAAGTGAATTAAAAGTCCAAATCAATCGCCTTCACTCCCCCATTCTACTTTGACAGCAGCACAATTACAGATAATTAGATGGAGGAAACTTTTAATTGTGCGGATTAAGGAGGAGGGGAGAGAATTTTTCAGGATCAGAGGAAAAATTTGGAAGCTGAGTGTCTCGCCTGCGCAAATCGAATCAAAGGATTTGGTCTCTTAAAAAAAAAAAAAAAAAAAAAAAAAAAAAAAAAAAAAAAAACAGCAACGCGAAGCCTTCTTCTCTCTCTTTTAATTGGAACTGCATCTCGTACATCGTATCAAATCGTTCACAACAATTAATGTAGATTTAATTCTATAATTATCATCAAATCGAATAAATGTGCGACTTAATTTAGATAGTTAAAAATTAACGTGCGTGAAGTTAATTGAGTAATTAAACTCCTCAACTGCCGCCTATTAATTTGCTAGCCTAATTAAAAATGAATTTGATTTTGTGTAATGTTGGTAATGTGGGCATCGGTGTTGGATGGGCGCTCTGATTAGTTTGTTTGCTTGGGTGTTACATTTGAACACCTGCTGCTAATGGGGTCAATGATGTCTTCTTGCCTGCACATGCTCATTTTCTGCCAAGGGGGAGCTTTGCTGCATAAGAGGGGTGCATTAGCAATGGCAGGTCCAAACCCAGGTAACACACTGATATTCTGTCCTGCAGTACTGAGTGCAGACTTGGTGTCATTTTGATGCTTTATCCATCTCTGGTCCAGCCCTGACTTCCACCCCACTGGGGGCAGATTTAATGAAGTATAGGCTGTGTGTACTGTGGAAAAGCCAAAGTGATTAAGCATTTTTGATAATTGTACAGGAAGGCCAAGATCTTCTAAAAAAAATAGCAGCTGGAATATTGAATTAGTGATTAGTGCACTATTTATCATCACACACACATTTTATATATATATATATATATATATATATATATATATATATATATATATATATATATATATATATATATATATATACAACACACACACAAATATATATATATATATAGATACATATATAGTTCAGTAGTGATTTAAAAACAAAAGACGACCATCTAAAGGCCTGCATGATGGGTGATGATACCCACAAATAATAAATATATTAATAATTATGAATAAAATTATCCAGACAAACAGTTATTTGTGTGTTAGCATTGTGAGTACAGGTCTTTAAAAGTGAAGCATTAAATCTGCTGCTTCTATTGTACAGGCAAAGTGTAGATAAAAAAAAATTCAAATAAGAAGGAAATAAGACGGCCAGCAATGTGCCTGAATGCGAGTCTTGTTTGTCTTATTATCGGGTTAATTAAAGCTCAGATCTGACAATGTCGGTTGGGTGCAGAAAAGCGGATTTAAATGCAGAGTCTCCCGGGAGCGCGTGTCAAGGGCTGCCGCTTTTCACTGAGCCCGGACGGGCAATTATTGAATATTTGATGTTCAAAAAAGGGCGATACGAATAAATGGACTTATTCATCGCTGTGTAGGCTATGTCAAGATAACAAAAACAACAGCAAAAAAGTTTCAAAGCGCAAAAAAAGAGGGGACGTTAAAAGATCTCTGACTACTGAAGAGAGAGAGAGAGAGAGAAAAAAAAAGGCCGGATTGTGAGACATTTTTAAAAGGGTTCATTAAAATGTACACACTGAAATGCAGAGGGCTGCATTTGGGCTGGAGGTCAAGAGACGAACGGATTATATACTTCCTCATAATAATATTAATTAAACAATTTGCATGCTAATAAGGTAACAATTACCAGGGCCCCTGTTGAAAGATCCGGGTTATTACAACACGCCAATCTGGGGTGCCAAGGGTCAGGGAGGGAGTGGGGAGCGAAAATTTCAGCTCAGATTAACATTATGACAGCTTCAGACATTGGCTAAATAAAGTCGAATTAATTCCCTGTAATGAGAGGGGCGACGGAGTCTACTTAAAGTGGCGGGATTGATTAGCATTCTGTATTCATAAGCACGGTTCACTTGCTTGAATAGGCTGTGGCACTGCATTCACAAACTGCTCTGTGATGAGTTTCGTGTACGTGTAGCATGAAAAATATTGTTATAGATACTGTTAGAGAGAAAAAAACTGGTATACGTTAGAGGGGAAAACGTGATATGTATGTATGTGTGCTTTACATTACACACACACACACACACACACAACATATGTGTACGTAAAACGTGTGTATCTCTCCCCATATATATATATATATATATATATGTATATATATATATATATATATATATATATATATATATATATATATATATATATATATATATATATGTATACACACACACATATATATATATGTGCGTATATATGTATGTGTGTATATATATATATATATGTGTGTGTGTGTGTGTGTGTGTGTGTGATATATATGTAATATATATGTTATAAAGGCTAGTCAATGCATGTAGACCAACTTTTATAAGAAATGTATAAAATGTTAGGGTTCTGGGTGCGGGAGTAAAACTAGGGTCTAATTTTGCAATTATGAATTAGACTCCATTAATCACACATGCAGCCCAAGTCTGGGGAAATACCTCTCATTAGATATTAGGCAATCCTAAATTTGCTTTTTTTTTTTTTTTTTTTTAATTAATGGCTCGTGTAATTAATAGGTTCATTTATGTTTCGTGCAGAACCCAAGGTTCACCCCCACCTCTTCCAGACACTTAAACAACGTGCTCATGTTCATGTGTCTGCGCCTCTGTATACTGGACCAGTTGTAGTTTTGAATTACATCTGACAGCTCTGTGATAAATGTCTGCTCTTGACCGCATGCTCGAGCGAAGTATCAGCAGCCAACACTGAATCCAGTCACATTTGTCAACAGTGCATTGAAGTGGGCTGCTCTTATCTTTATAGACCACTGTAACGACCTTTATCGCGTCTGGCGTGCACGTGCGCGCGCCTTTACGTGTGCGCGTAATTGTCAGGGAGAAAAGGAGATCTGTTATAAAGACACATCGACTCAAACGACGGTGAATCCAGCTCACTGGGTTTTTCCTCCGAGGTGAGATTTCAGTGTCTGTTTAGCGTTTAACTGGGTATCAAATGCGATCGCTCTCGTTCGAAGGCCCCCCGCGTGGTCGTCATGTAGCCTAGTCCTTATCAAAGCTCCCCCTCCCTCTGCCTTGTTGTGACAGCTCTGATATTGTTTATCGAGGTGGATGTCAGGTTTAATTAGCAATCGATAGGGAAAGCGCTCTCTGCCCGCGTCTCTGACGTCACCGCCGATTAGCGCTTCTCATTGGTCTCAAATTCCCCGAGCCGAGGCTAATTATTGGAAGGTGGCCGCGTTGATAAAGTACAGCTCGTCCCCCCTCCTTTTCTCCCGCACCATGTCCCCTCCTCGGCGGCCGCGCACGCTGCGTGTCTTTTAAACTCTGCGCCGCCGGGTCTCTACACGTCGCTTCCTCCTTTTTTTTTTTTTTTTGCCCGGGAGATGATGGACAGCAGGATACTGGATCCACCTCACGCCCAGTTCGGAGGCTCGCTCGGCGGCATGGTGAGCTTTCCGTACCACCTCGGCCACCACCATGTGTACGAACTGGCCGGGCATCAGCTGCAGTCCGCGGCCGCCGTCCCTTTCTCCATAGACGGATTACTGAACGGCTCGTGCGCCGCCTCGGTAGTGAACTCGAACCCGCTGCTGTCGTCTGGCTGCGCTATGAATGGAGATAACCAGCAGTACAAACTGACAGGTAGGCTAACGAAACGTAAAATACTCCTACAATATCAGCGACATAACAACAACAACAACAACAACAGCGACAAAAAAATCCGTGCCATCAAATGAAATGCTTTAAAAAGCGATGTAAAAGCGCATTGTTGAAGGAACGCTTCTGTATCTTCTTCAAGAGGCGTCCAAAACAAGAGTGTTAGAGCCAGATGAAACAAAGAAGCTGTGTAGTTTGTTTACTGCACTGAAAGCTGATGCAAAGTGTGATGCTTCTGAGGACACACAGCTGACGGATTTTTATTATTTTATTTATTTAGTTTTGAATTTTGCGATTTAATTGCGCTTGGTAGCTTGCTAACATACACCACGCTGTTTTTAAATTATTATTATTATTATTATTATTATTATTAATGGTGATGATGATGATGATGATGATGATAATAATAATAATAATAATAATAATAATAATAATAATAATAATAATAACAATAACAATATGACAGAACTACACATTAGAAGCAAACAATAGGAAGAAAACGAGGCCAAAAGGGAAATTGTGCAAGCTTTACCCTGACATTAAGGTCTGACAAAGCCTGGTGTTAATATTCTAACATATTCTATTCTCGTAGATTCAGGAGATCCAGAGAAGGATAGCCCTGGCTGTAAGAGAAGGCGAACTCGCACCAATTTCACTGGCTGGCAGCTGGAAGAATTAGAGAAGGCTTTTAATGAGAGCCATTATCCAGATGTGTTCATGAGGGAGGCTCTGGCTCTCAGACTGGACTTGATAGAATCGAGGGTGCAGGTAAAACTATGAAATATTTCTATTTAATGTCCCTGATGTTGTTTTGAGTCATAAAGTGATGATTAGAGTTGAAATCCTTTAGAGGAAAAATGTGCAAGTACATTCCTGTGTTGTTTATGGGACCACATCTGGTGTAAAAGTTCTGAATTTTTTTTATATAAATAATTTTCATAGGTTTGGGAATTTCAATTGCAATTAAGGCTGTTTTTCTACTGATCTGCTGCTTTTCACTGTAGGCCCACCTTAAACATCAACCTTACACATCACCATAGGGACTGTAAATAACATCAACATGAAAATTAAATTCTAATAATAAAAAAAAATAATAAATTGTCATGTTGTAGCTAAAACTCTAGTCTTCAACGAGATTAACGAGTCGTTTTATTAGATGATTAGTTCTTATTTCCAGACTCTATTCTTTAAAAAAAAAAAAAAAAAAAAAAAACACAGTTGTACACATCTGATAATGATGCAGGATATTTTAGCAGTGTTCTCAGTGTGGGGTGCAACAAATATGTCATTGCTCTTATTAATTTTGGTTTTATTAAGATATACATTTTAATCCATAACCAATACCATAAACCAATGTCATTAAAGTCTTGAATATTGAAAAAAAAAAGTTGAATGTTGCCAAATGAAAAAAATAAAACAAGATCATGACAGTAGAGTTCAGACAGTTTGCTTGCTCATAAGGCCTAGTCATAATAATTGTATTTAGGAACATATAAAAGTCTATATTATACTATTAATCTAAAACTATTTTATTATTTTTTTTAATGTTTGCTTAATCATTGATAACACGCTTTTAAAAAGCGATACATGATGATTTGCTGCTTAAAAACAAAGCAACCAAACATCTAAAAATTATTTTAGAAGACTTTCCATGTAGCTCATATTAGTGTAGTTTTTTTAATAAGCATTTCTATTCATGTTTTGTTAGGAATATATTTCCTCTGGATATTATGTTGCTCTGGTTAAATTTGGAATAGGGTCTAATTTGTTTGGTTGTTAAAGCTTTTTCAAATAGTTTATATTATTTTTTATTTTAGTTTATTTTATTGTAACTTCTTTTATTAAGCGTAGAATACTGATGCAATATACTTCAGATCAGGATTTTATTGGAAATATCTATTAACATCTGTATTGAAGACCAACTCCTTGGAAATGGCGTTGAACAATGGATTGGAAAAAAAAAAGCATGCATATCAATTAAAAAATATGCATATATATATATATTTTCCTCCTCCAATAATCTGCAGGTGTGGTTCCAGAACCGCAGGGCCAAGTGGAGGAAAAAAGAGAACACGAAGAAAGGTCCAGGCCGACCAGCGCACAACTCGCACCCGACCACGTGCAGCGGCGAGCCCATGGACCCCGAGGAGATCGCGCGGCGCGAGCGCGAGCGCATGGAGAAGAAGAAACGCAAGCAGGAAAAGCGGTTGCTGCGGTCGCAGGGTGGCAAGCTGCTTCCCGGGGAGTTGTTTCACACGCCGGGCTCGGACAGCGACAGCGGCGTGTCGCATGTGACGGACAGCGAGCACCAGCACATGCACTGCGACGCTGTCAGCCGCCACCAAACGCACGCGAGCTGCGAGCAAACGCCGAACCAAAGAAGCGCGCACGCAGACGCGAGCGGAGCCGAGTTGGACTCGTCAGACGGCGCGCGCCAGGCGAACCTCGCCAGATCCCCCGGTCTCCAAAAAGCCAATCCTTTCAGCGTGGAGAGCCTGCTGTCGGACTCCAGGCCACGACGTAAACCAGCCGTCGACTTCCCAGTAGCCTCTGCGCGGCCTTTGATAGGGAAGGGCCACTTTTTGCTTTACCCCATCACACAGCCGCTCGGTTTCATCGTGCCACAGACTGCTCTAAAGGGCACCGCGGCAGGCACCGAGGAAGAGCACGAGCACGGGCCAAAGGTTCTCGTAAGCGACAGTGACGCTACCGGAAGTCCAGTACAGAGGAGTGACCCGGAGCTGAGCAGTGTAAACCCAAACGCGACAGCAATCAAAGGCCAGGTCAGTCCATCGGGTCCACTCGCGGGTTCAGTGCAGGCCAGTCCGGGCCAAGCCTGTACCGGGCCCTCACCGGGCGAAGCGTGTCCGCCAGATAGAGAGTCAGAGCTCGCCTGTCCAAAGTCTCCCCCGTCCGAAAAAAAGGAGCAGTCGTTAGGCGTGTTCGATTATCCACAGAGATCCGAATCGCCTTCAGCCCACACGGACACCGACAAAGACTCGGCTGATGTCGATATGGGATAAATTGGGCACTGAGTAAATCGAGGAGTGTCAATTTATTGCCTGACACTCTTTCAAAGCTTAACCGAAGAGGAAAAAAAAACACACTGACATATCAACGCGGCCCCCTTTTTATTTTTTATTCTTATTTTTTTTTCATTGACATATTTATATTATGATTAGGGGAAGTATCTGTGTGAACACTTGTGTATGTGTGTGGTGGGCTAAATGTTTATTGGAAGAAAAAAAAAAATAGATCAACAACAGCAGCAGCAGCAGCAGCTCCCTGTAACAAACTGTAAAGAGAACAAGACAAAACCTCAAACGTTGTAAAAAAGTATTAAAATATTTATATATGTAAG